>NC_140134.1:16082744-16682744 GCF_964035555.1 Netta rufina | reverse complement strand
GTGTTGAATTAATTAAGAAGAATTCATCATCATTTCCACTTCAATATTCTCAATGAGTCTCTCAAACCTGGCAAAACAATGTAATTTGCACCAAAGCCTCACGAGCATTCCCTTGAACCCAACGAGGCTCATGCAGCCTTTCCTCCAATGCCCTCCCAAAATTTTGCCCCAGCCTGATTGTTTGTGATCACCATCTCCATTTCATAAATAAGGAGAGAGATGCCAAAGGACAAATTATCCTTTTCCTGGCTATCCCCAACACAGATAGAGAGCAAAGCCAGCCCTTCCATTTATCCCAACTACACCAGAGTCACTGTCCATCCCAAGTCAGAACACTTCACGTGTTCTTGCACAACCAGTGTGATTTCCCCCACTAAGCAACGCTCTGCAAGAAGTGATGCTGATGCAATGCTGCTGGAAGGTCTGACCTAATATTTCCTCTACCATCACTGAGATACTTGCTTCTGGGTAGGGAAAAGAAGAGAAGAAGGCAAAGATAAAGTTGACTGACTGCTTTGTAGGCATGTTGCAAAACTATATATGTAGCATGTGTTATAAGTAGCGAATGAATCCTTCCTCTCCCAGCTATCGTTTACGAGGTACAAAGCACTAAGACCACTGCCCTTATGCATAATGCAGATGAAGCATAAATAGGAAAGATCTGTTTTTGTCTTCTTTGTTACCCCCCCCCCCCCCAAAGACAAGATGTCAGCTAGATAATTTATTAGAAAATATCACTGTAGTGCAATATGGTACACGCTATCCTTTGGGGGTAGAAAATCAAATATTCGGTTGTCACTAGAAGGGCTGATTTAATTGGTACATACAGCATTTCACCCTATTGCTTAAAATAACTACGTGGGCTCAGATTTCCATTGTAAGAACAGGTAGGTTTTAATTCAGATAACTGGGAGCAAGCACCAGGCTGGCATATGACAGTTCGCATGCTCCAGAGCCCAACCACCCCAAATACAGGCACTACAAAAACTCACACAGTCAATGAAATACCAGGACCAGCTCTCATGACCACCAGCACCTGTTTTTTGGGATCCCTCCCAAAATCAGTACTTCCAACCAGCTGGCAAGTGTAAAGCACTGAGAAATTCCTCCTTGGCCAAGGAAAGGGCAGCAGTAGGCCACGCTCCTGAAACCTGAGCTGTGGGTTAAATCCAACGAGAGATTTTGAGACCTAGCAGGACCTCCCACAAGCACCATTTGCTCTAGCCCAGCAGGGAATTCTGGTCTTGGTGGGCAGACGTTGTCTTTTTTTATTTTTAAGGAGTTATTTATTAATTTCCCAGAGGGTTATATCATCCAGCAATACATACAGAAGGCAGAGAAATGCGACTGAAAGCAAAGATTATGTTTTAAAAAGTGACTGGACCTTGCAGAGCAGAGCTCTCCCCATAATTCAGCAGTACCCAGCCATAGGAAGCACCAAGAGGCAACAGGTTCAGCATTTATTCTTGCAAAGATTTCCTAACTCCCCTTGCCCAGGGGAAAGAGGGATGGAGGGAGGAAACTGCAGAAAGGATTTTTATGAGCAGGTGTCTCCCTACCAGAAGGATGGGACTGAAATGGAAAACCTCGTTCCCTTATCCAGCCTTTGGACAGACACGCAGTAACATAGGCTTCACCTGTGCTTGCTGGGATAGAGGGAGTGGAGGAACCAGTGCTCTGATTTGGCCTCAGACTCAGGGATTTGTTTCCTTACAGCCAAGCAGCAAGAGAACAGCTAGCCAAAGTAATGTCTGTAACACTTGCAAACGAGCATTTCAGTAATTGAAACTAATTCGCAAGCTTCTGACAAAATCAGTAAGTTGTTTTGATTGTGAAAATATAAGTATTAAAAAAGGACAAGTAGAAACCAGAAATATTTTGATTTTTTTAATTTTCAGATGGAAGTAACATTCATGTTATGCTTCGTGCTTAAAAAACATAAAGACCCCAAATATTTCATTTCCCATTTGCAAAACTTTAACATTTATTTAAAAGCATTGTAAGGAGTTTTGACTTGAGGGAGAAAAACAAAAACAAATGCATCCCCTAGCAACTCACAATTAAATGTGCTGCCAGTTTGCAATTTAGTCAGCGACCTTGAAAATCATAACTCTAATCTAGGGTCTGTCCGTCTGTCTCTCCTCTAAGTGACAGCCAATGAATGTGATATGCATCCTGGCAGAGAGTTAGAACTGTGTCCTTCTGATACTACAGCTTTTACAGGCATTTCTTATGCAAACTCCCATTCTTAGGCTTCTCTGGGTTGTAATTTTTCTGACAATGTTGTTCCAAACTCATTCTGTAACAAAGCTCTAGTATCTCACCATTGCAGTGTGTTGGAGAGGGAAACCCAGCTGCATTTTTTTTTTAGCAGTCACTTTCCAGGCCACATCTGTCCTGCTAATGAATAGTGACATCAAAAACACATAAATTATACTGTAGGCTGAGGATAATTAAATTGAGCAGGTTGAAAAAAAAATAAACTATATCAACTAAATCCCAATTTGCAAACTATTATGTGCAGTCTTCGAGGTTTCGGCAGAACAATGGATACGGGGGGATTATAGCAAGGTTTAAATTTCGTAGGGATGATTTGATATTCTATCTGTGTTCTGAGTAAGTCATGTTGCATCAGATCAAATCCCAATTTCATTCTATTGTGTAAAAAAATCTATTGTTACCACTCTTTCCTCTACTTCTTCATTATGGGGATGTAATTTATCGAAGTGCCCCGGAGAGTTTGCAGCACAGAATGGCTGTAGCATTATATATTTCCAATAGCTCCTTTGTTGCAGAGCACTAGTGGTTAATAGGAAGATAATGAAAATATGGAAATTAAATTAGGTTGGTGCCAGGACTGAAAGAATACTTTCTTTAACTTGCAATACTACAAGGTTATGAGCAAAATAATAAAAAATAAAATAAATAAATAAAAAAGAAATATGATTGTTACATTCTTGAAGGGAAGCTGGTAGGGTGGGGATTTCTCCCTTTTCCTGGGCTTGGAAAGAAATCAAGTGTTTTTCATGTCACTTTCTGATGGTAGGAATCTAGATTTTGGAGAGCATGTGAAAAAAGGTTTAGTTAAACTCCATGATGGGAAAAGGAGAGATATTTATCAGTGACACTCCAGGGAGGGAAACCAAAGTTGGAGTGATTAAGAAAAAAATGTGTGGACAATTCTAAAATCTCAGCAAGATTTATTACTGCTGTGAAATAAAATTTCTAAATTAGGGCAAAGTCCTTTTTGGCTTTTTCAGACTCTGCCTAATTATCCCAGGGAATTCAAATCTCACCATCAGTGCAAGAAACTGAGAGAGCACAACTGAGAAGAAACTTTGCAACAACATACGGAGCCTTATTTCTGGGTGTGAGCAGCAGCGAAGGAGAGGGCAAATGCCCTCTCCTGGGGAAGGAACCAGATCACCAGTAATCCCTACTGCTCAATTCCACAGCTCTTGGGTGCAGTCCTACACTCAGTACAACCCTCTCCTCTGGGTCAGGGCAGAGCACCGTGCCAATGCACTGCCAGCAATTCCAGCAGATGCACTGACACCTGAACAAGTCTGCTTCACCTCATGGCAATGGCCTGACTTGTCTAGTCCATCACTAACCACTGAAAGTAGAAGCCAGCATGAGTCAAGGCAATTCAGACGCTGCATTGAAGCTTCGTGATGCAGATTAAAACAAGTAAAGAAAAAGAAAAAAAAAAAAAAAGGGGGGGGGGGGGCAGAAAAAACACACACTGCTGTGAGTATCTGCAGTTGCTGCCACAGGCTACCTGCAGGCAGCTTGCAGATCATGGCTGGAATAGCATTGCCCAGTGCTGTACTTATCTGTATTTATAGTAATCACACGTAGTCATAAATTTTATATAGCCAGACATTATAAATACACCCAGATTTCTAAAGCTGGAACAGAGACTATTCAAACAACCACCTTGCAAACAGTTCTTTCTGTAGAGTTTCAAAAAAATAAGAAATGTACAATATTACACTTGACAGCTCTTTCTTTCTGTACAATTTCTCTATCTTGTCTTCCCTGAACTCCTCCAAGAGATAAAACAAACATGAATAATCAAGAAATCTCCAAATTATGCCAATAGGATAAAAGAAACATGAAGATTATAAACCATCGGGCTTCAGAAGGAAAGCCAAGGACTGCTGGCCAAGTGTTGAACAGGGCAACGAGCGGAGCAATTTGTTTCAGAGCTTCAAAGAGAACTTGAGCTTGTCTGAAAAAGCTGGTGCTCAGGTGAGAAACCACCTCTTATGGGCGCTTGATATCTTCTACTGGTGTACCTGGTACTTCCCAGGGCCAGAGCAGGATGAGGGTGGATCAAATGACCAGATCCACCTGACAAGGCAGCACAGTTCCTTCTGGTAACACAGTGCAAAGCCAGAACAGCACAGCACGTAGCAGAGCTGACTACTCTCATAGTAGAAGGACACACACCAGCCCCCAGCCAGCAGGGATCTGTCACCACCTTCAGGCACAGTCCCAGCCAGCACTCAGTGGAATGAGAAGCCGAAAAGTGAAATCAAAGCAATTTGAAATTATTCACTTTGCTAAACTTGACCGGGATTTACAGAGCCCGTTACTTCCTGAGATAAGCCACAGAAACAGCAGGACCTTCTGTGGTGAGAATCACTTTGTGGAAAGAGTACAAATAGCTATGAAAAAGCTGCAGCAGTCTTTTTTTTTTTTTTTTTTTTTTTCCTAGAGCTTTCACACTCCCCATTTCTGACAGTCTTCTTCAGAATAGTTTCAATATGAAATGAGCATTGGCAGGAGCTCCTCTGTATTTTTTCATTCTCTTCATGTGGAAGGGCTGCTTGTACAAACTTTGTTTCATGCTGGAGGAACAATTCTGGTGTTTTTTGTTTTGTGGAACAGAGAAAACTTGGCTCCATCAAAACCAATTGCAAAACTCTTGTTGCCTAAATAGGTCCAGGATCTATCCCAAAAGTCAAAAAGAAAAAATTATGGCAGGAAACCTCAGGGCAGAAATCTAGTATCTGGGAATATCCCATACCAGAAGAAGACTGATGCAGGGATATTAGCATTAATGCTACCATCGCAATCAGTACAGTGGGAGAGCAACTCTCTGATATACTTAAATTAAGCAAAGATATGTATCTGTTTAGCATATTTGTGACTGCAGTACAATATATTTCATCACTGTGGTTGCAAAATAATCTTTATTTTTTTTCCATGGGAGATTACTCAAACCGCAATAATGTGTTTTCCCAAATTAAATAGATAACTTTACAGACTGCTGGGTAATAAAATACGAATAAACACGGAAGACATACCTTATTAAAAAAATTAGCTTGTCATTTTTCAGACTCTTCTTTTGATTTGCAAGTTAATAAAAACCACAGCCAGTTGCCATAGGGAGGGTAATTAATTAGCCATCTATAAAATTAATGTTGGAGGGGGGAGGAGGCTTTCACTTGAAATATTCATTGCACATAGCAGAAACATATTCTAGCACTATAGTTAGAAGTCTGCCACATGCTCTGATGTCCTTAAAAAACAGTAATGGTTTGTTGGTTTTGTTCCTGAAGAACAGCTCTGGCGGTGATAAAAGCTGGTCAAGGGAATGACTCAATCTACCAACCCTCTGGTTAAATGAAATCTCCTGTCTTCCTCCAGAGGGACGCAAAGAATTGCACTGCTGGATTCAGACAAAGAGCTGTGCGAACTGCGTTTCCTTTCCTCCAGCCCCTTTTAAAGGGAGCTAGAGCCAGCCCCAAGCCCCCCTGCAGAAACCACAGAGCACACCGAAAGCCATCGGAGCTCCCTCCTGCCACTTGCATGGGTGCGCCTGTCCCCAGAGCCTGCAAGTTCAGCTGCACCCGCTGAGCCCCCAGGAGCTGACTCCAAGCATGATCAGGCAAGCACAAGACTCCCGGAGATGCATCTGGGCATGAATTCAAGCAAATATCTCAAGCATGTCCCAAGGATCAGCTCAAGAGAGGTCAGTGAGAGAATTCAGTCCCCAACCCGATATTAAGTTTCCTATCCAGGCAAACCAAGAAGCCAGAAAAAAATTAATAAGGGGAGATAGCTGTGTCCCCAAGAGCTGTGTGAATATTTTAAAGTTAAATATTTATTCCAAAGTCAATTAAGGCAATTTTAACTCTTCATGAAAGGTTCCACCCAGAAGGTTTGAATAATCCCCTAATTAAAAACTTGAATTAATTCATAGCATTTTGCGTCCCTTTGCAGAGACATTACCAGTCTTTAAATTTGTACTGATGTTGCTAGTGAGAAACTTCTCATAACTTAATACATACCCATCTACTACGCTTAAAAAAAGACACCTCTCTATCCCACAGGACAACAGAAATCTGCTAAATAAGTACCTAATTTGTGAAGTCTCATTTGGACCACATTTATTCTGAGTTAAGAGGATGAATGAAGGCCTTCCAAGTTATTTGGATATTAATGCTGCTAATTTGCATCACACTTACGCAACATACAACATACAACCAACCTAGCCCCAAAGAGGTTGCCACCCAAAGGCAAGAGGTGACAGGAATGTTCAGTCAGAAAAAAATGACAGGGAAACCTGATCAAAATGATCACACCATGACTCACTGCCTCCATACACCTAATTATTGTCGCTAGGCAGGAGGGCAGGGTATGGACTTCAAGGATAACGGCAGGCTGGTGGTGGGTTTCCTCTAAGGGAGAAGAACTGCCTGGGAGAAGGGAACAGAAATGTGCAATTGAAAGTGTAATAAACAGATGATGAAGGACAGTGTTATGAGCCAATTGGAGGCAGGAGCTTTGATCTTGTTTGATACAGACCATAAGATGAGTCAAGTGAGAAAGAGTCTGCAAAAAAGTTCTGGAAAGAAAAAAAAAAAAAAAAAAAAAAAGATTTGATGGAATTGAGAAGTCACAGTTGATTTTCAGTTCCTATAACCAAGCCACATGGCATCTGTCAAAGCCAAGGGAAAACGATGTTGCAGAAATGAAGTAAAAACTAGCACCTGGACATGAGTTATTTAAACCAGGAGATAGAGAAGGCCATTGTCTCAAACATTATGCTTATACAACAAGACCTAGACAAATGTGGATACAAGGCTTGCAAAGCTACTAGAGTCTAAACATTGCCTGGATGAGAGACATCTGTGATAAGCAAAAGCATGATGTTTTTTCAAAGCGAAGACTGTTGGGATTGTAAATTAAGAAAAATTCAACAACAATCTTGAGCTGATGTCTAGACATTCACAAGAAGCTGTCAGGGCCCTTATTTTTATTCGGCAGGAAGAAGGTCTGCAGAAGGTATTAGAATGAGCTGTCACGCAAAGAAGATAGCATCATTCTGTCCACTTTTTCACTTACACGATTTTATTGTACTGCTATAGAACTGGCCATGCCCAGGCAGCATCAGCCAGAGATATTCTTCTCATCACATTCTAAGTTGTCAGGGCTCCGCAGTGACATATATTCCAGTGGGAATAGCATCACCGTGCCTCACAGCAAGAGCACCTGCAATCATCTATGAAGTGCCTTAAAGAAAACGTACAAAGCTCTGCTCTCCTATTTATGATCTTTCTGGAGAAGACAGTTAATAATACTCTTACCAAAGTAAATAACTCTTTCATTAATGGCGGAACACTACACTGGATCATACGACTTTCTTTTCCTGGAGCCTAATAATTTCACACTATTTTAAAATGTTAATAAATGAGGTTGCCATTCCAAGAAAGAGCCACAGTTCATTACCATATGCAAGTCTTCATTTATCACAAAATTTTTCATTCACTATCCCTTCCCATTAAAATTGTTATAAATAAGAAGCTGAAGTAAAGGTCCAGATTCCTAATATCAGCTATTGGTGATTCTTTTTCGCTAAAGTATTTTTAGGTAAGGGTATATTTATTTTAACACACACTGAAATGATTTCTTGGTCTTCTATTCTTGATCTTTATTGAATTTTTCTTAATTTACAGGTTTCTGCAGTTGGAAGCAAAATATAGGGGTTGAGATTTGCAAACCAGCATAGATGGCAGGAGCCCACAACAGCTTCCACAGGAGCCATCCTCTTACAGGAGGACTCCCCATCTCACTGACCTGCCCAACCAGCTTCTGAATAACAGAAAGCAGGGGAGAAAAACCATGCGTGTCCTGTCATTGACCACATAGGTGACAGTATCCAAACTAGAACACCCATTTCCATGAGGAAATTTATTGTCACATTCTCCATTTTTGCCTCCTAGAGGACCTCCATTTACTTCCTAAAAATCCTTCAAGGGGTTACCTCTTCCTTGACTGTTAACGTGGCAATTACAGAATATTCAGTCCTGTAGGAAACATTTCTGCCTGTGAAACTGTCATCCTGAAATCTGCTTTTCTTACCCTTAGGATTCATATAATCTAGACAACAAGGATACCAAAATGACTAGGATTTGGAAGTTTAGGCATCTGATTTGCAAGCACAATTAGGTATTTACATTCCAGAATATCACTGCAGTTTGAGCCTGCAGGCAGAGATCATGTCAGAAAGGCCTTGTGAAGGCGGATAACAGGACCCCAAAATTTTTACCACTACCTGGCAGGACTGTCACAATTTTCTGCACGTTGCTTTGTGTTCATATTATCATTCACCTCTGCCACCCCAGAAATCCATGCTCATCTGCTTTTCTCAAGGCTGTTTTGACCTGATGGTTGTTCAGGCCAGCTCAGGAAGAAATTCATCCTTAACACGCAGCTTCCCTCCTGCTTGCAGCTAAGCCTGCCCTGTGCAATAACTCTCCCCAGTGATGCGATTGGAGCTGTCCTGCCTGCAGGGACCAGGCACAATATGGACCTGCTCCCCTGAGAAATAAAAAGCGTAAAAACAAATGAGTTCATGGTCAAATTGGTCTGTCAGGAGGCAAGAGTTTCAGCAACATGACATTCCCCTTGGCATCTTCACTTTCCATAGTGCAAGCCTGTTACTTATTCCTGCAAAAGTAATTGAAGGACCTTCAAGGAAGTAACACCAGTGCACCCCCATTTCAAGTAAGCAGAATTAAAAAAATAAATAAAATTAAACCACCACACCATGGACAACATCATAAACCAGATTACTCAGATACATCTGCTGTTTCTCTCACCACTATAAAGGACTCTTCAAAGACACAGTGAAGGTTCATTAGCAGACACTGCATGATTGGGGAAAAAACAGAAGCCTACAGATCATCAGCTTATAATATATCTACATTGGGGGCAAATAGAGGTCTTCAGATATCTGCCTCAACTACTCAACACAGAATTTACTTAGAGAAAAAAATAAGACTCATTCTCCAGCAAGTAAATGTTCTGTTATATTGGATTATAGGGTGCTGTCCTTGCTCAGTTACCCGTCTCTCATAGCATTAGTCTTCAACACAGCAGCACGTTTACAGGCTTTCTTGGCAGTAACACAGTGAGACAGGCCCATATTGAACACTAGTTAGGGAAGACATGAAGAAATGGGAACATTACATTGTGTTTTCTAGATAAATTAAGATTTCACTACCGGATCTTCTAAAAGCCAGAGCACCACTTACTCCATTCATTCTGCTCTACAGCATGGTTAATGGATATAGATAGCTGAACTGGTGCCTGAGTAGCAAACCACAGTCCCCCTCAGATGGGATAAATGCTCAGCATTGCAGAGCTGGAGCAATTAATTTGTCACTGATAGGCAAGTGGTGTTAGAAAGTAATGCTGCTTCTCCACCTTCACCTTGTGCTGAACTTGAACAACTTGACTGGAGAAACTTGGAGTGAACTGTGGCTCTGACTTCTAACAAATCCTCACAGGCATATGCAAAAAACTATATATATATTATTAAAGAAAAAAAAAAAAAAAAAGATAAGAAAAGGAAGATTCCTTCTGTTAGTTACATTGATGCGCTCTTCACTGGGTACAAAGAAAAAACCAGGCATCACCAGCTAGCTCTAGCTACAAGTTCCTTTTAATGGCTGAACTCTTAATTCAAATGGAATGATGTTTGCTCTATTCCCTTGTTTTCTCTGTCTCAACCATCAGGACCACAGGGTCTGCCAGAACAGGGCCATATGAAATATTTATTAACTCGTGTTCAAGAGAATACGATGAAAGATATGAGAGAAGTTGGAGCCAGAAGTTCCTCGAGCTACCTAATTGAGAGAAGACCTGACATTTACCTATCAGAAATCAAGTCAGGTAGGCAACAACCCAAAGCTGTCAGATTTATAACAGCAGATGTTATAAAAGGGAATGAGACCAACTGAGGACAATAATGGTTTCGTTGGGGTGTAACTGCAAGCTAAGTCCATAATTCAACATTTAACCTGGCCAAGCAGCAGCTCAAAACTATTGCTTTTGTAACACCCAGAAATGTAAATGCTGTTAAATCTAAAAAAAAAAATGCACCTGTGTATCTTGTTTCATGCTTGTCAGATGCAGTTCATCCTTTAAATTCAAGAATACAGTCCCTCTTTTTAAAATATTTTCTAAAAGAAGGAAACAAATTTGCAGAATAAGATCTGTAGAGAAGTACAAGTTTGTCTTATATGGGTGAGACATTGCTGAGTTCATATAAATCCTGTCTTCATCTTTGATATTTCTGAATGATTGTTATTTAAAAATACCAAAGAGAAAGTTTTGAACCTTTTGCTTCCCTGTCATTAAAACAAATCAAAGATTGAAAGTCCCACTAAGTTAATTCACTCTTCAGTCAGATTTTAAATTCTGTAATTGGACAAATGACTAAACTATATATGTGTTTCAGCTTTGCACTCTGGGCCAATATTTCACCCACTTTAAGTAGAAGCTAATGAAGTTCTATATAGCCAGGAACTCATAATATACACGTATATATTAAAATAGATTATGGAGATAAACAAGATCTCTTCACAAGCATTGTTCTCTACTTCCCTTCCCTTCCCCCCCCTTTCCCCCCCGCCCCCCGACACACACACACACAAAGCACCACAACGCACAAAGAAAAATTGAAGGAAGTATCTTGGATAAGCAGATTTAAAAAAGAGAATCCTCAAAGGCTTTCAAGATTTGCAAAAGTCTCTAGACTTTCAGTGAAAAAATAAGTCAGTATCATTGCATGAAGGGCACTGACAAGCTTGATTTCCTCCTTCATGAGCATGATAAAACCCAGAGATACAAACTTCCAGTTTGGCTAATAGATGTCAATGTGCAGAGACAACCAGAGTAGTGTTTTCATGTAAAATCCATAATATAAATCCTTGAAGCCTTCTAATTAAGAACTGTATATATCTGCCTACTAATAAGTCAAATTACTTATCTTCCTCCTCACAGAGGAAAAATAAATAAATGTTGACTAAACACAACAGCTCTTAGTAATCAAATGCAAACACTCTTCTCAATAAAAAGATTGTTTCTGATAGGAAGTCATGTACAAATCAGGCTCTTCCAGGCTACCCACTCCAATTCAACATGAAGAGTTATGCTCGTGTCAACTGTGGCATGGTATACTCATGCTAATTACACAGTCAGTAACTCAACCACTGGGTCTGAAGTCATGCTTACTTTGAGGTCTATATCCACATAGACAAGTCACAGTCTCAGAGCATTAGTTCAGATCCAAGTTTTCACATAATGAAGAGCTAACATCACCCAAAAAGATGCATCAAGTCAGGTTTAAGTAACAACAAATATAACTGATACACCTCTGCAGCAGCTGAAGGGTGGAGCCAAAAAAGGACTAAAACCAACAGAATTAATCCCCACTGAAAAGCCAGGAGACTGAAGAATTTTAAAATGAAAGTTCTATTTGTGCAACTCCTGCTAATTGCTCTAATGAGAGTTAAACAAGTTGTTGGCCAAATTCTGACAATCCAGAACAGATGTTCTTAAGTCATTAACAAGACTTAAGCGGGGTCTACAACCAGCCATTCTTATAGCAAACATCTTGTGTATTCATGAATAACCAACTTAAACCCTGAAGCTAAATCCACTTGTTTTCATGGAGTTAAATCAAAGGACTCACCTCCAGCTCACTTACCACCTAGATGGCATGGCTTCAGGCAAAATTTAAAAATGTGAAAAGAAAATTATACACCTTCCAAAGAGGAAATAGAAACACCAGTAAAACAGACTTCAAGAGATAGATCCATTGAATGAAAACACACCAAGTCATTGCTTCTCCTTGAATATTCAGCTCAGTTTATAGGACGTCCTCAGCTCTTAAATACAAAGAAGCTAACTCAGGTGAAGAACACGCTCATTGCCTTGATGTACAAGAACCAACTAAAGACTTTGCTTTAGGTTCTCTGACAGGTTCTTTACTCAGTATCTATTTATACTACAAACCAGAATTGCTCATGAGCATCTACTGGAGCTGGTTAGAGTACCAAGCGTTACTTTTCACGTAGCTCAGTTCAACTTTCTAGTGCTTTTGGTGGGGATTTTAACAAGCTTGTTATCTAGGCATTTTTTTTTTTTTTTTAAACATTATGCATTATAAGATGTGTGGTGTTGTGTAAGATTCCCTTCTACCATTAGTATGAATTGTAAAATGAAGTGACAGCAGATCTACATTACAGAGGTTTGAGCAAAAGCTGAGGGAATCAGGAAGTTGGATTTTCAGAGCTTTTGGGAAGGAGAAAATGGAGAAGGCATTACTTAAGTCTGTCTGAGGACTTTGACCTTCCGCTTTCCTGGGTTTTTACCTTCCTATATAGAAATTATGAATATTTGACAGATGTTTATGAATAATTTCAAGATAATACAGGTGAAAATTACAGCACAAGCACTATTTTATTATTTCTCCTAAGTAGAACAAAGGACTCCAAGTACTAATTCCTAGGATCTAAACACAGATGCTAATGACCTTGGGCAAACCACTAATATTTCTTGGCTTCCACAGATCCACCTAATATGATCTAGAATTTAAAGAGAGATACAAAGGAGAACAAGCAACAAACAGATCAGTAAAATCTTCCTTAAGGTAGACAAGACATAAGAAGAACTAAGCGGTTTGAGACCATGAAACATCTGTTTAAAATGTGAGATGATTCAAAAAACAGATGTATAAGCTAGATACAATTCCTGCCTGATACATAGTGTTTCATCACTGGAAAATTCCACAAGGAAAGAAAAGCCAGCACACATGAAGGAATGGGTACACCCTAGTTTGCTTCAGAATGCTGATGTGAAATAGTTCACAGATACATTAATAGAAACAAGTTCACATCAAGACATCTCTACGTATGATCTCACTGGCTAAAAAAGCACACTGCAATAGCACGAGGAGAACAGAGAAAGAACGACTGCAGATTCTGTCATGAGGATGCTCAGAAATACTAATAAGACTCAACTAAATCACCTACAACCCTTTTTTGCTCAAGAGCATTTCCTCAGCACGCTAGAAAAACATACACCAGACGGGAATCAAATCAAGAGAAATCTGATTATATCTAGAGCAAAGAGAGATAAATGACCTGTAAGACAGTGTCCAGCTACAAGTTAGTCTATAAGACACAACAAAGGAGACATTTTGCAGTAGAAAAGAGGCAAAGAGTAGAAAAGAGTAGAAAAGAGTAGAAAAGAGTTCTTCAAGATAGCTGGAGATAGGATCATGAAACCATCAGCAACTGTGTGCAGCTGCAGGATTATGAAACCATCAGCAATTGCACATAGCTGCAGGGGGAGGCTCTTTGTTTGTTAAATTACCTATGGTACCCATTATCTTTGGGATGAATCTGGCTAGAGGCCCAGGGAATTTAGAAGATGCCATCTCTGCTTTCATCAGCTAAACGAAGAGGTCCTGTCTGTTCTCCTGTAGCTTGTATATAAAACAACATATTACTATTCCATGGACAAGTTCCTCTCAAGACTTGGATCAACCCCTAAAGCATTTCTGGAAAGGAAAGACAAAAATTCAAAAAAAAAAAAAAACATAAATAGTGCTAGTAAAACTATGCCATCACAACATTTACTTGCTAGGTGCCTGTACAGCTCATTACCTATCTGGTAGGCTGCAGCACTACTAAGCAGTTAAGTTTGGCTGACTGAAACACCCATGAGTACCTGGATGAGCACAGTGACTATTAAGGCAAAAGGATTAGAGGGATCTTAAATAGAGCTTAGCCGGAGTAGAAACTTGGATTTATCTTGCAATACCCCTTTAAAGTGTTGTTTCTAGTCTATTAAATGACTCAAAGGCCAATGGTGAAATTGGTATTGCAAGCGCAGAGCATGAATAAATTCTGCTTCCATTTTTTTGTTTGCCACCAACTGAACTTAAAACACTGTGACAGAAGCACCACAGACATACTAACAGGTTAATATAACTATTAGCACATACATAACCTCATTACAGCCTGACTCAATCTCAGCCCAATCAGATATTGCATAGTTTACAAGTAACGTTGAATCTTCTGTGGAGTCTTACAGTTGGCTATAGGACAAGCTTACAGGACAATTTTCAAAGCAATAACCCTAAAAGCTAGAGAGATTACTTCACACCCAAAACCCAGTGTGGAAAGCCACAAACTCCCTCCTTTATACTCCCTCAGCTCCACTTGTAATCTGAGCTGCAACCAACTCTCACTTGACTTCTGATCAAGCCCAGATAATCAAAAGTCTTGGTACTGTGCATCCTCTCATTTTCTCCCCATCACTTCAGTTTTTCTTCAGGGTTTCATCATGAGTTCCGCTACCCCCCAGTAATATATTTTATATTATCATTTCATTGTTTTCTTGGTTTTGTGTCTGGAACATGTTGTCCTAAGTGGCAGCTTCACTTTTGCCTGAAAAGACCATCTGAGTATGCATTTCCCAAAGCTAACTCACTGTTTGTGGGTCACTCAGCCAGGGCTTCCTACAGGAAGCCCAAGTCCCTATGTGGTTATTTTCTCTTTTTCCACTCCTCTCTCAAAGCATTTCTCAGATGAGAAGAGCAGCTTATCTAGAAAATCTTTCCATGAGGTTTCTCCACCCAGCTCTTCCCTCCAGCTAGGGCATACTGCAGTCTGGTGCCAAATTTAGCAAGATGCAGCATGTTAAGAAGCACTGTTTATTTTCTAGAGAAATAGCCGCAATTTCTTTTCATTTCCACTCTTAAGAGTACAAATATCCTAAGCGCACACGATTTTGAGTGTCAACTCAATTATAATGAGATCTGTTGATGGAGTCCACAAGTGTGTTCTGGGAATGGACACAAAAGAAGAGCTGTGGTAAACAGGCATATCTGCAGACCTCTAAAAAAAATCATTTTATTGATTTAAGAAATAATAATCAGGCATTCACCCCTGGCTACCTCAGAAGGCATCTGACCCACCCAAAGAGCTGTAGAACATTCACTCCATGAAAATTTTTACCATAAAGACTCGACTGTTTATTGTAGAGGTTAATGAAGCTGTGAAGAGAATGTGAAGAGAACATGATTTTGCTGAGATGGTTGTTTTTAGGCAATACCAATCTCAATACAAATGAATGGCATAATAGATAGACCAATTACTAATGTTTCCAAACAAGCTTTGAGACACAGGGCAGCTGTAACATAACTTTTTTTTTTTCCAAATATACTATTTCCTCTATTCTACGAACACCTAATTGCAGTCCCCAGTCTCTGAATCCAGTACTCTAAAAAAGACTGAGTGCATTGCTCAAGACACTTTCTTGAGCAAAGCTCCTAACGCAACCCAGCCCAGTCACAATGCCTAGGCTCATACAGAAGCCAAAAAATCCCCACCAGAGAAATTTTGCTGCATTTTTATTTATTTCTTCCCTCAGCAGTGAAAGGTTATTTCTGAATGCTGTCTGGGAAAAGCACAGCTGTTCAAAAAATGCTGCTATCCAGTCCCTTTAGTAACGTCAATTTTCTTAAGCAGTCACAAAAGCTTTTTATTCTGCAGAGAGAGTTCACACAGCATGCATGGCTGTGCACATCTGTACATATATTGCTTGGTTACCTCTCCCATAAATATTTTCTCTGCTTTGGTATAATATCACACAAGGATGTACTGAAGTTTGAGAGAAGTTCTTTTTCCCCCTTAAATACGTGATTGCTTTGATGTGTCAGCATGCACAGAGAATGCAAAGTAGGAGGGGCCAGATACAACCTACACAACAACACCAGGGGGTTTTTAACAATCTTGGGTTAGTTACTAAATATGCAGAGAGAAAAAAAAAAAAAAAAGTTTTTTTTATTTAGTTTTGTTTCCCCAGAATTCTTCAGTTCATGTTGCACCTACGTGTTTTATCTAGCAAAGTAGGACAGGTATCTATAGGCCTCAAGAGATTAAAGGCCTCTACTAAGTATACAAATAAAAGCAACGTCTGAATCTTCCCAATCATTCCAAAAATCACAGGCTAAACTTACTAAGCATATATCAGTCAGTGAACTGCAGCAACCTACATACTTACTGTCACAGTGGATTCTACCTACTACTGAGGGACTGATAAGGATACAACAAATGTAAAAGCACAGCAAAATTATATCACTAAGAAAATTAAGCTCTTCCCATCTAAGTCTTCGCTAACCTAAAGAGTGTTCTTTTTCCCCATGTATTTTACAAGTTTGGCTGCTCCATATCTTACTAATAAAAATGTAACAGAGTTAAATGTTCCTACTTACAAACAGAAGTCCTGATAAGTGTCAACAAATATAAAAAGTGAAGTACAAAGAAGGAACAGACCAACTTAATGATTTTCTGATCCTGTATTATCAGATTTGAAAATCTTCAGGGAAGACTTGAGTCCAGTGGAAACAGTCTTCAAGGAATAAGCCTGTGCCTTGGAACTCCTTGGAACTTGCCTCAGGCTCAGCCACTCCCTTTGAATCCACCAGTGCAAATCTTGGGACTGCTCCAATGACATGGTTCAGGATGTCATAGAGCCTCACGGTGGAATATGCTTGTGTTCATCACAGCTCCCCTACTACACTACTACATTTATCTTTGCTGCTATCAGTTTGTTAGATGTGATTTTTTTTTCAGAATAAGGAATTCTGATGTTTGTGGTAATACATTTTCTTAAAAGATACTTTGGCTATTCTTATCTTTAACATTATCTCAGAGGTGGCCTTAAATAAGTGTTTCTCCCTATAGACTGGGAGACACTGTTAGAGGAACAAGAGATCCAGATTCATCCATGCAGTTCTACTTTTGGCCCCTCTGCTCTTCAGATATTGTCATCTGATTTTCATGCAGAATTCTGATATCAAAAAATGAACTTACTAGCCCAGTGCCAGCTCTCGTCTCCAAAAAACAAGAGCCTGTCCTAAACCATACAACCTGTATGGTTCACTATTGCCTCTTTATACATGGACCTGAAGCAATACCAAGAATCTTGAGTGAAATCATTTGTGATCCTCAAAAGTCTGGCCATAAATTTGACTTAAAAGATTCCTTTAGTGTCCAAAATCTTCCACAGATGAATCTCAGAAACATTCAGTTTGGAGTGACATGGTGAATGACAAGAAAATCTAGACCATATCTTCTTGTATGTACTGGCAGCAAGCTGAAGAGAAAGAAGAAAGACTCCCCTTCCCATCCATCAGAGCATATTTCTAAACACCCACTGCTCCACTGCACAAACTGAGCAGGAAAGGTCACCTGCATTACACTTGAGCCTTCAGGTTCATTTTCTTTCACAATTAAAATATTTATCTTGGAAAAGACAGTCCTTCTCCCCACTGCTTACTACATTTTTGATAGCTTCAAGTAGCAATGATGTAGCAAATAGACCTGCTTTGGGTATGGATTCCTTTAGCATCCTATCTGGGGAGATTTCCTGCTCTGTAAGAGACACAATCATTCAGACAAGTGGACACCTGTTTCCTTATCAAGGATGTGGCTTCTAAACACCTGGTCTCCTCAATTCATGGATTAACCAGTAACAAAAACATCTGAGATCTGGGCTGTACATTGTTGTTGCTCTATGCTGTATTTAACCCAAACTCCCTAATCTAATATTCCATTAATAGAATAACCAAGCACACTGAGAGCTCTGGAGACAATAGCTTTATTGGCACTAACTGTTTTCTCAACAGCTAGAGAATCCTTTCAATGAGGAAAACTGAATAAATATGTAAAACATTGCATTGGTTTTACATGCAGATTTCTCAAAAAAAAAAAAAAAAAAAAGAAAAGCTATTGCTGGACAGCATAGGACTTTTAGAGGTAGGTTTTTCCATGAACATCTCTTCCCTCCCTTCTTTCTGGCTCTTCTCCTTAGATTTTGTTGTTTTCTTTGCCCAAAGGTGTTGGCTTCTTTTCTCTGGCTTGGCCCTGCATGGATTTCAAGATTATTCCAAGTTATTTTTGCACAGCCTCCTGGATCATCTGTTAGAAAGTGGTTCTTTAAAAACACGTTAAAATGTTGTTTTAAATGCAATTCAGGACTGATGAAAGGCACTAGTTTGACTGAAACATCCAATTTGTTACCATTAGAAATACATTTCAGGTTAGCCAAAAAACATAGAAAGTATTTATTGACTTTCCCATGCAAAATTTGTCATTAGCTTTTTCTTAATATGCACGTACTCCAAAGCCTTTGCACCTCTTATTTCCATTCACTCAGTCATTTATTCTTCATCATGTATGTGCTTGGAGGAGCACAGAGGTAATAGTTGGGTAGGAGAGGCCTTGCAAAACAAGCAGGAGGCACAAGACCAGACAAGGCATTTGTCCTTCCTGCACCAGGGCTGGAAGCCAACTCTGGAGCCAAAGGCCCCAAGCACAGAAGCACCTGTACACATTTATCTGCACTTTGGCCAAACTCATTAGGTGAAGTCTCACTGTAGAAGTTTAATCAACTCAGGAGGTAACATATAGGACAAAATTCTGCCATGCCATATCATCCTCAGGGGACACTTTCCTCCTTGTTTATCTCCCATAGTAAAGTCATAGTTGAGTCTTAACATGACATTCCCATACATCACTGTAAAGACCAGGAAGAAATCCGTACATAAGGAGGTGCAAAGGCAAACAAACAACCTCTCCCCCCAAAGCAATACCGCAATGTCAATAATATGATACCTACACCATCCTTGCACGCTCCCAAATGTGAACCTGGTTGCTTTGCACCCTGCTGCATTGTGCTATGGGATGGTGTTACTTTGGTGCTCAGGACTGGGATGTTTTATTAGCTGCAATTTTGGCACTTTGCCTGGCCTTCAGAGATGGAAAAGGCCCACAAGAACTAGGACACATACACATGATACCTGCTGCAAGGCATTGCTCTTAGCCATCAACCCACTCCATCAGGGAGGAAAGAGAAAAAATCTCCTTCATACACGTTGGTTTTGCAAGGGTATGTTGGTTTCTCCCTCCTCCCTCACCATGTTATATAAACTTGAATCTTTCTCCATGACTGTTTATTCAGCAAGTTGGTCTGATGAACTGCATTGTGCCTTTACTGCTATGAATCTTGTTTGCTAATTTTCTGGGAAGAGTCTGCACTTTTCCCACCACTGGGATTACATAAAGGGGACAGAGCTTTGCAGTATTTGGTCATTCACTTCTCAGCAGGGAGCTCATTGATTTAATTGCAAATGTTTGCACTGTGCTGAGAGTTCTGCATTTCCCCATATTACAACTTCAAAGCATTAAAAAGTTAACTATCACTCTTACAATTAAAACTGTCTCCACTCAAAAAAAAAAAAAAAAAAAAAAAACCTACCTCAGCAGAACAAGCTTTGCTAGCCCCTGGATAAAAACTTGAGTCAAGTCCTTGCATTTCATGTGCCACGTACTGCTAAAACAAGTATGCTTTGAAATAGAACTGCTTCTTTTCTTAGGGAAACAGCTTACAAACACATTACCACAAAGTATCAATTAAAAGCCACATGCCAAAATATTGAATTATCAGTGCTTCTTGAAGTCTCTTCCTAAACTCCACCCCAGGCTACAGTAACAGAAGACAATCTCCCTCAATCAGAAGCCATTGCCCAGGCCTAGCTCTAAAATTGAGCTTATACAATGTGGTGGGGAAAAAAAAAAAAAAAAAAAAAAAAAGATTCTAAGTCCATATGGAGTACATTCAGAAATAGCATTTAAATCTGATTAGAAAAAAAAAAAAATATATATATATAACCAGTTTCAGTGAACTCTACAAAAAGTGTTACTAACATAAAAATTTCTTTGCATTATTTCAACAATTTAAGATTCAGTAATAAAAATTTGCTCTTATAAGAACACCCTCCAAATCAAAACATCTTGGGTCAGTTTTAACTGTTTTTGTTTGTCCAGTGAACTGAAAAACACCTATAGTTCACTTAAATATGAACCAAACCCTACAGCAAACACCATATGAGCTCTGGTTATTTCAGAGTATTGATTCCTGTTTGCATCTACCCCAAGTAATATAAAAACTGACATGCAGATCTCAACTCCACAGCTCCATTGAGCTCCTCTTCTTGTCTATGAAGTGCACAAGACCATGCTGTACACCCAATTCTTAGCCAGATAACAATCCCTGTTGGGCTCAAATACGGCTATTTTGCCAGAATCTCACAACACTTCGCAAAAAAAAAATAAATTATTCCAGATAATCAGTGCATCTGACAAACAGGAAAGAGGTCACAGCCCTGAGAAATGGGTTCCCACTGAATTCCCTTCACACACACAACCTTGTTCTCCTTAAATGAACAGCTGGGAGCCAGCTGAAACATAAGAATCTCTCTCCTCCAGACTTTGCTCTGTATTCAGGGTTTAAGACAATTACACAGTTATTTTGTGTAAGAAAAGTCAGTCAGAGGGGAGAGACAAATGGTTTTATTTCTCACCCAGCTACATAACAGATTACTAGGAGCACTAACTCATCTGTCTTTCCACTATTTTACTTTCATTATAGGTTGGAAATGGGAAGTCATTTTTCACAGGACGGATCTTTAACTAGTTAGAAATTAAACTCCACAAAACTGTGCATCCTGCAAAAAGGAACATCCATTATCCAGGGCCCATGGCTTTGGTTGCACCTTATTTATCATCGTAGCAGGTCCTTCTTCAAACCTAACCTCACCAACTTCCCCTAATTAGAGTCAAGACACGGAGACAAGCAAAAATTGTGTCATACTGAGCCAGAAATGGCTGAACCCAAAGCCTAACTATAAGAAGGGAGTAGAATATCAAGCCATTGTGCTAGAAAGACAGCACCATCCATCTCACTGCAACCTTCTCCTCCCCAGCTGAGAGGCAGATCTTGCTTTCAGCTCTCCTCGGAACATCCTCTGCTCAATTGCTGCCACCAAACTCCTGTCTGTAGTAGTAAACAACACAGCCATCCCATGTGGTTGGTCCCAAGTAGTTATCACTGTAGTGTCCGGCCTGCTGCTCCAGTGTGATGTGACATTTTGGTGTGCAAACCGTCCCCACCTCTGGTCAATGCCCCAGGCCCTCAGAGGACTTGAGCTGGAGCAGCTCTCCATGGAGAACAGGGCAGAGCTGATGTAAGAGCAAAAATCAGCCTGCCTTCACTGCTTCTCTCTGTGATGCTGCTGGCAAGGAGCAGCATAACATTACACTTTTATTCCTGGAACATCAGGAGGATTTCTCTTCATCTTTTGAATTTATCTTTATTTACCTTTTTTTCAACCTCTCGCTACATCACGTGGCCAAGCTCCACTTCATCCTCCCAGATTTTAAAAGCATGATGTGGCTATGAGGGGTGTTTGCTGACTTCACATCTAACACATGCTATGTAACATTATTCAGATCTCTGCACTCAGCTCTTGGTTGAAACA
The DNA here is from genome assembly GCF_964035555.1 of Netta rufina. Lineage (NCBI taxonomy): Eukaryota > Metazoa > Chordata > Aves > Anseriformes > Anatidae > Netta > Netta rufina. Next base: position 16,661,047 of record NC_140134.1, on the reverse strand, counting down.
GAAAAGTAGACTCTTAGAAACATTACTTATATCAAACGTGCTTTTCTATGAACATTAATTTCTATCATACTCACAGGTAAATCATCCAAATAAACTTGCACCACTAGTGACCAACTGCAAAAATAAAAAATATTTCGAGCTGTTGTATGTTAATATTCTCTCCCTTGTGAGATTATACGGTCAGTCATTTGCTATGTTGCTAAACATGCTTATGGATTACTGACCTGGTTTGGAAAGTTGATGTTTATTATCTCAAATTTCTTGCCAAAACCTGAACGTGTAAGTCCATTTCTATCACTTCCCTTTTCTTTTTTCCCCCTATAACTTCCTTTTAAGAAGGAGACAACACCCAGACTTCATATTGCAGATGCAAAAAAAATATATATTTCTAGTACCTCTTTGCTTATGCATAATGCAAACAACAATCCCCTTAATCCCCATACCCACAACTTTTTTTTTTTTTTTTTTTTTTTTGTCTCAGCTGAACACCTGGAAAGCATCCAGAGATCTGGGGAGGCTTCACTCCCTGCTTAGCTGAGCCACTGGTACAGTAATTGCCATTTACAATTTATGAGACCAAAGCACTAAATTAATTGCTTTGAAACACTATCATTGATATCACCAAGAGCCTCTAGAAGTAATTACATGGATTTTATGACCAAATGAAAGAAAGAAAAAGAGAAGGTCAGACCTGCACTGAGAGTTTTGTTTGTTTTCATAGCCGAAAGGATTTCTAATAGAAACATGCTGAATTATAACGACCTTTCTTTCTCCCAACTTTTTAATTAGCAGAACTGCACAGCTACACCTTACAACACTGTCATACCAAGAATGAGGTGATTAGCTTTGAATTTACTGAACGTGATAGCTGTATTTATGGCATAAGTTGCAGGGCTGTGCGCTTCCACACTGCACTTGCATTCAGCTGAGCACCATACACCAGACTGCTTTAAAGGTTATTTAAGACTCACATTATGCCATCAAGCACACAGATGTTAGAAGTTGAAAACCTCCTCTGCTACAATTGTTTCAATTGCTCTTTTCACCCCTTATTTTATACCAGCAAAACCTGGAAATAACTCAGGAACAGAGCACAGGACTGTGAGAACAAAAAACAAACCTAAACAAAAATCAAGGTGATAAAAACCAGAGTGTTTATTGCCAGGAAAAGCTATCTTAGAATAACAAGCAGAATTGTTTTCTCAGCCCAAAGGCTTGCTTGTGAGATCAAATCTCAAATCAAATGAATTCACTGGTTTATTTAAAGTTTCACGCCTTACACTCCTGCACACATCACAGCTCCCCTTTCAAAAGATGCCTCAACTAAGAGCCAAACGTGTCATTCAGTAAAAACAAGAGGCAAAGCCTTGGTTATACTGCATCACAATCTCTTAAAAAGCCTTTCCACATGTTAGTGCTGTTCAGTTTTGGTTGCACCCAATATAGAGAAAGAAATATATTCAGCTCCATGCTTGGGGCAATCAAGCTTCTTTGACATTTCTCCCCTTTCTTACTGTTACCTCTTGGCCATTAACAAAGCAATCTGAACAGAACCCAGATGTATAAAAGGAAAATTTTATCCATCTTAAAGAAGTCTCTTACCATCTTCTGCTGTATGTTGGTGTGAAGCTAAGGCGCATTGCATTTATGGTTATAGCAAGACAAATTTCTTAGAGGTGCTGCCACTGTTGAGCAGTTGCTAAACAGCACTGCTTGTGTGCCACCAGTGAGCAAGGATAAAGGTTTTGGACTGCAAGTTTACAGCCTGCCTGAGGTCCATCCCATGCTGTACCTGTAGTCATGATCCATGCATTAAGCCCAAATAGATACTGAAAACAATGAAACAAAAGTCCTGAAGCGTTCTGCTTTAGGACACACTAGGAAAGGCCAAACTCCCTCCGTGCCCTACCCTGCTTGAATCAGGCAAGTGAATCACTGGAGACTGAGTGCTTCTATCACAAACATTGCTGCTGATAGCCCTGAAGAAGTGTTTGTTTGAAGTCCTGCACTAGCATTCAACTGCCCCCCCCCCTTTTTTCTTTTTTTTTTCTTTTTTAAATTAAGTCCCTTGCCTTCCCATAGCACACTATTCTCCTGCTACTGAGCCTCCATACAAGGGATCTGAGCTCCCGGACATTATTTTTAATTATGTAACAGCCTTGAACAGGCATACAGTTCCTTTAGAGCCTTCTGGCACAATGCACTGCAGGTCAATGTCTGAGTGCTGCAAGCGTCTAGGTTGTAAAATAAATAAGCTAGAGTAGTTCAATTGGAAAGGACCTACAAAGACTGAGTCCAACTGCCTGACCTCTTCAGGTCTAACTAAAAGTTCAAGACATTATCCAAATGCCTTGAACACGACAGGCTTGGAGCATGAGCCACCTCACTAGGAAGCCTGTTCCAGTGCTTAAACAGCCTCACAGTAAAGAATTTTTTCCTAATGCCCAGTCTAAAATGAATATTCTTGATTGAACATTCTTCGAACTCTACCAGGTCAATTCTACCAGATCCTTTGAGACACTAAATGAACAGTCATTTCAGAATGACATTAGACAAATCCTTGAGAGAACATTTTGATAGACTTACTAAATAAAATATATATATAATCTCTCTCGGGGTCACCAGTATTTCTAGTACTCAAACTCGCTTTCTTTGAGCTAGTTCCCACTTCCGCCAGTACAGAGGTATTGCCTTGGCTGAGGTAACTTGTAAAATCTACACACAAGACCAGAACCTCAATGTTTTATTAGAATTGCTTTTGTCAGGTCAACTAAGAGAAGTCTGTACGAGTTCCCACCAGTTCAGAAGTGCTGGGGGTGTCTGGGGCACTTGGCTGTATACTATCATAACAGAAACCCAGTATCTGATCTTCCTAAAGGAACTGAGTCATGGTTTCAAAAATCCCATCCAAGCTTTATTGCACACACCTGCACTAAACACTCAGAGGTGTGTTCTGCATATATACACCTTTGTCATCTCAGCATCTTACCCAACACACACTTCCCGAAAATACCCAGCTGGCACAAGCACACGTGTTTGGAAGCCAGACCCTGGTGCAGGGTGGCATCACTCCAGGGAAGTCAATTTACACCGGCTGAGAACCTGACCTATATTTACCTGCTTAACTCAGGGCACCCTATAAACTCTGTGCTCACTTGCAAAAGCCTGAACTGCTGTCTGCTGTGCTACGAAAACTCATTTTTACTTCATTTACTTCATATTGAGTGCATAATCAAGCCTCTGCCTCTACTGTGCATGGAGGGGGTGGGGATCATGGAAGAAGGAAAGAAGGGATGTATTTTTTATATGTACTTTTTTTTTTTTTTTTTTAAAGAGGTGTGATGTGATTTTTATTGTATGACTATTCACCTGCTTGCTGTGACCTCCTAAGCATATTTAAGAGGGAATCTGACACTGGGACCAAACACAAAGCTGGAGAAGTCAGCTAACAAAAACCACATGTGCTCAAGCATTTTGCTTTGCCTTTCTAATATTGAAGAGATTTGTTTTGCTCAGTAAAGCACATGCATTTCAGCTCATTCCTGCAGGGAAAAGCTAATCCTCAAGTTATGGCAATAGAGCCTGCTGATATGGGGAAGGAAGGAGGGGGCCAGAGAACCAAGTGAAGGGGGAGAAAGAAAAGGATTCAGCATTTTAGCCTGACCTGACTCCAGGTTCACACGAGAAGAGGTGAAGCTGCAGCTGTCATGCTGAAGGGAAATACAGTCGTTCATAAACCCAGGGAAACCTCCTGGGAAAGAGAAGAAAAAAGCATTCCTTAAGACTAGAGTTAAGGGTAGGTTTTTCCCACCACATGAGAGAGCCAGTGCATCCAGACCAAGCCAATGCTATTCACAGTGCAGCTCCATCCAGATTTGCTTCCTGCCCCTGCAGAGGGGGAAGCCACCATCATTTTCCATATATTCTCTCCGGTGTCCCAGTCCTCTGGGAGTGTTAATTCTACCACCAAAGCATATGAATTTATCCACTTGCAATACCCTTACTTCCAAAAGGTCTCATAGAAACAGCTAATGTCCAAGGCAGCTGAGCCCCGAGAAAACAATTACAGCTCGTGCTTCCTGCTCTCCCCCAGGTCTCAGCATCAGTTTCATTGGAGTTTTGACTTACCTTTCTGTTATTGGCAAGCATGTAAAAAAAAACTCTATGCAGCCAACCTGGGAATAATTGCTGTGAATATATGATTTGGTACTGAGATCTTTCAACACATTTCAGAGGCAAGGGAGAGAAACAACACTGATTGCTCAGGAGGCTATCAACCATGGCAAACAGCAAATCACCTAGAGAAGCATTTGATCAACACAGACAGAAAAACTGAGTACCAAACTGGTCTGTGACCAACAGGGCAGAACAACTCAAATTGCAAGAGGGCTCACAGAGAAGGAAAATAGCAATATTCCTAGACTAAAATAAAAGCTACAGCTACCAGCTAGCTGGAGTATGTTGAATAACTTAAGCAGGTTTTCTGATAGTCTCAAGCTCATTTTATGAAAAAAAAGTAATAAAATTGGGAGAAAAATACAGGTACTTCCTTGCAGCAGATACTTGGATTCATTGTTTCTGTGCCTTGCCAGTGAAGGAAGGTGATGGGTACACCCCTCCGCTGCTACGAGCCTGGGCAGCATGTGCTTAGCCTGGCAGGGGAGCCAGGGTTTCACCAAAGGGCATATTACATCCTGCTAATTGAACCAGAACCATTTTAGCATCTCCCCATGAGCCTGTCAGGTTTGTGCATGGGCAACCGAGAAGATCTTAATGGACCTGTGAGGCTCAAGGAGCCAGAAGGAGCAGGCAAGAGCCAAGAAAATGGGCCACAGTGGGAGGGTATCAAATCCTTTTGGGTTAGTAATGCACCTTCCTGGACGCAAGGCAAAAGTCTAGGACTGTGTTAGATAATTACCGCATAAGAGAAACTCAGCAAGGCTCCCCCCAGCACACAAGGCTTTTACAGAAAGGAGGGAAAAAGAGTGCAATTAATACATTCACTGCAGCTTTCCATCACATTCCACCACTACCACTCAGCTCCAGTTGTCAGCATGTGTCTGAAACAAACCGCCCTGCGAAGGCGGTATCCCCACTTGCACAGAGAGGCAAAGGATAAGATTTCAGGCAAGGCTGGAGCCCACTGTTAAGGGATTCAGCCCAGATAAATTGCCTGTCAGCTACAGCCAAAGTGCAATGTTGGCTGCCCTTCTCTTGATGAGTAATAGCTGGACTTCACCAAGTTCGAGGTACCTGGCTCCCATGGAAACCAAACTTTGCTTCTCCAGTGATGGGTAAAATCCAGCTCACTTGTGAGGAAATACATATCATGAAATAGAAAGCGGGATTCAAAGGCATAATGTTGATTTTACTTGTATATACACTCTGCTCTGCTGAAATGCAGCAGCAATACCTATGTGTTGCATAGGCAAAAGTCCCTATAAAATCATGCCTGAGGATGTGCACAGAGGGGCAATTCCTGTTTCAAAATATGAGGAAATCAGAGTATACTGATAAAAAGGTGTGGGTTCATCATCTTTTTTTTTTAATCACCCCAGATGTACTCAGTAGAAGATCTGAGGCCCCGAGAAGCTAAATGATTTGTCCAAGATGAAACAAAGGGATGGTAGTGGATCTAGCATTTATATCTGTGTTATTTGAGCCTATTCAGTACTCTGACCCTGCCTTCCCTCTCATATGGTAACTCAAATAGCTTTGGGTGTGTACCTCATAATACCATTTATTACATACATACATCTTCTAGCATACGCAGCCAAGCTCCTTGTGGGATTTGACTTCTGTGTTTAATTGGCAGGCTTGCTTATGGAGCTAACAGGTGCTCTAGAAGCGAACAGAGAGCACATTCTAAGTTCACAAAATGTGCACTGCAAGCCATGCTATGAGACCTAATCCAAGGAAAAAAACAAAGCCATCCAACACCATCCAGTCCTTCTGCATCCCAGAGAGCCCACTGACCAGCACCATGCCTGCCCACCCAACACACTGTGATGCCCTCAGGCTGCCTTTATGGGCACTCAAGGAGAGTTTAAGTCATTTGCACTGTCTTTTACTTACTTCTCACACCTTTTATTTAGTGCTTGATCCCAGTGAATAAGCACAAACTTTGATACTGGATTCACTGTGATTCCAAGAAGCACCAGTTTTGGAAAGTTCCCCTGATGGTATTCAGGATTCCTTCTCACATAGTGATGGGAAGATTTAACACATTACATTCTTCTCTTCACTGCACCATCGAACTACAATTCCGGGAGACCAACATGAAAGCCTTTTCCACCCTTAATGATTCTGTGATTCCATGTAAGAGAAATCATGCCACAAAGAAATACCACAAATGAAATCTGTTCATAAAGGTCCCAGACTAGTCATATCACTAAGACCATATCCAAACATGTAATTTGGTTGCCAAATTGTACAGCTAATCCCAGCTAGATTGCAAACTCTGAGGCTTGAATCAACATCTAAGTCTGTGCAGATTGCTGGAGGCTTTTCACATCCAAACTGTCCCCTTGGGTAGAAGCCTCAACATCACTCTACCCAGCACTGCAGTCTCCAGCATTGTTTCTTTTGGGGTGGGCACCATCATCTGTCTCCAGCGGTCATTCACATCAGTAGATACTTCCCCTGGGGCAAGGACTTGCAGGATCCAGTCCACCAGGCCTGTCTTTTCTGACACAGATTTTCACAATATGGCACTAAGACAAGGGTAACATATAGCTGGGCTTGCAAAAAGAACTACATCCAATTACTGCCAGTCTCCCAGGCATTCAAACCTTTATTCAAGAAAAGCATTTCTCAATCTTGTATTATTTTTTCCCCCTTGCCTCAATTAGAAAGCTGCAATCATTTTTTCCCTGCCTTTAGCAACTCACTCTAACTTCTCCTTCCAAGGTAAGTTGCAGCATAAGTTGGCAAGCCCTGTTAACAGGAACAAAAGCATATGCTGATCCGAGGGGGGTTGGGACTTGTGGTTTACTCTGAACACTGCTGTCAAGAAGGTCTCTCCAGGTGGGTTATGCAAGACCAATGCTATCTACATACAGAGAGAAGAAGGTATTTAAAAGCGCTTAAAGCCAAAAGAAGGTACAACCCATGGGTCAAACAGCCCCTGGGTAACGAAGGGGGAGTTTGTCAGAGGTGGAAGTCTCCTTTCTGAGTTTCAGGAACTCAGCTGCATGAATAGAGTTCCTCAAATGCCTCCCTCAGCACACAGAAGTCATTATTTGCTCTCTGGCTTTCGAAGAGGAATGCAGTTGGTTTTGGCTCTTCTGGCCCGTCTGCTGGGCAAGAAACCTGTGGAGAAGCACAACCCAGCCAGCCTGGAGCAGCAGCTGCCCCACAGCCAGGTGGGCCAGCCCCGGAGCTGCCTGTTGGCAAGGTGGGCTACATGATCGATGGAAAAAGGTCCTGCCAGGCTGCCCCAAAAATGACTTCCAAGGTCCATGTACACAGGGACTCATGGAAGGTACCCCAGTGTAGCCAGGCTGGTCTCCTCCATGCTTTTTATGTTCTCTATGAAGCTGAAAGCAGCTCTCTGCAAATACACATGCTTTCCCCTCCCTCAGGGCATTGGTAGCCCAAGGATTTCTGCAGCAAATGGGACCCTTTTATGGGAAAGTCTAGACTTCCTAATGACCTTGGAAAAGCAGCCAAGTCCTCCTCCAGCCAGCCAGAACCGCCTTCAGGCCGCTGTCTCTGTCCCATTGCCTGGGGAGCTCTTCTCCTCCCACTGCTTCCACCTTCTGCAGCTGCCTTTGGTCCTCAATGCAGCAAGCCACTTGCTTCGTAGACCCTTCCTCTTTTGCTATTCCTAATTGGCTAACATACTCCTTCCCCATCTTCATCACCAAACTTGCACACTTCAAAACGTAATACCTCACTATGTTGACCAGATACCTTCTTTTTCTTTATAAAGAACTTAAACACAAATAATTTATTTCATGATTGGTTTCTACGTGTAGAACTACCATTTAAACCATTCCTTTCTCCAGGGTTGGCTAACCAGCCAGCCTGGCTTTCACTACTGCTTTCCTCTCCACAGGGGAAAAGAAAGGCTCCCCCCACTCCCTCCAGATACCCAAGCCCTCCAAATACCCAAACAGGTTTCATTGGCATTTCCCAAAACACCAAACAGCAGATGAAACGTAGTGCATGGTTGCTTTGAACACACAACATGTTAAACCCCTGTGCACAACATGGTCACAACACCCACATTTATGGAAGGAGCAAGCCCTACTCCCCCACATCTAGCTGTGAGACTGATCCCCTCCATCCCTACACCTGCTGACCAGGTCAGTCCAAGTCAGGAATCCAGCATTTGACTTTGGCATTATTTAATCAAAGAGGCACAATTTGCTTTGGCTCCTTGGGTGACGCACAGCACTCACATGTTATGTTTCCTAACGAAGGCCACCTGAAGCACAAAGCCACGTCTAACACAGGTGCTCTCTTTTCATGATGGGCTAACAAAAAAAATAATAATCTGAGTATTTCTTGCTCACAGATAAACTTGGCCATCATGCTAAGGAAACTGAAGCAAATAGAGCCAGTCTGTCAACTGGAACACTCAGCTTGTTGCCTGCTCTGGCTGTTACTTTACATAGGTCTTAAATTAAATGTCAAACAGTGCTTGGCACAGAAGCTTCATGACTGCCCTTAGAGAAAATCTGACACCTTTGCTGTTTCCCACTGCTCTCTACTGCTTGGCTAGTGGCAGGGGAAGTACAGGCTATCTCACAGCTCCCTGTTTTTCCCTTGGTCATCCCCACCCTCACAGGAATGCATGAAAGGGGAATTAGTGGTGTTTATTCAAAGGGACTACAAGGGGTGCAACACTTGGTAGCATTGGGCAAGATCTGGTGCAAGCTGCTGGTTTTAGCTTAAGGAAGATAGAAATGCCAGGAAGCTGATGTGATATACATTCAGCAATAGGCTCAGCTCTGTCAAACTCCAGAGCTTTTGATTCTGGCCTTTAGCACCTTTTAGAAAAAAAAAATATATATAATGACACTACTACACAAGCTCATCTTGCCACGCTACAGTGCCAGTACACCTGTGCCAAGCTGGTGAAGATGCTGTCACACCTTTACCATCCCCTGGCTACTCCTTTTTCACTGCTTCTCCAGAAGATACACCACCATGCACAACACACTAAAGCCCTCCACAGCAGCTGGAATTCCCTGCTGACACTAGGATGGGAACAAGACCATGAGGCACATCCCCATGGACTAGGCTTTAAGACTACGATCGGGTTACTGTAGCTAAACAGCAATGACAACTGAGCCACAGTAACTCTGTGAGCACACACTGAGCCAAGGGGAATGGAAATAGGATTCGTCTCGGCCAAGACCACCCAGGCTGCCTGCACCACGCGGGTCTTCCTGCACAGATGCATCTGTGCCCATCTCCATCCTCAGCTCTTCCTGCTCTCCAGCATCAATCTGAGCAAACTGATCAATTAGTAAAGATGCAATACTTGCTTTCTCTCATCACAAATCAATGAGGAACAGACAGCATTTGGCAGGACTAAATATAAATACAGCCAGGGATGTCTTTAGGTACAAGCAGTTATCTAAGCACATAGTCTGCAGGGACATTAAATGATCCCCATGAAAGAGGTGCTTTACACCAGAAATGCATTTTCTCTTGCAGGTCTAAAAAGTCATCAGGCAGACAGCATAAAAATAGTTAATTCCTGATGGCCACAATTATTTATGCTTGTGAGTTTGTTAAAAAAAAAAAAAAAAAAAAAAATCAGCTGAGGACCCATGACACTGTTCTTCCTACACACCTTGAGTCCCACTTGGGTTCATGCACCATCTCCATCCTATCGCTATATTCCCTGCAAGAAGCTCCCACCAGCCTTAGTGAGGGGGCTCTGGGAAGCTCACGCCGAGCTCCGAGTGCTGTTAGGAAGGCTGTGAGAAGACGAGCCTTTCCCATGGACTTGTTGCTATTCTGTGTCTGCACCCAGCTGGAGCCCAGAGCTAGGGAGGAAAAACAGGAACCAATCTATTTATTGTTTTAACCCGTCACCTCCCAGGGAAAAAATACTGCCTGTGGTTTGAGGTGAAATTTGGGCAAAGGCTAAAGGGATGTAAAGGGGGAGGACAATGAGTGAAAAATAAGAGAGAACAAAAAAAATATATTTCCAGAGTATTGCAATAAAACTATACTTTAATAACAGCAATAACTCAATTCAGTCCTATATTGATCACACTGCTGACAGGACTCCTACGCTGATGGTGTTACTGGATCTGTCCTGAATTTGTCCCTGTTACTGTGGAAGTAGAAAAAATTGTTAGAGATGAGGAGGACAAGGGGCTGCTCTTTATTCAGAGAAACTCATTCATTAGTTCTCCCTGATGTGCTCTGCCCACAGGTCTAGAGCAGAGGAAGAAAGACTCAGTACTTTCTATGCAAAAAGGAGACCTAGTGGGATAAAAGATGCTCGATTTCTCTCATTTACCTCTCCCACACCATTTTCTAACATATTACTACTTGTTCTGAACAAACTCCTGAACTGCTGCAAGCCTAATTAATTTCCTACAAGCCCCTGAGACCTCTCAAGGCTTAAAAGAAAAATGCCTTTCAAAAAATGATCAAAAATAGCAAGGGGTACTTCCCCCATATGCAGGGCACTTATTTACAAACCGCTGTGCAATTAGAGTGCTGCCTGAGCACAGCAGGATACAAAGCAAGCATGCCATGAGCTGCATAAACTAAAAGGTCTCAGTCAGGACTCAGACTGCAGGACTGCACCTCCGATGGCAGTGCCCACTTGCCTTGTTGGCTAACCTAGCTGCCTGAGCTCCAGCAGGATAAAGGGGGTGGCCACCTTAATTATGCATTTCTGGGAGAGAGCAGGATCATAAAGAATGGGATTAGAGAGACAGAGCCATGGGTGTGCTACACAGGTGGTGGGATATGTAACCTGTCCCTCTCTACTTTCTTAATTGTGGTCTTCTCTTACCAGAAAAAGAAAAGACTTGAATGTTAGCATTTTGCTGAACAATGACAGATTGATGCATTTGGTATTTTCTCCCTAAAATCAGTTAACACCAGAAATGCAACTCAAAGTAATGCTCCAACAGCATATCTCTTGCAACCCTGCAACTGCAGGGACCTGCCCAACAATGCAGTGATTTCTGTATTGAGTGAGTGCTGTTATGCAGATAAGGCTGTCATTGAAGTGACAGTGTGGGTAGAAGAAAGTTTGAGAAGAAAAAAAAAAAAAAAATCTGTCTCTCCAGCTACCAACTCTATCTGATAGAAAAGAAAAACAGGAAGAAGGATGCCAGCTGTTTGGATAGCTGTTCTCAGTTTAGTGTTTCTTCCAAGGTAAATATACTCTCCCAAAGGAAAAAGATTATAATATGGTCTGTGAAAATTTGCCTCTCAAAGCACTACATCCTGCAGCCAGGAGAGGAAGGCAAGGACAGAAAATGCTGCTTGCGGGCTACAATATATTAGAACCTGACAAGAGCGGAGACATCCCACACAGCCAGGGAAGAGTCACTGCAAGAAGAGCCAACAACAATTACTGAGGTGATGTCTCAGTCTGTAAGACAGAGGCCCAGAGAACAGCTCGGAGAGCAAAATCATTTGTATTCTGTGGGAGAGTACTCACCCTTGACTGTGTTTTAGTGCACACCATGGGACAGCTGGCAACCCACAGCTGGGCCAGGCTGGTGAAAGTCTACCAGCATTTGTGCAGCCATGCCCCTTGGCACCAGCCAGCCAGGACCAAAGGCATTTATTTCTGTGTAAGGTCAGCCCTTTCATACCACTTCAACAGACAGGCAGAACCAAAATTCTCTCCTGGCATCTATGGGCAGCAAAGGATTTAACAGGAAAATGTTAAATCCTTTTAATAAGATGAACTTTCTGGTCTGTACTTTACTAGTTTTAATGAGCCCACCTGCAAGGGTTGATTGATTTACTTGCCTGGTGCCATTAGGCTCAATTTTATTATAATTAAGTTGTTAGTTAGAGAAGCCCGCCTTGCTCTCCATCACTAAGGCCACAGCTCATTATTACTAGCCTCTCACACGCCTTTCTTTCCCCATCGTTTCGCATCTAGGAATTAACGAAGGACTGGCAACACCACTCCTCTCCTCTCTCCCCCCGCACACCGTGGTTACTTTGGCAGGGCAGGGGCATGAGCGAATGGAACAGCAGGACAGAGCAAGGTTCTGGGCGAAAGCGAAGGCTCAGGGCATGAGTCACCAAACAAACCGCTTGGACCGTGGCGAGCAGAGCGAAGGCAGCCTTCCAGAGCAGCACTGCCCGCTCCTGCTCAGGGGCAGGGAGCCGAGGGGACGGTGACGATGCACAGAGCCCGAGCAGATGACTGCATGCTGGAGGAGGGAGGGAGAGGCGTGCTTTTATTTACTCAATTAGTAAAACAGCTGTTTCCCACCAGCCTCATCCTTAGAATAATGAGGCATTGTGCTCTCAGTGCAATAAAGGGACCACTCTCGCTATTACATCATGTCAGCGTGCAGCCAGGGCTGAGGAATCATCTTGAGAAGAGCCAACAACAATTGCTGAGGTGATGTCTGTAAGGCACAGACCTGGAGAAGACATTGGACAGAGTTTGCCCAAGTTTCGCAAGTTTGACCAGAGAATGAAGGACAATGAATTCAAGCCTGCTTTTGCTTCATTGTGCTCCAGGAATGCAGTCCCAGAGCTGCTATCTTCTAGGAAGCACCTGGCGCAGGTCTCAGCCACAGCCCTATGTACAGCCATGGCTCAATTACCCACAAAACTGCAGAACCCCTCCGTTTCCCCCACAGGTACTGCGTATCTTTTGAAGCCAGCAGGTGCATGAGCTTATTGCTGTGCTCAGCCTGGGGATACCTTGCTCTGAAGGATATGACATCCAGATTGTAACTCCCTTGGGCATGGCACTGTATTTTTGCTGGTCTGTTTGAGCTATTCCTACCTTAGTGCAATCTTCGTCTATGATTTGATTTCTTGGGCATTACAGCAACCGAATAATAAGACTTATTGCTGTAACAATAAAATCTTATCTGCACAGATTTAGGCACTTGCTCAACAGCTCTCAATGTGACTATGCACTTATTTTCTTTTTCTCTTCCCTCATCCCTTAGAGATAGGGACAAAGTATAAAATCTGTTCCAAACCGAGAAATAGAGCCAACCCCTGACATGCATACACACTTTTCAATCCCACAACTAGATGTTCAGCAAGGCCTTACTACCACCAAAAACAAAAAGCTTTTTTCCCCCTGAAAGAAACATATTAAGGTAATATAGGCTTGTAACTGGATTTCACAGTGCCCTCCACAACCTAATAAACTTTTCTGAACTGCAGGCATGGCATTTGGTCAGGTCAGCTTGGAGGATGGGTCAAGCAAGCGCTTGCTTTGAGGAACTGTCTAGATAAGCCCTCTGAGCACACTTGGAAAGTGGATTAAGCCAAGACACAAAAGGGCATGGTTCATCCTGTGTGAGTCTGCTGGGGAAGGAGGACAGAATACATTTGAAGTAACTGTCACCAAGTCACCACAATGGATCCAGATCATACCATACAATACCTGAAGGAATCAGATCTGGCAGATCTCTGCCCACAGAGGTGAGAAGCTCAAGAAAATGAGTCCAAAACCCAGACTGAAGTCCCTCATCTGCCAGACTCCACAGTCTGACAGATGAAGTCTGGCAGACTCCACTCCTTTTTTGTTTGGGCATCCTCCTCCAAATGAATATCTTGATCCCCCATCTCCTACAATCTAGCCAGGGGGCTATACAATCATTTTTATGACCCTAATCAAGGTAATGTTTTAGTAAGACACTTGTGTCCCTGATTAAGTCCACAGACATGTTTATGCACCCTTCATGAAAGGACAGAAACGATGGGAATGAGTCATGACAGGTGATGGAATGATTCAGCTATCCATATACTAGCTTTCCATGAACTCCATCACTTCTGACTATAATAAATCACCCATATAAAAATAATGGGCTGTTAAATTCCAGGGCATCTCCCAAAGTCAGGGGGTATATTTCTAAGATGTTTTTAATCTGTTTATTGAAAATATTTAAAAATCAGAAAATGAAAAGTTCTTGCACATTTAAACCCTATACAAGGGCTAGCACTGCTATTTAATTAGATTTTAGCTTTATGGACTCTTAAGTCAGTTCCGCTCAGAGCAAGCAAAGAAATAGAGACCCACAGGAAAGCATTGCCAGTGAATGTGGACAGGCAGAGTTCATAATCAGACTTAACTATCACACGTGTTAATGGCTGGAAAAGCTATAATTATGAGTTCATTTCTGTGCTTTATGAGATGTATTTACTTGTTAATGACTATGACAAGTACGGGAATAAGTCTGGAAATGAAAACGTTTCTGCAGAGGTAATGAGGTTGACACCTCACTAGGTGTCTAGAGACTGAGTAGGCTGACAAAGTGGTAAGGACAAAGACATCAGCAAGGAGGAAGAAACATTTTAGTCAATTATGTGATGAATATTCTGGATTTCAGTGGCTTTAATGTTTTCTGGTTCAAGAGAAGACTTTGTGAGCATACTGTAAAATTAATAGTTATAAGTAATTAAAGTTACCCTAACTGGTGGTAGACTCAATAGTCCAGGGAGTGTACCGGCCAAACCCCTCTCAGAGGGAAGGAGTCATACATTTGCCGTGGAGCAGTAAAACCTCACTCATATTTATGAGCAGTAAAAGAAAATCCAGAAAGTAATCCCATGAGAATTGTGATGGGTGGTGGTTTGAAGTCCTCATATACCACACCTGACATTTTTGCAAGCTCATTACAGTAACATCCTAGCCAAATCATAACTTTGTTGCAATAGACTGCTTATAGACATTCACTTGGTTCCCCAGATTCTCTCCCCGTCAGAAGCCATCAAATAGAGCCACTATTTCCTTTAACAACACATTCTACCCAAGAAAAAGCAGCAGAAAAGATCACGGTGCACCTCTGTGTCTCCTTCAACTGACTTCTATATGCTTCACTTATCAAGTACAAAGTTTCCCCTGGGATGTGTCTGACCAATGCTTCTCAAAGTCCCTTAAAAATCCTCCAGCTTATCACAGCAAAGAGCTTAGCCTTTGCCGTTATTGTTTTGGCAAAGTCTTTCAGCTCCAGTGGTGGTTTCTACTTGAAGACAATACATACTCCTCCTCACCTTCCATTGCCATCACTACTTTTGGTCTGATTTGCAGCAGAGATTCTCTTGATTCCACTAGAAGCAGAGGCAAACATTATCTGCAGCAATGCTTTATTTCTGTTCTGTAGCACAGGCCTTACTTCAAGCCCAAATCGTTCTCCCTTATATTTTCAAAGCACGCTTGAAATCCCTTTAATCTTACCCTGTTCAGAAATGAAGTCCACAATGTCATTCCATGTCTGAAAAGCAGCCTCACCAAAAGAGCTCACGTTATTCTCCCTCAGCACATGTTATTGAATTATGCTTTCAGAAAGTTGCTGTATTGATCTCTCCACTGATAAAAGAAGGCATTTTTAAAGACATTTTTTACTGCTGATGTGAGTGCACAATAAGCAGAATAGGATAAAAAACACTTTCTTCCCCACTAGCAGACAAAGGGAATCCCTTGACTACTCCCACAATGGAGAAAAGCAGATACTAATGTAAAACCAATGCATTAATCACATTTGATTAAGTAAACAGTGATTTTGGTACTGTGGTGGCCACATGCCATTTATAATATAGTCTATTTGTGCTGGTTAAATGAAAGCTAAGTTGTGCTAAAAAAGCAGCTCTAGCACCTAAATCAAATGCAACCCTTATCCACACCCAGGGGGTTTCTCTGCCCACAGACACGCTCATCCTTTCCTTCCTCCAGTCTTTCCACTCTCACCTCCACACCTGTGGCCCCAAGACACCCAGCAGAAAAACAACTTCCAGTTCACACTCAGCACCATGACTCAGAGCCACAAGACATCCTATTTGTCTGTCCAGCTTCCCACACTGGTGTCCAGGCTGCTACGTGCAGCCTGCTTCCACGTGTTTCAGATCCAGAGCAATGCCAAGACTCCAGTCTGCTGAGGTCAGCACGAATTCTCTTGACTTGGGGTCTCCCAGCCCCAAGCAGTGGAGCTGAGAAAAGAAGCCAAGTTACAAGAACACTGACCAACACAGAACCTTCTCTTCTCCCATAGTCAGATATCAGTCTTTCAAATGACTCACCCACACCCAGCTTATTTCACCACTAACCCATCTTCTCCCTAGGTGGACAGTTGGACCAGATGGTCTTTTCCAACCTTAACGATTCTGTGATTCTGTTCTAATCCATATCGATACTATCAGTTCCATGCTATCACTTAAAAGATGGCAATCTTACTATTCAAAGCCTAAAGGAGTTGTAGCTAAAGATGCTTGCATTTTCCTATAAAAATTTGGGACCTGCAGAATAGACTTCTCTTACAGCAAGAAATGGAGTTATGAGTGCTCCAATGACAAATTCACTTCCTCTTGAAATAACCTCTCTGAATACCTAACACTCTAGTTTCATCGTCAGCAAAAGAGGTAAAGTACTACTGTTCTAAACCAAGAAGCAATTTGTGGTCACTGTACTCATGTAGGTCATTATAGAGTAAAGAACGATGAATCAGGAATCCATCTTTAATATACAGACAGCAGAAGTCACGAAAAGCTTACTTCCAGAACCTGGAGGACTGTGTTCAGATATGTTGGTCTTGATTACTTCCACAACAGAGAAGGAAGGCCACACTGACAAAGTAGCATGGTACCTTAGAGCTAACAAAACACTTGGACTTTGAAAAAGGTTGAGGAGGAAAACAATTATATAAATAACCCTACTGGGGAAAGAGAAAAAGCTAACCCTGTTTCAACATCTTTGACAGAAAATTTCAGCCTCCCTGATTTTCCACCCTAAATCAGGGTTTTCAAGCAATTTTTCATGTACATTCACAGTTAAAAAGCTTTAAGATAAATGGCAAGACTTCTATCAAGCTTTTCTTCAGCTCCCCCCCCAACTCCCCTCCTCCTGTTTTTACCCTGCTAGCATCGCCCTGGGAAAGAAGCTCTGATATCAGACTGAGAGAAAGTCAATAGCTGACAGCAAGGAAATAATCTGAGCCATTGATCATCACTTCAGGCTTCAAATTCAATACAAACCAAAGGGGAGATGCATGCTTATACACATACAAAGGAAGTGAATATATTAACTCCTGGTGTGCTACAAAGAATAGGAATTGCTAATGTGGTTAATAAGCACAAGAAACACTGAAAAAGATGCACCCAGAGAATGAAGAACTTACATGTTAAGTCGCTGAAAATATTTTTTAAAAGGCAGTCATAGAACAAGATATTCATCTATGAGGATGAGATTCTCAAAGGCGTTTAAGCTCTTAATTTCTATTTAGGTATCTAAATTCCTGTGGCAATGAACAAGAATGATGCATCTAAATACTCAGAATTAGCTTATTTCATGCCCACCGAAGGGTAAAAGCAGCGTTCATTTCTGACTGGTGCTTGTCTCCTGAACTGAAGTTTCTCAAATTCCTTACCAATTAACATTTAAGAAAAATAAGAAAAGTTCCACTGTGCAAAAAGATGTTAGTTGCACATTCAAGCTCATTAAGGAAGCCCTGACCCTTAGCAACAGATTTTTCCTGAAAAACAAGACAACGTGACTTGTTTGAAGATATTCTCCATTCTATCGGTCATCCTTTACAGGTCTATTTTGCATTTTCATATCTAATCCACTAACAATGAGGCCTTTATTTTACATGAATTACATTTTTCTGTTGATATTTATATAAAATATTAAGAGGCCATCAGAATCCACTGAGAATATTCATTATATGAAGTATTCTTTGTAATTAATTCACAGAGAATCCTAAAAATAAAATCTCAAAGATATATTATGATCAGGCAATATCCTCCAACAGTGAAGATGAGTAGTGTTTTTTCTGACAAGAGTAAACCAATGTTGACAACATAACACTCCACAAGTGCACTCATTTACTGAGCAATAATATATAATTACTAAAACAATACAAAATATATAGAAATGACATCCAATATCCTAATACATACCAACCAGTTATCAGACACTAACCCATAAACCCATAACCCATATGTAAAGCATGGATTGTCCATTCTTTAAAAGTTTTTTTTTTATATACATATATACAAAAATGTCAGTCCAAGCATTTTTAACAGCATACAGAAGAACAGATAATTATACCTTAATCTGGTGCTGAAGTTATTACTTGTATTTAATACAATAAAAAGTCATGTTTTAATTGGCACACAGAATGGGTAATGACTCTTATCAACAATTAATACTAATGGCTTAATTTATAAAATACACCATGAAGATACTCCTGAAGCTAATTCTTCTATTAATTTGGACCATAACCAAGTGCACACCAAGTTAATCCCTGAGGAGCATATCTGGAAACACCCAGGGATTTAGGTAAACAGTTACGATACACATTAAGTCTTTGTCAGAGAAAAAGGCCTCTCCTGCAGGACTCCCTAGTTCTTCCTCTTTTAGACTACATAAAAAGCTCTAAGAAAAAGCATGCCCTATTTCTGCAACAGTATTTACATAAGTAATCATCCACATTCTGACTGAAGTCAAATGAGAACTGCATGTCGGGTAAATATTTTGCCCTTGAAAGGGAGGCTGCTGGCAGCATTGAAGGAATTGTCCAGAGCAAGCAGCGAGCAACTCAAAATCCTTCAGAGCCCTTCCAAGGGCTCCGAGGATGCAGACATGCAAACCACACGCAGTCAAGTGAGGCTCTCGCATTTACTCAGCACCAAGTCAAAGTCATGGCAGGCCCCGTCCCAGGGAGGAAGCCTGCAGCACTTGGGATCAAGTCCTTCACGGAGGTTGAGCACACAGATGTGCTGCTCTCTTCCCTCCTCAGCCCCAGATTCCCGCCTCCAGGACAGGCTCCAGGGTGTGCACGTTTCCAAATAAATCTGGATGCAGGCCTAGCCCTTTCTCTTGGAACAGACATTCAATTAAATCCCACTTTCCAAAATGATCTGTGCATGTGTCTGTGTAACTGCCTCACCTGTGCTGCAAATAACACCTGAAATTGAAAAAGATCATGAGTGATATTCTTGGCAGCATTAATCATACCACTTTATTGACATCAACTTGTATTATACTGATCTACACCATCTGGTCCCAAATCTAATTTGCTTTTCACTGTCTACTTGCCAGCAGTTTACTTTCAATATATTTCTGAGCTGGTGGAATGAGAAAAGGCTGCTCTGCTTCATTTTTAATTTGTACTCCGGCCGCCTCCTGTCAGCTTCACTTCTGCAAATCCTGCCTAGCATGAAGTTGTATTTCTGATGCAATCAAGACTTATTCCTCTCAGTTAAAAGAAACAACACTAAAAAGAAGTAACTCTATGTTTCCACAGACCAGACCTACTGTTACAAAGAAAGGGATAATGTAGGGATAATGTCCCAAAGGTCCAGCATGAGACGTAATTTCCATCCCCTGATCTTGGCAGCTATACATTGTGTTTAACTTTGACCCAGCACGCTGGCTTCCGTGTGCAAGACAGATGTTATCTGATGCAACCCCTGACACCAATGCTATCTGCCTGTCAAACCTTACAGAACAGTTTGGGTATCCAGGGATTCACTGAACGTCCAATAAAGTCACCTCTGAAGTGGTCTCCAGCCTCAGGAGTCCATGCACACAAGTCCGTCTCCGATTATCTGGGCATTTCCCATTTCAAGCCTGAATCCAGCATTAATTACTGGAGTCCCAAATTAATGCCTCTGTCAGTTAACCAGCTTGCCTGAAATTCTGTTATTTTCTGTTGAATGCAACAGTTTACGAAACTGTTTTTCTGAAATATTAATGTTCCTTACTTCTAAAGTACTGGGGTTAGGTCCTTTTATGCATACTTGAAGAGACTGCAGGGCAGCTAAAAATGTATTCAGAAACTGAATTTGTCAACATTTCTTTATGTGAAAAAATGTAACACATCTAGACTTAGCAATTCTAAAATCCATAAATAGAAATAAACCTGTTTTTCAAGGCTAATTCAGCCACCTCCTTATGAATCCTCATCTTTTTGCTACGGTTGTGTGAGCTAAAAAATTTATGATCCTCAGCGCATTCCAGCTCTACTTCTGCAGGACTTTATTAGCTCCTTTGTCAGCTGAGTCCTTCCTGTCAAAAGGAGCTCATATTTTAAGAGTTTAAGCAAACTGGACCATTCTGATTAAAATAAGCTAAGGAACAAGCACGGGAGCAACATGCAAGGGGCTCTGCAGCAAGTAGCTGGGGACAGCAACCTCTAGCTCAGACTCCAAAAGAACAAATGTAGAAAATGGATATTTTGGTGGGGTTATTTAAAGTATGATTCACCTCCTGGTTACATGAATCATCTCCCAGTTTCAGTCTTCTGCTTGTCTGGGACCATTTCCAGTTCACCACATCCAACCAAGCCAAACTCTGACCCTACCACTTCATCCTCCCTGCAAGAGCCTGCTTAAACAAGGAGCCAGCCTCATAACCCCAGATATGTTGTACAGTGATTTGTCTCTGCAATAGTTTTAACAATAGAAGGGCTTAACTGAGCATGTGAATGCTTTCCAAGGATTAAGACACCAGGATCAGTACTCTGGGTCCCCCATTCAGCTCTAAGCACCTCTGTACACTTTACTATAGCCTGGACATTGTTGCATGCAGAGACTGAAAGCATGGCTTGCACTTTTCCCAACACAGCAAATGGGTAGGGCTGACTGGGTAGTAGAGGGCATGCCCACACTACCCTTAAGACACATCCATTTTCAGGACCAGGAAGGTATGTTAAACATAGTCCAATAACCACAAGTCTCCTACCCACTGAGGTGGTGTTGTGCAGGGAAGACAAGCACAAAGCAGCCTCCTCTAAATGCAAATCCTGCTCTAAAAAAGCAGGAGGTGAAGTTGGTGGCTATGAAATCCTGTCTACAGGAGATCCTCTCCCTCCAAAAAGCACTTGCAGACTATCTAAGCTCAGGCATCCAGTCATAACAGCACAAATAGGCTCTTTGGCCTGTATGTCACCTGCCTAGCTACAAATATCACCTTTTTCTTTAACCCAGTTCCAGGGAAATAAAAAACCAACTGAATAAGCATATCCTACAGTGGTAGGACCTGATAAGTAGAATCATTGCCTTTAGTTTCCTTTCAACCCAATTACTCATGTGCCAGCTAAATTAATTCCTAATCTTTGGACCATCCACTGAAAGAGCATTACCAAATAAACTCTGACCCTATTACACAGCCCCTCCAGGGAAGTTTCTGACAACTTTTTTAGAACCATTTTTGTATTGCTTTTAGCATAAGTTTAGAGACCAAAATGAAGCCCTTCCAGGAATGTGTGATATATACTGCTGTGATTTGGGGTGAAAACGAGCTTTTGAACTGCTTTTCTTCACAAGGCTTGTCAGAAAGAGAAAGGAAAAGAAAACACTCCCTTGGAAATCAAAAAACAACACCGAGTAGCAATGAAGTGAAACTGCCCTATCAATTTTTATTGGCCAAGTGGAATCAGGGGTGCTTTGAACAAGCATATAGCTACTATCACATAAAGCAAAGTTAAGTTAAAATTCAGTTCACCTGAATAATTACAGCCTGATTAATTCTGACCTCCATCCAGCAAGGTACTCAAACAGCTGAGCAATCTCATTACCCTCTCCAGCAGTACACGGAAAAATTGACTTTAGGTGAGCATGTGTTACTAGACCTTGTTGAAAAGTGAGGGCTTTACAAATAAGAAAAGCTTGTAGGTCATCCATCCATCTTCCCAGGCTCTCAGTCTAGTGAATATATGGGTATCCATGTATCTCTGTGCTCAACTATTGCCTTTCTAGTCAAGCAGAATAGACACCCCTATGCCTGCATGAGGGGGGGAAAAACAGAATGAATAAAGAACATGTGGCTGAAAAGGTCTCAACTACTCAAGGGGTTTCTCCAGCAGCAAGGAAGATCTATGGTCTTTATATTCCTCTCCTAGAGGCAAGATTTCATTTTTAGATTAAAAACTTCAACACCCACTTGCTCTATGTGAACAGCAAGTTCTCTCCTGTGGCTAGAATTGATAGGATGCCATATGCTATAAAAGGTTAACACCAGTGCTATTGTAATCCTTGGCCACAACTTTCATTTCCTTAATTTGCTGACACCAAGTAATGTAGGGCTGTGCTGTATGAGAGAATACTAAGCAATCTGAGTTACAAATTTTCTCTGAATGTCCAAGCTGACCTTTGAAGCATTCAATAAAAACACCATTTAAAGAGGGGGAAAATTGCTAACATGGAAATGGAATTACAGGAACAGGACCAAATTCATTCCTTTGACTTGGTATCTACTCGTGTTTGATGTCAGCTATATAATTATATATCACAGTTGACTGAAAAATATTTTGCTCTATGTTAAAAGCAGGCCACATAAATGGTTTATTAACTGGAAAGAAGTTGACAGTGTTCAAGTGTTTGGGGGTAGGTACAACCACAGCGCTTCATTATGATCTGAGCATCTTCCCTCTCAGAGGGCTGATTTCTCATTTAAGGCTGTTTTACATTACTCTGGGAACTGTGAGGGCCATTTTTATTTACATCTACTCCAGGATGCCATTTGTTGCTAGGAGTGAAATGTAGCTTTCGCATACGTGACAATCTGGCCTGTGCCATCTCAGAAGAAAATTTTCAAGAGGAGCTGCTAGCACAAATGAGAATTGCTCCCGTCAGCCTCACAGCCTGTCTTCACAAGAGTAGAGCAGCAGAGGCTTCCAAGCTATGGATTAAACACATCACATAAGAGGTAGGCATGGCTATTAATATTCTACCGAGGTTCCAGAGCAGACAACATTTGACATGGGTACGCTTCCTCTGAATTCCTGTCAATTAGTGGTGCTGCTTCAAGTACAAGGCATGCATGAAAAGGGGGAGATAGAAAAGTCAGTTTGTGGTGGCCCCTGCAACAGTTGTAAAAATGAAGTGGAGCCTTCTTTGTCACATCAGGCAAGAAGGAGCAGGTGTAATCCCACTACAGATAACACAGGAAGGAGGCAAGTGATGTTAATTCTGGGGGGGAAAGTCAAGATCATGCCAGTTTCTGTGCAAGCAAAACAGGTTGCAGGCTCCCTCAGATTGAGCAGAAATTCAGGATGCTGTAGGATTAACCTTGTGATAGGAAAAGCCACCCACTGGGAGCAAACAGGTTGAGAGCTCATACCCCAGTCACTTCAGTTGAGAAGGAAAAGGCTTAATTTAATCTGATTTTGCTGACAAACTGGTTCTCTATCAAAAAGAAAACTAGAAATGGAAAGCAACACATTAGACACCAAATCAGAAACAGGACAGTGGATTCCCTGATCCAATGCAGCAGTTAATAGTTGTGCTCAGTCCCCCGTGCAGAGAGGGTCAACTGCATAGCCAAAAGTATCTGTATTGGCAAAATCTGTTCTCTTGGCTAGTCAATCCTAGTGCTTGTCAATCAGGCATCCCTACTGGATCAGGGGTTATAACATACATCTAGTGTTTAGATATTTTCCCCACATCCAGCCTGCAGAAAATACAGAAAACTTCTGAGATGCTCACAGACATGTTTAGTACAACTCAAACCCCACACACTCAGATGAGATGCTGTGCACAGACAGCTCCCCCAAATCCTCACAACCCCACAGCAACATACAGCAAGACTGCTCTTAAAAGCGCTGCCATAATACTCAACTGCACCACAACTTGCTGTAGCAAGTCCGGGTTTTTATGGTCCAATGGTAGTTAATTTTCTAAAGGTCAAATTTTACATGTTTATTTTGACTGGTGTCCTGCCCAACACAAAGACACAGCTATATTAATAGCTTACAAATTAAATGCTCGTTCTAGGAAACCATACACAGTTTCACTCTACTTCACCCAAGGAGTGACATTTCATCCCAGAAAAGGCCAGGGCAGCGTCCCAGCACAGAACATCTGGTTGGCAGCACAATGGAGCACAGCACCTGTGAACACGCTCAGTGTTTGCTTTGCAACTATTTGTCCCCCATCCGCGTAAAATATATGTTTTCAGGCTGTTAAAGTTCATTCCTTGCCAGGGGAGTCTGGTGTGATAATGCAGCCTGTTTGTCTTGGAAAGCCCCTGTTTCTGGACCATGCGCACTTAAGCCAACATTTCTGGAAGGTGAAAGTAGGAAGAGAAGGTTTTCTTCCCTCTTTATTTTTTTCTTTTCCTAGTCTTTACAGCTTTTTAGACATTCTGCAGAGAGTCTAATGGGATAAGACTGAGCCAAACAGCACAGTTTAAAAAAATAGCAGAGATGGATTGCAGCAGGGGCCGTGGTTTAAAATCTATCATCCAGAGGCTAAGGAAGTACAAACAAACTAATAAAACCAGAAAATTATGAAATCCTGGCCTAAACACCAAGCAAAACTTCTTAATTTAGGACTCTCCTAATGGCTAAAGCCGCCACCAAGTTGGCTCCCAGGGACAATCCCTTCTCCTGCCAGATCCTTCCTTTGGAAGAGAGAAACCTCAGGATCTCAGCCAGCCTAAGGTGTTAGTGGGGGAAGGAGGTTTCAGGAGGAATAAGGCTGGGGGGAAGCAAAAGTCCTATAAAAAGTCCTGCCAGAAGGGAGGTGCAGGATTATAGCTGAAAGTTCAAGATACATTGGGTAGGCTTCAGCCTCTGCTGGCCAAGCTCTCCACCAGCACATACAGCCTGCAAAAAATACAACAGAACTGATCAGTGCAAAGTCTGCTCAGGGGTGTGAGCAGAGGGGCTTCCAGAGGTGCAGACTTGGCTAACACCAGTGTGTCACAGGCTGGAAGGCAGAGGATACACAAGGTGGGACACAGGGGACGGACTGGCAGACTCTGTCCCTGCTCCACTGCTGGCAGCTCCTGGCCACATCCCTTCACGGTCACAGCAGCCAAAGGCAAGCCTCAAACAGCTCTTCCTTGGCTTTATTTTCCAGGTAGCATTTCCTTAAATGAAGAAATAAAACTGCTCCACACACTTTTTAAAAAACGCATTTTGATTTCACCTGAGAAAAGATCGTATCACCTCTTTTATCCTCCTCATAGTGAGTATACCTGTATCTGACATCTTCCCAATGTGTCATTCTCAGACTGGCACACTGTCTGATGGGCCATTTTTCCTCTTACACTCCTCTTTTGATTAACTCCAGGAGTAGCACAATTTCCTTTCTGACAGCCCATTATAAAGTCATTCTCCCTTTCAGCAGTAAGGTTTTTTTCTCCCATTTTACAGCACAGGAAGGACGTTTCCTTCTGTAGCTTTTATTTCTTGTAACCTGCCTCCAACCCAGTCTCACATCCTCTCTCTTTACCTCCTCAAAAAGGAAAAAAAAATCAAAAATTTATTATCAAGGAAATTAAAACTAACCACTCTGAGCACAAACTGAAGTGACCTGCACACTAGAGGGAAATTCACAGATTCCATTACTTTCAGGAGAAGATTTGTTTATGCAGGCTATATTCAATTCAGATGTTCACCTTCTGGGTTCTCTCACTTGCCCTGATGATGTCTTTAACAAGAGTTAAGGATAACTATTGCCATTTTCAGTCTGCATAGTTTGGCAGCCTGCAGATTGTATCTATCAGGTGAAGCACTACATGAGAAATCAAACCTTAAACTTACTTGCACCTCTAGGCCTATCCTAATTCAAAACTAACTAGTTTATGGAAGATAACTGTGCTTCTGAGACTACACCTGGCCTTCTCCTTTTCTATTTCATAGGTTCTCATTTACCTCATCCCCTCAACCCAACAGAAATCCTACAGACATATCTGAATGTTTCCTCACATATACATGAACATCAGGCAGCATGGAGGGTGCACCGAGCCTGCTCCCATCTGTAACTCAAAGCCTCCATCCTATCATCACAGTCTGTGGCAAGGCATTGTCTCTGCTCTGTGTTGGGAGTGCAAAACCCTCTATATGTATGGACAATGAAGTGGATTCCCAAGTGAATGCTTACTTTGTTTGCCAAGTGTCACTTGAAGTTAGATTCATACTGCAATTTGCAAAGACCACACATCTCACAAGGCTGTCTTCAGCACTACTCTAAATAATTGTAGATAAAACAAGGCATGGTCAGCGCAAAGTGCAAAATGAGTTGTGACATCCATTTTCTATTAAAAATAGCAGTCATTGAAATGTGTTTAGCTCCACTGAAGTATTCTGGGTTGGCAGCCATCAGGAGAGAGGCAGCAGGAGCAACAAAAGCTCTTAGTCATTTCCTACCTCCTTTCTAGCTTTAAGCCTGCCTTGACAGACCACATTATAAAAAAGACCTAGAAGATCCATTTGATGCTCAGTCCTTGGACATCCCACACAGACTGCTGGCCAGAGTGTCCATTAAAGAGAACAAGGACAGAAGAATTGCCCTTTTAGCCTCCTTTGTAACCTTTCTTTGTCTTGCATCTATTATCTTTTATTCTTCTCATCCCCTTCATCCTCAAGAGGCAGGAGGAACTGACTCTTCAATTTCCAGCTCCTTCCTGAGCATATCTGCCATTTGTCAAGCCCAGGCATTAAAGCGTAGCACTCTATTGTCTGGCTCTAGTGAGCACAGTTTGGAGGCCTTACGTGAAAGGTAAGTACATTTGTGCATAATAATCATTTTTCGTAGCCAGACAGACATCATAATTGATTAACATAAATCAGATGATATTAATTATACAGACAGATTTCCCCAAACTACTGGCTGAAAGATAGATGAACAGTAGAAAATAGTTATATCCGTAACAGAAGTGAGTTAATGTGCATTTCCTTCTTTTAACGTTTCAGATATGAAATGTGCAGTTACAGGTCAAAATCAATTTTGAACTGTCCTCAACTTGGTTTTCTCTCATTGGGAAGTTGGGGGTTTCTCACTGCTTCTTCCTTGTATCATGAGAAAAATAAAAAGCCCTGCTCACCCCAGGACTTCACACATTACAGTACATACACAGAACAAACTGACTACCTGCTGCACAGCACATGATCCAAAAAAATCAGAGTAAAAGAAAGCAATTGTCATTACAGTATCTTGCATAAAATGCAGTCTGGAGATGTAACAAGGAGCATAAATTTAAGAGGATCCACTCTCTCTGGTTCCATTTTGGTGAATTAACTATTTTAACTATTGAATCATGGCATAAAGTATGCCACAGAACGGAAAATCACCAGCTAAGTGGGTAAAGAAAAATAGACTTATATACAGTTCCAAATACTATGATAAATATTTAGATTAGTAACTATAGTGTTATAGCATAGTAAGAGCACATATTTCAGGCTAGTGTAAATGCATACATCTCCTCACTGCAGTGCTATTTTCAGATCCTTAAGCAGTTGGACTCCATAGGTATATCATGAAAAATGCCTAGGTGGGGGTTTTGGCAGTCAGTGTGGGCAGATTTGAGTTTTAAAATTCCCCCAACCTGTATTATTTCTACTTGTGATTTTTAGTTTTGAGTTTCTCAGCCAGAATAAGACCAGCCAAACATTTGAATGTAAACTCCTCAAGATGCCTTGCCTGTTATTTTCCAGTGAGGTGTAGAAAATAATAAACTGCTGTTTCTACTGGAGCCATACGGAGAGAGAAAGCTTTCATATCCCAGGCCTCAGGCAAAGCCACCAGACTAAACTGGAATTATTAACAAAATCCCTGGGCTAAAAGACAAGATGGAGCAAGAAGATCAGAGGCCTTAATGTTCACTTCAATTTACCTAGTCTAAGGTCAGAATTTATTTCCCCTGCCATGTCAGAATCTTAGGAACCACTTTGGCACTGCTGGGACAAACAGCTTTTTGAGGTCTCCGGGGCTGCAGGAGGCACTCACGTAAGTGAATTCATCTTCCAGAACAACTTTATTGATCTTAATAGGCTTTAGTGCAGAGGACAGATAGGAAGGGATTCATGACCAGCACATATGGTGTTAGGGAATCTCTGTTAAAAAGATTCATTTAGGAGAAGAAAGGATGGCAAATGGCATACATATGATTTCCATACGTGACACATGGGTTGAGGATGGAAAATAAATCTTCTGTTTGTACTTGGTATTTCCAAAGGAGTGATTCTGTTTATTCCTTAGGTCCATACTTTCCAGGTGATGAATACACACTGTAGGGTCTCCATCTTGACTGTCCCAAACTGAAACACTTAGAGGTCGCCAATGTCTCACAACAGGATTGGAGGCTGTTTCTTTTAGCTGGGAAAGAAATCATGTGCATGTCCCTGGCCTTCTCATCCCTACTTCCTACTCTTCCAGTCTCCACCTTCTGCTCTTAATGGGGACATGGAAAACCCTGTGATGATAGACCCTAGAAGGGTCTATTTTCCGATTCTCACCCACCCAAAGAGTGAAGCACTGAATAGGAAATTCACATTTCTTCATTTGCCAGCAGATGAAACAGGCCAAGTAGTGAAATAATACCAAACCATTCATTTGAACAGGAGGGAACGCTGATATTTGCAAAGATCCTTCAGCCCACTCCTATCACAATCCTCCTAAACCATCTGCCACGTTCCCTCCTGCTAAAAGGGCAGTTGCTAATCTATTTATGCAGGGCTGACAATGAAGGCAACCAGACCATGCTCAGAGAGAAAACAGCAACCAGCTCCTGGGCTCAAAGGCCCAATATGGCATGTTGGATGCTGTTGGAAGGCATCTGCAGCATTGGTGGTATTTACAGAGCTGCTGAGTGTTGATGGCTGGCTTCCTCTGAAAACAAGCCAACCATCATGGGCATCTGCTATTAATGAGCAAGCTGAGTATTCTAGCAGGGCTCTTGTCAGGCTCAACAGCACACACAGTTTATTCTCACTGCAGCCTCAGAGTGGTTACTGGATGCTGAGAGGCCCTACAGAGCTGAGGGTGCCCACAGAAAAGGGGAAAGAAAGCAAATATAAGGCTCTATGCCCTGTGCTCCGCCTCTTCAGGCAGGTACCTACATCTGTCTGTGCTCTATTTGTAAGGTCTGGATGACACTGTTTCAGAGAGATGGAATGAAGTCACCAGGACCTGCAAGTTTAATGAGCTCTGACAGCAGGTGCTAAGTGATATAAAGCACCTTATTCTGCAACTGTCTTGAATACAGTACGTTTAATCCTGCACCTTGACATGTTAGTATAAAGGAATGTAACACCACAGACCAGGAAAGTACACTATGGGTACCTCTGGCTGCCCACCAAGCAAAGTGAACTGCAGCAGGCAGCTGGGAAGAATAGGACTTCCAGGGATGGGAACATGAAGAATAATTTCTGCACAAGGTGATCAGTTGGTCCCTCTGGTCACAGGGGTTGGTGGTACGGTGCTGATGTTACTGACACCCAGTCAACACGACGTGCATAATCATATGTGCAAAGCCATTTTCAAAGAGAAATTACTATATGATGTGCTGCGTGGAAACAAGAAGGAACAAATATAGACTCTCAAGCTTCCTTTGAGGACAACAGAACTGTTAACCAGTTGTACAAACACTTGATTCCAAGGGTGGTTTTTTTTCTGCCTTAAAAGCCTGAATTTCACAAAAGTTGGACTCGTAATTCAGCAGTCCAAGCACACACTTGCACACTGGACTCACACAGTAATTGCAACAAAGCAAGGAAGTTGCACACCAGCCAGCAGTTCTGCAGCTAGCCTCCACGCTGCAAACCCACATTTGCACACCTCATGCGTTTGGCATGAAGCTGGATTTTTAAGAAAGCAGACTAACATTTCAGACTCCTCCCAAGAAACTGGGAAAATAAGCAAGTTAAAGAAAACAGTGGTGAATGATTATTTTTGCAGGTGTGAAGAAAACATTACACAGAAGAAACCCCTTCGTGATGAATAAACCCCAGGCTAATAGAGAGGGAAGCAAAAGGAGGCTCACTACAGTGATGAAAACTTCCCTGCAGCTCCAGGAAAGGGATTCGAGTCACTTAAGAGGAAGTTCTCCCCAAAATTCTCAGACTGCTCAGGTAGTTCTGTTCAACACTTCTAACGCTTCCAAGTCCAACCTCAGGAGGAATTTAACAAAACAGGCGTTATTTGAGGAATTAAATAAAAAGGGGGAAAAGCACTGACTGAGATTACCAGAGACCTCTAGAACAAAGTTTGAAGTGAACAGAACACCCCAATTCCTGCTTACTGAAAGTTACTTTCAGAAGATCTATATAGGGATCATTACCAGTAAAGAATTAAAGACTAAAAAACACCTAGAGTATTCTATAAATGCTTACTCCACTCAGTGATGTAGAGTATTTTGAGATTCCTGGGTAAGGAAATATTAAGTAGGTTCATTTGTACCCTAAGGCCAGCAGAGGTACCCTGGTTCTTAGATAAACGTCGCTGAAAGTTATTAGAATTTCTGCAGCCACACATCTGAGTTGCTTTCAGCCCCATTTTCAGGACTTCTGCTTCAACACCTCCTCAGAATTCACTTTGGGCTGAAGTCTTTGAATGTTTCGCCAAACATGTGGGAAACAAGTGACTGCAGTTAAAACGTGAGCCCAGCACTGCTTACACTAGCACTGCAGCTAGGAATGACGAATGGGAAGAGACTGTTGTCTTTGTCTGAAGCCATTCAGCCTTTCCAATTGACAAAGAGGGTCCGGGGAGGGGAAAAAAGTAAACTCAGCCTTTATGAAACGTGTTTGAGTGTCCAGATTACATCTAAAGCCAGTCTCACTTGCACTTCCCATCGTGCATTACTGAAACATCCCCAGCTTTATGAGGTATCGACATTTCAGCTCGTTAGTATTATTTACCACTGCAAAGTCAGCAAAGGCTTTAACACTGGCTCAAACCACAGAATATAAATAAGCAACCAGCTGGTCGTCTTAAGGGCTGGGTGGAGTCCTTTCCTTTTCATCCCCAGCACCTCTCCCTATCCACAGCTTCTGTGAACAGGGGAAAGGAGTGCTTGGGATGGGTTGAAGAGTAGGGATTTATGCAACACGCACTCATAATGGGGAACAATTCTACTAATCTCTCCCTTTGTCCTGCTGATCCTCAAACAAAAGCACCAGGAACCAGAGGCTCCTCATACTTACAGGGAAAAATCCCTTTTCTTTTTTAAATCAAGACAATCCTGACTTGTCATGGCCCTTTTTTTCCCTCCCCCCATCGCAGCCTTTTCACAAACTCAACCTTGTGGCTAACCAGAACCAGTCAAGCAATTACACTTCAAATGTCTCTTGAAATCCATGTCCCTGGTAACCCAATAGCTCCCACTACTGACCTTCTCAAAAGGAAATTGATGTACTCATGCTTACCCAAGGAAGTATATTACACAGAAGAGGCAATGAGTCATTTTATCCCACTTCTTGTTCTGTTTTTTCCCCCCTCTGAAGCCAATTTTATAATATGCAATTAATACCAGTGGATACCTAGTATCCACTACCACCTTTCTGCACCCAAAGTGTTCTAGTAGGCAATGTGTATAAAGTGTACAATCTTAATATCACCAGTGACACTATTAGCCTACAGCATACTTCTCCATGTGGTTCCAACCTCTAGTTGTAATGCTACAGTTGTCTCAAAAATTAACTATCTGGTATCATTACTCTTGGACATGAACATTTGTCTAAACACTGATTTTTATCCCATTTTCTGAATTTGGACTTAATCCGTTTGATCTTCACAGGGCTCTGTGGAAGAATTTAATATATAGCAAGCTGTTTGTGGAACAATATACCAGACCAAAGGTTTGACAGATTTGGGCTTAGAGAGGTAAACTACTTTCCAGTGATCAGAGCTACACTACATTTACACTGTAAAAATAAGGATCAAACTGTCCATGAAAACCAAAATATAAACAAATAACATCTGTAATTCACTAGCTGTATCAAGGACACTTGCTAGAAAAAAATCTTAGAAAATTGTTCATCTCATGTCAGGTTCTTTTTTATCAGAGGACCAGAAGGTAATTAGAATTTTTCCAGCAGCCAAGGGAAACATTAGATTTTTCTCTTTTAGCTTCTAAAAAATCAATATTCTTCCACTGATGCTGGAGCTGTTCCACCGTGACATGTACCATAGTCAGCCAACATGTCAACAAATGCAACACAGCAGCTGCTAACATAATTTTATCTGTTATCTTTTCCTTCAAGAAATCTCAGTCTGTCTTTGTTTGCCCATCTGCTTTAAAGCCTTAATTAACACCTGCCCACAAGAACATCCCAAATGTTGTTCATTTGCTGGGCTCCCAAATGAAGACCTGCCTGGAATCTGAAGGAAAAGTTTCATTTTTATCCTGCTGCTACACATTTAACCCTACCACCATCTCTAGCCCACACACAGTAGATGTGAAATATCATGAAAAGTACCTATAAATGCGGTCAACAAAAAATATGGAACACGTCTATCACCCTACGCAGATTTCATCTCCAACAAGGTTGCTTCCACAACAGCAAATAAAACAGGGCTAGTATTTCAGCTAGCGTGGGAGACAGCATGGGTCTTGACACAAATTTCTGCATCTGAGAGGATGAATAGAGAATGATCCCAGAACAGCTCTATCAGCTGGTTGCAGCTGTGCAAAGGAAGATTTCATCTAGTCCGGTCTTCACTGTACTCCCCTCAGCTGTGCTTGTTTATCTGGGCTCCATTCAGGAACAAGGAGTCAGGTTTAAATGCACACTCACCACATTAACTAGTGCAAGGGGGCAAGATATTTCCCTGCGGCTCAGCCCAGCAGCCAGCTCCTAGCATATCATATTCCCACCCATATCCTCTAGACATTTTATTGGCTGGTCTATTCCATATTACAGGAAATGGAAGGGATTGAGAAATATCATTAAGGAAAGGTGCGTGCCCCTGGGTGTCATGGTCCCAGTTCGAAGCACCCTAAGAAAAGCCCAGGTTCTGTGATGGAGCTGAGCTTATAATGTGGTACAGTGCTGTGTAATTCAGAATTGCAAAGGGGCACCTATGGAGCACCATGAAGAAGAGACAGGGGTTGCTTGCTCTGCAAGATATTCAGTTCCGTCAGCTTTTTATTAAGGAGGTGGGAATTGGAAGTCTTGAGGACAAATCCCTTATGCAAAAAGGCACATTTCTATCCAAGAGAATATCACCACAGATGCACCTGGTTTCTCAAAGGGAATCAGACATTATTTCACTTCTTTATGCCTCAACTTAACTCTAAAATTGGAGCAGTGGATATACAGGTGCATGTGAGACAGGAAACTATTGCTGTAGATTAATGTTCAAACCCATGTTTCAGGTCTCACAGGAAGGGTGCTCCTGATTTGCAAGACTGTTTGTACCTGAAGACCCAACCACACACACAAAAAAACCAGGAACAATACATGGAGAACCACCACCTCAAAACACACTGCTTACCATCCACTCCTAAACAAACCCAGAAGAAAAGCAAGTGAAACGTGCTCCAACCAAGCACAGGTTAGAAGTTCAGCTTCAACATAGTGAAGCCATTCTGCCCAGTTTTCACATTTATTGAACAAAAACTTCTTGGATTCAGTTCCAAAAAAAAAAAAAAAATCAAGTCAATTTCAATGAGCTGCAGTGACCATTGTAAAAGCTCAGTTTTCTATGAAAGTGAGGAAATGGATTCAGAATTGCTCAGATTCCATTGGCCTCCATAGCTTTGATACAATCAAAGGCATCAAGAAGCTGATTGTCCCTTTGTTCCCCTTCTTTTTCTCTTTGTAGACTCAGAGAAGCATAATCCTGAATTGATAGCTTCTCCAAATGCTCAGGCTATGATTTATCAGTCCAGGAGGCTGCAGTGGAGAAGTAATTGCATTAGCACCACCACTGATAAATAGTGCTTTCTTCAGACTTACGAGCCGCTGAGGGCTAATTACTCCTCAGATTCCAGATTCCGTTTGGCTTTAATCACAGGGTGAATCATCTCCTTCCAAACATGGCAGATATTAATGGCAGCGCATTTGTCCTAATTAATCTTCCATTGGGAAGGCCTTTTCTTTTAATTAAAGACATGAAAATGTGCAAAAATGACAAAAGAGCATGTGGTCGAGTGAGGACAAGAGTCAAAGCACCTCAGAGGATGGCAAGGATTGTTTTCATGAGGAGATAACAATGAGCCATATTCATCCTTGGCATCTGGATTTTGGCCACATTAGGCTGACCCATCAAGACAAATTCATCTTCAACACTTCATTTAAGGGAAAGTGGTGTTGATGAAAGAAGTGAGGACATTTTTAGTGCCTTTGGCTTTGTGGCTCAGTCTTTAAAATTCAATCCCCCCTCAACACAGAGCTACAGCTCATTGCAATTATATGCAAAAGCCAGCAAACCAACAGGTTACTTGGCTACAGAAGCCTCCTGCTGCCATCTGTCCAAAGACAAGAAGACAAAGAAACACTAGAGCTCAAAAGACATGGTAGAATCAAAATGCACATCAAATCTAACTAGAAGTAATGTTTCACCAAATGCTCACTAGCTCCTGAGAGACATTCTTCAGACTGTCAAAGAAACCAATGGCATATATTAGCTCTTACAAAGCCTGCTACTGGCAATGCTGGCCAAAAACACAGATTCAGATGTCAGTCACTGCAGTGAACTAGAATCTGATGAGTGTCTTTCACAGGCATGTGTTGGGTGGGTAACATGCAAAATATTTGTGTTTCTTTGAACCACGTAATAGAGAATCTTATCTAGGGTATGTTTTGTGCAGTCAAATTCCTCTAAGTTAGAGGTGAATCTGAGTGAATGTAACCTTGTGGCACAAAGTGCTCCTTGGACTGACATAACTTCTGATTCTGTCTCAGAGACAGACTGCAGAGGGGAGAAAAAGTGAAGTAAGGAACAGCAAGAGCAACTCATCAGTCAGTCTCATTATCTTATTTGGAGTCAGTTGTCAGATAGCTTACCACCCCTGCTTGGTCAGTTGATAAATACACAGCTAGTCTGAACAGTGGGGTTACAAAGAGACAATTATTCTCGTGATGTACACAGATAAGATGGTGGGATAACATTTTGACATTTCTTGTAGCATACTGAACTCAGGAGCTGTTTTGTTCTCAGCATGCCCACCAGTAACAGACATTTACACAGTGCTTTTCCTGGGGACTTTACTTGCATTTGTACCTTATGGCTTTCTTAAGCAAAAGGCCGTTTGGACTGCAAGTTTATGTACTGCTCTTTTAGTTCAGAAACTAAAGAAATCCCTGTCCAAAGGCTCTTTGAACAGAGGCCAATACATGAAAGAGATGTTGCCCTTACCCAGCATATTTTCAATATCCCAGCTTTAGCCTAACCTGATGGTTGCACGGTGTTCCCAGACACTGAGGAAATGTACCTGGTACATTAAGTGAGACTGCAGTCGATACTTCTAAAGTGCCTGTTTATGCTGCAGCAGAGAGCTGATAAACAGCCTTGCCTCTAGTTTCTCTTAATTTAGAATTCATTACGTCTCTCTTTCCATGAAAGATAAACCAATAGCTGCCCTTGACAGCTGTTTTCTTTGGGGTCATTCTCTCTATCCACCCATCTAGTCTTTCTTCAGGGGGTTTTGCTCACTGTAATGCTAGCTCTATCAATTTCATTCAATTCTTGCAACACAATCTACAGGGACTGAGGAGGACAAAGCCAAATGCATTTAACCATTTGGGTTCCAGGCATCAGTGTGAATTATGATAGTTAGATCTGTGGGCAACAGCAAGAGCTCTATCACAAGAAGGAAGACAAGTAAATGAGAAGGTTATGCCAAAAGGTGAAACACTCAGCAGGATGCCAGCTGGATTGACTTGAGATGCTTTCTTTTGGTTCAGCCAGTATTGCGTCTGACTGGAAACCCTGCCAGGGTCTCAGCTGGAGGTTCAGTCATGTTAGCATGCCAGATACACACACAGGGCACATCCAACCTTTTTACAGCAAAAATTACTTTCCAGGACTTTGATTTACACTCAGAAGTACAGATGACTGCTTGAAGAACATCAGAATCAGTGGTTAGAGCACTGGTTAGAGCACTGGTTCATTTATCCCAATATCTTTTCTCCAACATCTGTAGGAGATGCTATTTACAGAAAGTATGTGAGCCTGTGTGATCACTTCCTCAGCATATTCCCCCAGCACCCACGGTCATGCACAAGGCAGAACACCCCTCCCTACTCCCTTCAGCATCCATTCAAAGACTAGTTATGTGTGAAGTTATCTTCTCCTTTTCAAGCCCAAGAATGTTATCCAAGAAGTTCCTCCAGATGTTCCCTGCCCAAGGAAAGCTTATGAAGGAAGGTAAAGATGAGCTGCACAGAGGGTTCCCAGGGGCCTTTATTCCTGTGGAGGCACCACATAGCTAAAACATTTAGACTAAAAACATCTCAGAGAAGAAGCAGAGGCAGTAAATTTCATATTATCCTGTTAAAAACAGTGTTGTCATTAGAACTTTTTAATGGCACTACAGGAACACTGTGTCTCCCTCTGAGGAGTACACACTATTCATACCCACAGGTTTATCACATTATCCATTCCTCAGCATCACAAATGGTGGGATGCAGAGGAAACCACCAAATTGTTTTTTTCTGTTCACAGCTGAGCTTATTTCCTCTCACATGCAGCAATCAGCATTTGCTTACTGAAGCTATACCACCCTATATCTGAAAAGCTTGTGGTTTAAAAGACCTAATCTGCACTAAATTAGTGCAGAATGGCAAGAATAATATTGACAGACCCTTGATGGTCAAAGTCCCAAAATGCTGATAGCAACAGTAGACTTTAATTAGGTTTTTAAAGTAATCAGAAAATAGAATGAACATAGAAAGGGTTTTAACTTAAAGGGAAGGCCTGGTGGGTCCTGCAGTCAGGTTAAAATGAATTATTCTGAAGTCTCTTCAGCCTGAAAAAAACACTTTACAGGCTTTTTAAGCTGCTTTGTCAGGGACATCCCAGAAGCCTCTCCTGTCATTCGCAGGAATGGCTTATCCAAATGTTTGTTCTCCCTCTGGAGGATTTAAACTGATACTGGCTCTGTTCCCAGAGCAGGTGATTTGAAACTTTATATGGACATGGACTCCAAAAAGCCAGCCCATGACTTCATACCAACAATCCCACGTACAATCTTTAATCTCAAGGGCTGATATCTAAAGAAAACCGGGAAACCAAGCTCTGAATTAATCTTGGGAAACTGGCAGCACTCAGACCTGCCCTCTGGCACCTCCACATCCTACCACTCCGCACTGCTGCTGTTTTACAGAGGGACAAAGGGCAGAATATCAATGCACCTGACTCGGGACTGATGACAAATTATTTGCCCAAGATCTGATGTCAGTGGTACAGGAAACAAGCCTTCTTCCTATCAGTGTGTACACCAGTAGATCCATATCTGGCACGACCAAGTTGTAAATGCTGGTCACAAGAGACCTGTGTTCCATTCCCCCCTCAAACAGAGGTAGTGAGAACAACACCAAATACCAGAACCTGGAACAGTGTGGCAAACTCACCTCTGCAAAGCAATGCACTGTTGCCAAAAAGCAACATATCACAGAAAAAAATGAACAACTAACTGATCCAAAGTGCCCAGTCTCTCAATAAAATGAGAAACACTGCTTTTTCTATTGTGTCATCTGCCTTTGGACAGCACTGGCAATGAGGCCACGTTCCCTGGCAGCAAAGCCTTTCCCTCTCCTCAATTGCAATAAAAAGCCACCTCTCCTCACCAACCTCTCATTAAAAGTTCAACTGATCCCCAAGCAGAGAAACATAATTAGGCTCTAGCTCCTGAGAATTGCTATCACTTTGCTCACACTAACTGGTAAATGGCTGAATATCTTCATCCGCCTGCCAGGCCATGATAGAGTTTCCAGCACATTTCACCACTGCACAGAGCAGTGGCTCCCAGAGCTTGGGAGAAATCCTGCTTGCAAGCCCTCAGCACAGCCCAGGCTTCTAGTGTTCTCCTGATAATACAAACTGCCAGCCAGCATTTTTAATTAGAAAAGCAGCTCTGATGCAAGAAAGTAGAGATTAACCCATCAAGTCACCCTGTCCCATTTCCCCACCAAGGAATAATCTTGTTCAGAACCTCTTTTCACTGGCAAACCCCATCAAGTATCACTCCTATGGAAAAAGGGAAAATAAAACTGTTCATGCCACTGAAAAGCTTTAGACCTCATAAAAGACGACACTGTGTTAAACCACAACACTATAAAAAAAAACACCTTTTTAAGATCAGAAGTACAGCACAGCAGAGGATCTAGGAGACTTCCTCAGTTCTCCTCAATCCTACAGTTGGACTCAGCCTAGAAAGTACATTTTTTTTTCCCCCTTCACAGCGAGGCTCTGTATGACCTTAGTCTTCTTGCCCTCTGGGGACCTCTGTCCCCATCCAAAGATTCAGAAATGGCTGTAACAACTCTGATGTTCAGCCAAAGGGCCCAGCGCAGTACAGCAGTACCATAGCAAACATCTAAATCCTTCCCAAAAGTCTATTTATTCACAAAAATCTCCTGTGTTGTCAGGGACCTAAACACCCTACAATGTGGTTCTCTTCTGGCCCATTCATCTTTTTCTTCCCATAAAAGAATGCATCCACCCACATCTCTAATACAGCTCCATTGTTGGTAACTAGGAGCCTTGATATCCTCCAGCTGTGATGTTTTGCTGTCATGGCATGGATTTCATCCTCATTGTTCCCTTCATCTTCAAGTCCTCCTGCCAGCTTTATTCCTCATGTTGCTCCACTAGCTTGTTATTTATGTTGTGTGATCAACTGCTTTACTGTAAGCACTGTAGTATGATGGATAATGGCACTGTATGTATTTTTAAGTGTGCACTGACTTTTTCCCCAAATGCACATAATGGGGAATAATCAGAAATAGCTATCACCTTCCCCCAGTTCAGAATACTTTTAAAGATATTCAATATTTTTAAGCATCAGCATTCAGAACGTGTCACACCTTAATCTAAAGTAAAAGTAGGCTGCACCACTCTGCCATGGATCCATTTCTAAGGTAGGGTAGAAAACAGACCTACAGAGGTTGAAGATCTCGTATTTAAGATTCATTTTGTCCCTTAAAAATCTAGACCATCCCCAAGCACTAGTGAGCGAAGAAGTGAGACAAGGATGAAATGAAGGCAGGGAGAAGTTGGGCTGAGGACCTAGCCAGAGGTCAGGATGGGGAGGTCTGTTTGTCTACAGAGCAGGAAAGTTCCCATTACTATGGACATTAACTCAAACGGCATGAGGTACTACAGCAAGCTAGATTAGAAAAAATTAGAGGGCAGAGAACTGACGCAATTCATATTTCCCCCCTTTGAAAGCCTTGCAATTAGGTCCTCCCTTTGCACCATTACCCTCCTCTTTTTTATTTTAAAGCATCATAGCTACACTATCCTCAGAGTACAGTTACACTCCACTAAAAGCTCCAGTTTATTTAACAAAAAGCCATTATCTGTGCATGTTGCCCTCACTTGTTCCATGTGCTCCAGCAGGTAGAAAACACCGTGTTCAAACGGGCAGCCAAGCTGCTCTCAGCTCTTTCATGCTGTTTCTTTAATTTCAGCTGCATCTGGGTTCAAAGAAACATCAGATTCCAGTCTGCATCTTATATCTCAGGCTCAAACAAGGACCCAGGATGAGTGGATCGTTGCTCTGTCTTTTGCAGGTATTCTTCAGGGCATCAAAGTTTCATTTGAACTGTTACCTTAGAGTCAAGAAATATATTGCTCATGGATCTCCAGGGAATGTGACACAAGTGAAAGTTATTAAGTGCACAGCCTCAATATTTGTCCATCCCTGCCCAAAGAGGCACAAGACAAGGCTACTCACTTCCCGGACAATAACCGGTCAATCATTTCAAAGCCTGGGGGGAGTAAAAGCACTAACTGTGGTATTAAAGCAGAGCATCATTAACAGCACTGTGCATTCACTGCAGCAACATAATGAAAAGGGAATATTTATAGCCAATATCCATTTATGCAGTGGGCACATCTACCCCTACAAAAACTAATTCTGAGTTTTACGACACCTTAAAGATTATCAGACCTGGTCTAACAGAACCTGAGGCTCTTCATCAGCCAGTGGCTGTGGATGGCATTTCAGTGTCACATCCCAGAACAGCCAGACACAACTGGTTCACTGCTTGTACAAGATGGGCAGAAATCTTATGTCACAACATTTTGTTCAGGCAATAAACATGACCTTTTTTGAAGTATTATTAAAAGAAATTTGCTGGGTTTCATCAGAGATGGAGGAGACAGAGGCACACTGACGGCAGAACTGAGACTAAAAGCACAATGCTGGACAGAGCTTGGTTAGGCATTTACCACACCCATGGGTGGTAGCTCACAAACCATCAGTAGAATACAGAAGCACATAGAGAATTGTTTTAAAAAGCTTATTTTTTGCAGCCAGGAGAAGTCAAGCTTAATAATTAACAGCAGTCATGTTCAGAACAGATACCAGGAAATTAACTCTGCTTATTTTTTCTCCTCCACATGCAGAGCATCCTAAGGTCTGTGGATACAACCAGAGGATCAAGTGGACGCTGAAGGGAAAAATGCAAGGTCTCATTTACAAAGCAGTCAGGAGAACTGTGGGAAAGGGAGGATAAAATATTACCGCAAGCTAACAACAGTAGGGAAATAGCATGAACTATAGCAATGCTGCTGATAACAAAACCATTTACTTACAAATTACAAAAACTGGGAAGTCTGCTTTTTTTCTTAACAAGTTTTTGGGTTCTCAGGCTTTCATTCTGGGTTTAATTCCCCTCTCCCCCCCACACACACACACACCTCCCTTTTCCAGTGTTATTTCACAGCCAGGCCAAGCCAAAGCTATTCTAGCTGACGTGTAGCTATGTTACAGAAGAAAGCCTTCCTTTGGTTTGGGGGCAGGATGAAGTGAGGTGGTGCAGGGGAACAGGACATAGCAGGAACTGAAATCTGTTTTTACCACTGGGGCTCACAAAGAGCTTCATAAGCTTTACAGCTAGACATAAACCACAGCTGTGCAACATGACAGTACAAGTTTATTTCACTGAACAACTGCAGCTCAAGTCTTATCAGCTCATGCTAATTAGCTCACCAGCACAGCTTCCTAGCTTCCAACACCTACCTGTCCCAAATATCCCACCAACGCCCTGAAAGTGCAAAGCCTTCAGATGGACAGAGCTAGAAAAAAAAAAAAAACACAGCATTCGTTAACACAGCACACGCCTAACACCCTCAGGAAGGGGGCAAGTCTTAAAAGCAAGTCAATGAGATACATTTGCAGTCTAGAGAAGACTTTTCAATGTAGGTTATCAAATAAGGCCTTACATTTTAACCTGAACTGCAGCTGACAGACTTCCAGGTGTCTGGTCATTTCCCCAGAAAGGACTTTGGACCATCACAGGTAAAGTCTCTTTACCTAAGTTTTCAGCCTGCTGTAAACTGCTATTCCTTATTACCACCACCATCCATTCCTGGCACGTAGCACTTCTCAGTACTGTCTTTGGGAAAAAAAGTTATGCATGATGAATCTTCTTGTGACCTTTAGTGTAAACTTCCCAAAGCAAGAAGAATGCCTGAGCTCCCTTGGCCAGCATGCACGCTCACAGCCGGCACAGCACCAGCTGAGACACTGCCCTTTGGGCTCACATCATTTATCAAGATAGGAGGCTGTCAGGCTCCTGCCTGACACGCACTGGCTCAGGAAAGGAAAGCAGTGACAGTTCACCTGAAAAAAGTAATAGGACGCAGCTGGGTGTTTTGGTAGGAGAAAAACCCTACATGGCAAATATATTCCACTGAAAAATTGGAAGCAGACTAATTGAAGACCAGAGAGATCTGGGCAGTGTGGGAAAGCTGATTCTTGTGAGCAGTGTGGTGGGCAGCTGCAAAAGCAAATGCTTAATGCATTAAGAGACCTCAACCCACCAGCACCTCCTGTTCCCACTTCATTCTCTCTCCCAAAAAATATGAATTCTATCAGGAAGGAGGAGAAATATCATTGAAGAACACACCTAGGCAAAATGCTCTCCTTGAGGTTTTTTTTGTTTTTTTTTTTTTTTTTTTTTAAATAACCTTATGGAAAGCCAAGCACTACTCTTCAGCTTTGCCCAGTGAGTGAAGGCAGCAGTCCCCTCCCACAGCAAGTATCACCTGGAGCATCTCACACTGTTCAGGAAGGCTGCACCGTACACTTCAATTGACATTTGAAATACTTTACATTATGAAACCAGAACTACCTGGCTTAAACTTTTGAGTATAAAGGTTAAATCATTTCCTTTATGAAGGCATTTGGGATTTAAAAAATAGGTTCAATAACAAGTCACCGCACTCCGCTGGTTAGTGCATGTAACCTTGTCTATTGCCTCAAACTCACTCCATCCTTACAAAAGCGTTGGAGAACAGAAGCAAATAAAAAGTGCAGAGAGTAGAAGGGGAGAGCAAAGGAAGGAGAGAGGAGTTCTCATCTCAAACAGATGGAGTGGCTGGAGCACAGATTCAGAGTTATTTCTGCAAGAACAATGAAGAGATTATTAAAAGCAGCCCATCTTATACTGTCACACTGATCCACAGGAGTCTTTCCTAGAAAATCTAGCAGCATTCCCAACTCACAGCTTTCTGAAATCAATTCCACAAGTAACCACATCCTTTCCCTTGAGATCTTTCTTTTCTTCTGTTCCAGCCTTGCCCTGGACATTGCTGCGATGGGGCACTCAACCTGCCTCACACCACCTTATTACTCCCTAACAGCACAAGCAGTGGTCATCCCAGGACTTCTCCACTCTATTTCAGTGCGTTGACTGACAACCTAATGGCAGAAGCACATAGCAAAGCATTTCCCAGCGCTCAGACGAAGTGTTGGAATATAAAGACCATGAACATCAATTGCAAAGTTTCTGCATAACTGAGCACAATAGATTTGACATTTCAATCACATTAACACATGACACAGATCTGCTTGACTGACAGTCTTTGATTTGACTTCTGAATCTCACCTTAACTGCTTCAAGTTCAAGGCTAGTATACATTTTGTATACACATATTGTCTGTCCTTGCTAAAATTGAGCCCAGTTTCTCCTGAATTGAAAGCCAGGGTTTTAATGGACTGCAGAAAAAAAAATCAGACCCTCTTGATTAGGTATGATGAGACTCTGCAGATAAGACCTGCAAAACGCAGTTACCAGCAAGACCGAGTAGTCACTTAAGAGAAAGACATTCACTTTTGCTTCATAAATCCCTAAGGTGCAGGCTTTGCTCAGACTCCTGATCAACTGCTCCATCAATTGTATTCTATCAAAAAGGAGGAAATTATGATCCAGACGAGGGATTTGCTTTTATGGCTGTTATCATCCTGAGGGGAACCCAAGCTGTGCTTACAAGTTGCTAAACTTCTCACCCCCTGTGTCATATGCTAAATCTACACTTAGTAGAACAAGACCTTGTATAAGCAGCACAATTTATTAATGAGGGATTTTGAAGTGACTTTCACTTCCCATAGTTGGAGGGCTACCTTTCCAAAAAGATTTAAAGCTTTTCAGATAAGATTTTCTGTTTACACAGAGGAGCAGAGCAAAGGACACATTCCCCTTTTTGCTCCCCCAACCACACTGATTATGATATATGGCAGGTGGCAAAAAGCAATTTCTAAGAGTAACAAATGTGCTTTTGCTCAGGTCCTCACCTGAGAAAAACTGCATTGCCTGCCTACCACCAATTGCTTTGCCAGGTTCCAGTTGAAGCAGCAAATTGCCACAGTTAGAGGCATTTCACATGGCTTGCACCCTCACTTATGTCAAAAACATAGCATCTTTATTTGGGTCTTCCAGAATGCACCGAAGAGGTAACTGGCAGGTCTCAGCAGCTTCAGGGCATCTTTGCTTGCCACATCTGAACATTGCCTTAGGTATTTTCTTAATATCACTTCATAAAAATTTCAGGAATGCTCTAAGGGTCTGAAACTTCAAGCTCCCCAAGGAATTTTATCTTTTCAATTTAATAGGAAGGTCTACCAAAGATTAGGACTCGAGGTTTGGTGTCATAGATGTCACCCTACCACAACCCCGGCACACAGCTGTGTACTAACTCCACGAGAAACGAAGGCATAAGATGTGCAAGACCAACCTTGGACTTCGCTCCTTAAAATAAAGAGCTTAAATACTATCAAGGTGCCTTCATCTGTCAAGAGTGGTCTATGGATCACAAAGGAATTGCCTCAGAGGCATAAATACCATCCATATTTCTGGCCTCTGTCCAAGCCATTGACCTCTTTACAGCATGTATGGCAGAAGGGATAA
The DNA here is from genome assembly GCF_964035555.1 of Netta rufina. Lineage (NCBI taxonomy): Eukaryota > Metazoa > Chordata > Aves > Anseriformes > Anatidae > Netta > Netta rufina. Next base: position 16,616,822 of record NC_140134.1, on the reverse strand, counting down.
ATGTAGCCAGTCCCTGACACGTCCAGGCAAACCTCTCAGGTATCCAAACCCAGGCTGGGACCCTATAGGGACTATAGACACCTCAGCAGACATAACCTCTGGAGACAACACATCAAGAAAAACTTCAGGAGGCAGCCGAGCCTCTGGTAACTCCATTTTTTTTTTTTTCTAGAGCTGCCTTACTGTAGGCCAGATCCTATCAAGCTGCGGAGCCAACCCATCACCAGCCCTCTTTGTGACAAACAGCATCATACATAGTGTCATAAGACAGGTCTGAAGGTCAACTGACTGCTGTGATGGCCTCTCTTGCTTGAAAACACAACCTAGTGGTGGTTCGCTGCACTACTGAGCTGCAGCTACGCTCCTGCATCTTGTTACCATCCCTGCCTTGTGCCATCCACAGCCTTCATAACTGTGAATTTTCATATCAAAATGCTTTTGTAGCAACTCCCCAGCCTAGTGCCGGTTCTGGGAGGGAAGCCACAAAAGAAGTTAACAGCTCATGGCCACCTCCCTGCCCTGTGACACACAAGGCTCATCCTAGCAAAGCTCCAATAACAAAGCTATAACAGCATTTCGTTATCATATAAGGGGCCCTCTGAGACATCAACATTAGACTTTTCATCAAGACTATCTTTAACATGCAACAAAGCAAAATGTTTCCATTCACAATGGCAAATGTTTACCACACTTGGCTGCAGAAAGTTACCCCAGCTGTTACCCATAGGCCCAGGGGAAAAAATATCAATAAGCAGCTATTAAATCTTCCACTGATGCCTCAGCAATTTCTGGTTATGTTCCCATTCTGCAGGGTAAGTACATGCACAAACAGAAGAATAAAATCCATTGCTCTCCATGGGACTATTCAGACCCTGACTTGGTACTCTGGAGGAACAGAGGCAATATTTGTGAACCACAACTGATGAGAGAGGCAGAAGGATGAGATGAAAGAAGGGAAGAACTAGAAGTCCTCTGAAGGGAGCAGTGCTCAGCTCCTCAGCCATCAGCTCTCCAGATTTCACTCAAGGAAAATGAAGAGCGAATATATCCACAAAAAGATTTAATTTGTTTCATGCTATTTTTCTTGGCAATTCCTTGGTAAAAGGTGATAGGGCTCATATGAATGATCCATCCACTCAAAAACTCTTTGAACCAATATGTTTTCACAAACAGCAGCTTGATCAATTTGCATGAAGATTTGGGGATTTTCAGGTTAAATGCAATCCTTAAGATATAGCACACCCTGAGAAATTAGCTCTTCTGGAAATTATTGAATCCCTCGCTACTTTTCTAAAATCATTCTGTGCTGTAAGTGCCAGCAATGGATTATACAACATCTTGAGAACAGACATGAAAATAAATGGAAAATTCACCTTAAAATTGTTTCTGCCTGCCAGAAAACCTGCTGTCTTGCACCACTCTGCTCAGGTCTTCTTTTGTTTCAAGAGTTGTTCTTTTTGTAGTCACACACACAAAGAGTATTTGCATATGGATAACAAAGCAATATTTTCCCTAGCTTTTTTTAGTCTCGTTTTATTATTGACCCTGATAAGCCTGGAAAACAAAAGTCACACATTGCTCCAGATACAGCAAGCTATGTAGGCATCATCAAAAAAATCCTATAAAGCACTACTAAGTACCTTGGGTTTTTGTTTGTCTTTTGGTTGTTTAACACATTCCCCACCTCCCCTCTTTGGCAAGGTTCCCTTTCCATAAGTTCTGTTTTTCTGCATCTTCGCTGCCAGACTCAGTCCCAGCAACTTTCAGAGCCATTTTTGCCATGTCATTATGTGAACTTTCTGCAAAATCTGTACAAATCTGAATCCTTCTGTTTGGGAGCAATTTCCTCTTTTCCATCTCCACCACAGGATTTCCAATGCCTCCATGAGTTCTTGAAATGCATAAACAAGGGCATGTTAGACTCTTTTTAAAAGAAAAAAAAAAAAAAAAAAAAAACTTAGTCTCAGAATAATCATTTGTCTCCCAACAAAAGAAACCAAAGAATTCCTGTACACTATGGTGGCCAAACAAGAAAGCCACCGGGATGAAAAAAATCATTAAAGCAATCTTTAGCTTTGCTGTGGGCACAGCCTTTCACAGATCTCACTGTAGACATGACTATTCCAAGAATCTTGTTTTATGTCACTAACCACTCCAAACACATGCATGGACAACACATGTCGAACAAAATGGTTCATATGGCATCCCTTATACTCAAGTGGAGATGACTCTTCAGACACGTGCTGCAAGATGAACTGCTGGGCACAAGTCCATTGCTGACCTCTGATGGTCGGACACAGACTTACATGGACAGGGGCAGCCTCCTGGGCAAGGTGGGAGGACCCTCCAGATGAGGAGCAGCTCCTGAGCTGTTTGCCTAGACACCAAGCAAGGAGTTCAGAGTGAATAAGCCACCTTGGAAAGCACTCTGCTTTAACCTGACCATCTCATCTTTGCAGAAACCAGTTTGAGCACAATCTTGGATCATATATGTAGGATGAGGAAGAACCGCAAGCCAGTGGGGTAGGATCATCCTTGAAAATGAAGCTGAGGGTCCCAAATGATGTTCAGACTTCACCCAACCACAGCAAATACATTCACAACCCACTGGTGTCCATTTATAAGGTATGGGGATACCTTAGCCTCCAGACCTCTACTCTGCTACATCAAGTTCAACAACAGCAGCACTGAAGGTACCGAAACCTCCCGCCTCAGCAGCCACAGTCAGCTCAGCAGCTCCAGATATGAACACAAACCAGGGCCAGCATGACTGATAATTAGACCTGGTCATAATCAGTGTTTATTCACTGCAGAACAACACACCAGAAACAGGAAATATGTGGCAGAGGGAGGCACTGGAGAAAGGGCGAGATGTTTCAGACCAACTGCCTCTGCCCCACCCTACTTCTTTCCCCTCCCCAAAAGTCATGGGAGCTAAAATAACATTTCTTTCAGCAAATGTCAGATGGAGGAACTTTCATGACTCATCAGCTGTTGTTTTAGCCTGCGAGGGACTATAAATTACACTAATTAGAACATGGTATTTTTCTTGCAGTTATACAAAACACTGTCTCTTCCTGTGACATCTAAGAGCAGAGCCATCAAGCAGGAGCGTGCTCGGTACATGTTTTAACTAGAATCCACAATTCACTTGCATGAAAAATCCTCCTAGCAGCAAATTGGTGAGAGCTGGCAGAGTGCATCAAGAAAGCTGTGCTGAATTATGAGAGGAGGGAGAGTAAATTAGCGGCCAATCAAACCTGCCCAACAAGAAATGGAGCCATTCCTTACTGTCAAGGACTACAGCACCAGTATCACTTTCACTCTGAGCAGGAAAAAAAAAAAAAAGGTAATTTACAGGGTCTTCAGTCACACATACCACCAGCCCGTGCAGGTAATAAGTTTAGCAGTTGGGATTGCATGTGTTTTGGGAGCAGCTTATTTGCATTTAGCCACATACACACATGCACAATCTTGGACAAGCCAAACAGAAAAGCCTGGATATAAGCTGTCACTTCAGCTCTCAAGCCTGAATTATCCCAGCAAAGTAAAAGCAGGGATTTATTCAGACCCCAACATCCCAAATCTGGCAATTACAACAGCCTCCTGCAGAGCCACTGCCCTGGCTCACCTTCCAGCAAGATTCCTTCAGAGCCAGATACAAAAAGGGATTTTTCTGCTGCATGTGCAGTATGGAGCCCCAGCCCATACACCCCCACCTTGGGGTCTGTATGTGAACAATGCACTCACAGGCATGTAACAGATGAGCCCAGGGCCGTGGGGCAGGCTGGAGGTGGATAGCAAGCAAGGAGGGACCTCCAGCCTTGGCCAACAAGTTGTCAGCTACATCTAGTCACACATTTTTCCACGGAAAATTGCTTTCTTCCCAGAGAGAGTGACTTTTCTCAAAGCAGGACTGCTGTGTTTCTCGTTTTAACGAGTTTATCAAGTTCAGCACTAGCTACTTCGATTTTCATAAAAAACTCATGTGCCGCTGCCCAGGCTGGCAAAGACTAGGATATCCCCATTATGTATTGCCACCAGGCTTTTCAACAATGTGAGATAAAAACAGAAGATAAAGCTTTAAAAAAATAGTATCATTGAAGTAGCAAAGCCACTGCACAACCCATAGCATATCTCTGCCTCCAGAAACTCCCAAGGCAAGCAACAGGAGTAGAAGGAGTCTGTCTGCTTGTGCTCTGCATGGAGATTGCAGCCCAGGAGCTGGAGGGGAGCAGCAAGGCCCAAATCCCCAGAGATTATCTCTGTGCTAAGAACTGCAAGCCTTTGGCACCAGCAAAACCCAACGGAGCGATTCCCCAGCTGTTGGGGCCTGCAGGGGTCCCTCGCACTGCTCTGTGCAAGGCACCGCCGCAGCCAAGAGCAGCTGGAGCCCAAGTGCTTGAGGGCAGCTGCTCCAACAGCCCCCCTCCACCCCGAGCTGGGGCGCACAGCGAGATGGGCCCAGCTGCCTGCAGATGCCTCCCCTGGGGCCGGCCCTGTGCCCTGGCACCCACAGGGACGTTCACCTGCCTGCCACCTCAGGGGGAAGAAGCAGCCCCCTTCCCCTCGCCCTTCCTGCTGGAGTTAGCAGCTCAAGTGCAGCAGTATCTGGCGGACATCTGGCCACTTGGATTTCCAGACAGTGACTCATGCACACATCCTGGGACAGCAGAACCTGTGGTATATGACCAAAGGTCCCGCTCTTTCCCTTGATTGTGCAAGCTTTAATTTGCACCTGAGCCTCTTTCAGGCCAAATGAGCAAGGGGCTGGTTTGGGTATTGCATTCACCCCCCCCAGAAACAGCCCTTCTGGCAGGGCAGCAATGCACCAAGGGGATCACACAAAGGGCCACAGGGGGTTTGAACACACAGCTCCACAGGCCAGGGCACCACCGAGGGAGCCACAACATACATTAGAAAATGAATTCCTTCAGCAGAATACAAGCAGCAGGGGAATGAGTCAGAAAGTTTGTTTCTGCTGTTTGCCATAAACCACCCAGGTGCAACACAGACAAATCTCCTGAGCAAACGAGGTCACCAGCACCTCAGCTGGGGTTAGCAGAGAGCAGATCCTCACCCCCCACATCCTTCTGACACAGTGCATTTGTCCACTAACTATCAGAGCCTGAAGTGCCCTGATCTAGAGTAACGCTTCTCAGCTAGGGGATTGTGAAAGGCTGAATAGGACACTGCTAGGTGCTGGAAATATCATTCCTGTAAGTACAGATGTTGCTACTCCACTGCTAGCCAAGATCTACATCATCTTTTTGAAGCATGTGCAAGTGTAAATGGGTCCAACATTCTCTCACCGGGGTTTTTTAACTCTTAGTTTTACAATAAACAGAAGTTTAAAAACAAAAAAACAAAAAAAACTTTCAGACCCTGTTAAGGTATTACCACCCCAAGGAAGCAGAGATACACTGTGCTGTAAGGTGTCTGCATGCTATACACACCACAGCAGGAGAGAGAGAGGCGCAGCCAGGTAAAACTACCCAAAACCCAGGGTACATTTGTCCTCCCAAAGGGCTCCCTCCAAGAGGGCAGAGCCCGTAGACTCCCTTGCCACCCCCCAGTCCCACCCTGCTCTTGCAAAAGACCCTCGGTCTCCTCTGCATGAGGCTCACTCAGTGAAACAGACAGCATATGGCATCCCACAATCAGCCGTATGATCTCATCTTGTCTGACTGCTATTTTTACAGCTTGTTATTAATAAGCATAAACCAGGAATGCGAGGTGCTGTCACGTTGGGTATTCACACGCTTGCAGCCCAGATGTTGCTTTATCAGGATTACACATTGCGGAGGGGCCACAGGGAGCCGTGTGCAGGTTAAACGGCTTGTTCCCAGCTACAAGGAGCACATTGGTGAGACAGAAACAGAGCAACAGACCCATCCTCAAATTAAAGAAAATGACCTTTTAACACAACTATAGTGTTAGTCCTACCTTGGTGAAGGGGGGGAGGACAAACCAGGATTTCCAGCACACACAAGAGCCAGAAGGAGACACAAAACCCTGCCAGTGGGACTGGAGGGGTATATATATCCTGGGTGGGGGTGTCAGCAGAACAGCTGAGCTCCATAACCTTCATGATGTCCCTCATTCCTGCTGGCTATCACCTCCTTACTGCACTGGCAGAGGGGAGATAAACTGGGGGCACCTGGTGGGAGGCACAGCTGTGGAGCACTCAGCCCTGCTCTCACCTTTGCCAGACCCATTCAAAGTCCTCACTGGCTTTAGGTCCTCACTGCCAGTAAACCCCAGAGCTGGGCTTGGATGGTAATTAGTGCGAGCTTCCAGCCTTATAGCATGGATAAGTGGAAGTCTACTCCTGAGACCACAAGTAGGTCTGACCTGCTGTTTCCTGAGCTGCACAGACACAGTATAATGACTGCAGAAACATTCAGATGCCCAACAGGGGCTGCGTCCATGCCACTAGCCAGGGTGATGTCTAGAAGCATACACACAGTTTATTAAAAGCATCAAGGTCCCATCACTACATGAGTTTGAAGTCCATGTGTAGTCCATCAATTTCTTTTAGCCCAAATGGACACACAAGTCGCTGGGGACACTGCAGCTCTACCTTGGCTGGTTTTCTCCCACCAAAAAAAAAAGACATCTTCTTGCAGAAACCGTCCCAAGAGAGGCTGCAACAAGCCCACTTTGACCAAAGACACACTGGTTGACTCTCTGACCTCATGACCTGCTGTCATTAAAAAGTCAGCCCTGCCCCATCATGCGCTCAAGTGTTTTACCTGGAGATATGGAGAACAAAATATCTTTGAAGTCAGCAATATCCAGAGGAAGAACAAAAAGGGAAAAGTGCCCTCCAGCACACACAAGGCAGCACGCCAATGAAGGAGAAGCATCTGGCAGCTTGGCAGGTGTGGAGGGCACAGGTATATAACTGAGACATTGAGGCGGTTTCATCCAAACCCTTGCAGTCACTCAAGAAGCAGATTGACCCCTGGGTGCAGAAATATCTGCTCACATGCTATGTACAGCCTTCCAGAGACACAGAGCTGGAGACATGCTCATGAGGAAGGAAGTGAAACACTTCTCACAGATGATGACCAGAAATAAACATCCAAGGCAGGGGCCTCTGAGCCTGCCGCAAAAGGATGGGGAAAGAAAAAATGAAAAATGGGTCAGCGAAGGCAAAGTGTTGTGCCTCCTCTCTCTGGTCAATCAGATACCTCTGCATCCTCTCCTGCAAATCCCTAGGCCTGAGAGCTGAATCCACGTGAAGCTCTTGTTTCATCCCCATCTGAGCTGGGGTGAGGTCTGGGGTGGATTTCATGGGGCAACCATGCATGGTATCTCCTGCTGCTGGGATAAGGTAACAGGGGAAGACAGAGACATGGCAAAACCACATCATGCTCCTGGCATGATATAAAGTGCCTGGGGAAACCGAGGAAGGAGCAGGATGCAAGGACTTCTTGTCGAGAAGCTCCTGGATGAGGTCCAGCCATGGAGACCAGCTAGGGCAGCCGGTGGGTGTGGAGAGCCAGAATGAAGAGGAACAGGAAAGACAAAATCTGGATCCATAGGATGACTTTCTTCCAATCACAAGGCCTTGAAGGGAAGAGGGAAACCTCAGAGGTCCCACAATGCTTCCCTCCTTCCCTCTCCAGCACCTGCCTGTCCCTGCTCCTGCCGGGGAGCCAACCCCAGGAGGCCATCTCCTCCGCTCGCCCAGCTGGAAAACACACTGGGGAGGGATCCTGGTTTTGAGAACAGAATGGGGCTGCTTAATGCACCATTGTTCGGTGCATAATTGCTTCCTTTCTTCCCCTCACTTCTGATAAAACCAGGGGCAATTCCTTCTAGCTGGAGGCAGCCTCCTCCAGGTTCTTACTTAAGTCCTTAAAGAGAGACTTTGCAAGGAAATAATTGCTGCCTTTATACTTCAGAGTCTTAACAAATATCTTTAGACCTCATTTCAACACTTAGTGGGTTTTATTTAGGTGTTGAAGGGATTGCCTTTTTTTTATTTTAGCTCCTGCAGTCTTTTTTTTTTTTTTTTTTTTCCCTTCCTTTCTGTTTCTTTTTCCTCTTTCAATCCCGGAAAGAACATATGCATTTATAAAGTCAATTCAGAACTATTTTTAGGTTCAACGTTGTGCAAATTTAAAATTACTTCCAACAGTAATGTTTAACTCTGAAAAATAAGGTGCTTTGGATCAAATTAAATAAGTCTTTTAAGTAAGAAATATTAGTTTATCCCCAATATATTCCTGCTTAATGCAGGCTAAAATTTATATCCTGGCTCTGAAGGACTAAATTGTCCATCAAATTCTTTAGTAAACCTATAAATATCTCAGAAGGTGAGGAGGTCTCATCAGTTCAACACAGCCAGCGAATGATGGGGAAACTTCAGAGAAAAATGGCTTTAATAAAGCAAATATGGTTTCAGTGTGAAAGGTCTCACAATAGCAGCACTTACCCGATGCTCTTTCTCATGCATGGAAAAAAATGCACATCTGTATTCAGTGCAAAAGCGAAGATGAAGGAAGGTGCAGCCCTTACTGACCCAGGAGGAGAAGACACCAGCTGTGTCCTGTGAGACAGGGCTGAAGCCCATCCACCAGGGTCTGGGGTGGACTAAAAGAAGAAAAAAAATAATCCAGACATACAGTATCACTTCGCTGCACAAGGACGCATGCTTTTACCTTGTATCAAAGTGCATAATTTGGATTGCTCCTTAACCTGAGGAAAAAGACTGGAAATGGTAGTACCATCATCACAAGGATGCTGAAAAGAGTGACTGGACTGGCAGTCTCCAGCACGGCTTAGTTTTAGGGCTCTTCTTGACAAACGAGGATAGGCGTAGCAACACCCAACATTACAAGATTAGGTTTTTGGAAGACCCCCCATATAACAGAAAATTGATAAATGCTGAACACACATATTCCATACCATGTAAGTAACCCAAAATCACAGAGCACCACATGCACTGAAGACTGAGAGGGAGAAAGACCTGTATGAGATCTGACTCTTGACAACCATAAACTATCTAGCAGACTGGCAACGTGTCTTTTTTTTTTGTCTTTTTTTCCCCCAAAGAAGTCCCAAAGCCTATGGGCTACATGTTGTCATCAGCAAGAGCTGGGGAAGATCACCTGAAGTTTAGGAGCCCATGGGTTGGCTAGAGCCCATGTGAAAAGCAGAAGAATAGTCTGCCATAGAAAAGGGAGGTGTGAAAAATCGAGACGAAACCACACAATGTTGGAGAAAACAGACTGTCTTTTTCCAGGGCTCCCTCTCCAGCCAATATACAAGTTCAGAGTCAAGCAAATATTTCCCAGCACCTCTGTCTGTCACTTAGGTTTTGCATCCTTATCAGCTGTGGATTGGCCCCAATACATTCCTCCTGCTCTCCAAAGGGCCAGGAATAAATCACACAGGCATGGTTTGAATGCCTGAGACTTAAGCTCGTGCTTAAAGTTAAGCTTGTGGTTAAGTGATTTGCTGGTGAATTTAGGCTCTGGAGTATTTGGCCGAATTGGGCCTAATGGGTTTGTCCCGGTGGAGTAGTCAGATTTGTAGGAAAGCTTAAGAAAATAGTTCTTAAATAAATCACATAATTTCAGAGGTTCAGAAAAGTATGATTTTTTTTCTGCTTCAGGTATAGTTTTGCAGGGAGGGTGGTCTTATTTTATCAGGTGAACATATCTTTGTTACATACGTGGACAATTTATACCTGCAAACTGCACCAGCTCTTTCTCTCCTCCCTCCCCAGCACACAAGTCCAAATAAGTGTTCCTCACAAATGTATTGGCAGAACAAAAGGTTCTTCATGAACAGTATATTTATTGTTCACATTTAGAAAAATAAATACATTTTTAAAACATTCAAATTGAACCAAGGGACTGGGGGGGAGGGGTATAAAAAAGAGATTAGTTTTCCTACCATAACACCTTCTTAAATTAACATTATTACTAAACAAAGGCACGTCAGAAGACACTTTTAATTAAATTGATTTATGGGAGAATTCAATGGATTTCTGCCAGTTTACACCAGGAGAGATTTTGACCCTAGGTGATTCTGTGTGTGGGAGAGATGTGTACCTCTCAGATAGGGGCTTCAGGGGGATCTTTCTGTTTCAATTTTAGATCGTCAATCTCTATTTGTGCTTATCATACAGCAAATCCTTGAGGTACCTTTACAGTTTGATCATAGATTGTCCTCGCTTGAGATGATTCTTTCTTTAAATAACAAAAACCTGAAAAAGCCAAAACTTGTATATCTTTGCTTGTTATGAGCATTTTGTAGGGGTTGAGGGTAGAGAAGCATCTCACCAGATTGAAAACTTTTCCTACAGTGACCAGCATTGAGGAGAGAACAGTATGGAGGAGCACATGAAGGCATTGCACAGGAATACCTCTGCACGGCTTCTCTTAGAAAATTCAATTCACTCTGTGGACATTTTTCCCCTATCTAAGCAGCTCTTCACATCTGGCAGCTTCTCTCACCCAGCCTTCTCCCCAAGACCCTCCTGCTTTTCCAAAAGAGGTCCGTATAATCCTCAGCAACCCCTTCATCCTCTCCACTTCAAGCCACTTCAGAAATGTCTGCCCAGAGCCTGTCCCTGGTACCACAGCCAGCTAAAAGCAGACTGTGTGGGTGAGACCAGATGTCCTCTCATCCCTATCTGCAAGCCTCAGATCCTGGAAGCTCCTCTTCTTTGTGTGCCATTGTGAGGCAGATATTCATCTTGACCCAGGCCCATAGGTTGAGAAAAAATAAATAAAAATGCAACCTGCCAGCACCAACTGGACTGATGGGTTAAGCCAATGTAGAAATGTGAAGAATGACTGCAGCAGGTCTCGCCAGGTAGGCCAGAAGCCAGCTGATGTCTTGAGTGGGTGTTTTCCTGCAGCTGCCTTCGTTCCTGCTGGTAGACCTGTCCAGCTTCTCCAGGAGAGCACAGAATAATTCCTTGCTGTGCTTCATCCCTTGGCAGCCACCTGAGAGCACAGCAGAGGGTTTAAGCAGGTACCTTGGTCCCTGCTGCTTCTCAGATCTTCTCATGCACAAGCTGCAGCTCAGGCTTTATGCCAGGGTTTATGGCCATTGCTGTAGGATTGCAGTGGGACATTTACATACACATCAGGTAAAAAAGATGCAGGCTTTCTGCTCCTTACCAGCAGTCTCCTTTCTCCCTTCTCCTTCTTAAATTCCTCTTCCACTCTTGCTGGGAAAAATGCTAGGTCTGTGCATCACAAACCTCGTCCAGCAGAACATCCAAACAATCCATGAGAAGACGCCTTGGACTCTGTTCTCTCTGCTGCAGCCAAGGTCTCACTGACTGGTGGAAAAGAGCACTGAAAAGCCTTGCTCTGTTGCTACACGTGATTTGCGTATCACAAAGCAGAGAGCTGCAGATTTCAGGGCCATTACAAGGTCCCAAAACCTCTTCTGCACCTGTTTTTGGCACCAGCCAAGAAGTGTATGCACTAGTCCAGGAGGAAGAAGACAACACTAGATCAGGTCACTCTCTGAAAATTAAGGTCTTTTTTTTTTTTTTTTTTGACGGTGTTTCTTCACTCCATTGTCCTGTTAATGTCTCATCCACACAGAGAAGCAGCTCTGCTATTTTCTTGGAGTCCATCCCGGCATGCTGGCTGTAACTCTCTGCTCTGTTTTTGTTCCCTCGTTTTGAACCGATGACGTGCCCCACCGTCTTCATCAGATATAACTTTTGTCACCCTGTTTGATGGCAGTCTGAACAACATGATCCTTTCCCTAACTGGAGTTAAAAGACTTTATGACTTGGATTGGTTCCACCCACTGTCCAAGACTGATACAAACAGGGAGTGCATTGACTTTTGTTAAAATTTTACATTTGTTAAGCTTCTGCTGCATGTCCAGCCCATTCACCTTCCTGATACACAATCGAGTTTCCTCTCTGCATACCACACAAGCAGGCAACGTACATCCAAAAAATGCAGAAATAATCTATTTATCCTGAGCTTTCAGAAACATGTATGTGCAGAAGCAAGGAGAAAACATTTCCTCTTTCCAACCTTCTCTTGGGCAAACAGGTTTTGGTGTGAAGAAAGTACACACACAGATTCTCGTAACACCATTGCTGTCATCCTAGAGGGGCAGGGATGAACAGTAGATTAAAAGTCTTCTTGTTTCTTTTTTCTGAATGCTTTGTTCCCTCCCTAGGCTCTCACCTGCAGCTGGCAACAAGCTGAAAGCAGACCTGCAAGGGCAACCTCAGCAAGATTTGCCATGCAAGCACAGCCAAGCCTCCAGACAAATTCCCAATTCTTTCACTCAGCTGTTCCTCTCTCCACATGACTGGATGTTGCCTTTCAAAAGTGACTCATTACAGAGGCATTTTGCGTTTTTGGGGGGTAGATACAGCTACTCATTATGTGTGTGTAAAACACTTAGCACAATGGGCTGTGATCCCTGTGGGTTGGCTGTAGGCTCCGCTCCAAAGCAAACACATAACCCCACCACACAACCCTGCAACTCACATAAGAACCGGTGAATTTTTTTGGCACCAGAAGGGATCACGTTGAAGTGCAAAGCTCCTGCATTTTAAAATGCCCCTGGATTTGGCCATGCATCTTTTCAGGACCTCCTCATGCACACACATCAAGTTACACAGCCTGATCAGAGGGCCATATGGTGTGGGGGAAAAGGAGATATCTCAGGGAGAAAAGTATAACTATGGCCAGAATGTACATATACACAGTTGCATTCCCATATTTGCTGCTAAAGGATGATGTATAAAGAGGATTTAGAGGTGATCTGTACTGGAGACACTCAGAAAGAGTGAGGCATTGCTTTTGCTGAGAGGAATCAGGTTTGTTATCCAGAGGAAACCTGTCAACACCGCTCTTATCAAGTGCCAAAGGATCACTCCTCTCCTGAAAACAAGATTCTGCTTTACTTCGAGCCTTGGAAATTATTTAGTATTTTTCCTGTTTTCCTTGTTTTAAGAATGCAATAAGTAACTGAGTATTTTGCAACTACATACTTATTCAAGATAAAGAATTATTCTTATTTATACAGCAATTTGTATGTGGACAAAAATAGCTTTTTCTGAACAACGTTAAGAAGTTTCATCTTCTTGGCTCTTTGGAATAGTACAGAGCAGGGCACTCTAAAACTTTTAAAACAAAAGATTTTTTATTTTTTTTTAAATGAAACATCAGGACATGAAACTCCAAATCCACTGAAATATTGAGTTATGCAATAATGCTGTAATGTCTCTGCTTCTTCCAAATAAGCATTGGATGAAATGGGCACAGTCCTGGAGTGCTCTGAGCCTGTGACAAAGCCTCGCTCTACACCTTTAGCTCCCTGGGCACCATGGATGAAGGCAACATGAAGCTGAAGCCATGGAGGGCACTGGCAGAGGAAGGCTGCAGCGCTCAGCACAGAGGCACTGAGACCTCAGGGAAAGCAGAACCATCCTGCACAAAGCAGAATTAGCCAAGACCTTGCCTTGAAAAGCAGGCTGCCAGCTAAAAAAGAGTTAAAGACTATGAATTTTCATTCGGAGCAAATGATGTTCTTGGAATATATGAAACATCTATTACCAGACATCGATTTCTACCATATGGCAAATGCATTACTTTCTCTTCTAAATACACTTGCAGCTACAGGCTCACACCTCGCTGTCAGCTATTACACTGTGACAGAGAAGTCCACTTTGATGAAACGCATCGGTCTGGCAAGCTGAGGGTGTTCAGACGGCGGTACGAACGTGGGGACTCGCTGTTCTCATCCAGTCCCTGTCTCTGAATTACACCATGCAGCCTGCAGTGCATCCGTGACGAGGGAATGTCTTCAGCCAAAGTGTCGCTGTGATTAAGCAAGCTAATTCAACTCAGATAAGTTCTTCAAATCATTTCTAAAGCTCCAAGCAGGCTTTCAACGAGGATTTGTTTTGGCAGGTCTCAGTCTTTTCTATCTCATCATCATATGCTGCAATGGAAAAGAAAGATTTCAGGGCTCTCTTTCCTGGCTGTTAAAACAGGAGGGAGGCCTCTCAAATTCATTTGCAGTTCACAGGTTGGAAACATCTGATCTGAGTGGCTCAGTTGGTTTACATTTCTTATTCTCAGCAAGAAATGCATCAGGAAAACTGCCCTGCAATATTTTCAGTGTAGCTGGAAGCAAGGTCTGCTGGATTTCACTTCTTAAGGTACTTCCAGCTTAACCCCTCTGAATGGATAACATTCAGAAGAGCAGAAGAGAAGCAGAGCACAAGTCACAGAAATTCTGGACAGCACAGATCAAGCTTCAAACAGGTGGTTTTTTTCTAAGCAAAAAAATATGACATCCAAATGTGTCTCCTAGTGACTCAATTTGGCCCAACTACACAGAAAAATCTTGTCTGTTTTTCTCTGGCTCGTGCCTCTAAACCTGCTAAGTACCTTTCCCTTGTTATTGCCATCAGCCTTGCCTAGGACTTACACTGCGATCAGATTCAGAGTTTTGATGTGACCTTCTGAAGTTTAATCTCCTTCCTCCCTGACAGCACAATCATAATTATTGATATTAGCTGACATGCACTTGCTGATTAAATCTAAAATAAATACTAATTGCCAATGCATCATTAAAAAACAAAGACAGTATCTGACTCCAGGTCAAGTGTGGGCAAAGATCCAGTCACAATTAAAGAGAAACCCTGCCTTGGCGATGAATTTGGTGGGGCTAGCACCTTGCAGGTTATTCGGGGAGATTTCAGGAATCTCTGTGATGGCAAAAGTCTAAAAGCGTCTATCCTTGTGGGGCAACACACTAAACATGTGCACTTTTAGTGCAGCACAGCTGGGTGAGCTGCCTAAGGCCAGGACAACATGAAACAAGTCCCCTGCTGTTCAGTTCAACCCCGTTCCCCATCTCTGGTACTGATACCCAGCCTATAAAGACAATATTCACCCTAAGGGGCCTGCCTCTGCACCAGTGTGGGCACAGGATGAAAGCTACATGCATAGTTTCATGATGCTTTCTGGACCTGTTTGCCCACCACAAGTTGTACTGTGTCCCAGCGTCCCGACATAAACGTCGAACGGGCTCAATCAGGAACAAAAAAAATCCTAGCGGCCCTAACAGCTTGCATCTGTGTTTGGCTCTTTTTTTTTTGTTTTCTGAAGCTTTTTCTTGTCTTTTAGTAAGGAGTTCAGGCCCGTATCTCTCTCACCCCAAAGCTGATCCAGCCACTTACGGGATTCTCAGTGAGATCATTTAGGAAATATTTCCAGTTGGAGGTCTTTGCTTGGGGATTTTTTATTTATTTTGTCCTGTGCTTGGCATCAGTTACAGGTGCTTTTCCTATTTTGGATGGAAATGATATTAAGCAGTATTCCTAAAGGTCCTTTTGGCTTTTTTTTTTTTTTTTTTTTTTTTTAATTTGCCAAAAAAGCTTTTGAAGGAACATCCTCCCCTGGCCCCCAGTCTGACAGGATTCCCTGACCTGCATAACGCTGTCCAGATTGAAGCATGAGAAACATTTCGAAAATGAACTATGCTGAAGTCTGGGAGTTATTAGCTGCCAAGAAATCCCAAAAGCTTTTAAACCTTGTTTGCAGCTGCAGAGGAGGAAACCTAGGTGCTATTCTTAGAGGAATTGAACAGGAACTGTAAATTCAAGGCAACTCGCTGCTAAAATACAAAGGTAAAGAATTAAAACAGACTTCAGAAAAGAGCAACCCAAGCCATAATGATGCCAAAGTGACTGATTGAAAAGGAAGTTAAAAAAAAAAAAAATCAGTATACCTAGCTGGGATATAAAATTCAGAGTGAGGCAAAGCAGCACTTTCACTGAAATCCTGTGTCCTTTGCGGAGGGCTGCAGATCTGGGAGAGGAGGCTGGAGAGCCTGCAAAGGTGAGAGATTTGTGCTGCACTCCTGGCACAAAGAGGCAAAGACCAGACTCATACAGCCAGCCCATAAACATCTATGTGAAGGAACAAAACATTTCTCCAGGCCCACTGCAGCCTCACAAAATCAGGTCCTGTCCAGTTGCCTTATGTTCAAGCCCTTCAAGAGAAGCGTCCTGAAGGAACTCGCCGCTTGCCACCATCTCCTCCAAGGACTCCAGAAAGGCAAGCTAGACTCTCAAGGCAGGAGAATACTTTTGCACACCTGGCTTATACTACTTTAAGGAAAATTACTCTCAGGAGCTAATTAAAATGCATGATTTCCCCCCTCTAGCTGTATAGATTAATCTATTTCATTTTCAAAAATCTCTTTTTTTTTTTTTTTCCCATCACTTCAAGTATTCAGAAGAGATTACATTATTACAATCACAACTTGGCCTCGGTCCCAGAGTACAGAGATGAAGAGAAAAAAGGCTTTTGTTGAGTGCACACACACACACACACACACACACTCACATGCGCACACACGCAAGCACCAAGCACTCAGCATAAGAGGTCGCTGCTATAGGGTACATGAGAGCACGTTAATCAACTAATAGCTGGGGGGGAGGACTCAATTCTTATGGCAGAAGCCATGGAAGTGAAAGATTTCTAGTGGAACATAAAGTCAATACAACCGAAAAAAAATAAAAAAAAATAAAAGAATGGGGAACAGGATGGAAAACTGTGAGTCAATTTTACATAAATATATATATATGTATATATACATATATATATATATATATATATATATATGGTTTTTTTTAAGCAGGAAAAAGCATATGTCTTGGTCTCTCAGAAGCAATGGAACAGAAGGAACGATTTTTACCAGGGTTCAGTGGTTGCTGCTGGGCACTGCAGGGATGAACTTGATGGCAAGGTTGCATCCAGGTGAAAGCAAGGCCTCTCAGCCAGCCAGATCCTTCTGGCTCGATCCACAGCTAAAAGAGGTTAAACAGCTACTAATAAATCAGTACAGAGCAGTCCTAATGCAATGAGAGAGTTGCAAGGGGGGAAAAAAATGAGAAAAACGACATCTTATGTTAAGATGCTTTATTAGAGTGCAGCTATTCAAACTTCCCCTGGAAGGAACTAATCCCTTGAGGTAAAGGGACCAGATTTTCTGTCAGTTATGCCAAAGTGCTTTCTTCAAAATTAATGCAAGGGCTGGGAAGCTCACACAGTTAAACGAGAGCAGAACCGCTGTCCCTGCAGGATTCCTCCTCCCATTGCCGGCCTCCCTCTCCGCTGCAGATGTTTGGGGAGGGGAGGAGGCCGAGGCTGCACTTCCACATCTATTAATATCACATCTGTACTCCCAGATTTCGTGGCAGGACGAATTTGATCTGGATCAAGCACAAAGGCATTTTTGTTGAATTAGCCCAAACACATAATGTGATGTGCTCCAGTTGTAAGCTGGTTGCCCATCTTCTGTCAGGCTGAAGATGATGGACAGGACTGGACACTGTATAGAGGCTGCCAGGATAAAGTTACATCTCCAAAATACTCGAGTGTATTTGAAGCAGCCTGGCGGTTGTACTGGGTCAGGACTTTGTAAGGGAAGGACCATGCCCTTTCTTTGGGCACCTTAAATCCAGATGCAGAAGCTCATGGAACGAAGGCCACAAAAGCAGACTCTTAAAGCCTAAATCTGCACATGCAAAACAGTCACCATTCTCAAAAAGCCCCTACTCACAAGAAAAACAGACAAGCTGAGGATTAGATCCAAGTCTCTTCCTCTTTCTTGCTGAATCAGGGGTCCCCGGTCGGCAGCGCTGCTAGCGCCCAAGACCTCCATGTGCCCTGGCAGCGCAGCTCCCAGCGAGCCTACTGCTGAGGGGTCTTCCGAGGGGGGGCAGCAGCTCCGAGCACCAGCACTAATGACCAAAAAATTTCATTTCTGTATTTCATCGGAAGGATTTGGGTTTTTAAATTATATATTTAGTGAAAACACAAATAATTCATGAGTGTTTTCAAATACATGAATAATTCAAGCTGGAACAGAAATAGCTAAATCATCAGGGCCATCATCCTCATAGAGGCATATAGCATAGGTTATTTCAAGTACATTTCACTGCAGGCTGGCACGTGCACATATTCTCTAACAAGCAGCTGCACCGGTGTCTTTTAGCCTCCACAAAACCCAGCTAGTCACAATATCCCAAACTGAGGACGCCTGCGATGCATCTGAGCCCTAGCTGAGCTCTGGGTTTAAGAGCAAGGACAGAACCAGTTTGAAATCCTATTTTATGGCTCCCCTAACCACATCTGAACCATGTGGTACGTGTGTGGCATTTAGGAACAAATTATCTGAACACCATACAACTGTTCGCTAATAGCCGACTCCAAACTAGCAACCAGCATTCCTGCATGCATATTTGTGGCCGGCATTGTGTAGACTTTGAGGCATGTATATTTGTTAATTTGAAGTCTGTGTATTTTGTGGGCAGCGAGGGTGTAACACTGAAACCATAACTTCATTGTGAAAAAGTTTGCACTTCATACATATATATTATGGAAATTTGGAATGAGCTGGATGGTCAGACACATTAGGAGGAGTTCTCAGAACAAAAGCTCACATTTTTAAGTAACTTTTAATGACAGTTTCCATTATCTTCACATCAACATTTTTCTTTCTTTTTTTTTTTTTTTTTTTTTTAATTCCATTCCTCTTATTTTGTTTTCAAAGTTTACTTTTAATTTCCAGTTACATTTACGTTAAAGACTGCATTTTACATTTCACTTATCCCATTCCATCCAACAGCATCCCTTAAGGCCACTCTACATCTACTAATATAAACTGAAAACGTATGGCTATTTTGTCAGGTAATCAGGGACACATTCAGCCTCCTGAAAGAGCAGTGGTTTATCATTTAGGTTTGAAGCATAAAATGTTTGGAGGAAAAAAAAAAAAAAAAAAGGCCCTCCTTTGACATCCCATTTCTTGCTATTTTAGTGCACAATGCCAAAACTGTATTCCAGTACATGCATCACCCTGCCTCCAGCCTCCCCCTTGTTCTGGCCTTCACACCATGCCTGGTCAGCCTCATGCCAGGACGAAATTTAAAACTCAGACCCAGAGAACTGCAAATTCAGCATCACCAAAAAAGCCTGTAGCTGTTGTCACCTTAAGCTCTGCAAACACTGACGGAGAGGAAACCCAGCCAAATCTCACAATGAGCTTCATGCAGGAACATGGCTTTTGTTCATCCGGAGAGCTCAGCCAGGCCCAGGAAACTGCTAGCCTCCACGCAGCGCAAAAAGACAAAGGAGAAAGTCTCAGCCCAGAAAAATGGAGTTAAGCATTCCTGTCTGTGAGCATTTCCATTAAGGACATTATACTGCTTACTGAACTCTCAGCATGTCATCTTTGGGATACCCTTGTCCCGCCGGGGACACAATCCCTCCATGCTCCTGGTAGGAGGTGACATTGGTGCTCCTGAGATGGCAACATCCTCCCACCACCCTCTTGAGAGCCCTGAATGATCAGCATGGGGAATATCTAACTTTAAGGAAAAAAATATTTGGGTAAATCGCTGTCCCATGTACCACACTGCAGAAGAAGGCTTTCTGGGGTGGATTAAATGGCTATTTTCTGGCCAGAGATGACACAGGGAAAGGCAAAAAAATATCAGAGAAAAATATCAGATATAAGTGTAATGTTACATTAAAAGGAAATTAAGGAGTTACGGTATTGACTTATACAGTTATATCTGATGACATTTTACATTCCCTGCTTATTAGCCCAGCTGTGTCTCAGGTTTGGAAAAATTTGGATACAGAACAACCAACAAAAAAAATCTGCATGGCAAACGGCTAACACTGGGTGTGCTGGAGCCATGTCTTCCCTGACGCTCTGATCTTGGGAAATATAATGGCTCATTCATTCTCTCCATTTTTTTTTTTTTTTCTTCCCTTCAGTTTTGTAGGAATTCTCCCATTGTAACAAGCCTTTGACCTAACCTCCATTTCTTTTAATACAGCCTGACATCTTCCCATCATATGTTAACAGTGTGTGTCTTCAGTGAAAGGCAAACCAGCGATGGTGCTCGGAGGCCTAAAGAAAAGCAACGTGGAGGAAGAAAGAAAGAGGAACCTCGACCTCGCTGGTCCTTCCCAGCAATCTGTTGCTCCAGCAACTGAAAATCAAACAATGATGTCAAGACGACGCAGCCGGCCACTCTAAACCCCGCATCCAGTTGCTAGAGCAACTAGTTTTTAAAGTAAGTGATGCAGAGAGTTTGTTTCTCGGTAGTTAAAAAAAATAATAAATTTAAAAAATAAATAAATGAGGGAGTAAATCAAGGCAGACGATGTGTACCTTGGGCTGGGGGCTGATGGGGGGGGCCTGTGCCACAGCGCCTGCCGAAGGGTCGGGGCAGAGCAGCCTCCCGGGAGCAAATTGCTCTGCTTTTCCTTTCACCAGAGGAAATGCCAGAGAAGCGAGCGCTGCTGCCAGATGCCACATGGCCACCAAATGTTCCCCACCGGCTCAGCAGCGCGGGGAGGGCTGCCTGTCTCACTTTCATCCCTGCTGCCCTCTGCCCCCCCAGCTGTCGCTGCCCGGCAGCTCCATCTGTCCCGCGGCCGTGGTTGTGCTGGGCAGCTTCCAGGTTTCAAATGAGTAGGACAGGTGCTGGGGCCACCCCTGTGCAGAAAGCCTCTCACAGCTCCTGCTGCCCTCCAGGCTTCTCCCCAGCCTCCTGGAGAGAGCTTTCTTGTCTGGAACCTCGCTTCCTGGCTTCCAGAGGGCTGAAACCTATGGCAAGAAGGCACAGCTTTGGGATTTCACCCCTAAAACTCCCCCAGCACTCTGCTTCAGCTCCAACAGAAGATGGAAGGTGAGGGACAACCTTCATCCATGTTTCCTGCGTGGAGTGACCTCGCTGAGCTCAGCCACGCCGCTGACCTCCTAAGGAGATGCTTCTCCCCGCGCGCCTACGGGGAGCGACGTGATTAACTCTTCCACTGATTCATCCTTATCCATTTATCTAATAGAAACCATTTCGTACTCCATTAGGCCCTTGCCCTCACTGAGTAATCCCCAGTTGTATCATGCCTTGGAATTAGTCTGTAAGGTCCTCAGGGCAGGGATCATGCCTTGGAAGGTGCCTCGCAGACTTTAGGCCACTGCTAAATTAATAAGAACGTAATAAAAGTATTAGAGAGCGCTACCGAGGGAGGTATTGTTATGCCCCAGAGGCAGCATATCTGGTTAACAACCCTGAAAAGAAATGCCAACAACATTAGCCTCTGCCCCTACATCCCTCTGCCTAATGTAAAATTAAATAGCTACAAATTACCTATCTATTTTTCTATCTGCCTAGGCAATTAGCCCATGCTCATTACTGGACATATGGGGATACATCCAAGCGCTCATCAAGACGGGAGGCACAGCACGCAACGTGGCACAAGTGGGTTCTCCCAGGCCTTCAAGCTCCATTATAAAACATAGCATTAAACCCACAATACATTGGACCATTAGCGGAGGTCAGGAAAACCCTGCCTCATCCTAGGGAAGGGGGAAAACCTGCAAAATCTGGCACGAAAAGTGTCCAAACAACAAACCAAGAGCCAACGGTGGCAAACAGGCTGTGAGAGCCCTCTCAAAGTGCACAGAGTATGAAGACAAGCAGCCAGGGATGTTTATTCATATGGGAAAGGCGAACACCAAACTACAGGCAAATACGGCTCAGTGCATTTATTTGCAATTAAAGCACGTGCATACATCTCCATGAAGATGAGGTGCACCCTACTGACTAGCGAGCCCGCTGCCAACAGTGCCTCGTCAAGGATAAATCCACAGAACTGCAGCAATGGGATAATGGAGCATCAAGAGAAATATTCCCTGGGAACACCCAGCCAGAGGCTGCCTGGTCAGCAGCAGGGAACAGGACCCCCTGGATGCCCCGGAGGGGATGATGGCTGCTTCGGGCAGTGCAGCAGCAGCCCCACACGCCATGGCTCCATTAAGCAAAGACTGCTGTCGCAAATGCACTTTAATCCAGTTAAGTTCAAGCCCTCCGTTTTTACAGTTTGACAGTAATGCTATATTTTTATTCAGCGCAGGATCAGAGGTCTGACGAAACCTCGTGTTGCCAACATAAAAGTGGAAGGAGCTTTAGCTAATCCCAATGAAAACCAAGTCCACTTCTTTCTCCCCACACCCCTCCTGTAAAGAAATAAAATGCAAACCCCACGTTTGACTCTTGGAAAGGAAAATTCCCTGCTGTCCTCAGATGGTTAAAACATGCAACTTTAGCAGGCTGCATAAGGAATAGTAATTACATACCCTTCACCTCTTGCCAGCTTGGGTTTTTTTGGTGTTGGTTTTTTCCTTTTTTTTTTTTGTTGTTGTTGTTGTTGTGAGGTTTTGTTCTAAGTCTTTCAACTGTTCAACTGTTCTTTTTTTTTTTTTTTTTTCCCAGTTATGTTTCTGAGGGAGCAGATCTCACCCTCCATGGGAAAGGGTGGGTTGGGGAGCATAAAAACGAGAGAAGAGAGTTCACAGCCTGCATCCATGTCATTAAAAAGAGAGAGAGAGAGAAGGAAAGCCCAGGGCTGCAGTAGGGTTAGCCTGGCCATAGTAAAGGAGCAGGTGTTGTACTGAGTTAATTTGTCTGGGAGGAGACCTGAGCAAATCCCAGCAGCCCCACTGAGCAGAAAAGCTTTGCTTGCTGACACAAAGCCCTCCCTGCTGCAGCATCGCTCTTGCTGTCTTCCCTTCCCTCCTCCTCAGCTTCTCCTAATTGCAGGGCTAACATCCCCTGACAAGTGCCCCCCAGCAGCCCTATCTCCCACCCTCCCTGCCCCAGCCCTAAATATTACAACCTTCAGAGCAGCCTTGCTGCACCAAGAGCAATGTTGTTGGCCGTTATGGCATTGCTGCGATGCCTGGTGCAGGGAGCAGAGCAAATGGGGCTCAAAGATTCCCCCTTTTGAGGCTGTAAACCCAGGAGCCACATCAAAGCCAGCTGCGTATCTGATGCTTGCTGTGAGTGATGGTGTCAGGGAGGGTCCTCTCTGCCTGCCTGCCACGCCATGAATACGTGCACTGCCGGCACAGCCCCCGGCCTCGCCACAGGCTGAGCGTCAATTATGAGGCGGGTCTGGGGAGCAGCAAGCCAAGGCAAGTGAAGGTGGGAAGCGAGGTTATTTATAAAGTTATTAACATAAGGAGCTGGTCCTCATGGGGCAGAAGAGAAACAATCTGATACCGTCTTCTGTTCACAATGAGAAGAGGTCCAGGCTCAACAAGAATAGTCCCAGCAATTCTCACTCCCAAATACATGCCCATAGAGCAGCACTTCCCCAGGGCTTTTACACACAAATCACTGCTTCCACCTGGACAGCAGCACCTCCTCTTGCTGCTGGTGATTTACACAAAGCACACAGAGCCCAACGTGGCAGCAGGACTGAAGCCAGCACCTCCAGAAGCTGATTTTCCCAATGGTGTGGAGAAGTGCTAAGGCTTCTCCACTACTCATACCATAGCAAGGCAGACTCATTGGAAGAAGATGATGTGTTCTGGGTTGCTCAAACCCCAGCTGCACCCACCCAGGTGTCAGCCAAACCACAGCGAGCTGTGGCCACCACCAGCCACATGGAGGGTGCATAGGAGGGGACAAGGCGGAGGTAAGAAGGGTGTTCCTGGTCCATCCTCAGCTGCACCAAGCCCTTCACACTAAGTGGTTTATAAAGGCACTTTGGGGAGGGACAGAAGGTGCCCATCAGACAAGAGTTACAAGAATTATACAGACCCAAATCGGTTTCTGTAGGAGTGATGGCTTCTGCTGTGCACTTAGGAGGCAAAGGAAGATTACAGGGCACCATCAAGCAGCGAGGGGAACTCCGTTCAAAATGTGCCCAGAGATTTCACTTCACGGCAGAGCTGAAACAAAAGGCACCCTTTTAAGACACAGTGAAAGGAAAAGAGCATTGCAGAGGAGGGGGAGGAGCTGTGGGGATGGATGAGAGCAGCTGGAGAGGAATTCCAGGGGGATGTATAGACAGGCAGTCGCAAAGTCTGTTAATTATTTAAAAAATAAACGAACACAGAAGAGGATGTCCTGGTGAGGAGGGGGAGGCAGGACATCGGAGGGCCCATCAATTATACACAAACCAGCAAAGGGACATGGCAAATAAGGGTTCAGTGGGCACCCTTGGGGCTCAGGCGATGTCACCAGAAGCTGGCTCTGTCCCACCCCCATGTCACAGCACGGTGCCTTTGTGTCCCCTCCTTACCCCTGCTTTGTGTTGTGCAGCTGGTGCCTGAATCCACGAGGGGAAGCAAAGTGCCAAGCACGGCTCTGTGGCTATGGCTGGTGCTGCTAATTGCATTGCAACCCCTTTTTCACCTGGCACTGCTGCTGCACGCGGAGAACCAGTCAGCTTGGGAGCCTCTCTGCTCGTTTTTGGGATGGGCTGGGTGTTAGGCAGAAGTCGACTGCATCCAGGTTACTGCTTCTAGACCAAGGGAAGCAAAAAATACACAAGGCAGAAGACTTTTCATGATCTGTCTTCCTGACCTGAGCTTGAACTGCCATGAAGCAGTATCTCCAGAGCTGCAGATCCCCAGAGATTTCGATAGGATCACGCTGCACACAACATTGCTAAGAACTATGCGACGTGGCCACCTACACTGACCCACAGAAATAATAGTCCAGGACCGTACCCTCCTCACTTTGTGGTGTGCTAGCACTTGTCAAATGCACTTTCTGCACATGAGGTGGTATCAAGGCACTTAACACACAATGAGCACAAGAATAAATGGGATTCAATCAAAAGGCAAATTTCAGCTTGCTAAGCTCTCTGAAAGTGACAATAAAATACATCTCTCCCAGGAAAAAGAGCTGAATACCCTGCAAATCTCGCCTTTCCCTGGCGCAAGAGTCAGATGTTTCCTTCTAAGAGCTCCATTAACGGACAACAATAAAAATAAAAAATTTAATAGCAAACGTATTTCTTCCCATTTTTAATATTTTCTAATAACTTCAGTGTTGAACTGATATCCCAGCATCTTCATTGCAGCACTGCCCAGAAAATTTGCAGCTTAAGAGGGGAAGAACCATGTCAGGGCCAGCAGCAGTGCTCCTGCATCCCACACACATTTCTGTGGCTTTTTGGTAGGATGAGAATATATAAAATATTCACTAGAAACCAAAAGCACTGACTTGCTTTACGTATACCACCAACTAACCATCCAGCAAGAACCATTTTGGCTTACAAATGGGCGAGGCTGGAATTAAAACTGTCATCCCAAAAGCATGGAGACCCGTGGCCCGTTACAAAACCTACACCCACCCAGGCTTTCTTCTCAAGGATGGTCATCCCAATTCCTCCTACTCCTCTACTTTTATATTTGACATGAACTAACATCTTTTATTTGAGTTGAGCTCCTCCTTAAAACACAGAAGCATGCAGCTCGCAAGCAAGAGGGGTCATGTGTGTTTGATAGAAACCACCCATATAACTGAAACCACAATTTTTATGATAAATCGGCAAATGGGCAAACATGCAAAACTGTATCTGCCATAATGATTTATTTAAAATAAACAAATCCAGCTGTGGTGAAATAACGAGTTCTCTGCAAACACACACACATATTCTGGCTATTTCATTACAAACATATTAAATCTAGTCCCTCAACTCCAGCTCTTGATGATAATTAAATACACATAAATGTACTGCAGTGAATTTGCTCCTGGTAATTTGCATAGCAGAAAATAATTATTCTGGCAATTAGATATGGTGCAACACACTTTGTCTTTATGTGCACCACAAATTTCTTCTGATGGTTTTGCATCACCCTTTAAGAGTTTAATTAATTGAGGCCCCCTTCCTATTAACAGCGTGATACAGTGGGTTCATGGTGGCTTGGCCTCCTGTCATTAGAGCTTTGCTTCATTTACATGTTTGGGACAACTTTCAACACTGCTGCTAGGGCTGGTGCTGCAAACCCCTTACTGCCTGTAAAGAGCCAGCTTGTTGCTGGAAGCAGAGTTTTCCATTTGTTATTTATTATTTCGGTCATTTGTCCAATTGTGCTGGCCTTGTTCAGTCATTACCCAAAGAGTGCCAGGGCATCCTTCAGATCAAAGAAACAAATCTGCTTGCTCCCCTCCTCTGCAGTCTGTTTGTCCTGTCGTGCACAGGGACGATGCATCTCTGACCAAGGAGCAGAGACTCAGACCTGCATCATTTAGGAGACATGCCTCATCCCAGCCTCAGCTTTTTACTCCCCAGGTTTAGAAGGCAGTCCCCAGACATCAGCAGGAATGAAGGGGAGGATCAAACAGATGAGGAGCATCAAGGAAAGCAAAGCTACTGAACAGATTTGCAGGGCTGGGGTTTGTACAGCCAGCAAGCCCGGCCTTTTCTTCTCTAAAGGCATTTCTCTTTGAACGTTGGTTGTAAAAGCCTGAGAGAAAGCCTTCTCTCCCTCTTGAGGCTGCTTCCTGAGCTACAGCTGCAGCCTCCCCTGCACTTCAGCCCCCAGCCTGTGCTGAAGGGCACGAGACGCCTCGGGTTGCTTCCAGCACCCCTGATCTCAGGAGGGTCTCATTGCTCCAGCCTTTAAAGATGGGAGGGAGGCATGTGAGAGAAATAGGGATTAATTAAATCAAGAATTGTAGTAAATTTTTGAGTGCTGATTTGTTGGAGAACCACACATAGTAATAAAGGAACAGGGCAGCAGCTCTTCAGAGAGCCCAGAGAAACAGAGACAAAATGGACAGCAAGAAATGCTTAAGCAGTGAGACCATCACCAAGGGGAGCTTCTTCCCCTGCCCTCCTCTCCTGGTCCCACTTTCTTACAGCCTCAGAGCCACCCCAAGAGCATTGCCCCCTTTCCAGCCCCATTGCCCTGTCCTGCTCCATTTCACGGGCTTGGCAGTGACCCCCAGCACTCATCCAAAGCCGTTTATACACCCCACACACACCTCCTTTTTTGTTGTCTTTCACCCTCTGATTTTAATTGCAATTTCATGCATTTCCACAGCAAGTAAGGAAAAAAAGATGGCACAGAAACGGGGGTAAGATGGGCAGAGGAAAGCCATGTTTAATTCTTCCCTCTGTCACTGACTTCTCCTATAACCTTGGGAAAGCTACTTCACCTCCGTCCACCACTGCCTTCTTCAAAATATTGCCCAGAGAAATTTGTTGGGACAAATTGGACAGCTCACCCTCCAGACCCGCTGCAGCCCCGCTACGAGTAGCCCTGAGCCCACCTGAAGGTCAGGCAGGGCAGGACAGGGGGACATGGCCACCCAACGCTCCCCCAGCACTGAGACCCACTGCTGGGCTGTGAAAAAGAAGGGGAAAAAACGCGACAAAAGGCAAGAATAAAAAGACTTCCAGCCCAGAGCATGGTTGGGAAGAGCGCACCCCTTTTTCTCAGGGTTACTCTTTTCTCTTTCTCTCTTTTTGGCCTGGCTCACGGCTGCCTGCAGCTCCCTCTGCTCGTTGCCTAGCACGGGCAGCATTCATGGCAAGCTGAGGTACACCATGGATGCTCCCTGGAAGCAGCTTGCTATTTCCTACCCAGATGTCCTTTATTTCAGTCAGTGTCACTGCTTGGAGAGGGACAAAAGCTCTTTATTTTCATGGCACTCATCTTCAGCTAGTCTAGCGACAGCCTTGCCTTACCTTCAGCTACGCTGTGCCCTAGACGAGTATGGTGCAGAGAATAATTCAAAACAAATCAAGAAGGCTAAACTTGTTAATCCTTCCATTCTGCAGGGCCGAGGGGTTATTTTACAAAGCACAAATGCTCAGGCTGCACAGTTCTGCTCAAGTGCCCTGTAACAGTCAAGAACAGCTGAAGCAATTAGCAATGCCCCATCTCCTCCAAAAGGCATAAACTCCAGGGAAGGAATCAATAGGAAAACTTTACAATACAGAGCCCTTAGCTCAGGACACATTTTAGGGATAAAGCTTTTAAAAGACAGTGGATAAGATGCTAGACTAAGACTTAGGAAAGGGCTGAACCCTATCCTTGTGAATTTGGCCCTGCTAGAGAGCCTCAGGTTCCCATCTGAGATGTAAGATAACGATATTTGTTTCCTTCATGAAGTCATTTGGAACCCACTGACAGAGCAGGCTACATAAGCAGTGTACCTCTGAGTTACTTACACCATCCTATTATTTAACAGAGTAACAGATCAGACGTGCCAGAACAGACAGAGAAAAATGCTTCTACAAACTTCTAACCCCAAGCACAGCATACACAGGATTTCTGGCTGGGGGTGAACCATCTCCTCCTGGTTAGATTTTGCAAGGCATCTGTTCATGTTCACTTGTCCAGGCAGAAGGTTCAATTCTAAACTCCTCCAGTCCCGCATCTCCAAAAACTGCGCTTTTTACAAACAGGAAAGATGAAATGCTCTCAAACAATTGCTGACTACATGATCAATGGAGAGTCAGGTCAACCTCTCAAACACACCAACTGCATTTTTTGTTAACAGAACTTGAGTCCAGGTTTCCAAAATATTGTCTGAATAGCAAGGCTTACCCACAGCTTTCAGATTTATGAATTTGCCTTTTATGAATCCGTATTTCACCTGAGATGTTTGTGATTTGTTTATGCCCTTCTTTGTCACGCGAGCACCAAACACCTCAGTCAGATAAAGTACAAAGACCAAGACTTAGAAAGATATCCTGATCATAAAAATGATTAATTTTTTACTCTCACAGGCCCTACTTGTTACTTCCACTGAAGTAAATGGGAGATTTGCCATTGCCTTCAATAGGGTGGAGCAGTGCCAGGGACTTTTGTCTGTTAATTCCTTGTGGATCATTTACAGCCTTCCAAGCACCACTGTAAAAATAAACTTCAGATTTTTAAAAAACCACACACACAACAAAAAAACAACTGGAGTTAAAATGTGTATAAATACCCAGAGAGAAGCACTGGCATAACATCCCTACAGTATTTTCAGAATAGCTCATTATTTACTCATTAAATCAGTAAACGACAACCCCATTCTTCAGGACCAGCAGCATGTGCATTTGTCTCATCGGGGCAGGAAAAGACCAAATGATCCGTGATCCCAGGTATGGAGTTTGCTCCTGAATATCCACCGAGCCTGAGTAGAAAGAGCTGGGCTCTGAGCAAATAAACACAGAAAAACATGGGCCAAAAACCTCTGCACAGGGTTGCCAAGCATCTCTTCTTCATAACTTCTCTGCTGTTGACCAACGCTAGATGCCTGAACTTGTGATGAAGGGAGAAAAAGCGGGCTACCGGGGACAATGAGCAACATTAAGTTTTGAGGACGCTAAAATAGGGACAAAGTGTGAAAGCTCACCCACCCTCTATTTCTTCCACTTTCAATGTGCTCCTCCTATCTCAAATATTTGAGTGACACAAAAACCAACACTGGGATAGAGTTTGAGCATTTTTGCACCACGCTGTTACATATTTTCAGGCAGAACCCTTCTAAAAGTAAATATTTTTTCCCGCAGAAAGCATGTGAAATGTCACACGCTTGCGAACTTCCACAAATCAGCTACTGAGAGAGTCAAAAACTGCAGCCCTGGACGAAACCAAGGGCAATGCTCCTGGGTGAACCTCCACCATCTTGCTGCAGCCATTCTCATGTCAACTGCTTGGGAAAAGAGGGGCTAAGACAAAAGGGGAGCTGAAAGCCCAGCGGCTTGAATCAGAGCTATAAAAGGAACAAAAGTAGCAGCAACAAAACTCTAAGGGCTCCTTTGGCACCCAAGGAGGAAGCTTAAAATACAGCCAGTTTCTCTCCCCGCCTTTTTTCTCCCTATCTTCTTCTTAAAAAAAAAAAAAAAAAGAAAAAAGAAAAACGAAAAAAAAAAAAAAAAAGAGGGAAAGAAAGAAAAAAAAAAGACTGCTTTTAGAAACAATCTCTTTCTATGTAAGCTGTTGCCAGAGTCTGAGAGAATAAGTTTCTGTGCCAGCCCATTCACATGGCCAGGTGAAAAGAAACTCATTCCTTTACAGCCACACAACATCTGCTGAGAAAGTGGGATGGGAAACACCAAAAAGGGAGAAGAGAAGAGCCGAGGCCTCCAGGTTAGAAGGGCAGCCCGTTCCCACCAGGGAGCCCCTCTTTCACTTGCAGACAACTGCTGCATTTGACATTTCAATGGGAACTGAGGCAGAGCAGGAGGGAGGGAGGTGGAGGGGGCTGGGAGGGCGCACATAAAGGGAGCCGGGGGAGAAAAGCAAGGGGACAACAATTCTGCACCTCTTTCATTTCTGCTTTCATGTTTTCCCCCGTAATATGACAGTCGGGAGAAAGCGGAGAGTTTCTTTTTAAAATCAGACGGACAGGCAGAGGGTTGGCACTGTTAAAAACTCCGTCGGGATGAATCGATTTTATGGGGCTTACAGGGAAAAAAACTTTTTTTTTTTTTTTTTTTTGTCATCCCCTTTTTTGTTTGTGTTTTCAATGAGAAGGAAAAAGGATTTACATAAAATAAACAAAAAGAATGAATAGCAGCAAGCCCTGCCATGGGCACCAACAGTGGATGCTTTTAGAAAAGTTACACGAATATTGCTGCAGTGTTCAGCATTGTCTGAGTGCTCAACACAGACACATTCATCCCGGGGAGGAATTCAACAGTCCCCATCACTTCATACAAGCCCCTGAATGAGAGCTGCATGCTTTTTTAATCTGCTTTATAGAAACTTTCATCCAAACACATCAGATTAGTTTGTAAGGGCTTCAAAGCAGCCCTGGGCTGTAAACGGGTATTATCTCCATTTTACAGAACAGGAAACTGAGGCCCACAGGGAATCACTCAGGCAGCGTCCAGAAATGAATCACTGGCAAAGCCCGGAATAAAACTGGCTCCCAGGAGCACCATGCTCATCTGCAATGAATGCAGAAACAGCCTTGACTAAATGAGAGCCCCTCCACTGGGTTTTATGCCAAGCCCAAATATACAAACCAAAAATAATGCAAACAAGGCCAAAAAAAAATGAAATAGTGCCTTCATATCTAGCACCACTACGGATATGTTGTCACTGAAGCCCACGTACTGGGAAGCATGAAGGAACCTTCCAGCCTTTGGTGAGAAGATAAGCAAACAGCCAAGGTGGGAAGATTGCAGAAGAGCAGCACAGGAAGGTTATGGGGTCTCCTTGGAGGGGTGAGGTGCAAATTGGGTTCAACTTCCCCAAATCAAAATGGGAAATGAGATTTTACATCCTCAGCCACTTCAGGTTTGCTTCCTTCCTAATGAGGATTCCCATGAATTCCCACCACGGTCAGCAACGGAGGCAAACAACCAAAGAGAGCCTGCAAAATGAACATTGTGCTCAACATGCAACACGCACTGTGTAGTACTCAGGGGTGCCTTGCTATATGCTTGGGATGAGGGGAGAACCTCCAAAAAAGCCACGAAACCCTGAGTGTCTAAGCTGTAATTCAGAAGTGAGGATTAAAAAGGTTTAAATGTTTTGAGTTCAGCTGGAATCAGTCAAGAAAGACTTCAGCATCACTAACCCTTTTGTGCAATGAAAACTGCCAAACTTTGATCCTTCTTGACTGCTGTGCATGAACACTACTCCCATCCTGTCCCTGCTCCCCTTTACATGTGTGCACACAAACGAGTGGATTCCTGCTAGGAGGACAGTTTGCACCGGGACAGATTTAAGGGTGATCAAAGGAAGCAGCAGCTGCTTCCCAGTAACAGCAGTCAGTGTGTCCAGCATCATGACGAGCAAGTGCAACCTCCTGCACACCCCCTGCCAAGCCATCCTCACTGTTCTACCCACAGCTCTTCAGGTTTTCTCACCTCCACAACATCTCTGCAGGCTAAAGCAGGAATTCTGCTGTAAAATGATCCAGGAGCATCTATGCAATGTATTCTCTGTATTTGTCACACCATAAACAAGCCTAGTACCAGGTACCAGAGCCCTGGGCAACCCTAAGACCTCTTTGTCACTTCCCATCCCACCTTTTCCTTCCCTCACCACCCCTGTGACACCAAAAGGAAGCTTACCTTTGCTGGAAAGGAGTTTTGTGCATCCTCCAGAACTACAGTGAAATCTTCAGCCCATCTTCTGCAAACTCTTGTTTTTATCCTGGAAGAACAGTCAAGAGCAAGATCTCAGGCTTGATCCAGCACCAAAACAGCAAGCTATCGCAAGAACAGGAAGATTTACTGCTTGCCCATGCTCCCAACGGAAGTGTAGCACATGTGAACACATGGAGAGGTGAATCCAGATTAGTGCAAGGTGGGCTAGGCTGCGCCCCTCACTGCATCACTGCTCAGGGAGGATGGATTTTCAGCAGAAAGCTGGAGGCACCTCTGAACTCTACGGCTCTATTTTCCATCTGCAAAATGGGAATGAATTACACACACGGGCACTGAAACCCTATGTGGAAGAGAAAGCTGCAAGTGCCAGTAGGCGGTTAAATCCCTTCCCCATACCTGGCTGTCAGGGAGAAGGAAGCAACAGATTTATTTATTTATTTATTTTTAATTTTTACATTTCCTAGCTATAATAAAGTTCCCCTTATTATTTTTGGGCAAGTTAGGGGACTTGTCTGCAGCACAGCTTATCTTCTCCCCACCCTTTAATCCCCAGAAGTGGCTAATTGAGTGCCAACGGGGCAGAGCCATCGAGGTGCTGCGCTCATCCTCCAGGGCAGGTGACAAGGACAAGTCCGTCCCCAGCCAGCCAGAGGTGGCTCCAGCCAGCGCTGAGAGGCTTCACGGTTTCAGCTGTCCCTTTTTATAACACGTACTCAGAAAAAGAGATATCCGTGGGGTAACGGTGAGTAATGTGCTGGCTGCTATCTGCCTTGCTGAAAGGGTGATAAGAGCGAGTCGGTGATAGTCCCGCTTCCCAAATTAGGCAGCCAAATGATCAGGCCTTTGGAAAGACACCACAAAACCCCTCCCTGCCACCACCTCACCACTCGCAGATAAGCACCAAGCATTGCTAACAGCCTCAGCATCAGTCCCCGGCCTTTAAAAAGCCATGACTCACAGGAGATTGGTTTAGATCTAACGTGATTTATTTTTTTTCCATCAACAAGTGTGAATCAGCTTCGGATTTTCTCCTCGTTGATGGACTACAAATGGGTTTTAAACCCAAAAATGTGATCAAGAGACAACTTGCTGTTCCTGCAGTAGGATTTCAGTGATTTCTTTTTCCATTTGCAAGAAAGGTACAACTTTTTTTTTTTTTTTTTCCAGCCAAGCCATGTGGCAACAACGTGTCTGTCAAAAGAATTCCTCAGGCTAAGTGAGGCATCTTCCACCTCTGCCCTTGGCTCAAGCCAAGTTTTTGAGCTCTAGTTCATACATATTCCACCAAAAATAACTGCCTCCAAGTCACAGTAGTGTCTTAGATGAAAGCAGTGCTGGAAGATGGGTTTGTTTTCATGCTGCCAGCAGCTATGTGCCAGTAACTGCTGGCACAGCAGGCACCCAGGTGGGCGATGGAAACAACCGCACCTGGTCCCATCACTGCTGGTTGTCTCAGGGCACCAGAGCCATGTTCCTGGGATGTTTGGCCCCTGCTTTGAAATCATCCCCAGTGCCTGGTGTAGGGGTTTGGGTGGCACAGGCAAGGTTACAATCTTGGTTGTGCCTGGGCAAAGATCACCCTGCAAACGTCCCTAGGAGAAAACAGAACACCATTAAGAACTTGACGCTGAAACGACTCTTTGGACCCAGAATTTTGCTGCTCTGTGCTCTCATTCTCCCTCAGCAGCTTTATGTGCCCTGGGGATGAAACTGTAGAACCACACCTCCCCAGACCAGAGATGAAAGATCTGGGGCTTAGCACTAGCTGAAGACCGGGGTGACCACAAGGCTAGGATCAGACTTCAGCCAAATCTTCCTGCACATGCAGGAGTGCTTTGCACTGCGTTTCTGGTGTTTTCAAGCTCCTGGAGCAAGGACCATTTTTGTACAGCTTTTTTTTGGTACAGCTTAGCATCATTTATGTCCTGAAAGTTCCCATTTGCCAGGTTAACTCTGGGCAGAACTACACTGTTCTTTGTACTGTGCTATATCTCAGTGCTGACCTAAATTAACCTGAGACCCACAAGCTGCACGTGTTGAATTTGGAGCCTCCTCCACCAACCACTCCCCAGTCACATTCTAAGAAATCAGGAAGAAAAAAAATCAGAACTTTAAATACAAATACAATGAAATCATCCGTAAGACATATGTGGTAACTTACCTGCTCGCTGTCACAATTAGCTTGCCTTTTTTTTTTTTTTTAAACTGAATTTAAAGCAGATGAAAGCCCTGAAGGCTAAAGTCTGCTAACTTCACCCCCCACCAGCTCCACAAATAAATCTTGTGGGTTTGGAAATAGCTGCTTCCCCACCTCTAACCACAGGCTTGACAGTCCCCGCCAAGCCTTTCTGTTTCATTACTTTCTGGATCTCTCACACACATGCAAATATGCGTACACATGCACACACACACACACGAAAAGCTGCCCACTTATAAACCTGACAGGTAAAATTATTCCCTCTTTCTGCAGCCCTCCTAATTGCCTCCCCTGGGCTCTCGTGAAGCGCAGACGTCACTGGCTAAACACGAAGTTCACGCGGTGTCACTGCTGTGCCTTTCATTAAGGCAATATCTGTCTCGTAGCCCAGCGTGTGCGTTACTGCTAATTTCACTGTTCGGACCCACAAGTGGTGCGCGACTTTCCAGGCTGACTTTAAATCATTACGCCAACTTCCCACAGATATTTAAAGACAAGTTCTAAAGAAACCGCTTGAAAGATGTTGTGTTTGTTGTTTTTTTTTAAGCCCAGAACTATGTTTTTTGCTAACGTGTTTGTCCCAGCATATGTGGGTGCGCTTCCTCTTAACAAGTTGCTCAGAAGTTGGTGGTAATTCAAGGCCTCATTCAGCCAGTATCATTAAAATTGAGTTACGATATAAGAGTTATTACAAGGTTTTACAATATTTACCATCTTAAATCTCCACTGCTCGAGGCCTGAGAGAGTCTCTGAAAAAAAAAAAAAAAAAAAAAAAAAAGTGAATTTCCAAGTTGAATTTTCCAAAGAGAATTTCCCCATCGCAAAAGCAGGATCTCCCACACAAGCTGCCGGTGGTGTTTACATCTCCCGAAATCCAAAGGAGGAAGCATGCCACCTACAAGTAACGGCAGTGATTTTAATTGGATTACAGCATCAGGACATAAATAAGCAACCAAAATAATTAGCGTCGTGGTTCCTTGTTTGCAAATTGGGGCCTGTAACACTTGCTCCAAAGTTCAGGATGCAAACCTGCTCTTCCCAGAGCCCTTTTGAACCCTGTGCCCAGAAGCAATGGGACCTTAAAAATTCTAGAGCCAGACAAAAGAAACTGTGCAAGAATTGGACTTAACCAAAAAAAAAACACTTTAAAATGGAAAAAATAAACAAATCTGACTGCTGCTAGCTGTGGGGCACTCAGAAAATAGCAGTGCCAAAGAAAGTTTTGCTCTGTTAACGTACAGAAAAATAGCATAGTTTTATAATTTATAACAAAGTGAAATAAATAGAATTAAATTAATGACTGATTTATAACAAAATAAACTGCCTCCAAAGAGCTTGGATTAATTAATAGTAGTGATCAACATAGTAGTTTTCCACTTTCTGAAGCTGTAGTTAGTAAAAACCAAGTATGCAAACCCAGATGCTTAAATCCGGGCTCCTGACTGTAGATTTGCACATTTAAAGTCCTTGTTCTAATTTTTCAAAGGATTCGTAACAGCTCTGAAACTTAGAACACCAGACTGCATTGTTAGTACTCAACCAAGGATTTTTTGAAGCTTGAGATTTGAAAGGCTATGACTAGAAATATTGGAAACAAACCACTAAAATATCATAAAGTACCCACTGACTTCCCTACTGGTATCTTTCAGCAGGTGAATCTGCTGATTACAGATTGAACAGGGAGTCAATAATTCCCATTTCTATTTCCACCTCTGTCAATAAAACTGTTCGGGAGCATTTCTTCCAGGAAAGATCACCTTCGTATCCTTCCATACGGGATATCTGTTTGTCAATGTTGGCTTAGGACGGAGATCTCTGCGTTAATCAGAGAGAGGCAGCTGCCCAGCTGCTCAGTGCACGAGCTGGGTGTCAGGGAAGTTATCTCAGCACCCGTTGCCACTGTGGGCAATCCACACAGCTCCTGTGCTCCACAGGCTGGACTCTTTCAGACTATAAAGCCACATTTTGATTGCAACAGCTCGTTCAGGATACAAGCAAGTCTAATAAGACCAGCTGCTACATCTGTAATAGATAGCTATGAAACTATGTTCCTCCTTTGCATAAAATGCGAGACCCTTATCCAAGCCCACAGAAACATTTCTGCCCCCCCAACAAATACCTAACCCCATTCAAAGGTGCAGGTATGCATACATTTATTCCATCTGTGCACTCGAGCTGCAGATTAAATACCATTTTTCTGGGCTTGACAGAAAAGAGACCTGGAGAAAAATGTGAAGAAAAAAACACCAGGCAATGGCTAGGATCTGAAAGCTGCTTCCACCACAGGTGTCCCGTTTCCCCCGAGGGCCACTTTTGGCTGTTTGTCCCCCCTCGCCCCCACCCCAGAACATACAACCTGAAAAGCAGAGGGATGGGTTAATGCACTGAGGGGAACAAGTCACGCTCTCCATCCCTTGCTGCTTTCCTCCTGCTAACAGAGGCAGGCCAGGCACCCCAGCGTGGTGCCCACATCTACCTCAAGGTTCACAAAGCCAGTTTCACACCTTCCTCCTTTCTGCCACCCCAGCAAGGAGAGCAAGTGTAGAAAAGACTGACAAGGGCAGGGTGGGTGCAAAGACCCCATGCCCAGCCATACAATGCTCACAGTAATGTTTGGAATACCCCAGAGGATAGTTTTCACTGGACAAAATTATGAATGCCAAAGATAGTAACTTCTCACCCCAAGGATGACGATCGAAGGAGATACCATCAGTCCTACCTGGGTTTATGTGGACTGACACGTTCCCTGTAGAAGAGCCTTAGCCAGCAGGTCGCTCCCTGACCAGGGCAGTGCAGGGGCAGGACCCAGCATGGTCCCTTCAGAGGGACCTCGCCACCACATCCAGACCCCAGGTGCTCCAGGCACCCCGAGATGCCTGCAAGCACAGTGCTATGGGAACAAGAAGGGGAGGCTGAGGTGAGAACAGGATTTTCAGCCTCAGGTGTTCAGGCACTTCAGGGGAAAATAATTGAAAAAAAAAAACTCCTTGCTGTAAGCATCGGGAGGGTTGGAGAAGGTAAGATTTGCACGGAGACAAAAGGGAGAGACGGAGCTAGATCCCACATGTCCATACTTGCTCCTGTCTTGTAAGCACTGGGGGAGCAGAAGCCTTTTGGAGCTGGTCCCCATCCCCCAGCAGGGGGTTTTCCAGCTCCTTACCTCTACAGTCACACGATGTCCATGCTGTCCCTCAGTGCCCAGCCTACCTGGACAAACCTCTGCCTCATCTCCCTGATGGGCTCCTTGTGCCAAGGGTTCTGCAGCATGTCCTCCCTTCCCTCAGCTCCTCGCCCTGCTAAAGGAAGAGACGGAGCAGTGCTCTGCTTCAGAAAAATGGAGACCCCCCCCCCCAAAAAAAAAAAAAAAAAAAAAAAAAAGCAGCTAACTGCTTTTGGTTAGCAATGTGGAAACGGGAGCCTGGCCAGCTCTTACAAAATACACTTTTGACACTGATCTCCCCAGCAGGAACAGACTTGCTTGGACCGTAGGGACGCGTACGCACACCCACACGAGGGGAAAGCTCCAAGCTGGGCTCCAGCCACCAGCACCAACCCCAGCCTCCATCACCGAGAGCGGAGACCAGCTGGTGGTGCCATCAGCCTCGAAGGGGACCCACGTAGGTTGCCAATATTGCAAACACCTAGAAAAGTAAGAAGGAAGAGATCAGTCTACATCCATCAAACGAGGCAGCTAAATGAATTGCCCTTTACGAGAGCTGCGAGTGCTCCGATGGCAAATCTTTCAGAGTTTGTGACAATAAATCCCACCCCCCACCCTATTAATAACATATAATAGCGATTCTGAGAAGAATGGCCTATTATCTAAAGTCTTAAAATGACAGAGCAATCAAAAGGAAGGTGAAATATAGGGCTGGGAGAAGCAGTTCTAGGGAGTTTGCAACCTCCCCTCACAGCGCACAAGCAGATTGCAATAGATTTAGTGGTTTCTAAGATAAAAAACCACCACAAAACAAGGGCCTCATATCCTAAAAAAAATATAAAAATAATCCATCAAATGCACATTTTTAAACCCTTCCCGGTGCACATATGTCAATTGTTTGCAGAGCTCAGAGGCACTGCCGGGATGTGCCACCCGAGCCTGCAGGAGATGCAAGCCCCTGCCCTCCCACGCTGCAGCTGTCACGGGGTGACAAGCAAACAGGTGGCAGCGGGGACAGCGAGGGTGACTTTGGCACGTGCAACTACGAGGGTGGGCCTGTAGCACCATTTTGGATATTTTGTCCCATGGGAAATGTACAGAAAAATGGAATTTAAAGCCTGAAAATTAATTTGAGGTCAAAAGTTGTGTCTGATGTCTTTTTCCTTTTTCTTTTTTCTTTTTTTTCAGGCAAAGTATGACCAAGTCTATAGCTTGGTTTCAACTTCTTGATGCTTTTTTAGGAATATGAAATGTATAAAAATTGCCAAAAACGTTAATATTTTCCCCCCATTTCTTATGATTATGCCATTATTCTTTCCTTCTCCTTTATTCTTTGTCTCTCCTCATCATCCAAGGGCCAAGCTCTCCAGAACACTGCTTTACTCAGTTATATAACCACTAACACACACACAAAAAAAACAACGCTGATCCCCTTCCTTGCATCCAGCCACTAATGCAAGAACTGCTTATGACTTAATGATGTTCCTCCACGCTTCGTTAGCTTTTATCAGGACCAAAATCAAGATTGGTTCCGAGTCCTGCAGACCTGTCATTCAAGATGGACGTGGGGGAACGGGATAACTTTCTGGCTTTCTCAGCACCATCGGGCTTGTTGCCATCAATTTCAGCGGTGTCAGAAATGTCACCCATGGAGATTATCAGCGATAGGCTGCTGATTCTGATCCAGCCCCAATTAGCAGCTGCCTGATAATTGTTGACATTGGAGAGCTATGAAGTAAATGGGGGCCTTGATCCAATGAACCATAAAAATAAATAACCATAAAACTACGTCTGCGCTATAAAATCTCACGCAACGATTGCCAGTAATGATTCCTGCTATTTATATGCGCTACCTGGCTGGGGAGGGCTCTGTGCTTAGACTCATAACAGAATCTGCCCTAGCCATCTTTACGAGAAGGTGAAGGGTTGAGCAGGCAGTGAACCTGCACCATTATCCTGCCTTGCTCCTAGTAAAACCCAAATCAGGGCTGCAATGTCGCGGGGAGATCAATCATCGTATCTCTGCCCATGGGGTCTTTCAAAAAGGCAGGTTTCGAGCGCTTTTACAAAGTTCTGGGTCTCAGAGTCAGCCCCGTCTCAAGCCCTAAATGACCCATTAAATGAGGTGGTGAGTCCAGGGGACAGCCTCAAATTTGCTTTGAGCACAGCTCAAACAAAACACGACCCTGCTCAAACAGACACCGGCTTGAGTTCACCTTTCCTGTCACCTCACCTTCGGTATTGCTTTAGCATGTGTGAGCATATTAAAAAGAACATATCTGCCAAAAGCATTTTCATATCAAAACCTACCGAGTTATAATTGACTTTCCCCAGAGAACATTATGTGACAACTCACTTGTGAATCAACCTGGGCTTGTAAAATGATCTTGATCTTTGCCAAAGCCCAGCTGTGGCTGGCTCTTAATGAGCCACCAACAGGGACACAACTTCGAACTCATTTAAAAACTCCAGCACTAAAAAACATGGAAACCTGGTCTGCTCTTAGCAGGTCTTCTGCCAGTCCTGCACAACCCAGTTAGTAGCACAGAGGCAACAGAAAAGCTTTAATGGCTTGTTTAGGGGTCAGTCCTACATAACTCTGTGTATCAAATTCCCATTGCCTTTAAACTGCAGAGGAAAAGCCTTAAATAAGCTTTCTTATTGCTATTCTGTCCCTTACAAAAGAGAGATTTTAATACTTTGCTGCCTCTACCAAGCTTAATACATCATTGTTGGCCAAGAGCTGTGAGATCCCTTTGTGGAAGATGAGTATGAAGTTATCATTCGCAAACAGCCTATTGATGTTTTCTCCAGAGCAGCCAAATTAATACGATACCAACTCCTTGCCCACGTTCCACGTAATTAATTCAACACTCGGATGACATTTCATTTAATCAAGACGTATCATATCTTCTCTTCCAGATGAAAGAAACACTGAAGTTATAATGAAAACAGGTCGATATATCAACTACCAACTATTTTTCTCTGTATTTCTGCTGGACCCTGCAAGCCAAAAAAGAGCTGACTCCTTCCCTTCTTGATCAGCTCCTTGTTTGATATGCCAGTGATATGAGAGTCACTCTTAAGCAATGAACTTCTCAAAATACAAAAACTACTTTTTCATTATGTTTATTCACAGCAGAGCTGGTAACAATTCTTCTTTCCCCACAAACAAAAGCGTGTTTTCATTTAAATAATAATAATAAAAATAAGATACAATTATCAAACGAGACTTGACCATCTGGCTTTGCATCTTGACTCCGATGGGGATCAGCTCCAGCTGTTCCAAGGGAGTTTTTTCCCCAAATCCTCTGTAACAAGCCAGTTTGCATCCTGAAACAAGAGGCTTCGATCTGCTCCAAGCTCTTAAGAGAGAATTTGCAGCTTCCCAATTTCCACCCCCACCCCTGAATTTTTTACATTGTGCTTTCAGAAGGGTAGTGCAGTCAGGAGTCAGCTAGTGAAAGAACTTGATTTTTGCACTCCCTAAGTATTTACAACCTTCTTTGACATGTTTAACAGAGAAAAGCCTTTTGCCATACCAGGTATTTCCATATTCTCCGTATTTTGGCCAAGATTTCATGAGATAGGTTCAGCTGCCTTCATATTGTATGCAGCGTGTTGCAGCCCCCTTCCCCAGGGACTGCTGGAGTTGCCTTTCTGGGTTCCTAATGAGGGAAGGAACTGGAATGCTGTAAACTCACAACTTTGTCCGCTTTGTGTAAATCAAAGCACAGCTGCAAAATTTGGGAACAGAAAAAAGGGAGGGGAAAAAAAAAAAAAACTCCAACCACACACATCCAAAATATAAATACTCCTGGCTAGTAAATGTCACTTGACACTCTCACGTCAAACCTGTCATCAGCTCCAGCGTTTCAAGGAAAAACACTGTTGGGGTTGAGTTCACAAATCTGTCCCTAGTTCTAATTTACAAGTAACCCTTTTATATTAATTATTCCTAAGTACGCCGCAATGACACATTAAATTTGCATGCAAAATTCTAGTTAAAGCCTGAACAAGCCAAGACCTCTGAGAAGGCGCTGCACATAGGAGAAATGTATTGTTTTAAATAACTACCTACTGCTGAGCTGGGGCACAGAACATATTTGGTAGCAGTAAAACTGCTGGAGAGAGGCAAGAATATTTTGAAAACAATACATTTGGGTCCTGCTAACACAGGAACAAATGAATAAACATATATTAGGGAAGGTATGGGGGTTCAAGTTGTTTGTTTTTTTTTTTAAGCAAATAAATACAAGCATGTATTTGCATAGGCTGCTGATCCTTGGAAGTGGGAGTTAGCCTGTCATGGTCACAGCTGTAGCAAATGCATGGAAAATGCAGGTAGCAGAAACCATGCTAATTCCCAGAGGCCAAGCAGTTGCAGGGACTACCCGCAGTTCAGTGAAGCTTTAAATCAAGTTAGTGAGCACTGGCCCCGTTGTGATTTGCATGGACCTTCCCACAGTGCACCAGGATGTTTTTACCTCATAGCTGATACCATCAATGCTAAGCAAATTGCTTGCATAATTATGCATATTTGCACGGTGCCGTCAGCTGCAGCTGATGTCACTTGCTGATTATCTTTCTCCCAAATTTTTAGTCAATGGAAGCCTGTGGGTGGTTTGCTTTTTATATATTTATTTATTCTTTTTTTATTATTATTTTTTTGGTGTGTGTGTGAGAGAGAGACTCACTGTGCCATGCTGGGCATACTTTTAACACTATTGCTCTATTGCCACAGATGTGTTGTTTCAGATGGGGATGGGGTGGGAAAGGCATCTGGCTGAATTCTCCCTTCCCACCCCATGGAATGTCATTATTAATTATAATTTACCTTTCATATTAATCACATGATCTTCATAAAGCAATCAGTCATCCACATACCACAGTCATAAAAGGATCACATCTTATCTTGCCCTGATGAATCAGTGCTCAGTACGTTTTAGGTTTCCCATAATCATCTGGTGAAAGCATTTGTTCAAGCCCTTTATTTTAGATTAATAATGGACATCAGGACCCCATAAAGAGAAATAGAGGGAGAGCCACTTCTCCAGAAAACTGAATGATCCCAGAACAAAAAAGTCTGCCCTTAGTGGGGATGGTCACAGAAAAAGCAGTGCAGAGATAACACCTAACTGCTCATTACATCGTGCCACCTATCCAAAAGAAAAAAAGAAAAAAAAAAAAAAAGCATAATATACAAGTTTGGCCCCATCAGAGCATCCTGCTGTGCCCATGTTGTCAAGGATGTTTCCCCAGAACATAAATTCACAAGCTGACATATAAAGCTGTCCAACGGGTTGGCAGGAGGCCGGGAAGGCTGGTGGCACACATTTAGTGAGATGATATCTGAGAAGGGCTCCAGGAGATGGTGGGCTGATCAGATCCACCACCAAGTAGAGCTTTGGCCAAGCCCTGACAATTTGGAAATTTGAAGGATGAAGGAGCTGGAGCATTGTGAGGTGCGTGGCTTTCTTTTTCCCACTTTGTTAGTTTTAAAACATGAAAATCTAGTATAAAAGCCGACGTATGACAATGAGGTGGCACTCAGGAGCTGCTTGCTTGGCTCCAAAAGCAAGCAGCCACTGAAAGCCA
The DNA here is from genome assembly GCF_964035555.1 of Netta rufina. Lineage (NCBI taxonomy): Eukaryota > Metazoa > Chordata > Aves > Anseriformes > Anatidae > Netta > Netta rufina. The sequence continues at coordinate 16,573,957 of NC_140134.1, read as the reverse complement.
GCCCTCAGCAAGGCTGTACCTGTGGTTTGCAGACATCCGTAGGCTTTATTCTCTGGGAACCAAGAAGGGCACAGAGCCTTTGACCTGGAGGTCACTGGTTCAAAACACAGACAGATTTTGTGAGCAATCAGAAGTGGGCAATGTGCGATGGCTGCTTGCTTCTTCAAGTGAAAGACGGGAAAGGCCCGCTCCAGCTGCTCGCAGCCCGACAGCCGCCTCTCAGCACTGAGCAGCAAGATTGCCAGGGCTGCCCCATGGCCTCAGGAGAACAAATCCTACAGGGAGAACAAATCCTGCAGCCCAAGAAGAGGCACGCATGGGTCACCAGCGCAACCGCAGCCATAAAATACTTCCCCCAAACCGGCTTAATATCTACAGTAAGAGACCAAAGGGCAATGTTATAATCCTAAATGAAGTAAAACCCAGGGAAAGAGCCCATCCAGGCAAGGTGAAGCAACACTGGGGACATGGTCCCAGCCTTGACAGCTCCTAAGCCTTCATCCTTCATCATCAAATTGGTTCCTCCAGCACTGAAATGGGAAATGCAAGGTGCTGGCTATGTCTTGGGAACCTGGCTACCCCTTCATCACCACAAACCTGGAGCTTCTTGTAATAACCATAAATATCTACAGCTCACTTATTTTGAAACCCAAAGAAGAAAGGAAAACCCTTGCTGCTCTCCCACCTCTCCTCCTTCAGAGAAAGGCACGGACAATCAGGAGTATCTGTCAGTAAGGCCAGCAACAAATGGCTCTTGTGGCTCTGAACACACATCCTTTGGCAATTCTGGAGTGTTTGGGCAATATATTACTCCACAGCAGGCTCCCCCCTATTTGTTTACCCAGCAAGCACACTTAATAAGGAGCCTGCTCAGAAGGCCATGGTTATAGCGCAGCGCTGCTCTGTCGAGCAACCAGGCTGGGTTAAGTTGTTGATCATTAATTATTAGGGGGAAAAGAAAAAGCAGGCTTAAATTAAAAGCAAACCCAGAGTTTATTAGGCACGTAGTAAACCAGGCATAAAGACAAGGACACTCAGCTCCTCCTACCCAAGAGCAAGGCTCTCCTGCTCATTTCTGTGCTGCTCTCCCCCAGAGAGCAGATGCACCTTTGTGCTCTGTGCCCACAGCATCCATGCAGCCCATGGCACCCCAAAACTGCAGCCACTCAGGGAGGACGAGGCACTGATGTTCAGGTGTAATTAGGTGAAGGCAGCAGCTGCATGGACAAGATTGGCAGAGGGATATGTGAGGGGTAGTGACACAAAGAGGAAGGCGTGAGGAGATGCAAAAAGGAGACAGGAAAGGAGATTGGAGTACAACAGGAGAAATGTGAAGAGGTATGGTTGGGTAAGAGAGGGGGAATAGGGAAATATGGGAAGAGGACAAAGCTGGGGACACAGCTGGAGATACAGATTTGGAAGAGCATCTCTGTGCCCAATGGAACAGCTTGCCATGGGTCAGCACACCAGGGCAGGAAACCCTCTAAGGAACAGAGCCCATCGAGGACCCTGTGCTGAAGCAGAGGAGCAGCAAGAAGCTAAGAGGCAGAGGAGAGGAAACAAGCAGCATGGAGGAACATCAGAAAGACAATGTTATGTGCTGAGCTTCACCTCGCTGAAGAAGCAGCATCACAACGGGCACTGAGTTTGCAGACACTGCACAGGTGTCGGAGCATCCCAAACACAGGGCATGCAGGGTCTGACCAGTCAAAAACACAAGTACTTCGCTGTACATTGGGCAGCATAGAGTGTGCTAGTGAAGCTCTGACCTCCCCCTGGGTAATTACAAATTCAATCGCTTGTAAGATTTATCCACCACTTTTTGGCCATCCTCAATGCTGCCTTCAAAATTTCTTGACTTCAGAAATTTAGCATGGGATTAGCCATACTCTGGGGAGAATCCTGCAAGCATACAGACCCGGTCTCTACAGCCTCAGTCAAGTGGACCTCATCCCATTTCCATTGCCCATTCCAGTGGCCTACCAGCCAAACAAATTTGCCACCACCACACGTGTTTTCAGCATACGCAGGTGCAGCACAGAAAAGAGACTGGTAATGAAAAATAAAACTTTAAAATTAAATCTTTTTTTTTGTCCAAAACCTTCCAAGAGGAGGCCCTGCAGAGCACTTCAGGCACACCCAGGTCTTTCACAAGCGGCCAGTCCAGCAAGGACATCTGGCTGATGAACAACTCAGGTCACCTCTGGCCAACCCTCACACTGAGGGAAGCCACTGACTCAAATCCGGGTTTCCTGACTGCTCTCCCCACCCATCCAGAGAACCCAGCCACTTTGTCATCCCTCTGGAGCTCTCTTGTACTCAGATCAAGCCTTCCACCCTGTTTTCCAAACCAAACTGGTCTCTTCCTGGCTTCTTCCAACAATAAGAAAAAATTTATTCAGCAGAAGTCCCAATATCCTAACATTTGAAATCAAATTTGCCTGCCTCAGAAGAGGACCCTCAGTCTCTGTAGACCTCATGCAAGATCTTTGCTGTCAAACCCCAAGAGAAGCTGAAGAATTCCTCATTTCAATAGACTGCCATTCTCAGGCATCACCTTTTCCTAGGACTAAGGGGGGAAATACGAAGCAAAACCACAGGCAGATTTTTGTCTCTGAGCTGCCAGATGTGAAAGGTTTAAAGGGAAGGATTTACACAACCACCTTGCCAGGCCAGGCTCAGGTAAGACACACGAAAGATCCCTGTACCTCAGTTTCCCTGCCTGCTTTAATTCACAGATGAAAGAGCTGTTGACTAATTAATCTCACCTGTAAATGAGCTGCACTCCCAGGATAAGGAGTCTCCGGAACTGAAGGTGGGGTATTAACCCAGAACAAAGGCAAACAGACAGTAAGTCAGATAAGACAGAGCTGACTCCATTGTTTCTCGTGGAGTCTCTTACTTGCAAAATAACCCTAATTCACTGCACGTGTTCAGCTTGGAGGGGCCACTTTCCTCCTAGATACAGTCATGCAACTGCCTTACGTCCTGCCCATAAACGAGTGGCAGTAGAGACAAATTTGAACTGGAATTTAATGAATCTGGCTAATTCATTATTTGAAAGACTCTTATAATGTTTTTCAGTTTTATTTCATCCTTTTTTTTTTTTTTTCCCTCCGAGCCAGGAGCACCAGATGGCCAATACCAGTCTCATTGCTAGGTACTAATCAGCCACTTCCATATGATATTTGCCATGAAGAATTAATACAATTAGGTCAGGATGTAAAGACATCATATTATTCATGGCAATAAGCCCAGATTTACTTTTTATTCCTCCTGCAACTGCCTGCAGCCTGAGTGAGGTCAGCATCCAGGTCCCTCTTCATTGCAGTGAGCTGAGCTGCTCCACATCTCATTGCACAGCATTTCTCTTTGCAGCCCTGATCCCTGTTCCCTTTCCAGAAATTCAGTCAATCTCAGCTTCAGAAAGAAACCTTCCTGAGAGCTCTCCAAGTGCACGCTTAACAAAAGGACAATACCTTTATATTATCTCTCACCTTTATATAGATATATACATAATATAGAGATATATTATTTTTTTAAGTTTCATTTTCCTTTCTTTTTCAGTCACTACAAAGGATGCAAGCAATGTGAATTGAGAGCTGGTGACAATGCTGGGCAGCCAGTACAGGAGGGAGGAGAACTACCACCATTTTCTTATACACCCCATCACAGTGCTGCTCCCTGACTGCTCACCCAGAAGGAATTAAACAGTGACTTCATTATTAAATCATTGTGGGGTCTTGCCTTCCTTTTATTTTTATCTAAGTCACTCATAAGCAATTCATGCCATGGCAGAGGCTAGCCTGATAGGATGTAAGTTTGCCTGGGAAGGACATTTCCTATCTGCTCCCTCCTCAGCACTTGCCCCCAGTTCTCACTCACACTGAATTTCATTTACTTTAGTCCTTTTTCCTCTCTAAGGCTGTGAGCATAGATGGGATTGTCCAGGAGCATATGGCAGATCAAGGCTTAATTCTTCTGTCCAATAAATACATGAGACTTGCTTTTGGCCAAGTTGATTTTTTTCCCCCATGCCACAGTCTCCCTGTCTATCAAAAACTCCAGCCAAAATCACAAACATTCACTGTGGCAGTGAATGGGGAGGCAACCACAGAGCAGAAAGCTCCCAGGCTGCAGGACAAAGCCAGCCTGGACAGCTGAGGCGCCGTGACAAGCGGCCAGTCCCAGGCAGGGATGCCTTGCCGTCCCCAGAGCTCCTTCCCAAGCCAGGCACCACTGCCCCATGCTGCAGCCAGCATCCCAATGGGGCTGCCCGCAAAGCAAAACCTCTCCTGCATCCTACACGATGGCTCAGCTCTGCTTCCTCTGGCTACTTAAAATTCAAGACATCTGTGTTTGCTCTGTGACCCCTAACGAAGGGTTGTTTTCCCTGGAAGGGTTCCATCACTGCCTCTCGCCTGGTGCCTACCATGTGTCCACTTATTTCCCCCTCTCAGGAAGATCTGCATGCTGCTATTTCCAGCACCCTCCCCATGTGCTAGAGGCATTTCATACTTTGGGACACATGGCAAGGGCTGCGGAAATATTTCCTGTTGTTGCAAGGAGAAGCTTCTCTCACTAACAAAAATCCATCACCGTGCTTCAAAGACCCGCACTGCAACGTGGCTGGATCTCCCCTTGCCTGGAAGAGGGAATTATTCTTTCCTTTAAAATCTTACCAACTGATATCATCTCTCCCAGCCTGAACCCCACTCTCAATTTTCTGGAATCATATTTGGGTAGAGAAGTAGGGTGCAGAGCCCACCTGAAATCCAGCAATAGGATAATGTGGGAATGGGAGATTACCCATGCACAGCACAGTGCACTAGGCAGAGAGCGATCAAAAGCAATTTTTTATTCCTTCGTTGATAACACAAAGTGAATAAACTACTGAGAGACAGAAAGCTTAGCACGTGGGTCACACCACCTATCGCAATACAATTTCTAAGGCAAAATATATTCTGTATTACTGCATTTTTGTTACACGAGGGAACATGACCCATCTCTGGGTGGAGCAGACTACCCTAAATTCTCTGGTCATGGACAAAACCCCCCAAACAGCTCAGCCAGCCTTCACAGCCAGTCCCATCTCCTACTATCACACAAGGTAGGGAAGGCACAGCCCCTCGTAGGACAGCCAGCCCTCACTCCTGCAGCTGAACACGCCTTCATTTTTCTCCTGTCTGACAGCAGGATGACCGAGTTGTCATCTCATCACCTCCTGGTGGCAGGACACCAAGGGACACTAACTCACTGACCGGGCCCAACCTCCTGAACTAACGTCCCTCACGTTCACATAAATCCTTTCTCACTCTTCCAGTCCACTTTGTGACCCCCAGGGGGGATTAAAAAACAAAAGGCCAAAGCGTTTCTTGTTGTTGATACTATTATGGTATGGCGGGGGAGATGGAAAGGGTAGGAACTGGGACTCAGTGGAGCAGGATGGGTGGGAGAAGAGTTTGCGGGGTCGAGCAGCTCAGGGAGGACAGGGACCAATGAACCAGGGGTGGGACTGAAGCCTGCCAACCCTCACAGCCTGGCAGGGGAGGTTTGTTCCCTTCCTCTCCCTTTGGCCCTGCACTGACATTCCTCACCGCTGACAGCGGGGAGGTACCGGGCTGGGGCTCCACACAGGGCCAGATCCCCAAAGCAGCACGTGTGTGTGGGGAGGGAGGGCTTTGTAGGACGACAGCCTCAGGTGCAAGCGCTGACTGCAGACATTCCTGCGGAGCAGGGGCAAGAGATTTGTTACCTGCAGAGGGCTGATGCCTGACGAGTGATGTCTTCATCGAGCTGTCCAAGTGGGGGTTGCTCTGCCTGCAGGCAGCTTCTGCTTCACCAGGGCCAGGAGCCCACACGCTCCTAAGAGGCTCTGTAAGGTCCTTAGGATGTCTGGGAAAGAGGAGGGGGAAGAATTTGGTAGGGAATGGGCGCCTTCCCTGTTCCCATGTCAGCTGGGTGCTGCTGGGGGGTCACAGCAGGCATTCAGCCTCCCGCCTGCTCGCACACTCCCAGCACGGGGCCTGCAGGAACGTGTTCCCCCTAACGAGCTCATGTCACTAATTTGGCAGCCTGCCCGCCTCAGGGGAGTGCCACGGCTCTGGAGAGCAGTGGGACACGTGGAGTTTTCAGTGCTCACCTGATTTCCAGACCTTTTTTTCCATGGAGCTGTGTTCTTTCACATGGAGAACACTTGGCTAACGACGATATGCCTTGTTTTCTGAGGAACTCCTCAAAGACAACTTACAAAAAAATCAGAGGGAGGTTTATTGGGAGAGAATATTTGGGTATGTTGTGGAAAGGAGCAGGAGACTGAAGCTCATCCCACCACCCGGGACAGCCAGGCTCCTACATTTCATACCACCTGTACTGTCAGATGGTCCTGTGACTTCTGAAAGTGAGCGTGTTACTCCGTGCTTCTCTCCTGTTATCTTCAAATTCAGAATTCAGGCTGGCTCATTACTACTGCATTTCAGAGTGAGCACACGAGGTTTAATTTATTAGAGCCCATAAAATCCTTCACATTGCAGGGAGGGAGTTTTCTGCAGCCCAGACCTCACTGCTCACTGCCTCCTGCTGCTGCCAGAGCACACGCATCACTTCTTAGTCTTCACCAGACCACAGCCATTGCCACCATGGGCCAAAGCAGGGCACTACGAGTGCAGGCTGAAGACTGGATAAGAATCAGATGAATAATATATATTACCTGACACTGGGAGGAACCAGAGAGGGCCTCACGCTCCTCAAATAGATTCCAGCTACAGGCTTGATCAAGTCCCATGTCTATTCCAGCAAATACATCTCTAGCTGATGCAATCCCCTCAGACACATGGAGGCTCAGGCAACCAGAGGACTCCCGGGACTCACGCAGCTCACCCCAGGCCATCCTGAGGGGTTAAAAGGCTTCACAGACAGCCCATTGCTCTTCCTTTTATCCCCATCATGCCCAGCAGGCAAAGGAGATCTGGAGGAGGTGGGGAGAGGGTTAAACTTGAGGGAGGCAGGAAAAGAGGCTGGCGGTGGCTTTTAGCACAGCCTGCCTCCGGGGACTATTAAGGGACTATGGTGACTTTCATCTCCAGGTCACCAGTTCAAATCTGGTCCAAGGCAGGGACAACAAAGGTATTATGTGAAATTAATTGCCAGTCTCAAGTCCAATTCCTAGTACATGTGTGACCATCTCAGTAAAACTTGCAGCAGCCAAAGGCCACTCGAGCACAGGAGCAGAGCAGCAGAGAGCGATGAAGCTCCTGCCTCATCCCCAGATGGAAACCTGCCTTTGGCAAAGGTCAGCATGAGCAAGCAGCACTTGTCCTGTTCTCTCCGTTTCCAGAGGCATTCTTCTCACACCACATACACTTTTGTACAGAAATAATTTCAAGATGTGTCTCAGATTCACATACCCGAGATCAATAATTCAGAGTAAGATGTAATCCCTAATGTGATGCTGGAATTCTGCTTTCCAGGAGAAAAATGGCTGAGATAACAGGATGGAGTTAGACAGGGAGATGTAGAGGACACGAGCAGTCTTTTGGTTCTGATTTTGCATAGCCAGCAGCATAGCAGCCCCTGACCCACGAGTGCAGACTGAAGAGCCCACTCACTGCTTTGAGCCATAACAGGGCAGCACTGCTTCAGGCTCTCATGGGGGAACATCAGTGCTCTCACTTCATTTTTCTCTCATTTCAATTTTCCATTGAATAAAAACACTTGAGATAAATCCAGGTGTTTAAAAAAAAATAAAATTAAATATCAACATATTTTTAAACTCATTTTCATGGAAAACCGCCTGAGCTGCTTTAACAGAGCTAGAAATTACTGGACACAAACAAGAGAGTCCACAGCAAACTGGAAAAAAAAAAATAGCAAACCTCACCCTTTGGGCACCAGATGGTACCTCTGTACCACCACATGGGTCTAGGAAAAAAGAAAAAAATAAAATAAAAAAATGAGCCTGCCTTAGTTGTTCCTGGGGCATCTTTAGGGCTGCCAGAAAGCAGTGGTTCTGATACAAAAGGACATTTTGTAGTCTTCCTGGACAGCATGCTCCCAGACAAGGGCCAAGCAACAACTTCAAGAGCTCACTGCTTTTATTTTCCACCTTTAAACTGGGCCACCCAGGACACTGGCCAGGATCGTTGCTGGTGTAAGCAGTGGAAGGACTGCTCTCCAGCCCAGAGGATAGACTCATCCCCCACCACGCTCACCCACAACGAGCACCAGCTCCCTCACGCTAACCAGAAGCATTACCTTGTTTAATTTCTCAGTCCAAAATGACAGCAGATGGTCTCAGCTGGGAAATGCTGCTTGCCCCTGGAGTTACAGCTGCATCTCTCCTCTCCCAATTAGAAGCAAATCTGCCTCCTGTCAGGCAGGGGTTCATTTTGCACATACAGCCCGCCCCATATTGGCTTCCATTTAAAAATAAAAGATTGCCTTTCCTGAGCTGCTTATTGCTGCTTGCACTGACAATAATTCTGTGGAAATTGGTCGTTGCCACTGCTGATGACCATTAGCATGCTGACCTGCTTTGACTTTGCCATCAGCTTTGAATATCAAATCAGTGATTAATGACCCCCAGAAATGACCCTGCCAGGAGGATCCCTGTGTTTCTCCAGCAAGGTACTCTCTGAACTGGATCATTACAGGAGCTTGTCATTTGTCAGCAATTTAAAAGCTGATAAGTCAGCAGCGCACGCTCTGGGATGAGACTCTGCTGGCTTCCTTGATGTTTCTGCTGTATTTTGCTTTTTTCACCAGCAGAGGCACATACAATTAACATGGTTATGGCCCATCTTGTTTGGTTAACAGCATCTGAGAGAATACTGTGAGGAGAATCACTTCTTGCTTGCCCCCTTCTTATCCTTTTTTTTTTCCCAGAGCATCTATTATTTATTGCCTAAGGCTGTGACTCAAAACATTTCTTGCCACAGTTATAGCTCAAAGACATGAAAAAAGCAGCATGGAGTCTAATAAAAGCTCATTTTTCCAGCTCCAAAAATGGTGACTAATTCTAATAATAAAGTGTCTGTGTTGCCTTGGACTTCCTAGGTACTGAAGAGTAAAACCAAGTTCTGTACACACCAATAGATGATCCAGTCAGACCTGTCACTGACTGGTCCAACACACAAAGCCAGCACGAACAATCATGGCACTACATCCTCAGAGGCAGGCTGCTGGGCAAAGCAGACCTTTGGTCTGCCCAGCTACCTTAGCTGCTCATAGAAAAATAAAGCCTTAACAGCACAACAAAGGCCAGGCCAGAAAAGAGCATCAGAGGCAATATATCCCCCTAACAAAAATATCCAGTCAGCCCTTTGATACTTTTACAAGGGCTTCCTAAAAAGCTCCCTGGAGTTGCATCAAGACCAAGCGCTACAGAGAGCAGGTGAGCCATGCTTGGAGGCTGCCTTCACATCTGCAAGTGCTTTATGGTCCTGGTGAGAAAAAGAGAAAGGAAGAGGGGGATCCTCTGTAATGAGGTTGTTTCCAGCGCCTGGCACCGCAGCAAGGCTGTATAATGCCTGCTGCATGCCTTCCTCCCACAGGAAAGGAAAACGCTGGGTGGGAAGGACTGAAAGGAACAACAAAGTCTCCACCAGCAGATGCACTTGCATGGCTGAAGACTTTATTTATCTGTCCAAGAAGAGGCTAAATTTACATTTGCTTGACTGTGCTTTGTTCATGACTTCTCCATGACTCAGTTTCCTTTTTACTTGCCTACGGTTGACTCTGACGGACTCAAGGACAAGCAGAAGACCAACCCTATTTTCTTTGGTTCCATCTATCCCTATAGTGAGCACAAAGTGAAACAACCAGGCCGCAAGATGAGGGAAGCCACCTCATTTTGAGCCAAACCTGCTACCCACACCAGCATCACCAGCGTGCTCAGAGCCCGCAGGAGGAAGCTGCTCTCCTGCTGACCCCATTTCTCCGTGTAACACCAACTCAGAGCCCTATACTTCACACAGCAGCAGCCCCAGAGCCATCCCAAGCTCAAGCAGGCATCCTCACCCTAACATACTAATTAACCATATCTACAACACCACCTTCCCCGCCTCCTGTGGTTTCCCCAGGCAGCACCGCTCGCTGTGTGAGCAGCACAGCAGAAGGGGAGGTGGATCTCCAGCTGCTCCTTGCCAGCAGCTGAACCACGCAGCACCTGCCAGCAAATACTGTCGAGACTCCTTCTCCTACCTGCACCAGACAGCTTCCCTCCATGCTGAAGATATTTATTCTAAGCAGTTTTGTGTGCTCCACTGCAGCCCCATTCCCCACCCCTCACAGAGCTATCTTTTGGTTTTTAATCCTTCCACTTGCTTTGCAGCATATTTCTAAATCGTAACAGGGAAAAAGAAAAAATCAATAACCGCAACCTTCCCCCCTTTTAAACAACAGCTATTTCCTTTCCCAGCCTCCTCAGTGAGGAGCCAGCACCCTCCAAGGACCCAACCAGAGCTTCTTCTCAATTAGGGTAATTGTCACCCAGCTGAGCCTGTCTCCCAATTGGGACCCATTAACACTCAATTAGGACAACCCCAGGCACTGCCATCCTCCCTGGCAGAGCTCTTCAGTCCACGTGCATGGGCCTGCACACAAAGCCCTCTCAAGGCAGTGCAGAATTGCCCTGTAGTTGTCCATCCATAGGATGTCTGGAAAGGCATGGATGATGGTAATGAGTATAATGAGCAGTTTGTGTTCTCAGCACATGGCTGCTCTCCTAGGGCCTGAGTGATGCAGTCAGCCTTGTCCCCATGTCCCCTCCCACCTTCTAAGGAAAAGGTAGAAATCTGAAAAGTGTCACCACACAGAGCTAGCTTGTTCTTGGTGACATCAGGCTGGGGAGCAGTCCCTGGTGCCTTCTGTTATCTGCTAAGTCCGATATATCACTGACTGAGATAACAGCACCTTGATTTCTCATGGCCCAAATCACCTTTTCAAGGGCTTTTTTTGTTGTGTGTAATAAAGGTCAGAAAGCAAACAATAGCAACCCAACACATGGGAAACAAAAGAGCTCGATAATATTCCTTAACCTTGGGCTTTCTTTAAGGTCTTGATACACTTCGGCTGGCTGTTTGAAGCTGATGTGTCGAAACACCTTCACACAGCCCGTCGAGGCAGGGAGCTGACCTGGTTGTCCTCTGTGTCCTTCCCTCCACTGCTTCCCGAGCAGTCTCCTCCATCCACGAGCACCTCCAAGGATGTAGCCCCTGTTCAGCCACATAACCTCAGGGAGAGGAGAAACCAGCCCTCTCCCCACTTGAAGCTGTCAGCATTTCGTTGCTCCCCCTCGAGCTACTCCCTAAACACGCCTTAAAAACCCTGTCAAATCCCCAGAAAAATTATGGATGGTCATTTTGCCCCTAGGGTTTAACCCACATCCACCTGCCTGCCTGTTCAGGCTGCGGGGCAGGAGCTGTGCCTTGCTCTGTTGTGTAGCCCCAAGCAAACCAAGGCTGCTAGGGAACAGCACACATGCCTTCCTTTCTCCCCTCTGTGATTTATTTTTGTGCCACACATCTCCAAACAGCACGTGAACTTTCAGTCTACTTTTAATATATACATTAAAATCTCCATGTCTGCATTTCCATGTGTGTATAAAAATGCAGGGGGACAGGGAAAGGGAAATTTGTCAGATGACCTAGCAGCTCCAAGCCAGGCAGAAGGCATTACTTCTCCCATGTTTCTGAAAATAGCTGATGCACAGTTGACTTCAAAGTAATAAACAGTACAGACATTTTCCAGCCATATTTATATCACTGTAGGAGGACTCAGCAGGAGGCTGGGTTACTGAACAAGTTTTTCTCTTTGCTGCTTGTGCTCTGGATGAAGCTGAAAGAGGATGTCCGGAGAAATCACCTGTTCTCAGGCACAAATCACTTTTTCTTCCCCCACTCTCCTCTGCTGCTCAGGGAGGTTCAGGGAATACACATCAGCACCAAGCAATAGTCCTGCCATGTCACTGCTGGGACCCAGCCCACAGGAGAGGGAGGGCCTGGCGATGCTCTGACAGCTGGGTTTTCTGGCTCTGCCTGGTGTGTGGATGCCATCTGTCCTAAGTGTCTGAAGTAATTTACTTCTAATTTTCGAGGTGTTTGAACTGATGATACTAATTTATGCCCAGGGTATTAGACACCTAGTGATTCTTGTTGGGACTGACCTTGTCATCACTCTGCTAGTTAAGCCTGAAAATATTCTGCTCACGTTTTGAGATCAACCAGGGTATGCCTGAAGCCTACCACAGCCTTTGTGAGCAGTCTCCCAACTGCCACTTTGTTCTGTGCTTCCAGATGCCAGACATCCCACCAGCATGGGCATCACACTGAGAATGATCAGGCCTTCCCTAAGCGATGGTGAACCAGAGAGCTCATTCACAGGGAACAGACACCCTCAGATAAAACCCCTCTCAGGAATTTTGCACCAAACTGTGTCTCTGAGAGTACTAACTCAGGCCTTGTACAACAGGCCTGTGATCATCCCTCATCTTCATGGGCTCTGCTTTGTCCATCCTATACAAAGAACAATAAAAGATGACTTTATGGATGACTATATGTTTGTGCTGGCCTGGAAATCAGCATCTCCTGAGATCTATAGCCATCCTCAACACTTACTCTTTCAGCAGTCTCAGGAAAGCCATTTAACCATCCTGCCCCTGGTTCCTCTGTTGTCACAGAGCCCATCTATCACACCAACAGCAGCAATCCAGGCTGTTCAGCAGGTGACTGAGGGATGCACCCTGCTTTGCCCTCTGCTGAGGCTGCCTGTATCAACTGCAGGGTGATAAGCATGGGAGGCTGAGCCCTCCTGGGTGGCACCGCTGAGTTTTAGCTTGTTTTTTAATGATGAAGCAGCAGCAGCTTCTAAAAGTCACGCCCTAAAAGCCAGCTGAATTATCAGCCAACCCAGCCACCAAAAAGGACAAGTTCTGCATAAGCTTTCCTCCCATATGTATTGCTGGGAGGAGGAATAATTCTGCCCCTCCTGCGTGAAGGTAGGAAATCATTTATAGTTTTTAATTAAAGACTTTTAAGTAGTTTTTCAAAAAGGAAAACCTTTAGCTGTTGCCGAATGGCAGCTATTTCTAGGGAGAACTTGGCCAAAGAGCCGGCTGAGGACGCATCGCGCTGCTCCTCCGCAGGGCAGAAACAGGTGGAGGGGCCATCGGTCACCACATCAAAGAGGGGCTGGCCCCTTTGTAGTGCCCGTGAATGAGACTTATTTTGTCCTCCTAACAAGAGGGCCCTGGGCGGAAGGTGGCCACATCTATTCCCCAGCCTCTACTTTTAACGGAGGCGGCAAAACCAATCAACTTGGTGTCATCCACGGCTTTTGAGAGGTTGGCCAAGGATCTCCGGAGGGCGCAGGGGACAATACAACCTGGAAAGTCCTCCTTCCTTTCAGCCTGCCCTGCACTTCCCCTCGCCTTGTTCTGCCTCTCCTCTTTATTAAGCTGCCTTTGTGGGCTTTCACCCATTCTCTCCGACAGTGAAAAAGTCCTAGCGAGCGAATCGCCTCCTCCTTTTTTTTCCTTTTTTATTTTTTTTCCTTTTTCTGGCATCCTTTTTCAAAGGGGTGCTTTCAGGGGATCGCAGGGCTTTCAGCGAGCCGGGTCCCCGCCACGCCGCTTTGTTGGCTGCCCCAGCATTGTGCTTCCCAGGGCAGTGCAGGTGCAGCGGGGTTTTGTCTGGGTGTTAAACGCGGGCTAATTAGCCAGAGGGAGGGGAAGGGAGATTGCAGCATTCCTTGCACAGAGGCATTCAGGTTGCACAGGCCCCGGGATTTGCCTGGTTAGCGCGATTTCTGTCCCCACTGCAAGAAGGGAGAGCTTTCGGGAGGCAGGAGCACACCCTGCGTGGGCTCACTCACTTCCTCTGTGCTCTGCTATCAGGGATGGGGAGAATAAATTGCAATCGGCTCTCTGCAACACTTCCACGCCCCAGGAATTGCGAAACAACACATCAGCTCAGGCAGCTGGGGAAAGGAAAGCGCAGAGCCAAAGCAACCCAAATAATCCCTGCGTGAAAACACTGCGTGCAGCCCTGGCAGTGGGGGTAACGAGTGAGGGTCTGCCCGGACTGCAACAGGTTTTCTTCACAGGCTATCACAGAAATAAATCTGTAATTTACACCACATGCATTCACTCTGGGTATTTGTTTTAAAAGACGAGCCCTACCTTGGCTTCATTCATCACTATAAAAGGAGAAAAATAAAGGGATTAAAGTAAGCAAAAATAGAAGCATTTCAACCCAGACCAAGAACACCAGCGGCAGCAATTTCACCAAATAACAAGCAGAATTTTCATCCCAGGTGCCAGCCTGTGCTAGCTCGGAGGCTCAAGGCAGCACGTGAGCTCTCACCAAGCAAAACTACAGGGACAGCCCGGGAGCCAGGGCACAAACCTCTGAGAGCTGGTAGAAAAAAAATGGGGAGCTGCTGGGATCAGCCATCCCCTTGGGCCCTCTAACCTCACATTTCCAGTGTGATGGTTTCTCTGTATTCACGTCTCCAGGTTGTGAGCCCAGCCAGGTCAGAGCAGATTCCATGTTGACTTAGCAGCATTTTATATTTATTTTGGACTCACTTGGTGCTGATGCGATTAACTGCGTCAGTATCAGAGAATCAGGGGAGCAAAGATGTGCAAAGATGTGCAAGTGAAGCAGAATAAACCGTACCAAATCTGTAAGGGAACAGCTCCAAAGAGTCAGTATTTTTGATCTACAGAAATCATGCATCGGCATCAAGTCTTGGTCTAGGTAAAAGTTGCCAGATAACTGCCATGGGTCAGGTCACAAATTAAAAATCTCCTATTAGGCTTCCCCCGTCAAACAAAGGACAAGTTTGCAGAGATCATGTTTGTGGGAGTTTTCCACAAAGGGTTTCAGGCAACATAAAATGTTCCTGGCAGCACTTTCAGCTGTGTGTCCCAGAGACACTTAACTCTGTACTTAATTCAGGTTTAATAGGCTGCGATTATGTTAAATAAATACCAGCTGAACTGATTATTTAATACCCATTATAGCTCCTTAACAGCCAAGCAATTGACTGTTACATCTCAATAAATGTACATTTTTCATCGATCACCTGGCATTTTATTTAACATCCCATAATTGGCCTCTGCAAGCCTCGGACCTTGGAAGCCCTGCTGGGGGTCACCCCAGTCTGCTGCATGCTCCCGCAGGTGGCAGCAGGAATGGACCCAATAACTTCCAAGCGACTCCTGGCAGGCAAATGTGCTTCCCCCTTCCTCTCCTGTGTGTTTTTTTGGGGGATGAAGGAGGTTTCTTCGCATCTCTCCCGACCTCATAGAGCTGCTCGGTGCCGGCAAAGCAGCTGTGTCCTTCCACCCCAGCGCTGGCCTCCCCTCAGGAAGTCGGAGATCATCCTGCTCTCAACAGGCTGTAAAGAGTTTAAAGCTTTGAGAGGCTCTAGAAATGGCTAATCCGGATTTTTATACTTTAAAATTCATAGTCCTGTGCCTGTTGGTGCTTTCAGTTCCCCGGCAGATATTTTTGTTTTCCCCTTCACTATCCTACAGCTCCTTTGAAGACGCTCACCCAGCTAGGAAGCATCTTTATTGCAGCGCTGTCAGGCATCTGAGATGATCAGAAGATGTCTAAATAAGAAGTTGCTTCTAAAACCTGCCTCCATTCGCTACCCAGCGAAGTGAATAACAAGCTGTTATTAAAAGCACATTTGCTGAGATCTGACAACTGCACAACAGATACACGCCGCTTCTGCTGCCGAGCTGTTTAACCCAACTAATCACTTCACAGCTCAAAAGGCAGTGTCAAAATACAAATGATATGTACCAGCATTTAATTACTTTCTGGTGTTGCTATGAACAAAACGGGGTTTTAAAGGATGCATTTTGCAGAGGCTTTTATCTGAGCATCCCCAGGAACTGTGAGCAGTGCCATTTCCAAACAGCAGAACCACCAAATTTCTGTGCTTTGTCAAAAATTCCAGGGCGCACAGTAAATAACAGGTTATTTGTCTGATTTGTGTGTGTCAGTGCAAGGTCAGGGAGCCTGAAAATATAGATGTCATTTGAAAAGTGAAAAAAAAAAATAAAGTGTTTTTGTTTTTTTTTTTCCCCCCCACTATTTAGTGCTGCCTACCCTTCCAGAATAACAAAGACAAACCTCTCCACATTGCTGGCTGGTGGGAGCTGCTCTTTCCTATTCAGACTGCAGCACTGAAGCTGGTAGTTATAAATGCTCAGGAGCTAATAAACACTTCTCAGGATTTAGCACTGGAGAACCACATGGTAAGGGATAGACAATTCGTTATCATCATCGTATGCAGCCCCCTTTCCTAAAATGCCCTGACATGACTTCTCAGGCAATAAATCAGCTTTCTTTTGCCAACATGCTAAAGCCCATCATAAAAGCATTTTTTTTTTCCATATTCCATCTCCGTGTGACAGCTCTATGTGCAAGCAGGCACATGTGCATGCAAGAAGAAAACACAGATCTTACATCTCTGATAAATCGTTCTTTTTGTGAGCTAATACTCCTTAGAGCAAGTGGAGAAGTCTTGTCCTCACCCAGACAGCATGGTCTTCATTTGCTCTATGTTTTCCTGACCCTGTCACAGCTCTGCACCATTCCATCATATGGTCGAGGTATTAATTCACTGTTTCCTGCATTATACAATCCCCACTTCCTTTCCAGTTTTCTCACTCTAATGATGCTATAATAAAAAACAGAGGTAATAATGAAATTGGAAAATAGTGTAATTTCTAGCTGGCAAAGGGAGTTGCTGGAATAGAGTGCGGCTCTGGAAGCTGCTTTGCTACTAGCTTATTAGATGAGGGGTTTGAACAGTGTTTGAATGAGTACTTGTGAACTGCCTCGATGACCTGCCAGAGCAGCATGCTGGATCCCCAAACCATCAGGTACAGAGCTGATTGCCAGCTAGAGCAAAGAAACAACAGGGCAGGTGGAGTTATATTCAACATGAACAGAGAAAACCCCTCAAATTGTTTCCTTTTTTTTTTTTTTTTTTTTTCCCCAAGGAGGTTAAGCTAAAAGTGTTGCGTGCTCCCAAATGAAGGGCTTCAAGATGCAGGGCACTGCTCTATCAGGCACAGGTTTTCTTCAGGGGAACCACTCTTGATTGCACTTGAATAAACAGGATCTGAATCAGGCCATTAAAATGAAGTTTTAATGAGCAATTTGGAGATAACATTTCAGCACACCCAGAGACACACCTTCCCCTTATGCTCTGCCCCTCAGCTGATTCTTAACACTTCATTCATGTGCCTGCAACAATCCCTTGTACGGATGCCTGTTCCCAAAAGGAGTCCTCATGATGCAGTGACAGATCCCTATCAGCTGTCTGGCTTCAACTTCTAGAACTCCTAACACCAGGCAAAATGACATTTCAAAAGCTGCGTGCTCTTGGGAAACACAGCAATATCCTTCAAACCTTATTTGTGGGCTGAGTTTGTCATTGGAGAACTTGTCCAGACAATGTGAAATGCAAGGGGCTTGTTTGAGCTCTGGACAGGGGGTGGCTGAAAGCTGCACAGATTGTTGCTGCAGTGTTATCAGCATGTCACAGAGAGCAAAGAATTTGCTGCTTTAAAGAAAAGCTGGACATTTCCCACACCAGTGGGCTCTCCTGCATGCCCTGAGAGCTCACATTGAGCATCCAGACTCATGTTGTGTCCCAGACAAGAAATCCTTGTTGGGAAGACAGAGGGAGAGCAAATGTCATCTGTCCCAGTGAAACAGGAGTCTGCAGCCAAGCCCTCGGTGAGCACCGCCTGGCTGAACCCCTGCTATCAGAGCACATTTGGGGGCAATAAACAGCACCCAGCCAGCTGCAGCACAGCCCCCAGCAGTCAGAGGTTGGGACCTGGAGGCTTTTAAAGTCCAGCAAGAGTCTACTTAACAGGAGCAGAATTTACACAGGTGATGGAGGGCTGCAGCTGGGCATGGAGGACGGGACAGCTGGGTGGGTGATGGAACAGAGGTGGGGACACCAGACCCCAGTGTCCATCTCTCTATGCCTACAGCATTCTCCAGCAGCATCAGGAAAGGACATCCCCTGCAAGGGGAAGCAGACCCCAAACCACAGCAGGTACTGGGCAGAGCAAACAGAAATATGCATTGCTTGTTTTTCCTCCAAAGGGAGTTTCACGGCATTGCTTCTGGTTTTTCACCCAATAGCTGTCACCTCAAAGTGCCAGAGTTTCCAAGCCAGTTACAGCCCCATTCAAGACCTGCCAAAATGCCCCATGGCTACAGGATCTGAGTGACCCGACCTTCCAACCCACTTCACCTCGGCTTTTCCATAGTCTGTGTTCAGATGTGGTGGTGGTTTCATTTGTTTGGGGTATGTGGGCAGATAGGTGTCTGTCAGCTGATGATATCAGGTTGCATAATTTGCTTTTAATTTATATCTGTCCTCGCAAAGAATATCTGGTGGGGGAATACAGAGATCTGAAGACAAAACAATGGCTGCAGGTGGGAGGGATGCATGGAATATGCAGTCCTCTCCCTGCAGCACAAATTGACCACTGCTAAATCCCTTAGCAGACAGCAACAGTTCCTGTGGGCTTCAGACCATCAGATAAGCTAGAAGAGGATGTCGGTAGCCTGAGTGGTTAGAGCCAAACTAGAACCGGTTTGAGAGGAGGTATCCAGAGACAGAGAAAGGCAGTTGTGCTAAAGCACAGGGCTGGGCTGCAGGGATGCTCAGGGGACAAGGACAAAGTGACAGGGGAGCAGCTGCAGCAAATGGCACATCACAAATGCATGAGTAACTGGTGGAGGTGCCCAATTATCTCTGCCAGCGATGGGGAAAGGCTAGTCCCAGTCCTGCCAGGCTGATCTGAAACTAGTTTGCCCAATAGTCTCCTCCAGACAGAGATTAATAAACAGTCTCCCCTCAGGATGCTTGTTAACTGCAGCTTGCTGTGTTTCATCTACAGCTCCTTCTACTCTGCAAACACAAGATCGGCCTGTGTTAATTAATCCCGAAATGCTATGAGTTTCCTCAGCCTCTGCACAGTCACACTTGACCACTGCATCCATGGAAAGACTGCCCCCTTTTTAATGTACTTACTACTAGATTTCATCCCAACCTGCCTGTGCAGGATGGGCCCTCTGGAAGCAGCACGAGTTGTTTCCTTCCTCTGAACTTCTCCCTGCACCCACACCAGCAGCTCCCCTTCCTCCACATGGGGGAAGGGTTCAGCCCTGCGCCTTTGTGTGTGCAGCCACCACTTTTCATGGACATACGAGTAATGTCAAATCCAATCACAACAAGCAATGATCCTGTGCTGCTGTCCTTCCAGCATCCCTGCCTGCTTACCAGAGCACTGGCTGCAAACAGATATCTGCATCTTCTCCATCCTGACGTCCAGTTACTCCAGTACATGAAGGGTCAGCTGGCTGTGTGCTTCCTCTATAGCTGCTTTTTAACAGCAGTGTTTCAATCTCAGCCACAAACTTTGTGTTCAGTTGTTGCTATGCACAAAACCCACTTACACCTGCAGTTTTGCCATGCAAGTCTTCGTTGGGCTTGAAATTCAGTTACAACTGGCAAGAGCACTGTACTGTTTTGGGTGGCAGCAATGTACCAGATTCTCATTCACATTTTGAATTAACTGCTCCGAATCCCAGTACAGACAGGGGAGCCAGCATGGGAAAAGCCCCAAGTAAAGCAAATGCTCCTCCAGACTGATTTCATTGCAACGCCTCCGTTCATATCAAGGCTTAGCTGGAATCTGCATGCTTATTGCCAGTGCAATAATTAGAGTAAATCTATCTCAAAGAGTCATGGTGAAGTATTCAAAGCCACCTGATAGCACCAGTGTTCCCTCCCAGCTCCATCCCCTGCAGCAGGAGGAGGACAAAGCCCTTTGCCTCGCTTGTCCCCACACAGTCTGGGGGCACAGCCAGGTCCTGCCAGCAAACCCTGTCCAGCAAGGAGAAAACCCATCACCGAACCTCGCCGTGCCTTCAGTAAGGGGTTTGACTCACCAGGTTATTGCCAAGGGCATGGAAGTCATAGCTGAAGGCGAGACGTGCAGAGAATTTGTGCTCCAGAAAGAAAAAGCTGCTTCAAAATGCTGTAAGTGTGTAGAGCACAGAACATCTTTCAGTCCTGAGAGCCAAGGCCTTGCCCTTGAGTACCAAGATCTCAATCTGATAAAGAAACAGAGAGATCCAGAGCAAGACCAGTTCCTGATGACCACCCATTGGGCTCTGCATCCCCGTTCAGCAGGCAGAGGCATCACATGGAGATGGGCTTTGCAAGAGGACGGGACACTTGGCCATAAAGAGCAAAACTGGGATGTAAGCAGGGACAGCTAGGAGATTGGACTGGATCATATAACCACGGTCCCTCCTGGTCTTGTGAGTGGTGAATACTGGATCCCAAGAGCAGGTCTCCCAAAGTGAAGGACCCCCACACCTTCAGATTTGTTTTTCCAACATGAGCAAGCCTCAGGAGAGATGGGGTGGGGGAAGCTGTTCCCTGTGTAAGGTGAGGTCAGTACTCAGCATTGCCATTCAGTTATTCAGATCCAGGAACAGTGGGAAACCTTTACAAACTTCTCCCTGGGGTGTCTCCACTAGTTACCTAGAAACCCAGAGTGAGTTTTATGAGCAGAAAATATGTTGGGAGGCATGTTTGCCTCATCTGCTTTAAAAAGGAGCTATTTTCCCCTTTTCCCCACCCAGCAATTTCATTAGCTGAGAACTATTTATGGGCTTTAACCCTCCCTCTCTTCTTTGCAGCCCACATTTCCAAGCCTCAAGAGCATCCTGGCCCCTTTTACTTCCAGGTTTATGGCCTCACTCAGAAGAAATCTCTACAAGCTCCTGTGGTATCTACAGGGCTTTCTGTGAATAAGAAGCCATTTAGAAGCCTAATACCTCTGCGGCTACCCGGAGCCCTCCAAAAAGCCAACCTGAGGGATGGACTTCGCCTGGGGCTGGATGGCTGTGGGGGTAGGGGAGCCCTACCAAACCTGCAGGAATTAAATTCCAGACCATAATTGAGCCCGGCGAGTTTTTCAGCCGATTGTCCCCTCCTTTTGTCCGCAACCTTGCTGAGTTTCTTTGCAGCGTGTTTGCTGAATATCGCAGAGCAAACAGCCCAGGAGCCAGCACATTGTCCCCACACGACAAGCTGGGCTTTCACGTTTCATTCATCATTTATGGCTTGCAGGAGCCATTCCCCAAAGTTTGCATGTTGCCTTAACAAAGCAAAGGGGGCTCAGTGGCATGCAGGGAGGCGAGTGCATTAGCCTTTCACCTTCCCAGGCCTTGGCTCAAATCCTGGCTCAGGTTACCAAAGAAAGTGAGTCTGATGGGCTCTGACCACCATCTGCAGGGCTGAGCAAGGGCTGCCTCCCTGAAAGCCAGGCAGCAGATGGGAGCATCACATCGCACCCAGCCCCACAGCAGGGATGGGGACAGGGCTCGTACCTTCGCAAACCACCCCCATCTCTTGGGAGCATTACACAGGCAAGCAGTGGTGGGAAGGTGAAGGCAGGATGGGGAAGGATTCCCCAATCTATCTGCCTCCGCTCAGGCTGTCTGGTCTTCTCCAGCCTAACTTGACCAGCTTAAAATTGATCCTTTTTCTCCTTGCCATTTTGCCTCTCTGTGTGACACATGATGCAGCTAGAAGTAGAGGAAAAAAAATAAAATGATAATTTAACTACACTGCAAAATAGCTAGGATCATCACTTTTCTTTGGGGGGGGCTCTGCTCCGCGTGGAGCTGAGCTGCGGAGGGATTTATTTCTTTAATTACACAAGGAGGAAGCAAAAAGAATTGATTCTGGAGAGAACCCAGGACCCAAAAAAATCATCTCAAGCGCTTCATACTGTTCCTGGAGATAAGGCTGAGCTTGGCACTCAGAGGTGTATTTTTAGAGAAGTTTTGACTATTCCTCCTTATATTTAACCATAACCACCAGCTGTGAGTTTCTGCAGCAGCCTTCCAGGAAGAGTATTGGGGACAAAAAACACAGCTTTAATGATGAAGGCATAGCAGTTTATGAAAGTTTAGGGTGTGCCTGCCAACAGGAGAGCAGAGTTTTTAAATTCATCTAAGATGTGGCCTATTTAGGGATCTGAAGTACGCTTAAATTACTCATGTTTACAAACCAGTAATGTTCTGCTTCAACTCAGGCAGAAACAAAGCTGAGATCCCCAGGAGCTCTCAAAGAGGACATCATCGAGGGCAAGCAGACTCAACAGCACTTCTGCAAGAACAGTGGTGTGCCCAGGCCTGGTGCACAACGAGGGCAAGCAGCCACACCAGTGAAGGATGAGGTTGGGCCAGCAGCTGGGTTTGTCTCCTCACCCATTCTCAAGGCCAGACTCAACCACCAGGCACAAAATCAGCTCCCGCACTTGTGTGTTAGAAGGAAACAGCCTCAGGTGGATCAAGAACCTGTACACCAGAGGCTTGGTCCCCCTCCAGCACATAGCTTCAGACCCTCAGCAGCTCCTCTCCCTTACTCACACCCCACTGTGGGCACCACCCAACAAACATTGGGTACAGACAACCCAGAGCCAAACGGCATGAACAGGACACCTCTGGTTGGGGGATCCAGGTTTCTGAGCCCATTTACCTTGACCATGAAGGCACCCCAGTGGGGCTGAGCACAGGATCATGTTTTCCCCACCCTCCTCACCTCGCTGCTGCATTTCCAGGAGGCAGAGACCACCACAGCTGCCGAGCAGACACGATCCACTGGTGCTATTTTCCCTTTAGGTATTTCTTTTCCCTTTGTGGGGTTAAAAAACAAATAGAAGGCCCTTTGCACCTGGTGAGGAACGGCTGTTTGTTTAGACAGCCAAATGAAGTCATCGCTGAGAAACGATGCCCTCGCACCCTTTTTAATGCTCACTTGCCAGAGACCATAATGGAGTGAAGTGACCCATTGCCACCCACAGCTGTCCATGCACCCCACAACGCTGCTGCTGCTTCCATCCCCTCCGACCAGACAAAAGCCGCATTGTCCTTATCACTGGCATTTCATAAAAAAAATAATGATCTCCCCTAGGATGAAAGGGAGGTGGAAATTACTGCCCAATTTCCCTTGCAGTTTGCCCTGAGAGCACCAGGACCACAGCCCCAGCAGCACACCAACCCTCAGCCCGAGCAAAGTCACCCTAAAGGAGCTCCGTGCTGTAACCCTGCTCTGCTCCTCGAGACAAACGGAGAATGAAGCATTTTTAATTTGCATTTTAAAACAAAGGCTTCTAATATCCAGACCATTAACTTGGCTACGAGGCTCTCACAGCAAAACTTGTTACACGCTATGCGTTCTGGTGTCATTAAGGTATATTAAATGCTATTAATTGCAATGCCTTGTAATTATGCTATTTGGAGACTCGCCACAAGCCCACTTCCACCTAAACCTGTATTATGCTGTGAACCTTGGAGGCATCTTACACATCTCGTACAAAATTCATGAATGTGAAAAGGAGCCTGCCTTCATTTCCAACAACTTGAGGGGCCAGGGAGCCTGCCCAAAACCCAGCTCAGTCCAGGGCTGATCCCCAGCACCAACAACATCTCAATCCAACCAGCCAAGCCCCCACTCGAGCCCAGATGATTACCATGCTTTATATGCACCTTCCTTCTAATGAATATAGGCTTACGGACACCTCATGCATTATTTACCAAGGTGTGCTTATTATGATTGCAATGATTTAAGGCAGTTTGTTACAGGCACAGCTCTGAGTGATTGCGATCGATGGAAGAAACAAGAAGAAGCCAATCTGCATGGAACAACAGTCCTGGTCCTCAGGGGCTGTGCTTCCCTGCTTAACCCTTCCCAAGCTGGCAGCAAGAGAGGAGAGCGCTCCTCTGACAGATGCACAAAGCTGGTGATCCTTCCTCTTGTCCTCCCTGCTGCAGTCTAGAGTGAAGATGCATCTGAATGGGTGATGCAGCTCCTCCAGCTGCTTTTTAGGAGGCAGGATCCCTCCTGCTGGCACAACATCCTACTGGTATTTAATGTGTACATTGGATGTGGCTATAATCTGCTCACTAGCACGTGTCCTGCCACCTCCAGACATTCAAAAGCCTTCATCTCTTCTTCAGGATGGAGTTTAGAAACAGAGCAGCTTCTGCTGCTTGCTGTGGGGATCCAGGTTCGGTCAGTGGGGATGAGCAAAGTAGCAGAGACAAGGCAGTTTGTGCAGACAAGTAGCTGGACACGCTGAAAGGAGGAGGGAACTTACTTCATAGAAACTAGGAGGAGGAAGGGAGAAGGATAGGGAGCAGCTCTGCTACCTCCCAGGTTTAAAGATAGAGCAACCCCAACTCTGTGCACCTGCTACCTCTTCACATACCTAACTCTTACGACAAATTACAGCTCAGCATTTGCTCTGTGTACCCCAGGAGCTGCACCAGATCCCTGAACAGGCCAGGATGACATGCTGATGTCGCTGTAATGTCCCTCCAAAGCAGTGTGAAGTCCCAAATGTCAGAAAGTTCATCCCCGTACCCTGAGGAGCTGACAGCTCTGCCCCCCTCCCCTCCTCAGGATGGGGCAGCCCAAGGAGGGTGCCTTAAGGGCAGCCAGAGAACACTGTTCTGGATTTATCCCACAACTCCTCACACGAGGCATGTCCAGAGATGCCTTTCCCCATCAAGGACACACTGATCCTAGCCTGATGCTTAGCTTTTGCACGGGAGCTTTGGACGGGACCCGGCGCACAGGAAACATATTCATTACTTCAAAGGGGAAGCAAACAGGATGTCTGGACAAAGCACCAAATAAAAGGCTAATGACACAAATGGATATTTAATACAATGACTTCCTCCGATTATCCTATAAGGAAACACTTCAAATGCTGCCCATTTTGTACATCCTGCAGCGCTGCAATACGCTCCAGAGTCTTGGGGGGAATTTTCCACACCGTGCCCTGGCGAGGTGGGGCTGTGCTCTTACCTGTCTGCAGACAGCAGGGCAAGGAGCACAGAGCCTGTGCAAACTGCTTCCAGACCTGGGATGCTCGGCTGTGAAGCAGGACCCTTCCTCATCATCATTCTCCCCCCTCCCCCTTACTCTGTCCCCATCACAGCCAGCAGAGCAGCAGGAGCTGGGGATGGAGCAGCATGGGGATGCCACCACTGGGGTGAAACCCCAACACTCAGCCTCTCCAGGACCATCCCACAGGCTAAACCATCCCCAGATCAGTTCTGTGCTGGGGGGCACTGCCCAGAGGTTAGCTGAAATCCCAGCTTAGCTTAAGCCAAGACAGGATTTCATTAGCACAGCGCTTGTTCCGCATGCTGCTGTTCATCTCTCTGGAGAGAAAGCCAACTGAAGCCTCTTGCTTTATGACAGGAGGGGAGGGGAAAAAGGACAAGAAAAATAGTTCAGTTTAAAAAAAAAAAAATTGTTTCCAGAGTCACCGTGACCTGATGATTGCTTTGGGTTAAAATAAATCCAACCCAGCATAATTGGCCAAGAGGCCAGCGAGAGCAATACATAGGAGAACTGAGATTAGGCTCTTTGTTGCTGGAGAGAGAGAAGCCTGAAAACTCTTAGAAAATGACTTGTCATTTCTCTTTGATTTTTTGATGCTAAAAAAATATATAATCAAGTGACAATTGAGATCTATACGGTTACTGAATAGCAAAATTACAATCCCATTAGGAACACAAAGCTGAATGATTGAGAAAAGTTCCTTTCTAGTTTAAACTCATAGGTTTTGCTAACAGATATTTCACTCCAGTGCCTAGCCAGCACTTTGTTTAAAGGAGGTCTTTGTTAATATTTTGATTAAGTTAATAAACATTATTAGGCAAACCTACCTCTTCCCCGCCAAGGAAGACCTCCTAGCAAAAATCAGAGAGAAAGTTTGACAGTCCTAGAAATTCTCCGATAAAGAAATAAGCAGAAGAAAAACAATGGAAATTCCTTCAACCTAAACAGTCTTTAACTACTTCAATGAAATTAAATACATAAATAAAATAAAGACTGATTAAACAACAAATTCCATTACGGGCTGTTTTCAAGACACTGTCCTTCCATTAAAGGAAAGCCATAGTCTGGGGAGGAAAAGAAATATTTCCTAATGCCTTTTGAAATCTGACTTTCTTCCAGCAATTTATACACTGCTTGTCAGGATGATTCCACCAGGAAAAAAAAAAAAAAAGAAAAAAAAAAACCCTCCTATTCTTCAATAAGAAATGTATCCCTGGAAGGAGGCTTCTTTTCCTGATGCAATAAAGATAGCTTTGACCAGTCCAGCCATCCCTGCTAGTCATTAAACTCTGGTATCTTTGAGCACGGTGTGAATTATTGTTATTTCTGTATCAGTGATGCAATAGCAGCTCTCTACCCATCTCAAGTTGTGCCTAAGCTCGAGGGAAAGGGGCTCATTCAATCCCATCTTTGCTGTACAGCTGCTTTAGGAAAGAAGCCAGTTAATGTTCCGTTCCTGGCCAAGAAAAATAATTTTTAGGGATGAGATAAGACAGAATCTGATCCTGTGTTTACAGCTCCCATCGCAACTGAGGCCAAGCTCACAGACCTGTGGGAAAACCTCGTTGTCTCCCAGAACATAGGTGTCACCACAAAGACAGCTTGTCCCACAGGGCTAACGCTGCTCCCCACCAACCGCCTTCCCTGGGGCAAGGCAGGGGATTAGCTGGTCTCATTATTTGACAGCTCACAGCTCCCCATTGATTCCCCTGTACCAATGAAACTCAAAAATTACAATTAGTTACAACCCATGTTCACAGTGGGATGAGACCCTGGCAGCATCCTTAGCAAGCAGAGGTGAAGCCTGGGGACCCATTACCTGCTCAGGAGCACCAATGGAGAAACCACGATGCAAAATCAAAGACCACCTTCACCGAGATTCAAGGTCACCTCCTCTCACAAGAGCCCTAGCCTCCACCACCTCCTCCAGCCGAATAAATAAGCTCTGCTCCCTTCGCTAACAATTCGGCAGGCTGATGCTCATCAGCCTCGTCAGCATCCACCTCCAGCTGCAAGCAGATCACCCAGCGGAGGAGGTTAAGTGTCACTGGAGCTCGGCAGCAAGATTGGACCTGCCCTTCTCCAGCTGCATCCGTTGTGCTCTTGGGGCCGGGCCAGGCTCAAGACAGAGGATCTGATGGGGTGGAAAAGGAAATTCTGTGCATTCCTCGTCCATAGCCTACATGCCAAGTGAAATGCAGCGATGAGCAGCCAGACCGGAGTGCTTGTCTGAGCCTTCGCTCGAGCTGTACGAATTGCAATGGGTTTGCAGCAAAGCTGTTGAGTTGGGTCCAGAGAAGCCAGGGCTGTGAAATCCCTGCCCTCCTGTGCTAGTGTAACAGGTGAAACATTAAGGAGATCGTAAATCCTGGGGTACACCCTCCCAGGACTGAGTTCTGGCTTAGGAAAAGCACCTGCCCTGAAATGTTCTGAACATGTGAATTTAATTTTCTTTGACCTTTTCATCTCTCCTTAGCCAAGCACAAAAATATCCTCCTCAGAGAAAAATTCCTGCCTGGAAATGATGGCCCTTTTTTTCCCAAGGCCTTTAAAAAAAAAAAAAAAAAAGTTGCTTGTCTTCCAGAAGGCTGCTGCAAGCAAGCGATGCACCAGCTGCCTATTCAAAAAAGAACAAGTTCTCTTTTTCTATCAGTGCTCCTCCATGTTCGTACTAGCTATGTCCTAAAAACACAACTGTAATGAAATTTAAACACAAAAAGAAAATCCAACATGATTTGATGATCAACATTTGAAAAAATCAGATACAGGTTCCCCTCTCCCTCCTGGTGGTGCATTATGCAGGGCTCACAGTCAGGGTTGTGCTCAGAGACTTCTGACAACTTCACCTCTGATTCGGCAACAGCATTAGGATCGGAGGCCTGGCATTTGAAAACTCCCCAGCTGAGCTAAAATCCCTCAGGAACATAATATGGCTGGGAGATGGTGCCAGCAGTGAATGTGAAACAAGCTGCTCAAAGGAGTCTTTCAGGAATTTGGTTGAGTTTTATTGGCATCACCCACACCGTGTTTTCTTCACCACAAAAACAATGTTTCTGCCACCGCTACCACTAATTTCACTCCACCGCTTGTAAGGCAGCTCCTGTCTTTGGAAATCTGTTTCCTGAAAGGGTTCAAACCCCTCCCGTTTGCACCGTTCGGTGTGGGACCTGCCTCAAGCCACAGGGCAGGTGAGGGACCCAGATGACTCCAGGTGATGCCTGGAAGGAAGGAGGATGAATTTGAGGGTGGAAAACCCAAGGGCAGCAATATGGGAGGCACCATTATAGGACTTCTCCAGGGGTTGGTGAACTCTAAGTAACAAAGTACCAGAGCATAAATTATCCCTGAGCAGAGGACCTAAGAACACTTCTGTGTCCTCAAGAGGAACAGTTTCAGGCCGAGATGTCTCTGAGCTCCAGCCAGTCGGGCATCAGTCCTGTTAGAGAAATGGGTCACAGATTGCACAGGAATCCCAATGAGCAGGAAACAGTTGGCAGAGATGTCAGACAGGGACATTTGTCCACTGAAGGGCCTAGTTAACATCTGGTGACAGTGGCCATGTGCTTCATATATTTGTGCAGCATAAATGGCTTTTGGTGTTTAAACATGCCTGCCCAACACTTTTTTCAGCTGGATATGATTCTTTCAGCATCCTTCCCAAACCATCCCTCAGTTCAGCCTGCTACACGCTGAAGTCGGTGTCCATTAGTGATTGTTTCTACTGAAACACTACTCAAATTCAAAGTCAGACTCTCCAGGCCTAAACAGACAATGTTAAACTCTGGGGTAAACAACACCAACAATTTTTTGCTCCTTGGGTAGAGCGGAAACTTCCCCGGGGAAGTTTCCAGCCCACAGGAGCAGGAGACATTGCTCTTGTTGGGTTGGTGCAGGGGCTGCTCTTCTGTTAGGGGACAAGTGGTCCCCAGACCCACAGCTTCTCTTCCACATTTCTTCCCAGAAAACATCTGTGGTCAGGAAGAGACTTGCAGCACATGTGCTGAGGGTAAAAAACTGCACTTCTTTTAAAGCAGTTTGCAAATGGGACTACAATAGCGTAGGCCGAACTCAATGTCCTAAAGGAGTTTTTTCCAGCCCTGTGTCCCCTGCTCCTGTTCCTTTGACCTTGCCTTTCTAACGTTAACACATACCACACATTTTTCAAAAAGCAACCAGCAGAATGGGACGTTTCGCTGCATTTGATCCTCCCAGGGAGAGAGGAGAACAGAAACTCCTAATGCATGCTAATCCCATCACCGGAGCGCTGCTGAAAGACGGGTGATACTTGGGATCAGAGCACCTGCAAGGGCAGGGAAACCTATGGACCCGTCCAGGCTCCCACATCCCACCCCAACAGTGGCTGCCTGTCAGCAGGTAGTGAAGAAACTCTCAAATGTAAGTTGTCCACCATACATAAGCCCATAGCAAGGCTTATTCGTGGCCACAAAGGAAGCAGCATCCAAGGGAACTTTATCAGCCTCTTGCTAAGGGAGAAGAAGCCCCCTAAAAAAAGGAACAGATCTTTTTTTTTAAGCCCAAACAGGTGACGTCTAGATGCGGGTGACACCTTTAACGGGAGGAAGAGAGAGTCAGGCAGCAATTTCCATCCTGGGGCTGGGGCAGGTGGCAGCAGCCGCCGCGGGGCTGTGTGCAGACTTGTCCTCATTTTTGTCCTTTGACCCGCTCCCCCCAGCTGCCCGGCCTCATTTACCAGCATTTGTCAGCCCATCTCCTGTTTCCATTAACCCTCGGAGGAGGTGAGGGGGAGATAGGAACGGGTTTGTTGCGTGGGCAGCGAGCTCCTCTGCCAGGATGTGTTGGTGGGGGCAGCACGAAGAAAGCCTCCTGGCATGGCCTCGATGCTCTGCCTGGTGCTGAGTCTCTGCAGCTCTTGCTAGCTGGGGTGGGACTGAAAAATAAATGCCCTTGAGCTCTGCACCCAAAGCAAAGCAAAACAGAGGGAGAAGAAGTGTTTGTCTGGGTGGAGAGATGAAAGCACATCGCTGAGCAAAGCCCCTTGGCATGGGAAGAGCGGTCAGTACAAGATCAGGGTAACTCCCCGCAGGTGGGGGCAAGCAGCCACAGTGCCTATGGGGTGCTCCCCAAAACCCTTTATCCCCCCCCTTCCCTCTCCAGCTGCTGTCCCTGGGCACCAGCCCTGCTCTGCCCCCGGGCTGTGTTTGTTCAGTGCAGACAGACATTTTCAGAATTCCTCCACCAAGTTGAACCTTCAGAAAAAAAAAAATAAAATAAAACCCAAGGGAGCTGCCCCCGCTGGAGACCTCGCTGCCCATGGACAACCACACCCCAGAGCTTAAATCCAAGAGTTCAACACGAAGCCAAAGGGAAAATATCCTCCTGCTGTCAGTCACTCCAACTAATCTGTGCCACTGCTGGCCAAAGAGAGCAGATGAATGAGACCTGCTGCAGGCAGGGGCACTTGCACTCTGCCCCTTCTGTCTCCCCCTGACAACCCTGAAGTCACCAGAGCTGTGGCTGGGACCTGGGCTATAGCACAGGGTTGTCTGTGCTGGGACAGCCCCAGAGCAGCCCAGCTACAGTCCAGGCCAGTGCTGCATCATGAACGCCCAAATAAATCCTGCTCTGGGGAGCAGAAGTCTAAGGGAAGCCCTCCCGAGTCTTCTTGTTTTCAGTCCCTAATGGGAAATGATCTCTATTTGCCCACAAGACAATCACGTTTTAGATACGTGGAGTATATGTTATTGAGTTTGAGTTTTATCTTCTTTTCTCATTTCTCTTTATGGAATTTACCACTGGCAACAAAGAGGAAACTTCCTCTTTGCAATACAGCCAACTGCAAGGCATCAGCCCTTGGCTTGGAGAAATCCCATCGCCCATTTACAAGATAAATGCTGACATTGAACCTATTGTCGAGTTGCTGCACGGCTGTTCAGGATGGATAGATGGACGGACTGTGCCTCCCTGCACGTTTCGGTGCAGCTGCAGCCAGCCAGCCAGGTATATTTGTCATTAAAGGCACCTGAATGGCAGCGAAGGGCACAGATTTATCACAATTCCTGCAAGCACAGGTTCATTCCCCACCTTGCGCCTGGGAATTACTGAATGCCACACAGGACAAATTGAGGATTAAAAGGACCCCATGGCCCCCGTAATGCCCTGCTTTGCTGCTAGCCTTGGGGACAGAGCTGTCCCCTTCTCTTTGTCTCTGATCAGGACTTGGGCAGGTGGCAAGC
Organism: Netta rufina; assembly: GCF_964035555.1. Lineage (NCBI taxonomy): Eukaryota > Metazoa > Chordata > Aves > Anseriformes > Anatidae > Netta > Netta rufina. The sequence continues at coordinate 16,542,761 of NC_140134.1, read as the reverse complement.
CCCTTGCTGGACCGGAGCACAGCCTCCCCTGCCTCCCTGCCAGCATCGAGCTATTAAATATCCATCTAATTGGAACCAGGGCTTCTCCAGGCCAGCCCTCCAACTGGAGAAATTAGCTGGTTTATTCCAATAAAGATGCTAATACGGGAGGCTTTGTGCAGGGCGAGAAACTCCCATTGTCATTCAGAAGCAATTTGTAGTGGATTTGAAGCCTTTGAAAAGGTGACGTGCTGGTGGCTGGGTTTGTATAATTCCCGTCCCGAAACTCACAGCTGAGCGTTCTCCCCCTCCATCTGGCTCGGTGCTGCCCCGTCTGTGTTCCCCTGGCGAGGAGGTGCCAATTTGCTGGAGCTCCTCCATGCAGCTCCTCTGGTTTTGGGAGCTGACGTCTCTCTTTGGTTGGGCCCCGTGTGCTGGTGTCTCGCACGATGCATGCAGTGGGGCTGAGTTATTCAGGGAGGGTTCGGATCTCCAACCCGCCTGGTACGTGATGTGTTTTGGGCCTTTTGTCAGTCAAGGAATGACAGCAGAAGGAACGACAGCCCGGGCTGCTCCCCAGAAGCCCAGAAGCACTCGATTCCTGTCCATCTCGCTGCCTATATGACCTTATGTGTGCACAGCCTGGCACCAAATTTAGCAGATCCCGTGGATAACATCGCTTCATTGGGTCCATGTAACTGCCAGGGGGTGCTCAATACTAAATGCTGCTCTGAGGGCCCCACTCAGCCTGATACTGCAACACGTCCCTAAATCTGAACACAGGTTGAACCCGAGGAACAACGCCCCTGCCTGCTGCAAATACCCAGAGGCCAGATGGCGAGGATGGCCCTCATAAGAGCTCATGGAGGAGGATTCCTTGCTGCAGTTGTAGCTGGTCTCGTTCGTATCGATATGAAGACCACCAGCCCTTTGCACAGCATCACCTCTAACAGCAGTCACCATGTGATGGCCAGGGAGGCTGGCAGAGGAGCTTCATGCCCACGGCAGTGAGCTCCTGGTGTGGCAGAATTATAAATTCAGTGCTGGACCACGGCCTGAATATTTTCTCTGGGAATACCTGGCAACAGAAATGACTTCTGGCATTCCTCAGTTGCCGTGCTGTGCATTTACTGCTGGGGCTGCAGTTGCACCGCTATCATTTTCTTCACGCTTAAAGCAAACATCAGATTAAAATAAGGGAAGAGTCTTAATAAATGGCCTCATAGGAAAAAAAGAAAAAATGAATTCTGGTCCGCAGCCAGGGCAGCTGATGCATCTGTGAGGTTTTGCTTGGCCGTGCAGCCTGTCCTGCTGCGGGTCTCCCGTGCGAGCGGCGCAGACGAGTGGTGGCCGGAGCGGGAGCAAGGCAGTGGGTGAGCTCTGAAATGAGCCCGGCTGAACCCTAAGCCCCCCGAGCAGGGATTACAGAACCTGTGAGTGATCACAAGTTGCTGCAGAACTGTAACTGTACGCTTCTTGTCTTATCGCACTTGTAATGTCGATCTGAATTTTAATGAAAATGAGGGGCGGGGGGAAATGTTCCTCGGACATTTTGGCCAGCTCCGCAGCAATGCTTTGCGTTATCTCCCCAGAAAGAATAGCTCTCTTAGCACAATAGCCTTTTTTTTTTTTTTTTTTTTAACCTCTTGGAAAAGCTGGAGTGAAGATGCCGTTGTATTTTCTCATTTCCAGTTGGCTTCGTTTCCGTCTTGGGGCTCAGAACTGGGGAGTTTTCCCTTGTCCCTGGCCTTTGGCTGGGACAGGGCCATGGCGCCTTCCTCCCAGGTGCAGCAGGAGAAGGAGCTGGGAGAAACCAACGTCACCACAATGTGACCACCAAACCTGCACCACTTCAGTGCTGGGCTCCATCCTGGAGATGTCCCTGGCCTCCCTGCAGTGAAGAAACCCCACAGAGAGCTCGAAGCACCCCACAAAACACAGGCTCCACTGCTCACCCGGTGTCAGGTCTCACCTCCTTGCATAGGGAACACAGCCTAGATGTTGTCAGCTTCATGGCACTTGGGGAATAAAAGTGTTTCTTTATTCCCCAGCCCTTTCTCTCCTTGGAGGTGAGACTCTCCACCATGCTCCTGGGCACCCCATTTGGGTGTAGGCCGTGATGCACCAAAGGGGCTGGAGGGAAAGACGTCCTTCCCCAGACAGACAGACGGTCCCCAGGGAGAGGTTCTCAGTGCCGCCTCTCGCTCACCTTCCTCCTGGTCTTTGTCCCAAATTTTTCATGCTCCAAAATGAAACAGGCATGGGGATGTTTCCACCCCAAGGAAACCCATCGGCACCGGTCACTTCTCTCCCCTTCCCCTCCTTCCCTTCCAGGGCCCCGAAGCTTTCCTCTGTGCTTCTTCCAGGATGAAAAGAAGCAACCATTGATTGTGTTAATAATTCAGAGCCCAACCTCACAGACGGGTTCACGGCCCAAGAGGTGGCAATCTTTCACCTCCAGATCGGGATCAGCCAGATCCTGCAGAGGTCAGGGAAGAGAGCTGCAGCACAGAAAACGCCTTCAAAATAACAGCTTGAGGTGAGTCCTGCAGAAATGGGAAAGAAAAGGAGAAATCTGTGTGTCCTGCAGCATCCGGCAGCCCTGCAGCTCACATCCTGTGATGCCCATGAACCCTTGAAGCTGATTTCCATTGATTTCACTGAGCTGTGAGCTGTAACACACCCCAACCCGCTAACGTGCCCCAGGTGGCCTGCACCTTCCCGCTGCTGGGGCCAACCACCTGCCTGCTGATGGTGGCTCCTGCCCCAGCATCCTGCTTCTCCCCCGACCAAGCTCCTCCTCTAACGGCCGCCCCGGCTGTGCCAGTGCAATTGGTTGTGGAAGGACAAAGTTTACTGGCACTGCTCGTTTGGTTTGGTTTGTGGCCAAGCAGGTCCTTGTGCGGGGAGAAGGGCAAATTCGTGTTCGGTGTGACCAGGTGAAACTGGTCACCGGCACTAAATTGGGGACGAGCAAAGGAAAAGGAGGGCTGAATCTCCCAGCTTTAATTTCCACCTGGCTGTACTTCACTCACCAGGAGCAAATTTACACCAGCACTATCGATACCAATACTCTCTTCCCACCGAGCCCTTCTCTTCTCCCACCATGTGCATCACCCAGGGTCCCACGATCCCATGACCTGCCCGGGGTGAAGCTCTCAGGGCCGGATCCTTTCCCCCCACACCTCGCTCAGCACCGCGCCGGCCGCTCGTGGCGCAGGAGGCAAGGTCGCAGGCACGCACCTTGCACTTGGAGCTGAAGGTGCCAGCTCCTGCTGCGATGCCAAAGATTAACGGCACGCTGATAAGGGCTGGGGGAAGTGGCCGGCAGGGACTTCTGAGAGCCCTCGCGAGTGAGGCTGTGCCTGGCTGGGAGCCTCTCGTGGTTCCCAGCCTGAATCGAGCTCAGCACCAGTTCCCTGCTGCTGGGATGCTCTGCCCCCGTCACCAAGGCTCTTCTACCACCCTGGGCATTAACATTTCTTGGTCTTGTGCTTTGTCTTCTCAGCAAAGCACTGCTGCAGGACAGCCGAGACATGGATTGGTGACAGCAAACCCCATGCTGTGGTAGCACCATGCCCAGGGGCTGCACCAGCAGCATTTCGTGGTGTGGGGCTCCAGCCTGACCCACTGCATGCACCCGCAGGAGGGCATGGGCTCGCGGCCACTTGTCCCCCATCCTCTTTGTGGCTCACTTGGGGTCCCCTGCAGAAGCTGTTTGCCTTCCCCGAGGTGGGATCTGTGCCTGATTCCCCTCCTGTGCCATGCCCCAGGCCCGGCAGGAGCAGCTCTGCTGTGCTGCAGCACCCACACACGGTATCCGGAACAGCAAACGGCTCCGGGCATCAGCGCTGCGGAAAGAAACGGCTCCTTCTGTGGCTGCTAACTCAGGTGGCACGCATCGGACTTTCCCCCAGCCTTTTCTCTGTCCTCGCTTTAACCATTCATCCTCACAGGCGCTGTTCCTTTGTCAGGACTACGCACCCATCGCACCCACACGGAGGGAAAAGACCTCTTGGACAGCAGGGTTACGGCAGCAGGGCTGGTTAGGTTCGTTGTGATTAAATCCCATCCATTTTCTCATTTGTACCTTACACACCCTCGGCTCCCTGCTCAAGCCTGAGCCATACGGGCACATTTTGCCTTCGCTGCTGACTTAATCAAGCAGCAGAGAGCTGCTGTGTGTGCTGCAATTGTTGTCTCTGGCACCGGGGAAAAAAAAAATAGAGAGAGAGAAAAGGGGAGAAAGAAACACTTTGCAAAGGGCTGCTATTATCCACGCACGACGGCGACAGCATATTTAGCACGTCTGTGGCGCTGGGGCTGCAGTAATTAATTGCACGTCTGACACTCTGGCTGGCACAGCCTTGCACCCAGAGCTTTCCCAGAAATGCAGGCACCCATGCGGGCCAAATCCAGCCCCCCCAGAGCTCCGTGGGAGCTGGGTGCCCACCCCAGGCTCACCCCGATGGCTGGAGGGGGCTGCAGGGGCTGGCTGGGTGCTGGTGCTGGCAGGGATGGGGGCTCCATGGGGGGCTGTCAGGGCAGCCCAGGGTCTCCAGCCCTTCCCTGGTGCCTGAAAGCTCTGTGCAGAGCATCCCCCTCCCTGCCCAGACCCCAGCCCTCCCCTCAACCCCCCATTAACAGAAAGATGCTCTCAGTCACCATCGAGGGGTATCCCCCCATGTCCCCCCCAGTCCCCTTTCCCCTCCACACCCCCCACTGCAGGTGGAGCATCCCCAAAGCTCCCAGGCTGGGGAAACCATACAAGCCCCCCTGTTCCTCCCCCAGCCCCTCTGCCTGCCAAGGAGGTGCCAGAGGGGGGGGGATTCAGTGGGGACCCCCCCATCTCCACCCTGGGGAGGGGGGGGCAGCTCCTGCCCTCCCTCCCCAGCCGCCTGCAGCCGAGATGCTGCTCCTAGTGCAGAGGGAAGGAGGGAGGAGGGAAGAAGGGAGGGAGGGAAAGAAGGAGGGAGGGAGGAGACCTCCCTATCTGGCTCTATCTCCTCTGCTGCCTCTCACATGCTCCGGGAAGGCGATGCGGCTCCCTGCGTCCCGCTGAGCGAGGCCCCGCTGCACCCCACCGGGGCTGCGCTGCCCAGGGCAGGGGGGGCCACCCCCCCCTCCCTTCCCCTTCCCCTGCCACTTCAGCTCTTTGGGCTTTTTTTTTTTTTTTAATTTTATTTATTTATTTTTATTTCATTCCCTCCCCCGTCTTCCTGGAGAAATACTAACTAATAATAAGAATTCATAATAAGAACAAGCCACCGCTCCCTGCGCCAACCCCGCGGCGGGCTGGAGAGGCTGATGCGGCCGCTAAGGTAAGGGGAGGGGATTTTGGGGGGGCTGTGCGGGGCCCCCCATGGCTGCATGCTGCCCCCAGCTCCCTGCATGGCCCTGGCTCCTGCTGTGGGACCCGGCGAGGCCGCCAGCCTCCAGCTGCCTCCTCCTGCTGCCTCCGCTTTTATCCCCAAACCCGGCTCTTCTCCCTCTTGCTCCGAGCCCGGCATTTATTCCCCGCTGGTGGTTGCCACCCAAACTGCTCCCTCCTGGGCTCAGCCCAGCGAATAACCCCTTGCTAATTGGAAATATTTCCCCTCCCCGCCAACCCTCCCCAAATATTTTCCCCTTCCCGTTATAACGGTGGCCGGTGGCCGGCAGCAGGACGGGAGTGCTTCATTTGCGGAGCTCTCCCCGAAGCCCTGGGGTCTCAAAGCTTCAGGGCGTGGGTTGGAGAGGGGTGACAGCTGCCCAGATGTGGCCACATCCCTTTGCAGGGGCAGCTGGAGCCCGGCTGGCCTTACTCCTGCTGAACCAGCCCCGTAAAAAGCCCCAAACCCCAGCTGGGAGCGGCGTAAAGCTGCAGGATGTAGCCCCGAGGCAGGACACTCCGGAGGCACCAGCCCGAGCGGCCCCTGTCGAGGCTTGCTTCCAGCCCGGGACCTGCACGCTGCTCTTCCTAACCATTATGTACGTTTCGGGCGAGCGGGCTGCTTTTGCAAGACAGGTGCTTTTTGTTGTGGTGGTGGTTGGGAGGCAGGAGATGAAAGTTTGGTGTTGTTTTGATGTGATCCTTGATTGCTGCCTGTTGGAGTAATTGCATCGCAATTGCTCAGAGGTAGAATCAATTTCCCCAAATTGAGATTTTAATGGGAGCTCGCGAGCTGCTGTTATGTCATGTGGTTTAAGGCGGCGTTGGGTTGCATTTATTTTATAAACTGGATACTTTTGCAGGCGGCGCAGGGCTAACAGCACCACCCAGTGGGGCCCCAGCCCCGGCCGCCCCCAGCTGCTCCCCCGCCACAAAAGCTGCTGCCCGGCCCAGCTTCATTTCTTCCAATACCTACAGAAGGGCTGGATTCTTTTTTTTTTTTTTCTTTTTCCCCATAAGGAGCATGTCTTTCCCAGATATTCAGGAAAATATTAAAAATCAGGCGGTGCCACTGACATTTAGCATCTCATAAACGAGAGGCATCCCATGGGGGCTGGATTGCTGGCCAGGAATCGCCAGAGAGGGACCTGGGCAAGGTGCTTGGGTTTCACCTGGGACCCTTCGAGCTCCCCTTTCTCAGCAGACTGAAGGTGCAGATTTGCAGATGCTCAATGCTGTGCCCCACCTTTAACGGGGAGCCCCAGGAGGTGTCCTTGGCTGACCTGTCAGGTAGAGGGGCGGAATTAGGGAGCTGTGTTTGCGCTTTCGCAAGACTCCAGTAGCTGTTAACAGCAACAGAGAAAGACAAGGCTGCCTCGCTGTCCTGTTCCACAGCCTGTTTCTGTCTCCGCTGATGAACACCCAGGTCTGGGTGCGAATCCTTCCCTGCTGTTTATTTTGGGGCGCCTGAGGTTCGCCAACCTTTCCTGCTGAGCTGACATGTGGCCATTTCAACTTGCTCTTGGGCACCTCCCAGCCCTTCTTTTTTGTTAGAGAAGAGCCTAGACGTGCAGGAGATACACTAGAGAGACAGTACTGGATATATTTACCCCAAAGTGGAGGCCAGGCCAGCAAGAGAACTAAATCCACGGGAGGTGAAGGCCAGGCAGTGCCCCAAACACCACTGAACACAGGAGGGCTGCCCCGCGGAGGAGTCCAACCCCACCAGGCTTTTGCAGTGGGAAGAAGCAAAGGAACGCCACCAGCCAAAAACAAATGGACGTGATGACCTCGATCACACTGAAAATATCCCTCTGTGTCCCACTTTCTGTCATGGTGAGACGAGAAGCTTTCCTCCAGCCCATCTTCCCCTCGCCTTGCGCAGCCTGGTGACTTCGAGGTGACTTTGTGGCACTTGGCGGAGCAAACCCGAAACAGGATAAGCCCCAGCGACTTCAATTAGGGCCGCTGTTAATTAGTCACTCTCAGCAGATGCGAAGTTGCAAGTCAACAGCGCGCTGTTTCTCCTTTATTTATTGGTGCTACAAAGCCATATTTAATTCCACCTTCGACCCGCCGGCCTCTCTTTGCATAGGCAGATCGGCGAGTCTAATGTTCACAGAGGCAGCTGCGGACCGGTGGATTATCTCAGCCGGGCAACTCTTTTCTGCACTTTGCCACACAGGAGCTGGCCAACCTGCAAAGCCCAGCCCATGCCACCTCCTTCGCCTGCCCCACGAGGTCCCTGGGTGCTGGGGCATGGATTTGGTGACACCTCGGGGGGACGCCGGGCTCCTGGCTGCTGCTGCAGGTGTCCCAGAGCAGGGGCAGGTCAGGAGGGCACTGGGTTTAGACACTTGGTTGGCAGCTTCGAGGTGCCCAGCTCAGGGAGAGCTTCCATTCTTTCTGTCAGCCAGGAAAACTATAAAATAATAAAAGAAATTGGAAAAATTAGTAAAGGGGAGGTCTTTGAAATGAGCTGCAGTGTTGGCCAGCATCACAAACACAAAAGACGTGGAAAGATGAAGGGTGGGTTTTTCATTATTCTTGTTCTGAGGTTTTTTGCTCTAATAAGGGAATCTTTCAGAGCACAGGTGTTTGCTTTTAATTCCACGAGCATTTTGGAATCGGTTCCCAAACCTCCCCAGATAATCATTTGGGGGTTTCCACTACAAACTTCCCTTCCTCCTTTAGGGAGTGATTAGCTTTTTGCTGCTTAACCCAAGCACGTATCAACACCGAACGCCTCAGGATTAGCTTCCTGCCCTGCTGATCACAGCTTACCCCAGCCAGGACACGAACAGCACCCGCTGGACACCTTGTCCCGAGGCAGAGAAGTCAAAGGCACACATGCTGCAGCTCTGTGGGGTTCATTGCATGAAGGGAAGTTCACGGGAGAGTCAGGAGCAGACCAGGAGTCCTCTAACTACTAGTTACACTCCTCAGAAATACCCATATTTACTATTTTAGCCATATAATTACAGGTGTTGAATAATTCCATTAGGAAGGCAGCAAGGGGAGGCATCGCCTATAAACCTTAGGGTTCAAATTAGGCACATTCCTCCAGCCCCGCTGAAGCCCACAGACATGCATGGTGTGGCACGGGGCAGAGCGCCCTGGGAAAGGGTCAGAAAAGCCAAGTTCAGACCAGCGGTGTAGGCTGAGGATCCCTTGGGAGCTGTGATCTCCCTGCAAATAGCCAGCAGGATGCTACGGGCTCACACTGGCCATGATTCTTCCGCACGTGGCACCTGGATGCTCAGAAGCTCGCACCCCTCTGTAACGAGGTTAAATGTGGGAACCGAGGTGTGGATGCCCACGGATGTGCCTTTGCCCCCGAGCAGAGCCTCAGAGGTGTTTGCAGTTCAGTGGCGGGTGGTTGCCCACATGCTGTGTGCAAGGAGCTCCGAGTCCAGGCTCCATGAAGGAAAGAAGTAGGGGAAAACGGGATCAGCGCTCCCCAGTTCTCCAATTCCAAGCTGAGACAGCCCCATCAGGCAAGGCAAAGATCCAAATTTCGCCCAGCCTGCATTTCAGTGGGTTCAGCCTGCATTTCAGATTTTCAGCCCAGGTCTTTGATCCAGCTATCAGAAAGGTGAAGGTTGTTTAAAAAATGTGGAACGGGGAGCGGGAGCTGCAGAAGCGCACCTTATTTGGGGCCTTTTCCTGCTCTGCAGCTACGGCTTGAACACATCTGTTGTTTTCTCCAGCGAAATCCACTGCTTTGATCGGTGCCAAAAACAGCAATCCCATTTGCAATGCGTGATGCAACTGAGCAAAATCAAGGAGCAATTGCTTTACGAACTGGAGCCAGGGGCACCGGCGCACGGCTGTGCAGCAGCGCGCTTCTCCCGAAGCCAAAGGCAGAAGCTCCAACAAGGATCTGATTTTAAAAACAACGCCTCAGACTGGGTCCCAGCTCATCATTTCAATGCCTCGGCTTGCCACAAGACAGCAATACCAAAGGGGGGCTGGAGGTCAAATCCAGCTGGAGGTGCTATTTAGCAGCTGGATTTGAAAAGTTGGCCATGCAGCCCGTTTGCACCTTAAAAACAAATAGATCACACTGTATGTCACCGGCCTGGGGAAGAGCAGGAAGGATATTTTCACAGATCGAACCAAAATCAAGGCTTGCATTGCAGGAGGGCAGGGTGAGAGCAAGGGGAAGGCATTTGGGGCCTACAGCCCCTTCCCCTGGCTTCCTCGCGGGCCCCCTCCAGCTCCAGCTGCCCACACATCCCCTCGGCAGGCATTTCTTCTTGGGTGGTAGCAGCAGCTGGCAGGGCTTGGACATATTTGCCCCTGTTTGACATCCCCCACAAAGAGGTGCTTGGGGTAGGCGTTCCTCCCACACTGCCTCTGCTACAGGTCTGGATGCGGCCTGCCAGCTTTCATCTCCTGCCCGGCTCTGGCAGCGGTCCCGCACACGCAGCTCCCCCCGACTCCGGTGGACATCACCCGAGCGCAGCTGTAGGAGGATCAGGACCAAGACAGATCTCCCGTCAGGCAGGCAAGGCCCCAGGAGTTTTGGATCCCATCTGGGTCCCAGATGGAAAAGCTTCAGCAGTTTTAATTCCGGACAAGGCCCCAGCGAAGCACCTCCTTCAGCTGCAGCACCGGGGCCAGACCTCCGTCTCCTCTTCCTCAGCTCCCTCTGCAGGGATACCTCTTGTGGCTGAATCACGGGGAGGAAAGAACAAACTCCTCTTGGAGCTGTGGAGCTGCTGTCACGCCACAAAGCGTCCTTGAGGCAGAGAAGGGGATTTCCAAGGACAGCTGGAAGCGAGTCAAGGAGCACCCCTGGCCCCTGACACCCGTGGGAGGAAGGCCCCTTGTCAGAGGGGTGGCGGAGAGCAGCCGGCATCCCTTCCTCCTTTGTATAACACCCCCGAGAGAAAGGAGATAAAACATTAGGACGGCGAGGGGGCACTCCATCAAAGGAGGGCTAATGATCTAAAACAAGGAAGTTAAAGCGCATTAATTAAAGCGTATTACACCCGTGGGCACTCTCATTCAGCACTGGAGTTTGTCTTAGCTCGCTGTGGCTAAAGCATCCTTCGAGGGGAATTTTAAGCAGACCCAAGTGGGCTGCTCGGGGGGTGCTTCCCTCCTGGCTTCGCCTTTTGCTGGGTGGAGCAGAGCCCGGGGACGGCTGCAGGTCCGACCTGCTCGCCTCGTCCTGCTGTGGCATCGCAGGGGGAGGAAAAGGGCAGGATTTTGGAGCCCAGGAGGCAAACACCCGTGTGCTCCCTGCTGCTGCTCCATCCCTGTGGCTGGGGAGCAGGGAGGGGGATCCCGGCACTGCCACCTGCCCCCTGCTGCCACAATGAGACCCCCGGGACCACCATATGGGTGCAGCCGGTGGGATTTGTCCCCCCAGAAGCAAAAGGACGGGCTGCACGCCCAGGGCACAGCTCTGCATGACCTTTTGCATCAGCCAGCGGCTGGCTGGTGGCTGGACGGGGGGGTCCCACCAGCTGTCCGCTCCCAGAGCTCCTAAATTTGCCGTTTCCGACCCATTTGGGGTTTTAAAACACCTGGAAGGGTGGCAAAAAGCTTGCACCCACCCCGCAGGGTGGCACGGAGCAGCTGCGTGTGCCACGGGCGAGGGCACGGCCTCACCTTCCCCAGCCCAGCCTGCCCCACGCCGCACCCCCAAGTCTCATTGTAGAGGGGCTGGAAAAAAAATAAAATACACATCCTCCCATAGCGGAGGCTCTCCCCAAAATGCGTGTACCCGGGGGGGTCTCTCCGTGCCCCCCTTGCCTCCCTCCCATGGCCGCGCTGCGGTGCCCGCCCCTTCCCCGCGGCCGGCGGCGCGCATTGGCAGGCGGCGGGGTGATGGAGGGGAGGGGAGGGGACGGCGGCTGCAGGAGGGGAGGGGAGGAGAGGAGGAGGAGGAGGAAAAAAGGAGGAGGAGGAGGAGGAACAGGCTGGGTAATCTCGCAGTGCAGAGGCCACCGGAGCTGGGGCCACCCGTCCCTGCATCGCTCCGCGGAGCCATGTGGGGCTTTTGATTTTTGTTTTTTCTTCCCCGTTCCTTCTTTCGATTGATTTATTCCCCTCCCCCTTTTTTTTTCCCTCTCTTCCCTTCTTTTTTTTTTTTTTTCTTCTTCTTTTTTTTTTTTTTTTTTTTTAAACTCTTCTTCCAGGGAGAGGATAGTGGTTAAAGCTCGAGCTGGATGGATGGGTATGGGGAGAGGGGCAGGATCCACAGCCCTGGGACTTTTCCAAATCCTCCCTGTCTTTCTCTGCATCTTCCCTTCAGGTAAGGAACGGCCTCGTTTTCAAGATTATTTCCCCGTGTTTCTCGCAGACCTCCGGCTCAGTTCCCCTGCCCGTGGGCCTCTTTTCTCCCTCCCTCTCTTTGCAGCAGTTTGCCACATGTTGAAAATAAGCCGGGAGAGAGGGGGGGGGGGGGCTCGGATTTTGGTGCTCCCCCTGCCTCCTCCCCAAGCCCTGGCGGAGGCTGCTGCTCCCTGCCCTCACCTTCTTTGTCTCCCCGCTGTCTCCTCCCGGGAAAGGAGACGGTCGGAAAAAGGAAAAAAAAAAAAAAAAAAAAAAAGGAAAGGGGAAAAAAAAAAAAGAAAATCAGAAAGAAAAAGGAAAAAAAGAAAAAGGAGGGGAAAAAAAAGGGGGGGGGGAGAGAAAAAAGGAAAAAAGAAAAAGGAAAAAAAAAGCCCCAGCCAAGGGGCTAGAGGTGACAGGGGCCAGGCAGGTTCCGCTGTGCCCATCCCGGGGGTGCGATGAAATTTGGGGGTTGGGGGGGGGCAGATGAACGCCCCCGGTGCCAGATCCGTGCCCGTGCGCGCCCCGCCGGGGGCTCGGAGCGGAGCCCCCCCGCTTTGCGCTCCGAAAGGGGCAAAGCAGAGAGGGCTCGGGGAGGAAAAGGGGGGCGCTGCTTTGGGGGTTTGGGGCAGGATCGGGCCCGGAGGAGGGGGGGGCACAGCCCTGAGACCCTCCCCGTGGGGCCGCGCTGCGCACCTGGGGCCGGGCGGCGAAGGATGCGCGGGGGGCGCGGAGCGCGGTGTGACCCCCCCCGGCTCCTTCCCCGGCCTCTCTCGGGTTGTGGAGGCTTCGCACCGTGTTTTGGCTGGGAAAAAAATAAAATTAAAAATCCCCCTTCCCTTGCCCTAGTCGAGGGGGGTGCAAGCAAATGGCTGGGGGGCACCCAAGGGCCCCCCCCCCGCCCGCGCCTTGCGCCTCTCGCTCGGCCCCCGGCCCGCATCCCCCGGTTGTTTGCATTGTGTCAGAAAAGGAGAGAATTTCAGAATTACAGCTGAAAACGCCATCTGTTTCCAATGAATCCCCCATAGTTTTTCACAATGTTTTTGGCAGATCTCTGCCTGCAAATTCCTTCAAGCCCTGAGTGCTTGTTTTTGTTGGGGGAGGGGAAGCCGAGTCCACAGAGGCGGATTTGTTCCTTCCCAAACTCTCCAGTTTCTTTACCTCCTTTTTTTTTTTTTTTTTTCTTTTTTTTTTTTTTTAACATTTGCAAAGAAGGGGGGAAAAAAAGACCCGAGCGAAAGCAGGAGGGAGAAAGAAAAACCCTGGCGCTTCACCCTCCCGGTTTGTTTATCTTCTCGTTTTAGCCAAACTTTCCCTTTTTACATTTTTAACTCGCCCCTGCCTTTCTTTTGCATAACCGTAGGTGCAGCAGTCTTGCACACACATGCAGCAAATAAATAAAGAGCTGCTCTACGCCCTTCCTCCCCCTTCTCCCTCCTAGCCCAGATGCAGGAAAGCAAACCCGGCCCGTGCTGCGCTTAGCACAGGGCTGCCCCCAGCCCCGACCCTGCTGAAACCACAATTTTTTTGGGGGAAAAAACCCTCTTGGTGCACCCATAATGCCCTTTCCCGAGCGGTTGGGGCTGGGAGATTTACGGTGCAAGAAAGAACTTGATAGGCGATCTGGCTGCCTGCTTTGTTTGATTCTCCCTTCAGCAGTCAAATAAGGTGCAAAGAACTGGCAAAACGGGGCGATCCGGAGCCAGCGGGAGCGGGGCGCAGACGGAGCCGGGGCTGCCCGTGCGCGCTGCTGGGGGGCTCGCTGCCAGTTTGGGGGCTGGGAAGATAGGGAAAGGGGGATGCTTCCCTGAAGCTTCCTTCACCCTTTTTGCTTTTTTTTGCCCCAACGGGGGAGTTTGCGGGCTTTCAGCAGCACCCCAAAGAGGCAGTGTGACCCCAGTGAAACTTCGTGGCCCCCCAAACCCAAGCTGACAGGGGCTGCTCGAGGCAGCCCACGCGGGGCCCGGCGTGTCGGATCAGTGCCTGGCCGAGTCCTGCCCTATTTATTTATTTGCTTAACCCCCCCCTACGCGCACAGCCTGGGCTGGATTCCTGCTTGTGCTGCTTTCACACCAACAGCTTCACCCCAGTCTTGGCGCCAAGCACCCTTGGGTGCTGCCCCCCTGGGGTCAGGGTGAGTGGTGGGCACCTGGGGGTGTCCCACAGTGGTCAGCTGTCCCCTACCAGTGCCTCCCAGCTGGGGCTGCACCGAGTTTTCTTGCAAATCCTTTTGTACCCAGCCAGCAAAACCCTTCTGAAAACCAGGCTTCAGGCTTTGCTCTCCCCCTCGTCCTCTGGCTCGCTTCGGCTTTCCCGGGCTGTGGCTCTCCTCGGCTGATTTGCCTGCAACACGCCGCTGCCTCCAAAAAACAAAATGGGATTTTCTGCCCTTGGTCCTTGCAGGCAAGGTGGCCGATTCCCAGTAAGGACCCAGCCCTACTGGAGGTGTGCAGATCGGTTATAAACGCCTTTTGTCTCAGCGGCAGGGAGGGATGGGATCACAGCGTTAAGCCAAAATCGAGGAAGGGGGCTCGGAGGAGGCTGCAAGCAGCTCCCCTCCAGCGGGGCCGGGAGGATGGCGCCTGTGCGGGACATTGTCAGGGCAGGGAAAGGAGGGAGGGATTCAAACGTAAACCTGGAAATATTTTGGCTTCCCTGTTTTGCTGCTTGCTGCTCTCGTACTTGGAACGGGGAGTCCTCTGCGACTGCCAGCCAGGCTCGGTGTGAGGCTGAGCGGAGGCACCGGGCTTTTAACGCAGATGGGGTGGACGCCTTGCTTTTTGTCCCCAGAAGTCGCTTTCCTGAGATCCCAGGCCCTTGCTTGCTGGGACCGGGGTGGTATCATGCATGACTTCAGGTTTACAATGGCAGCAGCCAAGGTTTCTCCTCCTGTGCGGCCTAAGCAGCTGCACCGAGACGGGTGTGTGCGTGAAAGTGTTCACAGAGCTGTGCAGCCCTAAAAACTTCCTGACCCCGGGCTTCGCTGGGGCTCTGCACCAACCTGCTGTCCCCAGAGAGCTGGGCCACAGTGACAACGAGCTCTGTGGGCTCCCCTCAGGCTCAGCCCATGAACCACCCATGGCTCTGGCAGGGCTGCGTGTCCCCCCCCCCAGCTCCCTGGGGGTGAGCAAAAAATAAGGAAATTGAAAATGAGGGTGTTTGGCCCGGTTGGATGGGTGTCCTGGGGTGCTGCTGGGTTTGGTTTGTTTTGCCTGTCGCAACAAACATGCCAAACATGGAATGAGGGGCAGCAATAGGGAGTGTGAGAACCCAGGACCCAAATTAAAATTGGGGTTCCGGGTAGTTTGAAGGGGGCTTGGTGGCCTCAGGGTGGATACAAACCCAGAGGAACGTGGGGACGGATGGAGGATGCTTGGAGATGCAGCTGTGATGGGGCAGGTGAGGAGACCCCATCCTTTTCCTGGCTGTCCTGGCAGATCCTGTCCCCATGCTGCATGTCAGGAGGGAGCTGTTGGGGCACAGCCCTGCGTGGCACCAGGAGCACGCTTCCAAAAGGAGAGCCTTTAAAAAGCTCTGCAACCTGCACTTGGCAACTGCTCGGATTAAAAGAGCTCCCGTCACCACCAAGACATTTATTCCCTTGTCCGTGAGCTCTCAAAATAACAGGGCGTTCGATTGCAGCCTGGAGATTGCTTTGCACTCAAGTGCAGCCGGGTTGAGTAAATCACTGCTTCACCAGCTGAAATTCCTGCAGCAAGGGGGAGAATTGAATTATGTCCAACTGCAAAACCAGATGCCATCCCCTTGATGAAGTCATAGGGCTCTCGCTGCGGAGAACAAGCTGGCTCCTACACACACGCACCCTCTCAGGCACAGACTGAGCAGCTCTGTGCAATGTCCCGGCCGTGGTGCATGGGGCCCAGAGGCCCTGGAGATACAAGGACAGCGAGGCCTTCAGGGTGCATTGCCAGCAGGGTGTTGAGGTCTCCTTTCCACTTCTTGAGCATCGAGGAGAGCTTGGCTGTTGAGTTCCCAGCAAGCAGAGCTCGCCCTGAGTATAAGGGGGGTTTTGTGGGACAGGCAGAGAGCAAGCTTCACGTGAGCCCAAAGTATTTTCTGCTCCCTGGGTTTTCTCTCCATCCCGGACAGCTGTTGATTTCGGTCCCCAAAGCTTTAACAGCAACCTGTGGCAGTTTGGTTTGCTGACCAGTTACCTTTTTTCTTGCTGTGTGATGCTTCTGAGGTGACAAGGACGTGTGGCAGGGACAGATCCTGGCGCTGGGCTTTGCAGCCCACAGGAGGCGAGAGCACATCTCCGGCCTCCCAGGGATGGGAAGATGAGGCTGGGCGGTGGGGAGCTGCAGGACAGGAAGGGATTAGGCCAAAAGTTACTCTAAGTTGCTTTTTCTCATAAAAGATCCACGCAGGCAGCTCGGTCCCTGTGCATCCCAAGCGTAGCCCCAGCATTTGTTTGGGTGCCCACCTGGGTTTTGGGTAGACTTGTGGGGCCGTCACAGCTGCCGTGCCACCCCACGCCCCGCGCGCAAATCAACGCCTCCGACGGAGATGCCGCAATTTTTTTGGCAGGCGTTTAATTGTATAAATTTGCCTCATCCAGATTTATGTGCTCCGGGCTTTTCTCCATCTCCTCATTTTGTGTCTCATTTACCTCTGCGTTTGAAGGGTTGAAATTTCACAAGAGCACGGCGGGGATGATTATTCCTAGAGGGAATCCACACCTGTAAGCATCAAGCGCTTCCCTGCCAGCCCTGCCGCGGCCCGGGCGAGGAGGAGGAGGGCGAGGGACCCGCTGCCACACCTGGGGGGCCCGCGGGCGCTGGTGGGTGGCAGCTGTGCCTTCAAACGCTTCTCAAAGGCACCCTGGGAAAACGGCTTCGGCGCAAGGTGCTGGAAACCCAAACCAGCCCCGTGGGAGCCGTGCTGGAGGGCTGCCCCACCGCGGGGCTGGTGGTCGGTGGAGGTGGCCACAGGCTCCTCGTGCAGCGTCTGGGTACCGATGTCCTTTTTCTGGAGGGCTGGGGACAGGTGGTGGTGGTGGAGGGGGCTGAGGGTGATGCTTTGTGAAGAGGATGAGAAAAATACCTTGCTCCCCACTGGGCTCGTCTTGAGTGAATCCTTGCATGGCCTCAGCGTCCTCACCTGTAAAATGGAGTGCTCCCGAGGAGGTTTACATGCTCCCAGGAATGGTTGGTGTTGGGAGAGCAGCTGGGTCCTCTCAGGGAAGGCCCAGGTGGGCAGTCCTGGCACAACAGAGCCCCGCTTCCCATCCTGTTGTGAGCCGTGGTGTTTGTTGGCATCCTTCTGCAGACGAAGACTCGAAGAAGGTCGCTTCTCTCCCTCCTCTTCCTCCATCCACCAGCTCTCAGTCTGCATCCGTGGAGCACAACCTCCCAACCCGCCACCGTGACCCCAGGCTGCTTCTTCAACAGCTGTGGCAAGGGCACTGCTGAAGCCTGAATCCCACCATGAAGCTGAAGAGCAAAACGAGCCAACCTATAACTCTGTTGCTGTAAATGCTTGTCCTTCCTTCCAGTCCATTGTGCCTCCCGAACTCATGAAGATTTGCTGATACCTCAGGGCAGCATCTTCAGCTTGCCACAGCCCCAGCTGTGAGCTCCAAGGCTGTGGTTGCTGCCCCCTCCAGTGGTGCCAGAGATCCCATCTCCCTGCGGGGGGATGCTGGGGTGGACCTGGAGGAGCGATGCTGGCCGGGCATCACTAACGTGGCCAGCAGGCCTGGGGGAGATGCACTTGCTCCTAAGCACGCCGTGTCTGCAGTAAGAGGATTCCAGGAGCCAAAAGAGCTGAGTAAGTGACAGGAGTGTCACGGGCTTCTTTGACAGCATCCATCGCTTTGTGCCGTGCCCGGTGAAGGCACTGACTGACTCTGCTGTTTTCCTGCACGTGCTTGCCCCGTGTTGCTGCGATGCCGGGAGAGGGGAGGTGGGGGACCACGAAGTCAGCACCGAGGACACGAGGGAGGTGCTGCAGTGACAGAGACCAGAAAACTCCTTCTGCGTCCTCCTTTTTGACAACCTGGTGAGGCCTTTCCACAGCATCCTCTTGAGCAAGATGAGGCCTGGGCTAAAAGAGAGACGCTGCAGATTCACCCAGAGCTCCGAGCACACCCTTCACCTGCCTTTAGCACATCCTCAGCCTTTGCCAGCGGGCGCACAGAGCCCAGGCCCTGGCATGGAAGGTGCCTGCACCGAGCCAACCTCCCCATGCCCAACGCCCTGCCAAATGGCAGCTCCAGCCCTTGGAGAGAAGCAGGTTTATTTTTCTCCTGCAGCTCTGTCCTCCTGGTCCTCCTCCCCCCGCTCCAGTGCAGCTGAAACCTGAGCTGATCCCTTTGCACATGGGTAATTTATTGGTCTATTGGGCTTTTCTTGATGGCAAATTGCATTGTCTTTCTTCCTGGGTTGAGGCTTTGGAGCAGTTTGCTGCATTCCTGCAGCTCTTTTCTCAGGGCTGATCTTTCACACCCCCTCTGAGCACAGTCAAATCAGTTTTATTGGGCCTCTTTGTTATGCAAACGAGGCAATAATAACCAGGCTATTATTCGGCAAGATTGGGTCTGATTAGCAGTTCAAAGGAGGTCGCTGGAAGAGCCCGGCATGGCCAGCAAGGCCGGGGACGGGTCGTGGGGCTGGATGCAAGGGTGAAGCACTCGTCCCCTTGGGTCTTACCTCAGGCTCTCAAAATCTTGAAGGAAGAGATCCCCTCAGCAGTGTTTTGAGGAGCAATCTGGATATTTTTTTTAAAAAAACTTTTTCCCCATCATTCTTTTGCGAGCGGTGGCCAGCCAGGAGCTGGAGCTGGTAGAAGTCGCTGGTATTTAGCACCTCCGAGAACCGTGCCTTTCCTATTGAGGTGTCAGCATAAATATGTTTATTTAGATTACTTAAATAAATATCTGTTTAGGAGCCTAAGTCTACGTGCTCAGATGTGAGGCCAAAGGTAATTACGTTTTACTGTGTTCTCCGAAAAAAAACCCTTTTACTGCATGTGTGAGGCTTGCACATCTACACCTCAATCCATGGATTTGGAAAAACGCAGGATGATGTATTTGCATCACATGTGGGTGATGAAATACTTTCCAGCCCGTTAGTAACCAGGAGGATATTAAACAACATCTCTTAGCAGTGAACGCTTTAAAATTAACAGGTCTGGTTAACATGCACCCAAGAGTCTTAAAAGGATTGGCTTTTGCTTACTGAAACTAATTTCCAGTAATTCTCATTGCTAGAGAAATTACAGGGGAAGAGACGAATTGTTGGTTTTGTGCTGGTTTTCTGAACGAGCATGATTTGGGTAAATGAAATCCCGGTAACCTGACACCAGCCGAAGGGAAAATAGGGGGCACTGATAATTAGAAGGCTGTTAAAGTTTGGCTGTTAAAGTTGGATGCGTGCGTGCAGTCGGTTTGAACGCTTAATTTAATAGCGTGCAGTCTAGCGGAGATGTGCTGTAGGGGAGCACAGCGTGGCTCTGGCCGGCACCTCCAGATGTGGCCACGTGCTGGGGCTGCCTGAAGGCTGATTTTTTGGAGCAGGGGAGCGAGCTTCATGCAATGCAGAAAAAGAAAACTGCGATTTTTTTGTGCCCAGGCAGGGGCGAGCGCACGGCCCACGTCCGCAGCACCCGTCGGGGCGGTGAATTTTGCAGAGAAACCTCCTGCCGTGGGGAAGGGAGGCAGCAGGCTGATTGTAGGGCTGGGCAAACACCTTCCAGTGGGAACTTAAAAGTGCAAACCGTTTAGCTTATCTGGAGAATTGACAAGTGACTTGATTGCAGTGTGTAAATATCTTTGCGGGGAAACACGCTGGGTACTAACGGACTTTTTACTGCTTTGGAGAAAATTGCTGGTTCTTTTTATGTCCTTACAATGAAGTCAGATAAAATCCACTTAGGACCAAGACCTACGTTTTGTAGAGGTGATAAACTCCTGAAACAGGGGCAGCTTTTCAGCCCGCAGCCACCTCGGGCTGCGGAAGTCCTCGGGGAGGTGCACTTGAACAAACACAGGCACCAGGCTACGTGCAGGCCGACTGTCGTGGGCTGGGTGATTTAATGTTTTTTTTTCCTGACTTTAAACCTTTCTAAATTGCCAGTCTCCAGGTACTGAAGGAAATGTCATGCCTTGTTTAAGTGGCACCGAGTCCCCAAAAGGAGAAGCGCTGAGGCTGGGGAGGTGGCTGGGCTACCAGGGGTTGAAGCCACACGTCGGAGGCACCGTTTGGTCCCTGGGACAAAGGTCCCTCTGCGGCAGACTGGGGTGGCAGTGTCACCCAGCCACGAGAGCGTCACGCAGGTCCTGCAGAGCCTCGCTGGGTTCCTGGTTGAGAGGGGTTCGTTTCCGTGCTAAGTCATCTGTGGTTGAAAAACAGATCCGTTGTGAGTAGATGGAAAATAGATTACGTGAAATTGAATAAACATCGCTCCTTGGCCCGGGTACAAATGAGCCTGCACGGCCGTGCCAAAGCTGCTGCCAGGGGACAAGGCACGGCGGGGAGCAGGGCACGTTTCCTTTCCTCTGAGGTGGCTTTTTGCTGCGTCCCCAGCACGGTGGCAGTGGTGGCAGCCACGTGGCTCAACCCGAGGCTGAGTCACGCAGGTGCCTGTGAGCCCGAGGTGCTGCACAATCGCCACATTGAGCAGGCGGGCACAGGAAGACCGAGGCTGTGCCAGCCGGTGACTGGGAGCAAAGCCACACCGAGCCCTGCCTGCAAACCCCCGGCCATCCGACCCCCAGTCCCCATTCCCACCCCGCCACAGGGAGATGAGGAAGCGATGCCCCTCGTGCAGCCCCCCAAGGCTTTGCCAAACCACCGGGGCGATGGGAGAAGTGTCCATGGGAAAGCACAGGCGTGCACGGCCCCGCTCGCACACCGCCCCTGCGCGCCGCCGCCAAGGCACCTGGCTTGGAAATCTGGCCTTATATGGGGCCATGAGCAAAACAGCAAGAAGGGGACCGGTGCCAAAACCCGAGCGATAACATCTTAAAGAAGAACGCTCCCCCTTCAGGCCCAGGGAGGAAAGAGAGAGGCTTCCTTGTCCTCCTGTTAGTTTTGTTTCTTTTAAATTGGGACCTTATAAAGTCAGGAGTGACCCTTGGTGGTGCGGCAGCGTGGGATGCTTGGCGCAGGGACGTGTTTGGCGCTGGGTATCGGGGGCAGTTCTGCAGCAGGGGCTGCTTAAGGGGTCACTGCCTGCTACAGTGCCATGGCCCCAGCTTCCTCTGTGGTGGTTTTACAGAGACACGTTGCTTGATGTCCCACCAGGAAGGTCATCATTGCTCAGAGACAGGAGGAAAACCTCTCTCCCCTGCAGCTCAGCCAGCCTGCTCTGTGCGTAGGCTGCCACAGGTCATGGCTGCATCTCCCGATCCAAGTAAATGAAGCGTGCCCTTCAAGAGCAACAGGCTGTGGCTTTATTCCTGCTACAAATCCCATCAGAAGGGCGGGAGCAGCCCACAGGCTGGGCTGCCCTGCATAGCTCATCCCAGTGCCTTGCTAAGAGTAGGGGCTGGTGGTCCTGCCCATCCAGGGATATGTCCTTCTGCTCCTCCTGGGGCCGTGCTGCTGCCACGTCTGTCTGCAGGGGTGGTGCATTGGGTTTTGTGCAGCCTCAGGGCACCCCCAAGCACTGCATTAGGTATAACTGCTGGGAGAGCAAGGCTCCTGGGGCCATAGGTAGCTGGAGTAGCCGGCAGTGGCATGGTTGCACTTCTCCATGTTCTTTTAGCTTGTACCTTCCACCTGGAGGATCTGCAAAGCCACGCTGCGAGTCTCTCAGCAGAGATGCAATTTCCTTATTTCACACCTCAGTAAACCAACATCCATCCTGCTTGCACTCCCCGTGCCAGCAAACTGACTTGTTCCCATCATTCTGATGGTTTTACCAAAACTGTGGCATGTGTGGGATTGCCTGTGTTAATGCCTCCGTTCCTCAGAGCGGCCGCCTCGAATACGCTCCTTTCCTTTTCCCTCTGTGTTCAGGCACTGTGTTAGCTATAGCATGCTGTAGCAGCCATATGCAGATGTATATCCTCCAGAGCCAAGATGCTCTGCATCGGGGATCCAGGCTTTTGTGTCTGTGGGTAACAAGCCGTTCCCAGCCATCTCTCATCCAGGAAAAACACCGAGCGAGGCACTGCACTGCGAGTCAGCTGGCAGCGATGGCCCACTGATAAGCAAAGTGTCCTTGGTGGAAATCCAAACGCTCAGGGCTGAGAAGGGAGGGAATGTGAATTTATGAATTCTTCTAAATCTGTCCCATAAATGCAGAAGGCTTAGCAGAAATGCCAACCCCTGTCCCAGACTTGTTATCAGGTCACCTCCGGCTGATGGCAAGTGAAAGCAGGACACAAAGGTCTCCATTCTCGCAGGTTTTAATTGGACACTGCCAAGATGAAACAGCTCCTGGGTTTTCAGAGCTGTTGCTAGCATCTGAATTTATTAAACATGTATTTTGAAACTGCAAGGAACCTGTCACCGTTTCCTATTTGCACTTCACTCTTCTTGGAAGGAGAGAGCAGACAGGCTTCCTTAAAGCTGGACTGCTGGGTACTTTATAGCCTTGGTGTGCCCTCCTGATTTTCCAGCACCAACTATGTTTAGGTTTCCAGCACTGCAGTGTTTGAAACTAAAACATACTGTTTTCCCTGCAACAATGCCGGGTTTTGTAACTTTCTCTTTAAACAAATCTGAAATTATTTTGGCACAGATACGTTGCCAGCCTCCTTCTAAACAAATGCCGAGACAGGAATATACGTGTATGCCTGCGCGAGGCACCGCAAAAGCATCTGGAAATGGTGGGGCTTTTTCTCTTGTTGCTCCGCTGCCTTTTGTGCCTGATCCCATCCAGTCTGCAAGCCTTCTGAAGGGGTTGATTAAGAGGAGAGGAAGGAAAACACCATGAATTTTAAGTGGTGTGAGCCCGGGTTCACCCAGCAGGGCTCCAAATTGGCACAGGCAGAGAGCAGTGTCTGTGCGACGTTCAATGGAGGCCATGTGCTTCTGCACAGCTGCTTTCAACTCTGCTCCAGGGAAGCCACACAGCCCTGGGGAATAGGCACTGGGGAGGGAAAAAAAGCAAAAAAATAAAAATTCAGGATCCAAATTTCCTTTGCTTTCCTCTGGCTTGCCAGCAAGTACTGAGCCCAGCGGAGCTCTGCTGCCTTCGGCTTCTCCATCTGGAGAAAGGCGGGCGGGCGAGCGGGGTGGCTGGCACCCTGCACCCTGCCGTGCCGGTTTTTCTCCTCTGCGTCAGCCTCTTGTTCTCTCCCCATGGGCCGTGGCAGGGAACAGGCCTCCCGCCTCGTCCCTGGGCTCCCCCAGCACCCGTGGGGCGCAGCGTGCAGTGTCATGGGGGATGCTGCAGGAGAGAGGCTCCCAGGGGTCTCCCCAAGCCAAAGAGGAGGAGTAGGAAGGCCTGCAGATTTTTGCTGTGGTGGAACTAAACACGCAGTAATTCACAGAGTTTTCAATGTCAAGCCCTAAAAAAGCATTAAAAAATGCCACTGCATCTCTCACCACATTAATAACCCCATTCTATATCCTACCACATTAATGCCCTGGCCTTATCTTGTTAGTGAATACATCCCATTGTTCCTCACCCTGGTTTTCCCCCCAAGGAGCATTCATCTAAAGGCTGGTTGCTCTTTCCCTTCTTGCCTTCAATTGGGGCAGATCCTGTTGGTTTCCTTGGCTTTGAGGAGCCTCCCATAAGAGCCAGGTCATGTGAGAGGGTCACATCTGGTGAGCGAGGTCGCATCACGCGCTGCGGCCAACATCAGGAGGTCGGGCTGTGGGAGGGGAGCACCAGCTTTTTGCCGGGAACGGAGTTGGTAACTCAAACGTTGACCATTTCATGTTTTCCTCCCACCCTCCACGCAGTGACGTCTCCATGCAAGATCCTCAAGTGCAACTCTGAGTTCTGGGCGGCCACGTCGGGCACCCACCACCTGGGCGCAGAGGAGGCCCCCGAGTTCTGCACAGCCCTGCGCGCCTACGCGCACTGCACCCGCCGCACCGCCCGCACCTGCAGGGGCGACCTGGCCTACCACTCGGCCGTGCATGGCATAGACGATCTCATGGTGCAGCACAACTGCTCCAAGGATGGCCCCACATCCCAACCCCGCCTCCGGACATTGCCCCCCGGGGACAGCCAGGAGCGCTCCGACAGCCCCGAAATCTGCCACTACGAGAAGAGCTTTCACAAACACTCGGCCACCCCCAACTATACTCACTGCGGGCTCTTCGGGGACCCTCACCTCAGGACTTTCACGGACACCTTCCAGACCTGCAAGGTGCAAGGGGCCTGGCCGCTCATAGACAATAACTACCTGAACGTCCAGGTCACCAACACGCCAGTGCTGCCTGGCTCCTCGGCCACCGCCACCAGCAAGGTGAGCCTCGGGCACAGCCTTGTGAGGAGGGGTGGAGGTACTTTTGCACACCCTTTCTTTCCATCATCATTCTCTTCCACCATCTGCACATCTCTCTAGGGAAGTATGAGAGTGGATAGGAGCACCTCATAAACACGAGCACATGACCATAAATGTCAGATGCCCATCCAGACTTTCTTCTTCTGTCCCCACTTGTATTTATATGCCCAAGGTTTCTTCCTGGGCGTGCCCAGCCCCATCATGGTTATCAGGCTCAGGTGCTGCAGTTCAGAAGGCAATCATGGCCAAAAGAGGGGGATGGCAAATTAAGAGGGCTCCCACCTGAGAGACTCCAGGTGCACAGACAGACCAGGAATGATGGCAGCACTTACGGAGGACACCTGAGATCCAAGTAGGGAGCTAGGCTCCTCCAGCTGCCTTCCTGCTGCCCAGGCTTGTAATTGTCTCTCTGGTTTGCAGCCAGATTGTGGCATTTTGCGGGGTACAGTCTGCTCTGGCAGTGCTGTGACAGCCTGAGTAAACATCGCAGAGGAACAGAGTGAGCGCTGAGAAAACCCAAGGGCAAACACGCAGTTGTGACACAGCAGGCCTTGTGTGACAGCCTCAGGTTCAGGAGAGACCAGCAGCTGACATGCTGTCACGTTGCCCTGTGGTGTGTGTGCTCTAAAGCTGAAACCACTTGTGCCAAGATATGGAAGGCTCAGGAGGAGACGTCTTGCTCCTGGAAGGTGTCCTGTCCCACAGTGCGTGGGAGACCTGCTGGGCCCTGAGCGAGGGGAGAGCTGAGTAGCATGAGCATGACAGGCAGTGCAGTTCCCAGAGCCACCGCTTCTCAGCTCTGCCCATGACCATTTCAGCCTGAGCTGGAGCTGGCATTTTGGTCTTGACATGTCCCTAATAAACTTCTTTAGAGATGACTGATGCTCTCAACTCCTTACCTACCCAAGTGCATTCAAAACCTGCTGATGCCTTGCAAATAAGTCTGGCTTGAGGGAAGTGGTCCCTTAAGGACAAGGGGACCTACGATTTCTAGGCAGGAACTCAAGATCACCACTTTAATTGAGCCCTTTTTCTGCCTCACGGGCTTGTGGTGAGGAGAAATTAGTCATGAGATCTGCAGCACGAGCTATGGGAAGCGTTACTGGGTCACTGCTAGAGGACCATGTGCTGCTGGAAAGGACGGGAGCCTCTTGGTCCAAGGGGCTCTTTGTGTTTCTGCTCGAGAGTCTCTGACCTTATCCTTACTCCTTCAGGCAGAGACAGGGCTGGACCTGGAGAAGGACTCTGGGAGGAGTAGTGCAGCCCGAAGACCAGGGCAAAGTGGTGCCTCAGGACATGGCTGAGGAGGGGACAGCAAGGCTGCCGTGGGGCTGGGAGTGTCTGTGTGCTGAGGGGAGGAGTGCTGGGAGAGAGGGATGTTGCCAGAGCTCTGTTCCTGCTGGGATCACAAGTTCTGGAGCCACCACTGTGCTCAGCCCGGGCCTTGGGGTGCCTCCATTTTCCCCTTTGTACCCTGTCCTTGGCCTATCTGCCACGTGGCTGCAGGAGCTGCCTCTCCTCCAGCCCTGCCCTGCTCCCCACACAGCAGCTGGGTCTCAGTCTGCTCCTTCATGGGGGGTGTCCCCCTTCCCATTCCTCCCTCAGGGAAAGAGGAGCCAACTCCCATTTTCCTCCTCCTTGTCAGGCCTTCCCCACAAAGCCAGGTTGGCAAGGGAGGAGGAAGGGCTGTGAGGTGAGTTATTCACCGAGGGACCCAGGTTTGAACTGGTTGATGGTGGGGAGGATGTTGGGCTCAGTCTGCACCTGCAGCCCTTCCAGGAGAGCCTGCCCACTTCAACACCCTGAATGCACGTGGGTCTGCGTGGTTGTGATGGAGCACAACATGGCCCCGGGGGGCAGGGGAGAAGACCCTGTTGGTTCACAAACAGCCAGGGAGGGGAGGAGGCTGGGCCTGTGGGATGTAAATACCATGGGAGCCAGAGAAGCTCCACCACCTACAGGAATCAGGGCTCGTCCCCCTCTGCTGGCTGCCAGGCCCTGGAGGCAAGACGGCGCTGCGTGCTCCGGCATGCCACCACAAGCCTGCGACTAGCGATACTCCAACCAGCCCCAGCTGCATGGGAGCCACCGTGTTGGGCCTGCTGATAACAGCACGGATCCAGGGGGGACATCACGTCCAGCCTCTGAGGCTTGCCTCCATGCATGGTGTCCTCAGCTCTGAAGCGGGATGACCGTGTCTGAGTGCCTAAAAGCTGGGGCAGCCACCTATGGGTGTATAAAATTTGGGGCAGCTTCTTAAGAGGAAGTGTTTACCCATGAGCTAGGCTGTGCTCCTGGCTGGGTTGAGCAGACAGCTCCTCCACCTCCCACACTGATCCTGGGGGTGGCTGTGTGCTCTTTGGGTGGTCAGCACTGGTTGTAACCCTCTGCCTTTTTTTTCCTCCTTTCCTCCCCCTGCCAGCTCACCATCATTTTCAAGAGCTTCCAGGAGTGCGTGGACCAGAAAGTGTACCAGGCGGAGATGGACGAGCTCCCCGCTGCCTTTGCTGACGGCTCCAAGAACGGTGGGGACAAGCACGGAGCCAACAGCCTGAAGATCACTGAGAAGGTGTCGGGGCAGCACATCGAGATCCAGGCAAAGTACATCGGCACCACCATCGTGGTGAGGCAGGTGGGCCGCTACCTCACCTTCGCCGTCCGTATGCCGGAGGAGGTGGTCAACGCCGTGGAGGACCGGGACAGTCAGGGCCTCTACCTGTGCCTCCGCGGTTGTCCACTCAACCAACAGATTGACTTCCAGACCTTCCGCTCGGCTCAGGCAGCTGAGGGTCGCACTCGCAGGAAGGGGCCCAGCCTGCAGGCTCCCCCCGAGGCTTTCACGTACGAATCGGCCACGGCCAAGTGCAGGGAAAAGCTGCCCGTCGAGGACCTCTACTTCCAGTCCTGCGTCTTCGACCTCCTGACCACGGGGGACGTCAACTTCATGCTGGCTGCTTATTACGCCTTTGAGGACGTGAAGATGCTTCACTCCAACAAAGACAAATTGCACCTCTATGAAAGGACACGGGACCTAGCCCCGGGCAACGCGGCTCCCTCGGGGCTCCCCCGGGCCCCTCCTGCCCTCTGGGTTGCACTGCTGTGTTTGAGTCAGTGTTGGCTGGGTTTGTTATAGAGGTTTGCTCCCTCGCACTGTGGGGAAAGGGGAGCAGGAGGGGATGAGGGACAAGACAGCAGCGCTGGACGAGGAGAGTTTGGATAGGGGATCCAGTGAGGAGTGAAAGGATCGTCCTCAGATCTCAGCCCCTCTCTCCAGCACCTGGTCCTCCCCAGTTCTTGTCCAGGAGGAACGTGATGCTCCCAGGACCAGTCGGGAGATTTTGCTGGACTGCACCTCGAGTAGTCCTTCCTCACCTCCCATCATCCTCATCCTCCTCCTCCCTGTAGTGAGGGTGCTGGGGAACCCCACCTCCTTGCACGGCACCCCTATGGTCCCGAGAATGCTCGTGG
Organism: Netta rufina; assembly: GCF_964035555.1. Taxonomy (NCBI): domain Eukaryota; kingdom Metazoa; phylum Chordata; class Aves; order Anseriformes; family Anatidae; genus Netta; species Netta rufina. The sequence continues at coordinate 16,515,222 of NC_140134.1, read as the reverse complement.
TGACTGTGATGTTGGAATGTGTGAACGTGGCTTTGTGTTAGGGAGCCGTGAGCATGACGGGGCTGGGCTCCGTTTTTTTGGGCTGTGCACATTCACACAGCCCCATCGCTGCAGGAGGCGATGCAAAAGCAGCAGGTAGGGGCTGAAACGGTGGGGCTAGCCACAGAGAAGAACAAGGCACCTTCTGGGTAGAAGGAGGACATGTTCCTCAAGCTTTGGCTTGTGTTCTCTGTGGTTCAAAGGGCATCTCCAATTTTAGCCACTTCTTTCAGCTGATTCACTCCATAGTTCTATTTCTGGCTCCCTTGTCTCTGCCCAGACCCACTGAGGACTCTTGATTGCGACAGGAGAAACCTGGCCAGTATTCAAGTGATTTCTTTAACTTCTGCCTGGCGACGGATGAGCTCCTTGCGCCATTTACTCCCCTAAAACTGGCAGTGGGGAGGCTGCTCAGTGGGAGACCCGCTCCGTGCCCCCTCAAGCCCCACAACCCCTTGCCTGCCCGCGGATCAGCCAGGTCGTGGAGCAGGAACGTCCCTCTCTTGTTTGTTTGCTGCTAGGTCTCTGCTCTGCTCCTCGTCCTGGGGCCGTGACTCACAACCCCATTGCAGACCCGTTGCACCTTAAGCCCTTCTGGGCTTGACTCTGGAATGGGGCAATGTTAGAAATCCAGCCAGGAGACAGGATGCAGCAGAGGACCCCCTACCCCAACAACCCCCAAATATCTGTTCCCTGCCTCAAAATCGTTGATAATCTCCCTTCCCCACCACGTTGTGCTGCCCAACCTCTTCCTCTCCATGTTCCTCTGTGGTTCACCTCATTGCTCACTGAACAAACAGCGAGACCACCTTTGGTCTGCATCTTGGAGACCTCTTTATGGATTTCCCCTCCTTTCCTCAAGGGGAATTTCCCAGAACTCAACCCCAAAATGTGTCACCCTTGGGGGAACCTCCTGCTCAAGGGAGGTCTCTGGGCATGACGAGACAAGCTAGCACCAAAAGAGGTGGGAATAGGCTACATTTGGCAGTCTGAACTGGTGCCAAGAGGCAGCCTGGTGTAAATACTCAATGTGACTATTCATTGTGTCCTAACAGCTCTAGAGCTCCATTTGTAAAGCAGCAGAGAAATGCAAAATTGTGTCAATGGATGTAATTTATATTGTCTCTTTAATATATAGAGCCCTGGCATTGATCTCGTGTGACTGTACAGATGAAGAGATGTAATTGGTTTTTAAGTGTTTAAGGAAAGAAAAGAAACAAACATACAAACAAAACAAAAACAAAAAAAAAAAAAGATGTGTTTACTACTTTGCTCCTTGCTTTGTTTGCTGGTGCCCCAGGTATTCTGTTTAGGCAGATTTTAAAATAAGGATATCACAGTTTGGCAGCACTGAGGAGACCAACCACTGGACCCCACGGCATGGGACAGTTCAGCTTCCTGAAGCACTAATTGCTCAGCCAGGCTGATTTGGACTTTTTGTTTCCCATATTAAAGAAAAATCCAAACATTTGTCTCTTGAAATTCAAAACCCAAGTTTTGAAAGCCTAAATTTCTCACTGGCTATGGGGAAACACTTGTTTCTTGCCATATTACCCCATAGATAACAGCTACTGTGCAAAGCATCCCCTCTGAAGACATGCTGCTTCGCAAACAGCATCTAAGCTGGCCAAGCCACAGCATGCCAATAAGGCCATCCTTCCCATAAAACCTCCCTTTCCTATAAAGCAATCACCCTCTTACACATTTGCTGTGGCTCGGGGGTAATTTAAAGCCAAGGAAATTATATTTGATTACCACATGGCTCAGTCCCACTGTCCAGGTGAGCGCTCCAGTGGTGGTCAGCTGTCGTAGGGTGGTTGGGGTATCCCTATTTTAGAAGCAAACAGTGAAGCACTTTATTTTGGTTGTGTTTGACCCAGTTCTGGTTAAAGGTGAAGTGTGGCCAAGAAAGACCCGATACTTGGAAACAAAAGAAATACCTAGGTAAAGGGGGGACATTATGAGAATGTCCCCCACCTCCTCCCTGCGTTCAGACCCACGGGAGTGTCACCACGTGTATATACTGTAAATTATTTATTGAGAGAAATGCAAGTAAAGTTTGAGGTTTTTTTGACAATAAATTAGTGGGTCTCGTTTTGTTCCCGGTGTGTTGTATGGTGCTGTTCACCACTCGCTGCAATTGCTATCCCATTTCTGCATTCCCTCTGAAGCAGCTTGCTTCAGTCCAAAGACACCTTGACAGCTCATCTCTGTCCAAAATCTCTCATAATTTTGCTCTGGGGTTTTATTTATTTACAGCCAAATGAGAAAAGGGGATGGTGCGGAACAACTATAGCTAATAAACCATCTGAGCCTGCCTCTCTGAGCAATGGAAGGAGCCAAGCCAAGCAGGGTGCCATGGCCCTGCTCCTCCCTCACACATCGCTCTTGGCTCCAGTCGGGTTTGTTAGTGCCCTCTGATGAGGGAAACCAAAACTGCACTTCTCTGGTTCATTTTCCTCTTTGAAAAGCTGACCTGCCGCCTGATCCAACAGCAGGAGCTGGGAGGCTGCGAAAACCGGGTGGGACATGGGCACGGGCTGAAGGTATGCACTATTTGGGTAAATTCACACAAAGACATCAAGCACCAGAGATCTGAGAGAAACACAACCTTGCTCTCTGTCAGAGCCCTGAGCAGCTGGCAGGGGTTGGAAAGGGCATGGGAGGCAAACCCACCCGCTCAGCCACCACTTGCAGCAGCTCCCAAGAGTTCAGCAGGTGGGACAAGGGGTCAGTGCCCCCCAAGTGGCCGGGATGCTCCCATCCTTGCTGCTCCTGTGTGGCGCTGAAGCTTCCCCATGAGAGGAGCAGCAGGAGGAGGCACAGGCCGTGCAGGGACACCACGCACAGGTGCAGCAGTGACCCTGCCAAGGGTTCCTACTGGCTCTGGGTGAAGCTTGCAGGCTGAAGCTCTGAAGTCAGGGAGGACACAGCCATAATCCCTGTGGGCAGCTCCTTGGAGCTCCAGATTGGGGCTGGGGCCATTCCTAGAGGAGGGTCGTGCCAGCTCAGCTCCAGGCCCGTCCCATCCTACTCTTCTCCCATCCAAAGCACAGCGTCTCATAAGGAAAAGCTGCTAAATTCCCACAGCCTGCTGTCTCAGGCATGGTGTCAAGCCCTGTTTTGGCTGTGCCTGCCCATCCCCAGGCGCCAGGCCGGGGTTTCGGCTGCTCCGAGCTTCACGTCCCGCTGCTGGGGGCAAGCAGCCCACCACGGCCACCCACGGGCCTGGCAGCCCTTCGCACGCAGGTGGCTGCGAGGAACCACAAGCACAAATATTGTTCAGCGAAATATGGCTTTTCTCTGGGAACCGGCTGCCCTCTAGAGGGTCCGCTCTGGCATGGCGTGAAGCAAAGCCGGGCCTTCCCGGCCTCCCTGCCGCCATGAGGCAGGGCTGGGGGTCCTGCTCCCACAGCGGCGCGATGGCTTTGCTGGCCACCCTGGGCAATGGGTCCCCTTGCCAAAAAAAGCCAAGCGAGCTGGCAGGAGGCTAAAAAACAAGTTTTAGCCTGCATCATGCAGACACAGCCCAGCCCCAGCCCTGTCCTGCCCAGCACCCTGGGATGGCCAAGGTCTGCGTCCTCAAGGAGGAGATGCTCCTGTGGGACCACCTGCAGGACTTTGTGACCTGTGTGGGTGTCCCTTCTAATTCGGGATATTCTGTTATCAGACCTGCCTGACTGGGAGATACAGGGAGTTGTATCACACCAAGGGATCATTTCTCCTTCAGCTTGCACAGGCACTCAGGGTTTAAGAGTTCACAGCACGGTGCTGATGTCCCCAGCATACAAGTGCCACAAGCATGCCCCCCATGCCCATATCCTTACCTGCCCCATTGCTCTGGCTTGCCAGGCCCATGCTTCTCCACCTTTCCCATGGGCACCCCTGCATAAGAGATAAGTCAACGCTGAATTAAAAAGATCCCTGTCTCAGGTGCACTCATACCGCTGTGCTCCAGGCAGGGACACCAGGACCAGCACCCCACACCAGGGCCTCCCCCCCACCGAGTCCCCTGTCGCTGCCACAGCTGACAGCCCTCACTCTTTCCATTTGGAAACCCATTTTTCAGGGGCACATAACTCAGCTGTGAAATTTCACTCCCGGCGAAAACTTGGCTCGGTTCAGCAGCAGAGAGGCTGGAGAGGGCTGGACGTCGTGGCTACAGGTGTGAAAAGCAAAAGCCCTTTTTACAATGAGCTCTTATAACTCGGGAGAAATGGCTTCAATCCCTGCACTGTGCCTTGCCAGGGGCCAGGTTATGTGTGGGCTCAGAATGAACGGGTGAAGGGGGGAAAATCAAATCCAGCAGCCTGCGGGATGCCATTGCAACCCACCTGGGGAGAGGTGCATCCTGCCCAGGAGGTGTGGGGAGGGAGCAGAGAGCTCCACCAATACACTAGGAACAGGGAAAAGGGAATTCTCCCAAGAAAGGGTCAAAAAGAAGCTCACACATCCAAAGAGATCTAGAAGAGTTGGAGGCTGGATGCACACCGCTACCATCCGGGGTGGAAATCAGTGAGGAAATGTTCAGTTTTTCCTGATCAGGTGGAAATTCCCATCCGAAGCAGGTTCCAAGTCTGGATCAGCCCTCTATCACCGCAGACTGCAAAATTATGTAAAACAGCTGAGAAGAACATGCTTATTCCTGCACAGTGAAAATACCCATCCTGGCATGCCCAGGGCTTGCAGGAAAGGGCCCCACGATCCTGTGACAACCCCGGTTTTCGGCACCCATCCCACCATAGGCAGGGGCTGCAGGACAATCCCCAGACACACCACACTGGCACGGTTCTGAAAATCTCAGGAACACTTTTTAATATACAAGAATCAAAAGTACAGCAGTTTTACAATGTAGGAAAATTTAATACATACTATATAAACAACATATTTACATCAGAAATCACTAGGACAGTGGCATTTTTTTTTCACAAATATAAATTAATATTAATTACTGTTTTTTTAGTCAACAGGTTTAAAAGTCCACATTTTTACAGTAAGAGTCCTTCTCTCCCCAGCGGGGAAGTGGAGGTCGGGAGGAAATGAGTGAAAGCAGAATAGTATTTGTGTGTGGATCACTTAAACTGTTCACGTAAGGGCTTCAGAGAGCTGTTAAGTACCCACCCTGCTTGGGCACTGCATCACCTGTCTGCAGCAGGTTTTGGTCTGCAGGATTTCCATCATCTGAATTCAAAAGGTTACACCATTTCCAAAGGGGTCAGGCTGAAAAATTCTTTTAAACAAAGAAAGAAACAAAAAACCCACAGCATTTTGCTACTTTCTCCTGCAAAGAGGCTAGAGGGAACCCCGCAGCTGGCTCAGAAGGAAGAGCTGTACCAGGTGCTGACACAGACACTGCAGTAACATTTTTGGCTGTGGACCTGTCCCCTCTGATCCCATTCATACCCAAGTGACTATGTCAGGTTATGGTCCCTATTTTGATGGGACATAAAATGTGCACGCGTACGTGTGCTTGGGGAGGACTTTCCCCCAAATCGAGTTCTCCAGCTTTATTAAAGTCCAACCCAGTGAAGAACCCCCCCGCCTTGTGAGCAAACCAATCTAGGTGACTGTTCAGTATCAGGCCAATGTGACAGTGGGGACCACTCTTTGCTGGATATAGACAAAGTTTTCACTGTTGCACTGGTTTCAAGAAGGAAACCCCAAACCACCTCACCCCTGTAACACAGGACGAGCAGAACACCTCACGTATGGACACAGAAAACGCCTCCCATTGGGGTTTGGCTTTCCTGCACCAACCATAACACTGGTCTGGCCAGTATTGCCTCTTGCTACGACTTGTATGGCACAAACTTTCCATCACGATAGCACCACGTTGTGAACGAAAAGAGCAATTTCTCTTCGCCCCTCTGAGGTTTCTTCCATTTTCACATTAAACGCTAATACCTCTGAAAAGAAAGGACCTCTTTGTTGAATACCACAGCAAGCGCGCCTGCAATCACAGCTCAGTGAAACACGCGGCGTTAACACGCTATCTCAACACCTCCTTCCCCCCGCCAGCCCCAGGGGCCCCGTGGAAGACTTGCCTTCACCACCTCCTGTGCAGATGAGCACAAGTGTAACACTTACTCGGGGCAGCGCAGCGCTGCCCATGCTGGTTCCCCCTCTACAGAAGCAAAACTGCTTCTGGGGAGTTTGGTGAAGTCTGGCAAAAGAAGAATAAAATACAGGCTCTGGTGTCCCAGAGCCATGACTTGATGTCTCTATATCCACGCTGAGCTTGGCCCCAAGAGGCCTGGTGCTTGCCCAGCACGGGGTTGTGGCTCCTGCTAAAGCATCACGGTGGTGCTGGGCGCTGTTCCGAAGGCGCAGTGGGACACAGCAGCGGGCTCCGAGCAGGGTGTGCACGCCGTGACTTCAAGGGACCCAACTCCTTCGGCTCCGGGCAGAGGGGAGAGGCAGGGGATTAGTGTCAATTTGTGTGCGCCTTCCAAAGCTGGTTGGAGCGGGGAAGCCAGCCCTCAACACCCCTCAGTCTTTCAGGAAAAGGACATCACAGCTTATTAGGGTCATATACTGGCATCTTAACAGGATCCCCAGCTTCTGCCCCCCACCAAGAAGAGCAGTTGGGAACGGCCTGATCTTTAATACTGAGCTCCAGGAGATGACGCATCCCCAGACACTGTGCTCTGGGCAGCCCGGCTGTTGGAAGAGCTTTGTAGTCTGCAGGGACGCGACTCTACTACCCAAGACCTCGAACCTAAAAAGAAATCACCCACTTGACTTCTGGCCAGCAACCTGTGCATAACCACTCACACCACACCACCAGCCGGGCACTGTTCTGCATCAGATGCAGTGACTCGAACACTTGGAGGAATGTTTGCTCTGAAGCCCACCGAGCTGGGCTGCAAACCCCTCTTCTCCCTCTGCTACGCTGGGCTTCTAAGACGTGCTCCAGGGATTTTTAAGTACCTAGTGCTGAATTCCTCATTTTCTCCCTGCTCACTTAAGTGCTAAGCTCCCGGGTACGTTTCCGATTCAGACAGACAGCAGTAGCAGTGCTGTTACTTTCAGCAATTCAGAGCTACTGCTGAACGGTGGCAGGAAGACGACAGGTGACAATTCCCCGGACAGAGACCAGTCTCTGGATTCCCATTTAACTCTGCTCTACCACCCCTTACCTTTCAGCTGTAGTACAGGTTTGTGATCACTGTTTTGTGAAGCACAGAGAGAAATGCCCAGAAACCAGAGAACTTCAGTGGCAGGGAGAGTAGGAGCTTCAAGGTCCCCAGATGCCCAGAGCCATCTTTTGTCCTGGTACCTTGCAGCTCCCAGCTAGCATCTGTGTTAATGCCTGGACATCCAAGCCGCCCATGTCAGAAGAGAAGAAGAGTTTTGTTATGAATTCCTGAGCCCTGTCCACTGGCAAATACTGCTCTCACCCCATTCTCTTTCCTAGTCATTAGAAGTGAACTTAGCTTTTGCTAAGGAAGTCTGTCTTTCTTCACATATCCCAAAGACTCCCAGAGTCAAGACTTGACAGTTCCAGCCCTGGATCCCCCACCCCTCGTCTGCTGCAGGGGACGCAATGGCAGTCAGAGCAGTTTCTTGAAATGGTTAAAGACATGAGAAATGACAATGTGGCCAGAAAAGTGATGGATTGTCACCAGCAAGGCTCCTACTCCTTTGGAGTCACTCTGAAGTGACACTGAGCCCCTCTTTCAACCAAGCCCTGTGACAGCGACAGCTTGGCTGCTGAGGGACCCTCCTGGAATATGTCCTCCCAGTGTCCTGTGCTGGTTACACACAAAGCCCAGCCCAACCAGTTTATCCCCAATCCCAAAGCAGCATCTGTCATGTAACATCAAGTCAGCGCAGGCACACAGCCTTCTGCACAATCCTAAGCAGCAGCAATCCGCCTTCTTGGTTTTGGGGAAACACTGGGGTTGGGGAAAACTCCCTTGCGCCCATCGGACTGGGGGAAACAAAACCAAAGCAAAGAATGAGGCAGTAAGTCTGGTTCCAACGTTCAGTGGGAGAAAGGGGAGAAAGGAAATGGGAATCCAGAACAGAACTGAGAGCGAGGGAGAGTCTTCCACCTGCTCCCCCAAAATCCTCCTTGACCCAGCAAAGATGATAGCAGCATGTTCCGAGCTTCTGGCTGTTGCATCAGACCAAGTATTTTCAAGACGAGAGCTTCCCCCCCTCGGTCACTTTATGTTTTCCGAATGTTCCAGTTATAATCTGGATTGTTTTTCTGTTCTAACGACCTATCCAGAGGTGACCTGTGATCGAGGGGCGACTTGGAGTCGTGAGGAGATTTCTGAGAGGGGGGCGAGCGAGGGTCCGACACCGTGGGGTGAGGTGGAGGGAGAGGCTGTTTGTAATCTCCCGATTTGTCTGTGTGGAAGGACCGGTAGTGGTCCGAAGGTCCTTGGCCATGGTATCCCATGGGTGGCCTGTGATCAGACATCCGTCGGAAATCCTGCTGGTGGTAATTCTGAGGCCTGAACTCATCGGATCGTCGGCGCTTGGAGTCGTGGTGGTGCCTGCCGAGAGAAAATGGACGGATATGAGGGAACGGATGGATTGGATGGACAGAGATCAGCTCCCCAAGCACCCTGTCCACCACCACTGGGTGTATCGATGTGAACTCCTCCCACCCTCCCCGAGAGGAACGAGAATTACCTGTCATAATAATCTCGGTGGCCTCTGTGGTCTCGGTCACTGTTGTACTGTTCATAGGGCCTCTTGCGGGAGAGGTTATTTGGTCTGTAGTTCCCAGAGCTGCGGTGGGGGTCTCCACGAGATCGCCGGTCCCCGTAGTGGTGGTCCTTGTACCAGTGCTGCTCGTATTGGTGGTGCCGCTCCCCTCCCCACACCTGGTTGCTGTTGCCGCCGTAGTTGAACTTTCGATCTCTCTGCCAGTCTCCCCTGTCTGCAACGAGGAAAGCATTAATTAAGTGTCATTTATACTTTAGATTAAGCACATTATTTCTGTGTTGAATTCTCAGAGAAATTATAACTATTACCATTGGAACTTTCTCCTCCCTAAGATACATGGACCTCATTTTATTCTTTTAATTCCTTTACCATTATTCTGTCTGTCCAATTCTTAAACTTTTGACCTCTCCATCATCACATTTTCTAGTCTAGCAATATACAGTGAAAAAATGTGTTCCACCTCCCCACCTTCAAGCCTGACCAGCCACAAATCCTGGAATTATTTGTGTCCAGCAGCAAACAGCCCGTAGGTTAAGCGGGATGCTTTCCTCTGGTTCCCCAGGGCTCACCTGTGTTGCTGAAATGCCTCTTGTTGGGATGGCCGTAGTTGTCACGGGGGTGCCCATGCATCTGCTGTGGGGTGTGGGAGGGGGGCAGGTGGAGCTTCTGGGAATGGGGATTGTGAGGCACGTGGGACTGGGACATCACAGAATCGCGGCTGGAGCCTGAAGGCTCGGGGCGGAACGGCTTCTTCATGCTGGACACGTCTTCCTTCTTCTTCTGCTCCTGCAAGGGGAAGAGAGGGTTACAGCTCAGCTGCTCTTCCACCAGAAGACTCAGACTAGGTGAGCAGTGGCCCAATCTGTCAGGCTCTGGGTTGGTCTGGAGATTCCCCACGTTGTGGGCCCCCTCCTCATCCTGAGGGCTTTGTCAATCAGCTGTGCCCAAGCGTGGGCAAGTGCAACAAATTTTAAAGAGAGCAACCAAACGAGAGGGAAGGCACTTGAGATCTCACCTCCTCTTCCTGCGATCTTTTCTTATGAGCCATCTTGTAGAGTTTGTGCAGTTTTCTGGCATCAAATTCTGTGAACTTTGACACAAATATCCATAGGTTCCTGGAAGGACATAAACTTTTCCTGTTAGTTGCTACATGAGCTGTTCAACTGCCATCTGCTTTCAAACCAACATTAAATCACTTCTACCCTCCCTGGAAAACAGTCTCATTCCAGCTCAGGACCGGGTGTTTCAGGAGAGTTGGAACCAAGCCCTTTGAAGAAAAATAAAGGATTTTGCACTGGTTTCTCTAAACTAACTCTTAAATGAAAGAGCACAACTTGCAGACAAAACCCTCGCCTGAGCCTGGCCAAGGACCGAGTGAGCTACAAAACATGAGATTTCTCTTTTAAAAGCATGTTAAATAAGAGGTGTCATTCACATAAAACACAGCAGCCTCCAACTGTCATTTTTAGATATCACAGATCAGCCAGACAAAACAGAAGGATCCCTCACCTCCTCCATAGCTTGATAAGATCCTGGTCAGTGTAGGCTTTAAGGCACTCAGAGATGCGGTCCCCGATTTTTAGGAGGCAGTTGCGTGTGTGCTCCAGCTGTTCTTGAACCGTCAGTCCCTTATCAGGCTTATCTAGTTGCTTCAGAGCTTTTTTCACCGGTCTCATCCTTTCCTTGCACTTGTAAAAGCAACAGAAAGCAGAAAGTGATTCACTTGGCACAGTGCTCTGCACTGCTCCCTTGTTAATCAGACAGAGCTGAAAGAAGTTTAATAGCATGAGATATTAGCTTTATCTGGCCATTAGGCAAGGAGGAATCAGCTATGAAAACAGCAATTTGTTAGACACGCTGCAGAAAATAATCGGGAAAAGATGAGTCTCTCCATCTCCGCTGTCCCCCAGCCTTTTAGAGGCAAAGGATTTGGTTTGCAAACAGTAAACGCACACAGGCTGCTCTTGCACTGAGTCTAGGGCAGGCAGGGAAGCAAAACCAAGCATCAATGTGCTGAACGAACAGCCCCAGCTGAATGAGTGCTCTCAGGAGCCTCCCTGCCCACCCCTGTGTGTGTTCACTTCCATCTATTGCTTTTACTGGGAGATGTAAGATGAAAGCACCTCCTTTTTCTGCTGCGTGCATCAGCACTTTGCACAGACAGTAAATCAGACAGGTTTCTACTGCCTGACTGGACCTTCTGTGCACCGTGGAGGGAAAATAAAATAAAACAAACAAATAAAGATAACACAGGACCTACAGGGGATACACACATTTGAAATTACAGAACTGTTTTTTTAAATATGATATTTCAGCATTACCCTATGCAATCACGCGAAGGAGCATCTGCCATGACAACTTTCACTAAAAGGCTATTTTTACAACAAGCCTTGCAGGCACGTTTGCTGCGAGAGCGTTTACACAGCTAGGGAAATGCTCACAGCTCAGACAACTCCGCACCAACTACACCATACAAGGTCACCCTCAAAACCCTCCTGTATTTTGCTGCGTAGAAGCTCCAGTGGCTCTTTGGCTCCTATGGCAGAGAGACTGCCACATAAGGCTGCAAGATCATCTGTAACCTGGGGCTGTCAAACGAGTAGTGGCAACTTGTCAGCTGAAGAAGAGAGCCCTTCTGCATGCTTTGTTGACGTGGTGCCCTCCTCTGCCCTGGCTGGCATCCCCTGGCAGAGACAGGGGACAAATGTGTGCGCAAACAGCAAGCTGAATGTTGAAGAGAGCTATCTGAACCCTTTAGCCATGCAATTGCATGGTGAGAATTGGGAGTTGAAGAGCTTTGAAATTTCTTCCAGCTGATGTGCTATGTACAGCAGCCAGCTGGTGGACAACTGGTCCAGCTGGTGGGCAGGTGGACAGCTCCAGGTCAGGGTTGTTCTGCCATGCTGTGCAACCAGCAAGACGAAATTGCTGTCGGACACTACAAAGAGGTTCTCTCCCTGCCAAAGGATCAGTGCTGTGCACACACCTTGACACCTAAAACACATCCTTGGATAAAGCACAAACAAACCCTTGCTGCTTTAGTGGGGGTCTCTGCCACTGCCATCCCATCTCCCAAGGAAAATACTCACTATGCTGAATGTTTCTTGGTCCAGATCGTCGTCCTCATCTTCTCCAATGGGGATTGGTTCACTCCCCGCTGTAATGTGGACAGGACCTTGTGATCTCTTCCCTTTACTTCCAGATTTGGCTTCACCACCTTTAGGCTTTACAAGGAGAAATTACACACATCACATGATGAGCCAGACTGACAGATCCCCAGTGATCCAACTAACAACCTCCACACTATTGATACTGGCAGTTATTAAACCCTGGGCACCGCTCCTACAACTTTCCTCCCAAGATCTCAAACTGTTTTGCTGTAATGCCTCTGTTTAGCTTTATGTCATCCCTGAGGGAGCAGAGGGAAGTCAGAGCCAACGTTTTGGACATGGTTATACTCATGGAGAGAAAAAACAGCACTGAAGACTTGGAAGAGAGGTTAAGCTAAAGAATATAAGCCCCTTGCAGAGGACAGAGCTCAGAGAAGTCTCATGTCTATGAAAACCTGCAACTTCATGAAATTCAGGAGGGCTGGAAAAGGAATAAGGCCTTGCCCCACAGTGCTTCGTTGAGATCTCTTTACACAGGCCCTTTAACGAATCATAGGACTTACAGCTTGCCCTTCTGCTCAGAGACTTTCCTATCTCTTGAACTGCTCCTGAAAATACTTCTTACCTTCTCTTTCTTGTCTTTTGTCTTCTTCTTCTCTTTATCACTTTCCTTTTCTTTCTTAGTGCTTGTCTGTTTTTCCTTGTTTTCTTTGTTCTCTTTCTTCTTCTGTTTCTTTTTCACTGGGCTCTTTTCCAAGCCATCCTCCTAGAAAATCAGTCACACCACAGTCAAAGCTGGAGTCCCTCAGCTCACATACATGCTCTTCCCCAAAACATGCATCCTTGAAAAGCAATCGTTTGTTGAGGCTCATCCAAATTTGCCCTCACACCTCTTTAACCAGACAGCAAGACTGGCACTGCAGTCCACCCAACTGAACAAAAGGGCATAAAACTTATACAAGCCCCAGTCTGTAACTAACTGGCAAACTGCAGATAAGCACCGCTTTCCTCTGCCAGTTGTGCTGGAGAACGCTCAGTCCATAAGGTAGATACTGATCAGAACATGAACAAAAAGCTTCAGACTACAAGCCAAACCACTCAGTGACAGGCGGCTTTCTAAGCAACAGCATGACCTTGGTAGACTCCAGCTTCACCACTGGCTGATGTACTGAAAAGGAGAGGGAAACAATTCTTCTTTCTCTCCTTTATAAGGGCAACGGGCTTTGTCCTGAGACAACCCTTCCTCCAAGTTAGCGTGTGGATGTGTGTGGCCGTTCTAGCATCCTCCCAAAACATTTACGGCACTAACCTAGAAGAGTGGGTGGGAAAGGTCCTTCCTTCACCCCCACAGGTGTATATATGTTTTTGTAAGTTTGCCAGTCTCCGGTGGGAACGCATTCTGTAGCTCCCCTTAACTCCACAGGGCATTCGCCAGCAGGGTGCTTCTCAAGTTGAGCCTCTGTAGTAGCAATATAGCTCAAGGAAACCTGGAAAAGGTGCTATCCACCTTGACTCACCTTGACTTCACCCTCTTCTGACTGGTTGTCTGAGTGCCGAGGAGAGGAGAGTTCGTTCCCATGCTCATCCTTGACTTTGGGAGCCTTGTTCTCTTTCTTTACTCGTGGTTTCCTCTTCTTTAGCTTGCCCTGGAGAAAAGACAGGACAAGTCAGAGCAAGCAAATCACTACAGCTGCTTGCTCGAGGCATCCCCCTTCTGAACATCTCGCAACCAGCTGCAGGTCCTGCAGGGTGCCAGGAAACCTGAAGAGCTGCAGGAAAGCCTGCTGGGCCCCATATGAAATTAGGTAATCAAATTGCAGCCAGCTAGAGGGATTGCCTGTGAGATTTGAGAGGTCAAGGGGGCATCTCAAGCATCTACAGACTGGTGCACACAGAACAATGACAATGAGGTGACAGGGCCAAAGCTCCCTGACTCCCCCTGTCACCACATATGTCATGGATATTTAACAGAGCACATCATGGCGCAACTCCCAGGTGGGAGAAAAGGAAGGCCAAATATATTTTAAGACAATTTATTCCAAGTTAATTTATGTCCTGTCTGAATAGCTTGAAGCACTTCTGGCTGGGAATTGAGGGAGTTTTCACCACCCAGTCTTGTCTATTCCATCTTTTTTTTTTTAAAAAAAAAAAAAAAAAAAAAAACTTTCCTAAATTGCAAGCAGCATCCACTTCTCAGAAACTGCTTAAAGAAAAGGGCACAATGTCCCCTGCTTTCCCTCAGTGGTTCGCACACTCAGCTTGCACAGCCTTTTTGTAAGTGACCAAGTTGAAAATTTAACATGGGAATAGAGTCATACTGAAGACCTTCAGCAAGTGTAATAATTAATAACTTGTCCCCCATCGATTATCATTTCAGTATCACAGTGCAATCAGACAACAGACAAGCCCACAATCTCTCATGTAGAAGACACTCAGTGACCTGGCATCACAGCCTGTCTCACCTCCCACCACCAACCAACCACTCGTCCTGAAAACCCCAGAATCAACAGCCTCATCTCACCTCTTCCCCATCTTTCATGTTTTCTTTCTTGTCCAGATCCTTCTTCAGCAGTTTCAGTAGATAATCAACTCGGGTCTGGAGCTGTTTTCCCTGAGGTTTCTTATCTGTCTCAACAGGTAGGATCTTTGATAAAGAAGAAAAAAAAATACACCCACATGCACCTATCAAACCTTGGTAAAAGAGATACACTATCAGCAGTCCCTCCAGATCCAGCAAATGCTTGGAGATGCTGCACCTCCAGGAAGGTTCTAGCATTTCTTCCAACCTGTGCACCCACACAGACTCTCCCTGCCTAGCCATAAGCAAAGATCCAAGCCAGAATCCCTCCCCCTTGGCCTTTTGCAGGTAAAAGGACCACAGCTCTCTAGATTCTCTACGAACTTTTTTAGATTAGGGGGAGGAGGGAAGGAGCAAAATATATTTGGGACCTTGCATTGCAACATTGAGTCCATTCTCCTCGATGCACCAGATTTGCTTGTGACAGCCTTGTCACAGCAGCCTTGTGCCCTCTGGTAGCTTGAGACATTGGTACAGCAATGGTAGAGAAGAATTTTTATTGGAAAACGAGGCTGCAAGGTACCACTTTGTGGAGGAAGCACAGCAGCTCGCCAGCTAAGGTTACCTTTTCATTTCATTGGAACTTGGGTGGCGTGTCTCAGGCAGTGAGAAAATTGCCTTTCTGAACTTCACGTAGGAGGGCTCCCAACCACAGTCTGATCTTTGCTAAAAGCACTCGGGGGGATGTCATGGGAATGCAGCATATTGGCAGCCAAGCAGATGTACAGTCCCAGTGTTCCTCAGCCTGATGCTGCAGTCCACCCTCCTTCCACTGTGCTGACACAATGGATAGCGGCTTATTTTTAACCTGGATCATTTCAGCATGGCCCCCATAAACAGCTCTTATGGGAATGACTGAGGAACAGAGGAACTAAATGGAGGCTTTCCAGCTGGCTTTGCTGCCAGAGCCAGTCGTGTAACCATACCCTCAAAGCTAACACAGACCGGTCTTGACATAAGCAGCGTCAAATCTGTGAAAAATTATTTCCAC
Organism: Netta rufina; assembly: GCF_964035555.1. Classification (NCBI taxonomy): domain Eukaryota; kingdom Metazoa; phylum Chordata; class Aves; order Anseriformes; family Anatidae; genus Netta; species Netta rufina. Next base: position 16,499,822 of record NC_140134.1, on the reverse strand, counting down.
ACAGAACTCAAGCTCAGCTTCTTGTGAGATGCTCAAGGAAATATCAAGTCACGATTATGCAATGCAGCCTCTATACCGTGCATGTAACCACATATGTCAGCATTACTGTTTTCTTCCTGCAGCACTTCAGTGTGGTGCATATGGTACCGTTCAGAGAAAATTTACTGCCAATCAAACAAGACAACTCTGCTTTCCATCAAGCATGCAGCATTCCGCAGAGGTCAGTGTTTTCCTCATTATTATTTATTATTATTTTTGGAGTGGTTACAAACATAAACATCTGTTTCTGGAGCAAATCAAACATGTTCTCTATGAAGACCATAATGGACCCAATGCAAGCAACATGCAAAGCAACCTACCTTATCAGATAACTTCAATTCCGGATCTGTTTTAATTAGTTCCCAGTTTCCATAACCATGCTCGTAAATTCCCACTAACAAGCGAGAATCCTCCTCCACTCCCCAGTCTACATCAAAATGGGCAGCTTTGACACGGCACGTCAGGCGGTACCTGAAGGCATTTCAAACATGAGCTACTTTTAATGCTGCGGGGAGGTAAAGCAAATCCACATATCTAGGCTAGTTTCTTTCGACCACAAAATCCAAATTCCCTGAGCCTCTTTCTGCCACTGCCTGCTTGACTATTCAAACTCACTTCTTTCTTTCCTCTGGGTCTGCGGGGATGGATTTGTGCAGCATTTCAAACTCCTCTTCATGCTGGATGATGGATTTCACGTTGACTTGGACACCAGAGATCTTGATAGTAGGACCTCTTCTTTTCCCAGGTCCTTTCCCTGCTCAATAATAAAACACAGCAGCTAAGAGAACTCTTACAGAAAGAATGTTTATGTAAAGAAAAAAAATGTGAGACATACAGAGATCAACACCTTGCTCCAGATTCCTAAGGCCATCTGCTGAGGTAGGCCCCCAAAATTAGTTAACTTTCACTAATTGACTTAGATCTGCAACCCAAACACCTCCCAGTATCATCATGATCTTAAAAATACATCTAAGTACACTGAAGCAGTTGCTTCAGTAGTTCTGTTCACCTAGAGCAGGCAGAAGTACCTGCTTCAAGTGTCAGTGGCACAGAACAGCCACACATCGAGTGTGACACCAGCTCCAGACCCGGCTCCACCATGGAACACACACCACACATTTGATTCCCACTCCCTGAAGCCGTTAAAATACGATCCTCCTGCATTGGGATCCAGCACTAAATAAGCTGATGACTTCAGCTTCTCCCCAGGAAAACTGACATTCAGCAGAAGCTAACAGACCCAAATGGCACTTGCCAGGTCAAGCAGAAGGTTCATGGATTTCTCTCTGCTGGTAAAAGCTGCCTGGCAGAGATGGGATGATTTCAGACCATGCTTATTTTTCTTGCCTTTGCAATGTGGCACACCACCGTCCAGCAAGGGAGTGCCTTGCTTTCATCAGCTCCACAAAGCACCACCAAAACCATTATAACAGCAGCAAACGACCCTCTTACCTTCACTTGGATTTTCTTTCAGCTGCTCCTCATATTCTTGCATTGCTGACACACAGCTGTTGTGGATGAGCTCCCCTAACCGCTTCAGGTCAGCTACAGACTTATCCACCAGCTCCGCATCCCGGGCGATGCACTCCAGCCTGGGAAAAGGCGAAAAAAAATTGTAAGTTTTGTATCTGATGCAGCATTTCTCCTCCTGGTCATTCTCTGAGCAATTGTTTCACAGCTTTCAATCGTCAACGAGCACTGTGTATGTGCAGAGCTGGTGCAGGAAACAGTTTTAGTCTTTTTTTAGGCCTGACAACTGCACCACAGTGCAGATGCAGTATAACTGGCCCAATCCTTTGGATTTTTTAGTCTTAAAAAGGTGAGAACTGTCTATCTTGGGCACACCTGACTCTCCAGCGTGCTTTATGCCCTCCCAGTGCTGTCTTAGCGACATTCAGTGCTCAGGAGCTGCCATCTGCTGTCCCTCTTGCCTGGCTGAGGTTCGTAACACTAAGGCCCATATACAAGCCTTGTGTTTCCCAACCAAAGAGTACAGCCAGCTGAAAAAGCAGTCATTTCTCAGACAACAGGGAGCTGAGGGACTGTGTGGCAGTGTTTGGGTTGCAGAGCACGTGACAGCAAACTTATCAGGACTGGTGCTGCGTGGGGAAGTTTTGTCAAACACTGACAGCAGCGGGTGCATGGCAGGGCTTACAAATACAACATTGCCCCCAGGATAACTCTCTGAAGCAAATCCAGGCTGAGACTTACCGTTCAAGAGGCAGTCCAAACTTCTTGTAAGCCTTGATAAACCTAAGCAAAAAAAAAGAAAAGAGGAACTAAAGTAACTGCCATAAAAACGGGTCCAATATCACACATACACTTGAATATATTAATTACAGCCTGCCGCATTATCAACTTCACATTCCACTCTGATTAGTTAAGCATCACTCAGGACTGGGAAGTTTCATCCATTAACCCTCACAAAGAGTTTTGTGACCTCAGCTGGAGAAGAACACGACGTTATTATGAATGTTGGATGTTTGACAGATGAGGGAAAAAAAAAAGAGGAGAAACATAACCGTAAAGAAAAATTAGAAGAAAGCATTGGCTCACACCATATTGGTAATTATTAACTTCATTTTCCAAGGAGAAAAGAGGCATTAAATCAATGTCATTAGTAATTTCAAGCTCAGGCTATAAGTAACAACCTGTCACATAAGAGCCAAATGTAGTGCAATGCGTCACAGAGCCTAGCAGACAAGGATTGTTATTTATTTTTATTTCTTATTTTTTATTGTGAAAATCTCTGCCATTACTAACACACAACTTCAAGGCAAGAGTCAGACATCACTGCTGCAACTGAACAGGGCTTTGTGCTGGAGTAGACCCAGTGGCTTCAACTGCAGAATATTTTTAAATGAGTTAATTTTTTCCCTTCTCTTTTTCATCGTGCACTCTTTCAGCCTCTTTCTGCTACAGAACTTTAACCTAAATGGCTGCTATATTCACATTGCAACACCTCCTTCCTTCTCTATGGTTTTGGGGCTGGATATGGGGCAGCTACCACAATGCACCAAGTTTGACCATTTCCTATTTAAAAATGCATTTCTCAGAGACTGAGGCAAGGAAAACTCACAAACCCTTTTCCATCTTTGGCTGAACCTCTGGGCAGAGCCTTAAGACAAAAGCCTGAGGGAAAGGCTCAAAAATGAGAAGAAAATACAAGAAGAAAAGAATACTTTGGAATTCAGCCCCCAGCTGACTTCTGGAACACAGTGCAGAGAGGATATACTACTGCTCTGATTGACTGGACCACTGCTTCTCATGGGGTTATTTTGCCTTTAACTTCAACTTGAATTGTCAGGACTACAGACAGAAAAAAGACGGGAATGCCAGAGTTCTGGGCTTCTCCAGCTCCATCTCATGGCACATAAAATCTTACGTCTAATACGGAATTAGCTCAATCCACTCAGCCCTGCTGATCAGTTGCAAGGATTAATTTTAGGAAGGTACCAGTTTCGCTGCAGATAAAGATAATCTAGCCTATTTTGGCCAGACGTGAATGTTAAAGTCAGCAGCAAACTGAATTATACAAAAGTGCAGAAGCTGTCCCGAAGAGACAGCTTCACCTAAACCACTGATGTGCTTATAGCTGAATATCTCCTGGATTAACTTGGGCTTTTCTACACCTGCATGGGGTTTCTGTATTTTTCTAAGCTGTCTCTTGTGCTCACACTGACCTCCGGATTTCAGCATCAGTAAATCCTTCCACGGTATCTTTTCTAACACTCCGAGGACGTCCCCTGCGCTTTGGTCTCTTCTCGTCATCGGTGTCATCAGTCTCACTTTCTGATCCAGACGATCTCTGAAGCCTTCTCTTAGTTTCTGCATCCGATTCGCTGTCATTCGTTTGTGCCTGCACACAGCAGAAAGACAGCACTACAGTTACCAACTGCTAATCTGCTAATCTTTTCCATCCCTCTCATGCACTGGCACTATTTCTTGTTGAGGCTGAAACACCTCGGCATCTCTTCCTGAAGGTGCAGAAGCCCATGTAATCAAACCAGACTGGGTACACACACTCGTGCAGTTTCTGGCTAGCTAAGGCTCCAGTGCTCATCCTCTCATTACAGTCTTTACAGTTTCACAACTGCATTTTGATTTACTGAAGTGTGACATGTTAAAACACATTGGTTTTCTGTGGTTTTGTGCCACAGTTCCTAAGGCTCCTTGATAGCTGTTTGTTTTTTTTTAAAGACAAGGAGACCTCAGAAATAATCTGCAATCATCAGATACAAATTATCCTTCTGTTTAATTTTCACTTAAAAATTCCCCCTCTTATCCCAGAGAACAGCTCATAACACTCAAAGTCCTAAATCCCAACAGAGTTTCCTTGCACAACCTGCTCCCTGTTGGATTTGGGTAGATCACATCACCTAAAAACAAACTTGGCGTGACAGTATCACTTTTTGTCTGCAAGAGCCACATTTAGGCAAGAATAGTGCAGGGAGCTCTGGAGCCCAAGGGAAAGCAGCAGCCTGAAAACGACATAAACCACTGAAGATCTGCATTATACAGCTGGTTATTTTTCCCTGGGCTCACTACAGGTTCTGTTTGCTAACACAGCATGAGTTGTACCAAACCCAGTATGGGCTTTCAGACTGCATTATGAACCATGGGCCCAGTGCATGATGCCAGCAAGAAACCAATGTGCTGTCTCTGTGGGTTACTCCTAACCAGCTCTGGAGAAGGGGAAGCAGCACTCAGATGGCAGGGAAGCTTCCCCTTGAGCGCTGCCTTTGCCAGCTCTGACCTCCAGCCTCTCGGCTCCTCGAGATGTGCTGTACCTTTTTGGTTGAGCTCCGGATGCGAGGCAGCATGTAGATTTCCTCCAATTCTTTCTGCCTTTCTTCCTCCTCCACCTTTTTCCTCTGCTCCTCTGGAATGATATCGTCCCAGTCCTTCTGGGACCGCTCGTCCAGCTCTGTCTCTTCCTCCTCCATGGTTGCAAAGTTGGCCACCTTTTATAAGCAAAGGAACGCTTTTAGAAATTCCCACCCCTGGCAGGAATACCCCAGAGCTGTCTGCTAAGCCTCAGCTTCTTCTCCATAGGAATTTTGCCAACATTTCCATGATTACTATATAATTGATCCCTATGTCACTACATTCCTGGGTCTTTGCCATGTCTTTGGGCTAACAGCTCTTGAGGAAGTACGTGCAGCTTAAAAAGTACTGCTGAGCCTTGCTAAGTTATCGGGTTTGTTTCCAAATTTGGTAAGTTCTACATTTTATTCACAGCCTTCATGGCCACTTAAAAGGAAAGGAATACCTACATATCTGCCCAGCTGCCAAACCCAGACAGCCCCTCAGAAAACTGATCTGTACAGGTCACTTCTCACCGGGCCTGACGTGTTCTGTCCACCACTGACCTCAACACTGTGGCAAGACATGGGGACAGAGGTTTTGGCACCCCGCTGCAGAGCCCAGAGTCTGTACCTTGAACTGTGAGAGGAGCTCGTCGGTGGCACTGGTGGACACTTCGTTCTCTCGTGTTTCAGCCAAACGCAAAATCTCGTCGATGTCCATCTCCTACCAGTCAGAAAGAAAGAGCGATAAAGCGGAGGGGCCGAGTGCGGGCAGAACCGAGAGGCTTTGAGAATAGACTCGTGGGGTTCGAGAGCTAAATAGGGATTGTGCTGATACGAGCTAAATAAAGTGCAAATATCTGCAGGGTGTCATCACCCAGGGCAGGGATGAACTATCTCAAGTGGTACGAGAGAGTATAAATACAGGTGATAGCATAAAAGCAGCAAGGGAAATTTCCAGGCAGTGAGGTGTATCAGCTGTTTCCTTCAGGGGAAGCTCTGCTACTTGGGCTGTTAAGGGAAGTGGTCAGAGCACTCAATAAGAAACCGCCAAGCAACGCTGTGCTGAGAAGGGAGGGAACAACCTATTTGACTTTATTACTGACTCCGGCATCTCTGTGAGAACAACCCAAACGAAGCAGGCTGGAGAGATGCTCAGAGGAGCGAGCCCTCGTTAGGCCGTGCTATAGCCAGCTCGTGAATCCCAGGGAGCTAAGGGGCTCTCTTGGTGACCTTCACCCCAGCAAGGAGGCTCTGCTCAGCCCTGATCCCCACCCCAGAGCTCTCTTCCTTCAGCTGCCTGGGACTCACACCCTCCCTATTCACCAACCTGCTCTCATGCACAGGGAAAGTACAAAGAGGGAGCAGACACAGAGGGATTACCAACAGCGATGTTATTTCAGTTTCAAACTACCTGAGGCTCTGACTCTTCCCCTTCAAGCTCCTTGAAGAGATCTTCAGCTCCAAACTTCAGAATAGCCGTCAGCTCCTCTTTGTTGAACGGATTTGAACTGCAAGCAGAAAAGAATGCAGCAGGGTTTGGAGCTGTTAACTCAGCTTTGTCACAGCACAAAACCATACCAAAGTTTCTCCTAATTAAAGCAAGAAGCAAGCTTTCTCCCCAGCACTAAAAAGAAGCCTTTTTATTCATCTTTCCTGCTCTGGCATGGACATCTACTGCCAGAGGAGAAACCTGTATCTATTGAGGAGAATTGGGAAGAGTCTGAGGTCACTGCAGCTGTTCCCTGATACCACCAACAGCTTTTCTTAGACCAGGATGATCTCTGGGAGAAAAACTGAAGGAAAAACAGGCAATGCCTTTCAATCTCTGATCATCTTTATCCTACGTGTCCAAATTAATGACTGCATGAGCCAAATTACTGGAAGGTGCCTTTATTTATTAGTGGAAGCTCCCTTTACTTATTAGTGGAAGCTCTCTTCTCCCCCATACCCTATCAAATAAATATTGGGAGGTATCAGAAGGGGAAGCTGGTTACGCCACATGCTGTATCAGAACTCTCTGCCTCCGAACACAATTGCTTACTTGGATCGCCCAGAGTTGTTGTCCAGAACAGTCCGGCCAGTGGTGTCCATACGCTGGATCACCAAATGATCCAGCACCATTTTCTTCTTGGCCCTCTCAATGATCTCCTCCTCTACCGTACCCTTTGTGACCAGCCGGTAAATATTCACCTGAAGGGTGAGAGAAGAACAAAGCTGTTTCCAGGAGCTGAACACGCTGTGCTGACACAGTAATGCCTCCCTGAGTTGTTTCAGAGGAGACTCCCCTGCTGACATGGTCCTTTCGTGTACAGATGTGTCTTTTTAGAATAAAAATAAGCACATTCTTCTGTATCTCAGGGGGACCATGTAATATCAGACTGGTTAACACAGAGCTTGTAGTGTATGTAAGATAAAAATATTCTGGAAAAAATCACTCTAAATCCAAATTAGCATCAAACTTTTCATGTATCTAATAAAACCCTAAAAAAGAAGGATATCCTACTTTCTAGGGCAGAGTGAGGCAAAGAAGTGTGATGCCCCCAGCTGGGTTCTTGGTTTTGAACTATACAAGAACCAAAAGCCAACAGTTTGGGCCAATTTTTGGTTTCCTTGGCTTTAAATGAGTTTCTCTTGGGTTGATGGTGCTGGGGTGAGGTTTGGGGGCAAAAAGGCCATGTTTTCAGCAGCTCTGGCGAGGGGGGAGCCCATTTACATGTACTTGCTGAAGCCACAGAGCAAATGAGCCAAGTAACTCTCCTGACCTGCTTCTTTTGTCCGATGCGGTGAGCCCGAGCCTGGGCCTGAAGATCATTTTGGGGGTTCCAGTCCGAGTCAAAGATAACGACAGTGTCAGCAGAGGCCAAGTTAATTCCTAGTCCTCCAGCTCGTGTTGACAACAAGAAACAGAAGTCCTAGGGGGGAAAAACAACACACAAGTCAGCCAGCCCGTAACTGTGGACATAAAACAGTAACTGTGACTACAGAGCTGTGCAAGGAAATGGATGGAGGCTGTGGTGTGCTTGTACTTCTCTACAAAGCAGGAAAAGGCTCAAAGCCAAGGCAGAAGGGAGAGGTGTGCTGCTCCAGGAGGGGCCAGCATGCATCCTTGTGGGAGGGCAACGCAAACAGCTCAGGGCAAGGGCAACTTGGAGTCACCTCCGAAGGTCAGACCATGCCCACCAGCCCCCTGCGAAGGCAGCAGGCAGACACGTGCTTTTTGTTGTCTGAAGCCCGCTGGGGGTGAGATCAGCTCCGAACACGAACTGTTTGAGTCACTGCCAAGGGGACAGGCTGCCAGGACAGAGCCGGGATGTCTGAGCCCTGGTGGATACCCCCGGCAGAGGGGAAAGGGCAGCTTTTACGGGCATTCCTGCTCCGTGCTCTCCCGCCGCCACTGCTGCTTCCTCCTGGCTTTTATTTGTTACCTTCCCCAGCACCACGAAGCACCTTCTGCATCGCCTGTCAGCCCTCAGTCCAGGCTCCTGGAGTGAGGCTGGACACTTCTCGTGGCTGGGAGATGGCCGAAAGCGAGCGCCCTGCACCCTCCCTGTGAGTCAGCACGCCCCACGAGAGGCTCGGGATGCCCTCTCCTATTACACCGGAGACTCACCTCCGACACCAGACCCCACTGCCTGCCCACACTTCAAACTTCCCCTTCGCCATTTCATATTCCAAACCAGCTGCAGACTGGAGGATTTATTTAGCAGCCATCTCATTCCCCAGACCTTAGGGAGAGAATTGCTAAGTTCGGGCTCTTCCCAGCCTCTTTGGGACTATGTGGAGCTGTGCCTTGCAGCCCTGTTATTTGGGTGTGGGAGGTTTAAAACAAGCAATACGGATGGGTGCAAAAGAAGCTGTAGCTACGTCTTTAAAAGTGACAGGGGTCCTGTAAAAAGAAACAAACTGAACTTAATCCCCTCCTGGCAGCTGGGACCTGCAGCCCACCCTGACCCCTCGGGAGGCCGGAACATCCCCCCTGCCCTACCTCAGAGCCATCGGCGTTGAAGTGGTCCAGCGCCTGCTTTCGGATCTCCCCTTTGATCGAGCCGTCCAAGCGCTGGAAAAATCGACAATAATGATAAAAGAAAGAAGGTAAAGGAGCCCTGAGGAACCGTGGCACCCAAGTTCTGGGAGGCTGACAGCCCCCTCCCCTGCCCGTAGCATTTAGTCCTTAAAAATAGCCGCCAATTAAAAGGAACTGGGCTGCCTTAACCTGCTGCGTGCGAGGGCAGGAGGGGGGCATGCTCAGGCAGCAGTCACGCAGCGGGTGACACTGCAGCTCCCGTTACAGGCTTCCAGCCAGGATCTCTGTGTTTGCTATCCTCTCCTCGGGGTTTATCACGGGACGAAGGCCAAAGCAGGGGCCTGGCAGAGGAGGTGTTTTGCAGAGATGGGGCTTAATTTATTGAGGTCTCGTATGCTGGGAACGTGTCCCTCGCAGCAACCTTCAGGAAGTAGTACAAGTCCAGAAAAACAGCAAAAGGGCTGGCTAGCCAGCATCAGTCAGACAGAAACAAACTGCCCAGGACCCATTAGCCACCTCAGGTTGAAAAAATACAGATATCAACATCCCTAAATAGCTTCAGAGAGCCAGCAAGGGAAGCAAGCTCCAGGGCTGAGAGCCCTCTGCACAAAACCACCTGCTGGTAGATGTAGGGACACCTGCACACAAGGGCTTTTAACATGAGCACATCAGTTATCTCAGCTAGAGAAATGGATCACGGAGTACAAGGGGTTTCTGTTAGGCAGGGTGTGCAATCCACAAGCTGGTTTAGTGATTAACACCCACCAACAAGTGTTTGAATCCATTGTACAGGATTCTCCCCATCATTTAGACTCTTACTTTATGAACAGCAGTACCAAGCCATTATAAGAGCAGTCCTTGTCTATAGCTCTCAAAGGATACATCATTATGCCCACTTACAGCAGGCAAAACATCCACAAAAAAGGAAGTGCCACATCCAAGGGGCAGCATCAGACAGTGAGCGAGGCGTCCCACGCTCTCAGCTGGTTTCTGCCTCTCCATATGTTCCCTTCCTGGAGTGCCACACTGAAATGAAGGGACCTCCCAGTTCCCTCCAGTGTATTTCAGTGCCACCTGTAATCCCAGTCAGCCCAGCCTCCAGGAACCTGAGTGCCTCTCATTGCCCAGGCTCCCTCCTTATTTTCAGGTGAACCCCACTGTTTTCCATGCTGGTGTTTCTCACCTGAAAAGGGTAGTGTTTGATAGTCAGGTACTCCGCCAGGATGTCCAGCATCCTCACCATCTGGGAGAAGATCAGCACTCGGTTGCCTCTGTCTCGCAGCCTGGTCAGCAGCTTGTCCAAGAGAATGAGCTTTCCACTGCTCCTGATCAGAGACTGAAGAAGTAACCGTCAGTCCAGCTGATGCTTTCCAACCTTACCCTTGTGTATACCACACAGAGACACGCAGAGACCTGCTTCTTTGGGAGCCACACTTCTCCCACACCTCTGTAATCAAATCACCTGGGTTCACACAGTGGAAGGCACACACACAGTAAATTATCCAAGATAAGTCTCATACTGCACACACCTCCTGCACAAGATCCCACAATATGTTGCCTATGGTGGAAGGGGAGGGCAGGAGATCCTGCGCCTCAGCTGTGAGGACTATTTCCCATGGACAGGGGCAGCTGAAGCTAAAGCCTCACCTGGTTTTATCTTGGTGAGAGGATGGGAGGAAGGGGAAAGTTAAGAAAAAGCCATAACCAAGAGCGCTGCCCACCTGCAGGGTCTCAATGCCATTCTCTTTCTCGTTTTCCTCGGGAGGTTTGATAAGGTAGCAGTGGTTGCAGCACTTTTTCAACTCCATCACAATGTTCAGGAAACCAGATGTGCTCCCTCTTGTTCCCTTTGAAAGAGCCTTGTAGTTTCTTGTCAAAATCCACCTACAGGCAGGAAAATAAACAGGCCAAATCACTTCACAGTGCAAAGAAGGCATGCTGGAGCCTGAGAGGAGCAAAACCCTCAGGGACATCCTAGTTCAGGCATCAGTCTGCTCTCTTCCCTCCATCTCTCCTCACTTCCTCCAGAGGATTCTGCTTTTTCCTCCTCACTAGAAACCCTGATCTTACTTTCCTCTTGATGGTATTACAGTTAAATATTAAACAGCACCACAATTCTGTAAGGAGCTGTACTGCCCCAAAATGTATTCCACGAAACATGTTCCCAAGTCACACAGAAAGCTGCTCCCATTTCTGCCGGTACTCCCAGTAACTTAATAAGCGACTCACTTGTAATACTGCTTCTGCAGAGCAGACATTTCCACCCGGAGGATCTGCTCCACTTTGGCTGGCAAAGATTTCTCCACATCCTTCTTCACTCTGCGCAGGAGAAAGGGCTCCAGGACTTTGTGAAGGCTCTGGTAGCCGTTCTCTCTACCTTTCCCATGATCTTCTTCAAAATCCTCCCAGAACTCAAACCTAGCAACAGAAATCAGTAGTAGAAAGGGGTCAGAATATATTCTCATGGTATCAAAGAGCTCACACTGCATGACGAGACAAGAGACCACCAGTTTGATGGAGACACAGTGGAGGATAAAAGGTTCGCTCTACTCTGGTTAACTGAACAGGCTGGTGGCACAGCTAGAAGCTCTCTGGGTTTAGGGACCTTCCAAATATTTTATCTTTGAGCTCCATAGCTCCTCATTGACTCCCAGTTCCAAAAATCCCAGGCTTTCCAATATTCTCCTCCAATGTCTCCTGGTAGCATTTACCAAGTAGCAGTTTCTGAAAGTCCCACATCAATCACCCCTTAGGCAGGGCTCTGACAACCAAATTCTGTTTTACACTGCTCTGATGGCTTTTTTGGACTGCTGCTTCCTCTAACAGCTCCTTTGAAATTTGGAGAACTGCTCTTCTCTGTTCATGAGACCTTAAATCTCTGCTTTCAATCTTCCTGTGTTCCAACAAAAAGAATTTTGGGTATAGCTCTTTGTACAGTCAAACATCATTTGGGTGAGTCTGGGGGCATGCTCGTCCTAGCCTTAGCATTGCACACAGCCCATTTCGTTTTAAGAAAACAAAACATTTGTTATAATGTGGGCATGCAAACAATCAGCTAGACACCACTGTCCTCGAGCAATACTCCCAGGGACCGCCATAAAAATGTTTGGCGAGGATGGCTGAACCGCATTGTACCGGAAACCTCAAAAATGGTTGAGATGATTGCTTAAAACAAGTTTAGCTTTTTAGAGATGGCACTAAGACAGCAAACAGATTTGAAAGACATGTATTAGGTTTCCCCATTCAATTTGGTGCCAGAAATACTCTTTGTGTTAGCCATTTAACCTCTCGTTTCCCCTACAAGTGTTTGTTCCCTTTTCACTGGTCTAATTCCACTGAGTTTAATTTAGGGTTTCTGTCTTTCTGCTCTCCCTCCGTCTATTTGATGGACAAGAAAAGACACACAAAGGTATTTTCTGAAGCAAAAAAGTCTTTCTCCAAAAGGAGACTTACTTCTCTGGCATGATGAAATGAAGCAGGGACCAGAGCTCTTTGAGTGAATTTTGAAGTGGGGTGCCGGTGATTAGCAGCCTGTGGTTGGACTTGAAGTCAATCAACGTTTTGTACAGCAAAGAGTCGTCATTTTTCAACCGATGGGCTTCATCCACGCCTAGAAAGGCCCAGTTAATACTTCCCAAAACAGCCTGAAGGAAAAGAATTTAAATACATATATATATATGCTGGGTCAGATGAGTCCCACCACACTGCTCATGCCTCTCTCTCCATGGCCACAAAGCGCTGTCGTGTCTCCTTTTCCAGGGAGTCCTGCCCCAGCCCCTGTGCAGAACCCAGCAAAGGAGTTGGGCTCACAGGAGTTTCTTAAAAATAAAATTTGGGGACCAGGGTGCCCACACCATAGTTGATTTGCTGTAACGGTGAAAAACAGCCACACTGCCTAGCACTCCTGCCACGTCTGAATGGCATTCCTGCAAGTACATCTATTTTGATCCACCTTTTCTTTACCCAGAGAATGCAGTCCTCTCCCAGGCACCAGTTCCTCTCTTTCTCCATGGCCATGGGGCCCTGTTATGGCACTGGCCTCACTGACATGATCAGAGCAGTAGCATATAACACTTTTACATATAGCTATATATAAAACTCTGTAAGTTATGGCAACCTGAGAGTTTTGATTGTTATTTTTCACTAGTGTTAAGCTTCTTGTTTTCTCCTAGGACCTGATGATGCACTGACAGAGTTGATGCCTATTTCCTAAGCAGACAGATTTTGCCTAAGTGTGAAAATCCAGATATTGGAAGCCCTGTGCCAGCAGTTCACTGTAATGTTTTGCCCTCTTAACTAGTCTAAATTAAACCAGGTAAAATCCCACTACAGCTCTGCTTGGTGTCTTATAAAAATTAATACAACTGCCACAGTACCAGGGTGAATATGCAGCGAGTGTCCAACAAACCCTCTGCCCACTACCCACACACCCTCTACCCTCTGTCCAACCCACTCAGAGGGTGGCTTCCTCAGTTACAAGCAAGAGGTGACCTAAATAAAACACCCTTGGCCCATTACTCACCTTGTCTTTGAGGAGGATCTCGTATGTTGTGATAAGTGCATTGAACTTCAACCTTTTAGACTGAGAGTGGATCCACTCATATTCACGTATCTGCGAGAGGAGACAACCAACATTACTGAAGGGAAGGAGTTAACAGGTGTTATTTGAGTGTAGCTATAGCTGGAGACTCCAACCGAGTCCAAGCCCTGTTGCTGAACGTGACATTTGACTAGCAAAGGGTGTCCAAGGAGCAGCTTGTTTTACTGCACGCATGGCTCTTACACAAGCACCAAAATAAGGTCAAACAACTTGCTGTTGTGACATTCCCCCACCATGTCACTACTGCCACCACTAGACTCACAACATTTGTGTGCCGCCTTGTCTGAATAATTCAGAGCAGATGGACAAGGTTGGCAGTTGTGCCCTGCAGCACATTTCAGCCTAGTGGTCTCCAGATCCTCTAGGGGAGGCCAGTACTCCTGTGCTCACTCTAAGGGGGAAAAATAAGGTAGCAAAGTCCCTACAGCAGGGAATTCCACCCAAGTGCTCAGCTACAACCAGCTCTAACTGCCCACAGGACTGTCGGTACTCTCCAGCAGATGGCATGTCACACACATACATGCTACACAGAAGCTGCTGCATTGCACCCAGCATTTCCATCCAACCCCACGCCCTCCGCTTTCTGATTACCCACCATGTTCCTGCTCATGAGGTCTCCGATGTAAACTACCACGTTTATCTCAGGCGCCCACACTTCAAACTCTCTCTGCCATGAGGTGAGAGTTGACAGAGGTACCACCACCAGGAAAGGGCCATACAGCTGGTGCTGGTGGAAGAGGTACGACAGGAATGATATTGTCTGAATCGTCTTCCCCAGGCCCATTTCATCAGCCAGGATCACGCTGTTGTTCCTGTGCAGGAAGAGAACACACACAAATACTGTTTGACTATGTGTTTGTGCCACTGCTAACATACTGTGCGCTAGCACAAATAGCAACCCACAACAGACAGAAAGAGAGCAGTGCAAAAACATTTGTATGAACACTTATGAGTGGATCCCAGAGATATCCAGACAGCAGATTGCAAAAAGGAGCAGATTACAACCACTTCAAACTGGCACGGAAGGATGAAGGCACAGGGAGAAGGGAACCAGTGGCCTAATTTTAGAAGGACATTTCTCAAAGACTTCAACAAGTGTGCAAGCATGCTGAGGCAGAAACCAATTATTTTCTGCTTTCCTTGTTCCACCTACAACGTAACTGGGTGTGAAAAAACTTGAAATACTTCAAGCTGCAGCAGTAGGCTCGGTAAAGACCTCACTTGAGAACAAGAGGGCCAAATCCTACTGGGATAAAAATCAGGAGACCCAAAACAAGTGTGGCTCGTTTGCAGTGCTGACCAGAGCTTCAGACAGCATCCGTACGTACTTGCACCAGGAGTGAGCGAGCCAGTTGAGGCCCTCCAGCTGGTAGTCTCGCAGCTCCAGGTTCTCACCACCAATGTAAGAAGGCTGTTTCTTCAAGGCAACAAACCTTGGTCTCTGCTTCAGTACCTGAAAAAGATGACACCATAAGCCCACTGGAGAAAAAGACCAGGTAAGGCTGAAAATTCAGCAATGAAATCTGTGGGTTTGGTGAGGAATGTAGATTGGCTCATCAGCTAATGTTCATTTTTGTTTTCCTAGCCACTTCTTGTGTCTGCAGTTCAGACACCACTCAGCAGTGTTCTGTTTTCCTGCCTTCCTCCAGTTCTGATGATCAGAGCTGCAAGTCCTCCCAAGAGTGCAATTAGCTGTACATAATGTACACTGGATGGAACAAGTTCCACTTTCCTTTTCGGCCTTTTCTGGTTTTTGTTTTTTTTTTTTTTTTCTCCCACTGTCTCCATCCCTCTCCTCCACTGTATCAGTGTCTTGCAGACTTCCTCTTTCCCCAACTGTGCTGTTTTTCCGTTCAACTGATATTAAAACTTTGCCTGGCTACAGCAGCTCCTCCTGAGGAGGAAGCACTTTGCAAGGATTAATTAAGCCTCTCACTCCGCAGGGGGACATAACATGCTCACTGTGCAGAGCAAATGAAACCAAAAGGGGTTCACATCTCTGTCTAAAGTACAAGAACAGCAGACAGCGATTCAAATGATGGTGGGAAGATGGGGACATGTTCTCTGACATTTATCCTGACAAAACTTTATGTTCCTATTGTTTGTGTCATCACCCAGCCTGGAGAAACAGAGCAAGAGGAGAGAAGAGAAACAAGCAAACCTTGCAGTCCCGGGTAGGAATTGTTTTGGAGTTGTTACGGTTGTTGAAGCTGTCAATGCAGTGCTGAAATTTCTTGCTTATCAGAGCCTCATCTTCCCAGCTGCATTCCGCGTAGGGCAGCCCCATCCACTTGCACAGGTATTCAGGGTCATTTGAGGATGTTTTGCGACTGTTTGCTACAAAATATGCACACACCAAAAAAAAAGCCCAAACATCAGCAACTGCGGTTCTGTGGCTGAACCACAAGCATGGTTCACAAGGGCAGTCTGAACCACCCCTACAACCACAAGACAGGTCTTGGCTAATAGGAAAAGTGTAGAGAGGCCAAAGAGTGCTCCTTTACCTGGGAAGTCAGCATGCCCCGTTGCAGACTTGCTGGTCTTCACGGCTGTGGTTGGAGACAAAAGGGAAGCAAGGGTTTATGTGCTGGCAGCCAGCAGGGGGAGCAGGACAGACAGAGGACCACATGCATTTTTGAGAGGAATTGGGTGGAAATAGGTTAAACAACTCTCCAGGCCAATTCCCAAAGCAACTGGATGCCGGCACCTCTGACTGATATTACTGTAATAATAGTGAAGTGCTAAGCCCCGTTTTTATTTTTAATAAGTAAGTAATCATGAAAATCTAACCCCTGAGCTGCCTTGCAGCCTAACCACATCCTTAACCACAATGTCACGGAAAGTAGTCCTGACAGCACCAGGCCTGTGCTTCTGCAAACACCTTGACAGAAGTCAAAGGACTTCACCAGCAGCAGCAACTTCAGCAAGCCCCTGGAAGCTGGGTGTATCATCCCATACTTCAAAGCAAGAAAAGGGCAAGTGACCAGCATTGCTTGTAGATAGATAATTGTAAACCTGCAGAGCTACTGTTCAGTCCCTAAATCTCACACACTAATTCTCCAGTGATATGGGAATAAAAGGAGAAAAAGGGAGCCTTATGCTCATTTTGCTGTCAGTAGAAATTAAAGTTCCCAAGTCTTACTTCACCCCTTTACAAGAGCGTTGGGTTCACTTACCAATTACTCTCTCCACTATTTGATACTGTTTGTTCAGCTCTGAAGCCAGCTCCTGTTGGCAGTTGAAATATTCCACATCTTCAGGGGATACCTTGGCCAGCCTATATGCAAAAAGAAAAATAAAAAGAGATTATAATGCTTCTGTAACGTCATAATGCTCATTGAGGCAATGTATAGAAATTTTATTTTCGTATATGGTTATGGAATTAAGTCACTGAAGCAGACTACTGCTTATTTGATATCTATATTTCTTAAAGTTTCCTATAATTATAAAATATTACTGGGAAGCGAATGTCATAGAGGCTCATATTGTCTCCCTGGTAAATGACTCCTTATCCTGCTGCAAGAATCAGCCACAAAAATCTGAATCAAACAATCAGGGATGGAAGCTGCTACTCCAGCTTTATCGCTTTAGAAACACACAGTAGCCTCCTTTATTTTTCTTGGGGAGGTCAGACAAAAACGTACATATAGACGAGCCCATAATTAACAAGGCTGCCTTGAAGCAGCCTGCAAAGCAAAATTCAACAGCCTGCCCTGTGATGAGCCCTGTTTTCCAGCACAGCTGCTTGGTTTAGCACGCAAGGTCTCACTGCTATCCATGAGCCCTTATGCCACCTCCTGGGCCAGGCACACCTTTTATTTGTTGTCAGCTACCCAACTTATAAGCCTGGGAATTGGCAATATGTGAAGTTCTGTCTCCTCTCTCTTTTAATACCATGGCCACAGGCATCATTTCTATGATGGGGATGTTGATCAACAAGCAAAGAGACACGAGTGTTGCACACTGAAAACAGTTGCTTTGGATGGAATATGCTTTGCAAGAAAAAATCAAATGTTTTCAGCCCTGATGGTGTAAAACCTCCGGCTAAAAGATTCTCCCAAGGCAAAATCACCGGTCAAAGTAAAGCATACCATTGCTTGATCTCCTCCTCTTTTTTCTTGAAGTTCTCTAGCTTTTTCAGGCCCTTGACTTTCTGCTGCTGCAGGGACTCTTCACTCTCCCATGTGCTATGGATGTATGACCAGCCTTTCCATTTGATCAGGTACTGAACTTCTCCCTCATCCTTTTCAGGGTCAAAGTCAGCACTTGGGTTGCCATTGGCTTCAGTTGCATACACTGTGGTGGAAGCACCAGTGGCTGCAAAAGAAATCAGGCTGCAGTTGGTACCTTTGTTAAAAAGCACTGGACATGAACTGCATTAGAGGAGGAAGTTATTTTTTCTAATGCATCCTTTGTGACAGCACAAAGAATATTCTACGGATTCTTCCACCCAATGAGACAGGCATACAAAAGTTTTCCACACAACAGGATCTTTTTAAATCTCTCTATCATAAATGCCTTTTCTTTAAATATAATTCAAAGGTCTCTTGAAAATACCCAAGACCGTTCAGTTTTACAAAAACACTTTTGTGAGGCTATGAGAACAAAACATCAGCTTTATTTCCATTGTGGCTTTGTCAATGCAGCTATGAAAACTGACTCTACTGGAAGAGCTATTTTATCTTTTAAGGAAGAGAAAAGCAAGAACTTGCAGAACAATGACTGCATCTTTAAAATGCGTGCACGCTAAAAGAAAGCTGCCAAGCACATAAACTTGACATTTTAGGTTTTTCAATGGTAGATTTTTACAAAAGCTGCTAGAAGGAAGAAATAAGAGGCACAGGCGAAAGCGTGAAGAGCACTGAAATAACCCTGAGCCCCACTGGAAGGCTTCAAAGTCGCAAAAGCATTGGACCAGTTGACGAGAAACAGAGAGTGCATGACTGAAATCAGAAATAAAGTCTTTTTCCAGAGCTACGCACCTCCTTTTTTTCCAAGCCTGATGTCCAAGACTTTCTCAATAGTTTCACTGTTGTCTTGCTGTTCATCAGCTCCTTCCCCAGTCATCTCTATCAGGTCATCAGAATCCGTCTCAAAATCATCATCTTCTTTGTAACTGAACAAGATCAAAACCAAACTGATAAAAAAGCCTTTGACTCTTCCCAGTCCAGAAACACACAGAGTGGCATGGAGCGGAGCAAGCCTTTTCCAGCATTTATCCTGGGGCTCAGTGCATGTTCAGCACACGCATCTCTTAAATCAGCCATTCAGTATTTTTCCCCGAGACACACAGATAGCAGCTACGCTTTATCAGAGCAATAGTGCATCATGTCCATGTAATGTTTCTGATCATGGCCAACACCAGATGCTTCATGAGGAAGTGAAGCAATCCCTGCAGCAGAAGCAACGTAAGACCACCAACAAAGCCTCTTCTATCCAGTGACAGATTATTTTACATTTAATAACACAGGTTGCAGAGCACTGAAAGGCTGCTCAGGTGCTACGCTGCCCTAGGAACTACACATCTCATCTTTGATGAACAGTGAACAACCCAAAAATATTCTTCTGCTGGCTCTTTGCAAGTCCCTTTTGAGGTGACTGCCAGAAGGCAAGAAGGTGTATTGGAGAATGGATAATGCTTTGCCTCCACCATGTCTCAATGCTCTGTCCTAAGGAATTACTTATCAGCCATCTCAGACAATTGCCCCAGTCTAACACAGCTGCTCCCTCCTACTCATTTTAACCTATTATGTGCAATTCTTAATCTCATTTGAGAGTGTTTTAGAAACATTAAGCAAACCTCCTTGTGCCTCCCTAACAGAAACTGGCAAATATTTCCTGCCTTACAGCTGGCAAACCAAGACAAAGAGAAGTCAGATGCTCGCAACGTGAACCTGTTGAAAGCCCCATCTCAGGCAACAGATATCTACAGGGTCTCTCTGCGGGGTCACACAGGTTGTCAGTGCCTGGGGCAGGGAATTTGGGGTGCCCTCTTCCCCAGCCCACCAGCTCTCATCAGCAAGCCACCTCACACTCCTCGTTACCTGACATTTTTGGCTGCTCTTCGTCGAGTTTGTCTCTTGGGGGTCTCATCGTCTTCATCGTCGTCGTCATCTTCAGATGAGTCCGGTTTCTTTCTCTTCTTCCCACGCTGGGGTTTGTGAGGCTTTTTAACGTTGGTTTTGGCCACTGTTCTAAAATAAGTATTAGCAGAAAGCTATAATACAGTGGGTTTTACATAAACATCCATGTTGGTAAGCCTTTAAAAAAGCACAAATTTCAAATATGAGACTCCTAGAGACTTAGCCTGCTCTAAGTACCATGGCAACCACTGCATCGCTCACACAATAACTAGGTCCACAGGCTCATAATCGAGGGTAATATTGAAGAAAACATTCTTTAGCAACAAATAGAAACTGCCTCTCTCCCCCAGCACAGGCAGGAAAGACATGCAGATACAGACTGAACCAACCACTCCTTACCTCCTCTGGGCAGGTCTTCTTGCTTTAACTTTCTTCGGTTCAGGCTCACTCTCTGCACTGGTGCCCTGCTCCCCTCCATCTTCATCCTCTTCTTCACCAGAGACCTCTCTTTTCCATTTATTTCTGTGGTCAGAAATGTAGGTCATCAAGGGCCACCATATTTCAACACAAATGCTTGGCTAAGAAGGCATCCGAGCCATCTAGGTTAATACCAGCAGGCCATAATTATGAGAAAAAAAATACTGTGATGCACGGGGGAACTGATGCTGCAATCTTCTGTTTTTAGGAATAGGTCTCGTCACCTACATCTTAGCTACACAGTGGCAATATGCCGTGAACATGAATGGCTCTCACCACGTGCTACAGCACTGCATGTGGCAGGGCTATGCTTCAAACAGCGGGGTGGTGAAGCACTTCAATTTATTTATTTTTCATTTCCACACATGCATTTCTGAAACGAGGTGGAAAAACCTTCAAGGTGGTTTCAAACAGACAGATATTTCTCAGAAGTGCTCGCTTTCACTTACAGTTTATGAGCCACAAGGTGCACAGATACACTTTCCCCTCGTAGCCCAGCAAACAGGGCAGGAAGTCTCATGCCAGTTAGCTTTAAGTAAGTAAAGTTTCCAAGGCTGAAGCCAAATCCCACTGGTGCTACTTGTGAAAGTAAGCAGGTTCTTCACCAGCAACTTGGAGCAAGATTCAGCTCTGAGCTGCCCTCCTCTCTCCATGGGGTACATGGGGAGTCCACAGGGATTATTCCCCTTGTCCCTGCCCCTTATTCCCCTTCATCTTGTTCTGCACTGCTGTATGCAGCTGAATGAGAAATTAAAAGACAAGAAAGGAGAAAGAGAGCAGGGACCAAGGGGCATCCTGCTATGTTTAGGTTTTCTCCAGCAGGGAGCTTGGTAGCTCTCTTCAGTACACTCGCTGTTTAGAAAAACTCAAAGGTGCTCATTAGATGGAAACAGCAGCAAAACATAATTAAGTGAACTTGGATATTTTGATGGGACATCCAAAATGTCCTTTCTGGAAGGTTTTGCATCTTATCAGAGGGTAATAAAAGATAAAAAAAGATAGTGATTTGGCATTTTATTCTCCATTCATTAAAAATGGGGGAGGAGCGAGGATTAAACTATTTGAAGTTCCCCTGAATGAGAAAAAGTAACACAATGAAGTGAAAGACTGACAACAAAAAATGAACCTGACTTGTTCTGGTTCCCTGGCATAGGCAAAGTGGGAAAACAATAGAGAAGTTGGGAAATTGCAGCCATCCAAAGGTTCACATTCATACTTCATTTTAATCATCCAAAGTGTTATTACTGAAATTATTAATTAATTTTACAAGCTTTCCAAGTTGACAGTGCCTGTCAAACAATTACTACTATTCTGAAAAATAAAATAAAACAATAGAACAGAAGAAAAGAAAACAAAGTGCCACTACTCAAAACCCCTTTCCCAGAAACTCACATTTTTTTCATTTGCTTCTGGCCTCTTCGTTTGGGGCTCTCATTTTCAGATTCGCTACTTGCCTTCAATTGAAAAGAGAGAAAATCAGGTTGTAGGCTTCGCCCCGGACCGTCTCCTCAAGGACACAACTGAAAGGCATGCACGTGGCCTGACCTCGGATGCAGCCCCAGTGCTTTCACGGCGGCATTAGGGGATGTTTTGATGGGATGGGGCTGCAGAAGAGCCACCAGCAGCCCCGCACTGGTCCCCCCACACTGCCTCGGCTGCAAGGTTGGAGCCCCTGCTCTCAGCACAGAGCAGGAAAAGGCTGAGAGCCCCAATGCAATATCAACAGCAGGGTCACTGGGGCTGGGATGTGCACGGCCACCCCCCCAAAGTCCACCTCCAGCACCTGGCGGTGCCAGTGGGCAGCAGCCCTGCATCGTGCGGTACCGCGGGGGTCACACAGCCACGGACAAGTTTGAACCTCCAAACCTTGCCCTGCTCGGGTCCTGGGGACAAAGCCACAGAGAGAGGGCTGCTCAGCTAGGACACAAAGTGAGCATCAGGTCTGCTCTGTGCCCTGTGATGTTTGGGAGGGAGGGCTTTCCGTGCTTGCACTCACACTAACGCCTTACGACCCCTGCTTTCATTACAGAAACTTCCTATAAGGAAGGAAGTTCTCCTTAAAAATACACTGTTCTTATCACAAGTGTCCTCCTTACTCTCCTGGGTTTTTCTCCCATAGCAAAAGCAGCCGAGGAAGCGGCTGGGTCAGACCCTGCCCTGCTGTTTTCCTTCCTGCTCATCCCCCCCCAGCCTCCCCCAGTGAAGTCTTTCTGGCTAAATATATCTCGAGATATTCTACCTCCTCGCTGAACTATTTTAAATGTGGGTGTCATCAACTCCTACGGGCTGAGATAGCTAAAAATCTTCGTTGTGCACAGCCCTATTTTTGTAAAAACTGGTCAACCGTAAAAACAGATCCCCACACAATTAACACCCCGAAACGAGCAGATGACTTTGCCCGAGCTACCTGCCACGGAACACACAAAGCACTGGGGAGAAAACCGAAGAAGCCAACGGGAGATTTTTCAAAGGGTATTAAAACGATAGAAAAAGCCTCAAAGACTGCTCGCTCCATGCATCTTGCGCCTTTGAAATCTTCTGTTTAACACTGTTTTTTTTGCTGTGGTATTGAAGAAGTGACCAGAGAGACCCCAGCCTCAGCCCTGGGTGAGCTCTGGCTGTGTCTGTCCCTCTCGTGCACCTGCCGTGTTCCTGGGACAGCAGCAAGGCTCCGAGCCCAGAGGTGCTCGGACAAGGATCACCTGAAATGGCCTGAGCTGCAGTGTTAAGAAGTCAAGGCAGGGAAAAGTCATGCCCTACACTTCTGCTATCTTTCTGCAGCCTTTATTTCCACTTTCCAGCTTCCCTTTCACCAGCAGAAACTGCCCTTTGGCTTGTGCCTGTGTTTCCATTTAATGATCGGGAGTGCTAGTTGCCACATCAGACCAGGAGCTGAATCTCCCAGTGGTTTTGTGCCGGATTTAGGTGACACACCAACACCTCCAGCACGGTGTCCCAACACAAACACGTTCACCACCCGTTGCACTGCACAGGATCCCTGTCTCATAGTCCAAGCATCCAGGAAGCGAGTGGCCGGCTAGCAGCACGGGCAGCCCTGCCCTTGCATCGCACAAACCCTCCCACAGCCTGCAGCTTCAGCACAGCACAGTTCTAAAGTCCTCGCTTTTCTTTTTTAATCTTTTTCCTCCTTTAATCTCTCTTCTCCTCCCTGACATGTGCTGCTTTGCCATTCCGGCTGTGGTGTATTTCTCAGTAACCGTCCCTCGATGCATGTTTACTTTCTGCTGTCTCTTGGCAAACCCTGAGCAGAGAGCAGTTGATTTTTCTCCCGCTCTGCGTCAGAGAAGACCAGATTTGGAGAAAACCAAACACGACCTTTGCCGCTCTCTGAAACTAACTCCACTCATTTGCCAAAATCCCACGTTTCAAGATTTTTGCCTTCACTTTCCTAACGCCTCTGCTCTCCTGCTCTGCCGCTGTTTCCGCGTAGCTGACGCTCATCTCGAGAACTCATCTTTCCCTCTTCGCCTTGAAAAATCTAACTTGTGGCTCCAGCTCGGCTGCATATCACAAAGTCCCCGCTGTCTCCTCCGGAGCTGTCTCTGCTGCAGCCTGGCCCCAGCCTGAGTCATCACAGCCTGCCCGGTGCTCCCACCCCGCGTGCCCGTGACTCAGCCTCTCCTCGCCCACCACATCACTTCTCTCTCCTCACCCGGCTCCATCTCCCTTCCCAACCCCGAGCTGCCCGGCTCCAGTTGTGGCTGAAAGCTGCCTCCTACCAATTCATATAAAAACATTTTTTATTTTTTTAAATAGCAATATCTTAATTCTGAAATCCCCATTTTGAGACCCGGCTGCAAAACCCGACGCTGACTCGCTGAGACCAGCCCACGGGGGAGGTCAGCACCTTCGCAGCACAGCCAGAGCCGGTGCTGTTGGCAGCCCACGGGCTCTGGGCAGTGACCTGCGGGGTGAAGGGAGGCAGGGCGACAGCCACGGAGCTGGGAGCACCTCCCAGAGGTCTCATCTGTCTGCAGCCACCCTCAGGAGGAAGCAGACGGGTTGGGAAATCGCTTGCAACTCGTATGTTGATAACGTCGCAACCCCAAGTGGCATGAGATGAGCTGACAACGTCCGCCCCCGGTCACCACTGGGGTTTTTGGCAGCTCGGCAGGAGATGCCAGGTGTGCACTGCTTGCTCTTGGAGCCTGTAGTGCCAGCACTGCCTGAATGCTGTGGCACGGAGCAGGGCTTAGCCTGCCCCTCCTGCAGTGGCCAAGGAGGAAGGAGATTTGCACAAAGACCAGCCTGCCCGAGCTCCCCTTCCCTACCAAACGCTGCAAATGTGCCCAAACTGTTCCAATGCCACTCTTCCAACTCAACTAGAGACTGGCCTCTTCCTACCTGCACTCCTCACCTCCAGCCGAAGGGATCAGCCCTCCCTCTCCATGCCTCGCCAACTCCTTCTGTCTTATTCCTTCTTCTCTCCTAGCTCT
This sequence comes from Netta rufina, assembly GCF_964035555.1. Taxonomy (NCBI): domain Eukaryota; kingdom Metazoa; phylum Chordata; class Aves; order Anseriformes; family Anatidae; genus Netta; species Netta rufina. The sequence continues at coordinate 16,475,331 of NC_140134.1, read as the reverse complement.
GACAGTGCACACAGCTTTACTAGATTATCTGTGCTGTATTTCACCATGGAGGAGTGCCAAACAAGACATAATGATGCTGCGTACGTTGCACCAAGACAGCAGCAGCTTTAAAGATCTGATCCTGCAGATTTTCCAAGGGTGTCCTCCCCACCAGCCCCTCGGCATGGCCCAGGGGGGCTCTGGAGCTCACCCTGCCTGCTAGGAGACACGAAGGCCCCAGACCGTATCTCACACTGAAGTCAAAGCAAGGATTTGGCTCATTTCAGGCTTAACACAGCCCAAGTTCTGCGGAAAAGCTGGAGCCTCTCAGCTCGCCAGCTCAGTTTTCTGATGCATGCTGAACTTCTCTTTCCTGGCGATACCGGTAACGTCTGAACTTTCAGCAAAGATGCGAGGCAGAGCATTAATCACAATGCAAATGAGCAGGGCATTTTCTGTTTTCAACAGTAAAAAATGAAGTATTTGGGGAATGGCTGGGCCCCTCTTTCACACATCAGATGCACCATGCCATTTACTACGAATTCTAATTACAAACCGTCCTTCTTATAGCCAAAAATGTGTGTCTGTTTTGGGCATATTTCTTTCTTGATGGCCCCAGCACACTCTGCAAGGCACCTGCACTGCACGTCTCGCTTCCCCTTGCTGAAACATGAGGCTGATTTATTAACTGCAAAGAAACCATACGGGCAAGTACAGTTTTTACTGAAAACTCACGTGTGTTCTTATTCCTGGAGACAGCCCTAGTGCCCCGAGCAGCTCCGTGCCCTATGCAAAGCAGCACTTTCGCTTCCTGCTCTTTCGCAGCCCACGCCCGGCTATTGATCAGAAGTTGCCACCACCTCTGACTACATCTCAGAGACCTCCACGAGGTGCCTGATGCCTTCAGCCCAAACGGGGGGGCTCAGCAGAGACAAGCGGTGAGCAGTGTGGGGAAGCTTTAAGGAAGAAGGCGATTAAGAGGTGCCAAGCGCCTCGGGCTCCTGCCAGCTGCTGCAGCACTCAGCACCAGGCAGGATCGAGCTATGCTACCTCCTCCCTCGTGGCGTTTGGGTCTTCCAGCATCAAGGCTTTCCACCTCCTGCTCTCTGCGAGGCCCCAGCACTGTGCTCCTGACACGTCACACCCGCCACCAGACTGCTGCAGACAGGAGTTGCCCTACAGGGACCAGTCAGCACTGCTTTGGGGAAAGAGGGGTGAATGGGGTGGTCCAATTTTGTTAATTCTGGCTTTCCTTTTCACAAAGATGGCAGTGGGCTCGTTGGGAGGATTTTTTTTTTTGTTTTTTACAATATTTTGTGGTATAGCAAAGTTTTTGCATCTCGGATTTTATTTTATTTTTTTTTAACTTTATCGTACCTTGAGTAGTAAGAAATAAAGATATCGAAAAAGAAAACAACATTTGCAAAACCACGTAATATTGTAAAACAAAAAAAGACGGGACTTACCTGAGCCCCTACAGGGCACTGGGGGCTGCAGCCGAGGTCTGTGGCGGGTGTGACATCGCCGGCACAGTGCGTGCCGCCGGGGCATCGCACAGAGAGGCGGCCGGCGAGCCTGGGCTTTGCCGAACTTGAAAAGGAAAACAAAAGCTAAGTCAATGACGTGCCGCAAGCCCCTTCCTAACCTGCTGCCGTGCGGGATGTCCAGCACTGGAGGCGGGCGGCGGCGGCGACCTGCGTCACGCTCGCACCTCTCGGGCGTGCGAATGCGAACTGCGGTGCTGGAGCACAAAGAGCCTGGTCTGCACGCTTTAGGAGCAAACTCTACACCCTGAGCTTTCATTTCGGTCTCTCTCTGGTTTTCTTTCCCTTCCTCTATAACCACTCAATCTTCCCGAAGGTCTGCGGATGAGAAGTTCTGCACGCAAGGTCTGTTAGATGTAAACGAAGGCAGCTAATCCTCAGGGAAAAGGAAGCTCTGAGAAAGCACCAACTGGAAGGTCTGTCTGCCAGGCTCTACCGACTGTCACCTTCAAGTGAAGCATAAAACGCTTCCAATATTCAACCAAAGAAAAGAGATGGGTCACAAAGCTGAACACACACAAACGCATCTATCAGCGCGATCCGTCCCAGGATGGGCAGCAACGCCTGCTTTATCGCTGTGAGTTGTTTCAGGCCACTCTCCTTTATTCCTGGTTGGAAGCACGTTGTGGTTTTGTGTTTTCCAGGACGTTTCTACAGCAGAGCATGACTCGCGTTACGCCCCATACCGGCACCCAGAGCAGTGCCTGCAGAGCTCAGCCCAGCAGTGCCCCACTGATTTCGGAGCCCTGGGGCCACACATATCCACGTGCAGGACCAGGACCTCAGCTGTGCACTCCAAATCCACAAACCAGGCTAGGACTCAGTGTTTACAAGGCGATGCAGATGCGGTTTGGTTGTTTTTAAGCGTTCGATAGTCCCTCACCTTTTCTTTTTTTTTTTTTTTCTTACCTCATCTTTTATATTAAATCGCGATGGTTCTTGTCTGCTTCGGTTTGACCTCCTAACCCCATAAACATCAGGATATTCTTCCCACATCTGCAAAATAAACAGACCATCAGAAGGCCTGCTTCACCCCAGGTATTTCTGACATTTTAGAGAGGTTTGATGGTCAAGGTTAAAAAAAAAATCAACATAAAACCATTAGGGAGTTTTGCCAGCAGCAACCAGTAGAAGGACACTTGAAAAACCTGACTGAAACAGATCGTGATTATTATGGGCTATTTAGTAAGACTTTAAAGGACGTGATTTATCTCAGCATTGTCTGTATAGTGGTCCTTCTTCCCCACAAGATAAAAAACACTTTCCAATACGTTTAGGCTGAAGGACAGAGCACTGACAGCCAGGACAGCCAGGCTCTGCAAGCAACAGGAGGCAACTCCTTGCAGGTGGAATGAACCTACCCACACAGAGGATGAGTCACTCACAAACAGCCCTCCTGATTCCTTCCCGTAGAGAAAACCTCACCAGCTGCCTGAAGGACCCAGTGGCAAGAAGCCCCCAGCAGCAACTTCACACATGAAGCCTGTGACCCATCCCAGGTGGCAAAGGGACCAGACCACCCTGTTCTTCTCCTGAAGGCACCGATGCAAACGCCGTTTGGCAGCGCAGGACACATGGGTTACTGGGAATGGTTGTGCTCTATTTGCTGTAATCAGGCCCTGTAGCAGTGTAATAAGCTATGTACAAAAGCATGTGTTTGTTCTCTCTGGATAGACAGGAGGAGAAGGGGGAGAGCAGAACTGATGGGCTGACGGATTTAAATGTGCCTGTGTTGGTGGCAGAGAGTATCAGAAGCTTTACAGGGCAGATACAAATCCCTGCCATGCCTCCCAGACACCTACAACAGTCCCTCTGCCTTGTCCCTCAGCACAGTTTATCCTTTTATAGTTTGCTAAGCCTATTTACTGTCCTTCTGCTTCTCCTCCCTCCAGTCCTCAAGCATCTCTGCAAGCCACTGGCAGGAAAATGAAATCAAAATGGGCTGCCAGATGCAGCAGTGACTTGGGACTGATGAATGCGAGACTGTAGTCTGGCACTTTCTCTGCTTCTCTTGAAGGAGTGATGGGCTGACATTGCAATGGCCAGATAGCTAAGGTGTTTATCTGTCAGGCATGAAAGGAGAGAGAGAGAGAGAAATTCAGAGGTGTTTTACTACCCCACATCAAAGAAAAATTCCAAATACTCCCCCAAACATTTGAAGAATCTGCCTTTTCATCTTTTAAATGGCACAGGTTTTGGACGGAGGACAGACTCCCATGACAAATCGGAATAGCACCTAACACAAATGAACCTCGCCTTCATGGGCGTATCTAGACAGCAACACAATATAAACAATGATATAATTAATTGCATTGGTTATTCAAGGGGAACAGGCACCAACCCGCCTAGGTTAGCCCCAGCTGAGGAAAACGCCCATTAGCATCAGAACTAAGGGAGGGAGAGGCCTTCATTAGAGGGTGCCCTGACCTTTCCGTGTTCCATCCACACCAATTATCCTCTTGCGTATGGATGCGCTCCCTCGTGGGGTAATTTTAATGTTTATTGTCAGGGCCGTGCTCTTAGCAGCCCGCAGAAGAAAAGGCAGCTTCCTTCAGTCCCCACTTACCAACAGCAAAACAGAAAGGTGAAGGTTGTGTTACCACAGCTGCCTTACAAAGGCGTGCTGCCTCGCCAGTATGAACACGGGAGGTTTACCACAACCTTAGCAGTCAGCCCAGAGAGTGGCGAGAGGGAGGAGTGGGAGCACTGCAACCAAATCCCTCACCTCTGCCTCGCAGGTACGTGGGGAACAGGCTGAGAGCACTGCCCTTCCTGCTCTTTACCTACCTAGCAATTTTCTCCATTAAATCCCTCTCGTGAACGAGCAGCACAAGGTGCAAGCCACAGCTATGAAGAACAGGACAGTCACAGACCACAACACGAAGTATCACTGACCTAACCTGACTTTCCTCCCTCCAACAAACTCAGTTCACCCAGTCCCTATCTCCAAAGGGGCATTTGGGCTTTTTTTCTCGCCCCACACCCCAGTCCATTACTCAGGTGCCCCTTGGGTAACGCAGGCAGCCAAGGCACAGCTCCTGCTCTGGGGAGGTGCAGCACAAACCAGGGGCAAACTGCACACATCAGACACCTGTAAACCCTTTTCCTCCTGTGAACCAGAAGGCAAACCTGCTTATGCAGGGCAGGGATTGCTAGGGGAGCTGTGGAAAAAACACAGCTGTCCTAGACAGAACAAAGTTATTATTTTATTTTTGTCCTCTTTTTCCTTCCCCTTTTTTTCCCAAACAGGCGGGCAGTGATGGAAACGAACCAAAGTGGCCCCAATCCTATATATTCTCCTGGCTGTGTCCCATGGGGAAGCTTTACTGCTTCTTAAAGGGAGAAGAGACAGAAGAGAAGAGTGGAAGGATGGAGGGATAGGATGAAACGAGAGGGTTACTTATTGAGGACAGGTGTTTGCCCCTCGTTTGCTACCTGTCTAGTGCCCAAAGGGTTGTCACAGCAAGTGCACAAGCTCCTGCTCACCAGGATGACACGGGGCCATGCACACACACCAAACAGCCATCAAGGGGCTTGGGGACACCAGAGGGGGGAGGCTGCTGGGGCAATGTGCAACTGAGGCTGGCCCAAGTGTCAGGGAAGGCAAAGAGCTTGGTTAACATCCTGCTGGTGGTGGGTACAGGGGTAACACGGCTCTGCAGAGCACCAGGGGCAATACCTTTTTAACATCTGCTATCCTTTCCTTCTTAGAGGCCGGTTTTTCTTTGGTTTCAGGAGGGGTCTGCTGGGATTTCGAACCCGTTGATTCACTTTCGGATTCAGACTGACTCTCAGAGGACTCCGAGCTGCTGTTTGACTCGCTGCCCTGCTCGCTGCCCTGCTCGCTGCCCTGCTCGCTCTCAGACTGGCTTGCAGAGTCAGAGCCAGAGGCTTCTTCGGATGCCGAGTGACTGATGGTAGAGAGAGAAGAGATTACATTTTAACTGTACTGTCACAGCTTCAAAATATGCAGCGAGCAAGCCTGAGCCCCATCCAAGCTACAACGGTAGGCTTGGAATAGCCTAAACACGAGTGTGAACTGCATGGCCAGCTGTTGGATGCCCAGGTGACATTACGACTGCCAAACCAGTGACAAACCACTGCCCTGATCAAAATCACCGGTTCTCCGGGGACGATCTGGTTTGCTCAGAACAAATAAGAACAAATTCAGAGGCCACCTGGTAGCACTGCAGATGAGCAGTAGCGCTGGCGTGGCTCTCCTCCAAAGCCTGGTAAGCCCAGGGGGTCAAAAATCCAACATCCAATTTCTGAGAGGCCAGCACCAAACATGTATGCATTATGTTGTGTATTGGTAAACATCACATTCCTTCAAAAGAGTAAATTTAGCAGAAAAGAAGCGGAAAGGAGCTTTTACAGCATGTGGCTGGGAGAGCTCTGTTTACAGGATTACACCAATGCTGTGGAGACTGCATTGCTCAGAGCACCCAGTAAGAGGAGAGCAGAACATTAAGTAAGTGCCTTTTTCCTTTTGGTTTACATCAAAATGGGTTAATACACAGAACATCCACTTAAATGCAGGCTCCTTAACAAAACAAACAAACAAACAGCGGCCAAGCTTTTTCAGGTGGCCGTGAAACAATTTCTCAAACACCTTTGTCTAATCTCTCCCAAATCCCTTTTTTTTTTTTTTTTTTAATTTAAAATCCAATTTAAGAAAACAGAAAATTCTTACAATTATATAACACACTTGCTGGTAAGGCAGTGTTACAGAAGCTAGAAGGCAGTGCGACAATAATAAGACTACAAACTTCTCAAACAAGGAGCATCTCTTTCCATCTCTTTCCAGCCCTTCTCTGCAGCTAAATGCTTTCATTACATTGAAGAGTTCGTTGCAAATATAACATCATGAAAAAAGAGGCAGAAAAACTTTGCAGAGGGAAAGCGGGTTTTTAATGTGTCTCCTTTTGTACAACTACAGAAGTAATGAGATACACTGAAAGCTCTGCTTGGATTTCATGATTTAAAAATCAAAATACATCAAGGACAAAAAAATATATAGCATGTAGCACAGATATCATTCAATAAAGACGAACCAGGCAGAAATCAATGTGTGCTTTAGAGGCATCACTACACACAGCCAGTGAGTGTCCATACACATCCATACACACATCCATGTGCAAACAGGACTCGTTCCCAGTGCGGAAAGAAGCTCCCTGCTGTCGGAGGGGAATGCTGAGAGCTGCTGGGAGATGCAGAGGCCTCCCTGCCGCCCCAGCAGAGCTGCGGCTGCTTTCTCCGATGGAGCGGGCAGAGGGCAGCAGCCGAGCGCAGCGGGAGCCTCCTGCAGGAATCCCTCCAGCGCAGGGCACGCGGCCAAGCTCCCGGCCGCCATTTCACGGCCACCCCTCTTCCACCATCTTAGGGTTTCATCGCTCCGCTGGCTGTTTGCTCTGGTTCAGCTCGCGTGGCCTGGAGTGGAAGAGCTCAGTGTTTGCAGAAAGGGGAGGGGAAGGAAAATAAAAGGAGCTGTGGGCAAAAACGTCCAAAGGGAGAGAGAAACGGAGACTTTCCAGCAGAGACGAGGATGAATTGTCACTGATGATCGCCGGTTTCGTTGTCCCGGTTCGGTTTTGACAGGGATGTGGGTGTCACATCGCTCCCTTCCAGCAGGACGGGACCATTGAGCAGGTCCGCAAGCAGCCACCACAGCCCCGTGACACTCAGCTCCCATCCTTCCCTCAACATTTGCCTCGCCATTTGCCCCTGCCCACTGCCAGGGCCTCACAGCTCCCCGCCTGCCCTCCCACAGCTTGCCCTGGCCCCCACAAACGCAGTCACAAATCTCCCAACATCTGCTCAGCCGCAGCCCTGGAACGCGGTCCGCTTCCAAGAAGTGTTGAAACCTCTTCACTGGAAATTTTTTTAAGATCCAGTGTCGTTGTTTTTTTCAAGAAAAGCGAGGGATTTTTGTTAGGAAACATCACCATAGCATTCAAGGAAACAATACGCTAGGGACAGGCGGTTTCCATGGGCAGGGCTCAGTAGGACACGTCCCACAGAGCCCTGACCTCCTGAGAGGGTGCCTAGAGGCGGCCAAACCTCCAATGCCACGGCACTGAGAGGCAACATCAGGCTCGGGACAAATTAAGTTGGCATCCCATGTCCCATGGGGACACGGGAAAGAGGAAAATACTTTTCTTCAGTCGCATTTATGGGCAAGAGCTGGAAGGAATTACAACAGGGTCTCGGCAGTACTTGTGTGAAGGCAGAGCAATGAGCGCCGGCCTCTGGAGCAACTTCTTTCTCAAGGCCCTAAGCTCTATGACAAAGATACAGGGACAGCCGTTGTACACATGCCTAGCCATTGTTCCTGCGTGCTAGCCACGTTATCTGGACACTATCATTTTTCTCTCGATGTGAACAGAGCTGTCTGCCAAGAGGAAGGCGCAGATGAGGTACACAGCTGGTGCCCAGGTATGCACGTGCCTGCCCTAGTGCAGATGAGAAACGCCATTTCCTGTTCAAGGCTGTTGCAAATAATTTTTAAAAAGACTTTGAAATCCCTTTATCAAGGCAAAAGGATACTTAAAAGCCAATTCCGTAAAACAATCCTTTCTAAATACCACCAACACAATCAGGAGGTGCTTCCACCTGCCAGTAAGGTGTAAGGGCTTAGCAACGCGACGTGTCAAAGCAGGCCTTGCCGCTGTGCATAGCTGGTGATTTATACCTCTTTTCACACACTAGTTTTGGGATATGCCCTGCTTTAACATCCCTGAGTTAACATCCAAAAGAGGCCTACTCACAATTAAACTGTAACTGGGGGATAAGCTATAATTAATTGTGTCAAAATCCCTCGTCAGGCAGCCCAACACCCTTCCAATTCAGTAGAGAAAAACACCCATGAACATCAAAACTACAGCTGGATCGTTGGGAACTCCCTTAAACCGAGAAACTCCCATAAAAACTGCGATCTGCTAATGCTCAGCAAAACATGCTCCCATGGCTTCCAGGAACTACTTTAGGCTATAATTCTGTTTTAATTAAGAATCTGCTCCTGATTTGATGGAGGAAAAAAAAAAAAAAAAAGTCATCCCTTACCAAGGACACATTTCTTCTGAGAAATAAGTAGCTGAACGGCAATGATAAGACCTTTTACAATCAGGCATCTAAGTTTACAAGGCAATTACAGCACGTCTCAAGCCTCCCATGTTAGCGTTTAATATTTCACATCTGAGCACCATGACTTCATTTTACAGGGGATCATCTTTGCTAACAGCAACAAGACATTTTATAAGCTCTCAAGGAGGACAAACAGGGGATGCTTTCAGATGGTGCAAGGCAAGCTGACGTCCCTCAGCAGTGACCCAGCACGTTTCTGGAGACAAAAGCTGCCACGGGAAGGGCTCTCACTGGCACCATTCTGCCCTGACTTCAAAATTGAGCTCTCGACGGACAGAGCTTGAATTCAGCCAGGGGCAGAAAGTAGGATTAATGGCTGCAGATCCTCCCACAAGGCGAGCCCCTCCTAACTTTAAGAATTGGTACGGCCGCGCCACTTCACCAGTTTGATTCTAAACAAGTTTGAATCCAAACAGCAAAGTTCTGCTGGGCTTTGCTCTGCGAGCTGAGCAGGACCTCAGCACAGGCCAAATAACCCCAGCGCAGGCTCAAAATGGTCTTTGGCACGGGCTCCCAGAGCCGGATAACATCAGAAGCAAAGTTTATCGCTCCTTGCAGGCAAACACACGCTTAACCCTGGGGCTGAGCGAAGCTTCACATGCCCAAAAAACAGCGGAGGCCCAGCTCCATGTCAGCTCGCTGCCACCAGCGCAGGGACCCGGGGGTACCCATTCCCCTCTCCCACCCCACACACTATAGCCCACATCCCCACTCACCTTGTGCCTGGGCGAGCACAAGCCAGGGCGCTGGGCGCCTCCATGAGCCACCTGAACTTAGCAGCACACAAGAGGACGAGCCCAGAAAACAATAAACGCAGTCTGTGTTGGCTTGGCGAGTAAAGGCAGAACCAAGCCCTTACAGACCAGTGGCACTACACCGTGCTTGGTAGCACCAAGGCGAAAGGGGCCAGCGAGACCCCGGTTTTGGGCAGCAATGAGCCAGATGCGCGGTTTGGCTACGCCTGGCTCCTCACCACCTGCGTCCAGCAGAGCCGAGCGGTGCTGCCGGTGGCGTTTCAGCTCCGTGGCAACCCCTGCTGCCAACACAGCCGTTGGGGTCGCGTTCTGGAACCCCGGGTCAGCCCACCTCTGCGGGTGAGCCCACCGGCCCTGCTGCTGCATGACCTAGTGGTGGAGCTGGCCCCAAAGCCTGCAGGATGTCTTCTGCAGAGCAGGTGCATCCATCAGGTCCAGTGCTACCACTAGGAGAGGTTTCTCACCCCCTGTAGGTCTTCAGCGAGGGCTGCCAGTATCGCCTGCCTGCCAGTGGTACCCGGTAATGGAAGTGACCCTGGATTTACTCCAAAGCACACAGCAGCAAAGACCATGCATGCCACCAATTCAAAACTGTTTGAACAGGTGTGTAGGTCACTTTTGGAAGACACACAAGCGGTTCTGAGGGCAAAGAGACATGACAAGTCAGAGAGGATGCACTGACTGAACTGGATGCCATGTTGCTGCGTTCTTTTTAACGCTTCCCCTGAACATTTGACCTATAAATATGATGTTCCCTATTATATACAAACATATACACTACGCCTACAGACCCTGAAAATAAAAACAAGCATCATCAGTTAACGCTGACGTGTGCATCCAAGACACACAGTAGCTGTAAAAAAATACATATATCGAACCGTGTCGATCTCACCTCTAGCCCTGGAGAGCAACACAAGACTGACTGTGGCTGCAAGTCACTTGATGAAAGTGATAAAGGATAATGGATAAAGCATGCACCACAGGAACGAGATGATCTCCTTGGGATCCATCCCTTGTCTTGGGGAAGAAAAAAAAACAGAAACATGAGCAAATGCTCCAGTAAGCACAGCTATTGACATGGAGGCAGTGCATGGAGCTTGCAGGAGAGCTAAGTGAATGACACTGGACCTGTGGCACTTCAGAAAAAGGACCTTTTGAGCTCCCTTTAGATTCTGAAAGTCTACTAAAGAGTGATGGGTGCTTGCCTGCCTCCTAAGGCACAGATTTCCTTGGTGGTAAGAGTTGAGATGGGTTAGTCAATGAGGAGTTTTTCCTAACTCTGGTTAGTCAACGTTGAGCTTTTCTTAACTCATTTCCTGCAGGCAAAAATAGAAATGGGGGAAGGGAGAGAAGAAAAAAATTCCCCTGACTCTGTTACCAGCATCATTTCCAGCTCCACGAATGATCTTGCTTCAAGGCAGGAATTTAAACTAGAATATAGCAAACACAGAGAGGCTCTTCGCACAGTTTAGAAGTCTCGAACACCTTTGAATATTCACAGTATATTTCAGCAAAATCTGGACAGGCTTTTGTGGGGCACAACAACCAGCCCCAGGGCTATACATACAGGGTTGCCCCTGCCAGATGACCAGCGAGTCTTTCAAAAGATGGATGAAAAGGGAAGGACTTGGGGGTAGAAAAATATTTCCTCAACCTTTCAGTGACGAGCAACTTTTGTTCTGAAATAGGCAAGTGAAAAGAGTTACCATGGAAAACACACACATTTCCCACACATGACTGCAAACCCTGCTTGCAGAAGGTGGGTGTTAATTACATTTACGCAGCACCGGGCACAATAGGCCAGGGAGCTACAGTAACAAGCAGGGGATTATGCACCCAGCAGGTATCCTATCTAAATAACCATCTGAATTGGGCCCTGCCCCTTGCCAGCCTGGCTCAAAGGACAGGAAGGGGAGGAGGCAGAGGCACTCGCTCCCTTTCTGGCCACCGCTATTTGCTCCGGCACAAGACTCCCAAATGCCAAAGGCAAAGCAATCCTGAGCGCACAGCGAGCTAAATATATCCATCCCGGCTCTGGTGCGGCTCCCTGTAAAGCACATGGGGCTATCTTGAATGACAACTATTTTCCAAAAGTTTTTTTTTTTTTTCTTCCCCACACTACAAAGACACCACATTATGCTTGCATAATAAAGCAAAAGCAGCAGTTCATTCATGAGCCGGAGAGCAGGCTCTCTCGCTCTCTGATCTTTGAGCCAGAGGCTGAAAATGCCTGGGATGTGTAGTGGGAAAAGAAAAAAAAAACAGCACAGCGACAAAAGGAGTCAAAACCTGTCTGCTTGATTAAGGAGGGCCATTGAGAAGCTCCAAAGGCAGCACCCTTCCCCTTCCCAGCACCGAAAGGGAAGTACAATTGCGGTTCTCAGGGTTTTGAAAAGGAGGACTCCCCCTCCTCAGGAAGGCAGAGGGGCACCGTAATGCTCCGAGCTGCCTCCAAACCGCACCGAGCACCTCTGTGCTCCAGGGCCAAGGCATTTTTGGCACCCACATTTTTTGGTAAGGCTGAGCTAAGGAGCAGGGGTGAACTCACCAAGCCCCTCTGCCACTCCAGCTTCTGCTTTGTCACACCAGGGCACAGCTGGGCTAGCACAAAGGCAACTATGCACACAGCCAGATGTAAAAAAACATCTAGAGACACTGCAGGAAGGCTGCAGCACACACATAAGTTAGGTTTAAATTAGTACAGTCAGGGTTTTGCATTGTTTTTTCTTGTCTCCTCCTCCCCCATCGATCACAAATTTAATTTGAGAAACAACAGATTAAAGAAATGCAATAATACGGAAAATTGGAACCCCAAAATCAGTAACAAAGAGAGGCACAAAATCCTTTTTGATTCCAGATGAAAGGAACTCGACCCAGCCTGAGAGCTGCATTCCCAGTGCCTGTTACAAGCTGCCTTTAACCACCAGATGTAAGGCTCGGCATTAAGCCTCCCTTCCACAGAGAGCAGGCACATGGCATTCAAAGCTCTCCTATCAGCGGCAACTCCAGTTAAGAGCAGAGGCTCCTCGCCATGAAAGAGCCATCAATGACCCCTGTAATTAATATATTAGGGATTACACAATCATCTACACCTAGGAACAAAACTTGCAAGGAACAGCAATAGTTACAACATAACTTTTTTCTATGGACCCAGGTGGCCTGGAGTCGGGATTCTTGACATTGCAACACACTCGTTCAGAGCTGGGGTAGAGGTTCACGGGCAACGAAGCGTGGAGCAGCGCTGCAAGCTGCAAAGCTCCCAGAGCTTGGCAAACACGCTCCTCAGGAGCCCTGCCAAGGCGAAACGCCATGTGAGCAGTTACCAGCACAATACCAGGCGAGAAGCTGAGACAGACTGTTTCAAACATTTTATTTTTTTAACCTTCGGAGCCAAGGTCAGACAAATACATACACCGCAGCAAAAATGATTCTAAGCCCACATGTAAATATAAAGCAAACCATATATTGAAAGTTATAATTTTGTAGCAGCGTGGCACAAGCAGTGATGTAATAAAAGCTACTGCACATTTGGAAAGACTCAACATTTTGCTTCTTATTATACCCAAAATACGCTCCCTGCTCCAAGAAAAGGAGGCATTAGCAGCGCGACAGACTTACAGAAGCTTCACTGCAAGCTACTAGACATGAATTTTTCATCTAGGCGTTTTTGCTTTCCTTTCAAGGATCCTTTGCAGGATATAAAGGCAGTCTTTACAAGTACTCCAGCGCCTGTTGGAAGAGGCTCTTCAAGTGGCATTTCAGCACACATCTTTTCATAAAAATACACCCGAAGAATTTATGTAAGACACCATGTCAGTAGGGCAGTACATCCTTTGCTAGAAGGCTGCTTATATCTAATTACTGTAATCCAGGCTATCCCCTCCCCCAGTGCTGCGCTGCTTGTATTTATTTTCCTTGAAGGAGAGGGGAGATAATGCAGAACAGAACCTTTCTCCATCCATTATCTCCTTCCTGAACTGAATTTTAGCTACAGGCAACAAGAGATTGAGGAGTGTTTCTCAGTCTTCAGAACTCAGCCTAATGTAGCAGTGTAATTCCCACTGGAACCGATGCCTGCGACACAGAACAAGGTACAGTGGACATACATGACCTGGAGGTGTGTATCAGATGCAATTTCAGCCTAAGATGCCAAAGCCAGCCAGAGAGGGCTTACTGTCAACGTCTGGAGTTCAAAAGCAGCAAGACCATGGCATCAGAAGTGTCAGTTCAGGGTCTACATGCCCACTCACTGTGCCAAGTACATAATTGGAACTCACTTCAACATTCAAACATTTGTGCTCTGAATTTGATGTAAAATCCAAGTGTGGCTATTCTAGGCGAAATGCCGAAAGCCACACTGCTCACATGGCACACAGGGGAGACACCCCATTGTCCTCGTGCCACCCCTCCACGTGCTCCGGGCATGACCCCGTGACGCTGCAACGTGAAATTGTTCCTTGCCGAGCCGTGGGAGAACTCAGGGTCAGCCCACGTAGGAAATGGGGGAAGGTGCAGATGAGCAACTGCTGCCCTCAGGGTGCAGCAGGTGAAACATCAACCCAACAGAGAGCAGAGCACCGATCCATGATCTCAGCCCAGCCATGGAGGTTCTGGAGGTGCAGGCACGGGGCAGTGCAGGTGGGAGGACGCTTGCCTGCATGTGTGCCCCAGCACAGCAGCGCTCTGGCAGAAGCTGCGTGCTACAGGAGCGTTTTTGCAGGGCTGTGCAATTACCCAGGTGAATTCTTTAATCCTGGCTTTCCGCTTTTATTCAGCAAAGTAGTCACACATTCAGAGAACACATAAAATTTGATTAATTAGCTTCGGATGTTTAAGTGAAGGACACAACGCAGAAGAGCTGAGAACCCAGCTTGCAGTTGCCGAGCATTTTTTACAGCACTGCACACAGAGTCCATCGCTGGCAGCAGTCACAGAACAGGAAACAGAGAAGTTTTAAGCCTGGGAATGGTGCGTTTGTAATTGGATGAGCCATTTCCTTTGAGAGGGTAATGTGAAGCAGAAGTCACAAAGCAAAGCAAGAAGAACAATCTCCTTTATGCGCCACCCGGCTGGGCTGACACCACGGCGGGATGAATGCCTCGCACATGCTCCTTTTGTCCCCGCCACTGATCCAGCGTTTTCCCTTTTTTCAAAAAAGCCTCCTGACAGCTTCGTAAAGGGTTAAAGCTCGACCAGGAGATGGAGGGGGGAGGGGAAAAAAAAAAAAAAAAAAAAAAAAACACTCATTAAAGAATAGAGCAGGGCAAGTGAAACCGAAAGGCAGGGTGCAGCAGGGCGGCCACGCAGCTACCCGGAGACTAAGCAGAGGAGGAGCTGAAAGCCCAGTTTGGAGATATTTTAATAAACATGGTTAACGTTTCCACTCAGCTTCCATAAAACCAGTTGCAAAACGTGTTCTGAAAGAAGAGTTTTAGTGAATTAAGGACGCTGAAAGCCATCGTGGTATTAAAGAGGGCCAGATGTTTCAGGAATGTTGTGTTCTGTAATTACTTTCAAGTTAGAAAGAAAAAAAAAAAAAAGCGGCACCAAAAATAGCCCAGCTCGTTTTCAAGTCACCCACTCGCTTCCGAAAATAGCCGTTAGTCTATTAAAAAAATATATAAAAAAAAAATAGAAAAGGGGAAAAAAATCTAAAAGCCCGCCAGACGGAGAGAAGCAAGGGAATCCGGCAGCCGCGCACCCCCTCACACAGACAACGCACTCAGCGTACGCCACGCAGTTTGCGCAGCCGCCGCCCGGCGGGCTGAGCGCTGCCAGCGCACTCGGCGTACCCAGCATGCGCAGCGCGGGGCGCAGCCTCCACACGGGGCCGGCGGCGTTGGCTGAGCGCGCAGCCAATGGCGGCGGTGGCGGCGCAGCAGCCGCCCTTTGAACTCCCCCCCCCCCCCTTTCCCTTCCCTTCCCTCCCCTCCCCTCAGCAGCTTCCTGCTGGCGGCGGAGCGCGCGGAGCGCCGCAGTGTGCCTGCCTGTCAGCGCTGCGGCACAAAGAACAGCCATTTTGTGACTCGCCTGGCCCCGCACCAAAGTGCTGCCGAGCCCCGAGCCCCCCGCTCCGTCCAGGCGGCGGGGACGGTCCCGAAGGGGCAGTGCCCAGCTCCTCCCGTCCCCCTCCCGGGCAGCGGGGAGCCGAGGGGGGTGGGTGGCCGGTGGTGTTGCCGCTCGCAGCCCGCTCGGCGCGGTGTGGCCGCCTCAGCCATAAAATGGCTGCCGCGCGCGCGGGGAGAAGCCTGAGGCGCTCGCTGAGGAGCGCCCGAGCCCCGGCGGCCGAAGGGACGCCCCTTCGGCTCGACGCCTGGCCCTCTGTGGGATGATTTTGTTCGTTTTCTGCCCCAAAACGGTTAGAGAAGCCCGAGTGCGGCCCCAAGCCTCGTGGCGACCCCAACAAGGGTAGGCGGAGGGGGAGCAGCACGCCGGGCTGCTGCTGCCTGCTGTGCCCCTCAGGGCTCACGCCCGGCCGGCTTCACGGGCCCCCTGCCCGCCTTCTGCTTCTGCAGCTCCCCTCAGGGCTGTGCTGGGAGCGTGTCCTCGCCAAGAGCCTGTCATTTAGGAACAGCAGTGCAGAAGATGCTAGAAAACACACCAGGGTTGTGTTTGGTGCTGTCTCACGCACATCCCAGACACACGGGCGGTGGGCACTGAAGTGCTGCATCCCAACTTTTAGCCTAGGTGGAGAAAGTCCCGTGAGATGAAGCACTTCCCCCTGGGGCAGAGCAGCGCTGTGGGCAGTGCCTGAACACAAAGGGCAGGTGCTGCTGCTCCCCCTGAGAGGCACCAGAAAGCTCACACCCCTCAGTTTACAGGCTGAGGAGTTAACACCAGCTGTCCCCCAGGAACAATCACCTGCTCCAGGACAATTCTCAGAGGCATTCTGATTTATTCAGCACATCCTTTCACTTTCTTACAACTGGCAACACAGGAGTCAATTTCAAACACGCTCCCCAGGCAGCGTACCAAGAGTACAGGTATGTTTTCTTCTCCCTGAATGCCTTCTCCTAGTCCTGTATTTCGGCATCTCCAGCTCAGGTAAGTGGCACACCAGTTACATCTACCTTTTCCACCCGTTGCCACCACTCAGGCCTCCAACCGAGGATTATGTAACAAGAATTCACAAATTTACACGCAGAATCTGAGCTAGTCTCACAATTGAGGAGAAAACTGGCTGGCAGCGTGTGAAGTGCAGACATCAATGCATTTCAGGGCTACAGTAAAGCAAACTGGTGGCTTTACTTCCTAGAAATCATTTCCCCTGCAACTTAAAAGTCAACCTCAGGAAGTAAAGCACATTTTACGACATTCAGCTGACTCACAGCTCAGAAGCAAGCTCGACAGGGCTCACTCACAAATATCCTGTGTTCAATTGTTCCCACACTTCAGGTGAGTAGATGATACCCACAGCAAGTTTATTTTGAGGAAAAAAATTGTAAGAGGGAGGGCAACCTCACACAACAGGTGTTACACATAAATCGAGATAAACAACCTTTCAAAGAAAACAGCAAAATCACACATGTGAGACTATGCAAATATAATAACCCTAAGGACAAAAAACACAAAGGTCTTTTTGCTGTGGAGCTACTGCTGGATGTCTCCGATTTCATCTCATACTCAGCATACTTCTAACACCAATGAACTACCTTAATTCAGATTTCCTGCACAAATTACATCTATTATTGCTTTGCTAATAATCCACATTTTAAAAAATGCATGAAGACTTAAAGAAGGTGAATACCACTGAACTTCTTTTTAAATTTGACTTTTTAAGCAATATTTGAAGTTTTTCTAATAATAAGGATAGCCAGGTTTGAAAATCTGCTGTGTTCTTAAACTGCGTTGTAGAAGCACTGTATAGGTGCTATATGCAATGCTTCAACAGTCCCTGAGGCTAATTTGATTAATACTAGTTTCAAATTAAACAAACTTACCTACATCCATTTTAGGATTTAAAATCTGACTGCAGACTGAATACATCCAGAATACCATAAAAATTTACGTTAGGTTACAGTAATTCAATAATGTATACATTCCCACAGTATTTCAAGTTTGTGTTTGAGGAAGGTTAAATACTAAGTATCAAAAATACTATTCAAACACCTGCAAACATCACACAGAGCACATGTGATACAACAAACAGTTCAGAATTTTTTTATTAATGTTACTTAAAAATTACTTAACACCAGAGGGGAAAAAAAATAAACAGGCCACAATTCAATCAAAATTAACAAAATGCAAAACTGTATTTACAAACTAGAGAACAAAAATGCATATAGTTTAATTTCCAATATTCGAAAAAGCCGACTCATTAAATACAAAATGAGCAACCCACTAATTGTATTTCAGCATTCCTAGCAAAGAAACATTTTCAATATTCCATACTTCTCCCACATCGAGGTTAAGTTTATGAAAATCTGTGAAGAATCCCATTACTTGACAAAAGTAAATAAAAACACCGAGCAAAAATACCTTAAACAAACAGGCAAAGCATTTGCACAGCCTCTTGTTAACAGTCCCGGTTTATATTTTATAATACAAAATGCTACAACCAGCAGGGGAAAGTCTGGTTTAAATTGTATCAAAATATTCGAAAATATCGAAACAATATCAAAGTTCCACAAGCTCAAATAAAATTTGAAGTAAGAAGTATCAGACAGAAAGGCACTTTCCAGTTTTTATTTTAAAATGAGCTTTTTTTCATTCATGTAACTTTTTCTTGTGCCTATTTACTATAATTTACTACTACACCAGGCTTCTGTATGGCCCTCAGTTAAAGTTTAGACTTCTCAGATTCTTCAAAGAAAAATTTGCCTTGTATGTAAAATGGTGCAATGCAGCAATGGCTAAACCGACAAGGTCATTTTTCACAGCACAAAAAACCTAAAAACTGAAATTCAAAAGGTGGAAAAACATAATACAGAGAAAAGGGCTCCCCTGAATAAAGGTACAGTACCTTTTGACTATGACATGGGCCCTTAAGTCACAACACAACTTTCAGAAATCGCTACCAAAAAAATTAGGGTGTGGCACGCTAACAATCTCAAGGTCATTCCTTAAAAAGGAAACAAAATCAGTAAAATGTTTTGTATTAAGCACTGACAGTAACCTAAGGCTGTCAAAGTAAACAGGGTATTCACAGGTTTAACAAAAAAAAAGAAAGTTGATAGATCATACCTCGATGCATTGCTGTGGACTGAACCCTCCTCTCCTTGGCTTTTGTCCTTATTTCTCATCATCTTTTTATTCTTAAATACTAAGAGGGGGCCAGGGGTGTCTGTTTGCTTTGAAGTCCTGTGCCCAGGTATTTACTGTCAAAAGTTGAAAGAAAGGTAAGGTCCCAGTTTGTTTCACTGGCTTTCATTATCAGGAACAAAGTCCTGACGCTGCAATGATATTGTTATAACAATACACAACACTGATCAACACGGCAAAACGGAGATTTAAAACAAATAATCGTTTTTAGAAGAAAAATCGGAGAATAAACACAGTAGAGGAGCATCCTGCAAACTTTCCCAAAGTAACACTGGATGCAAATAATCTCTGAATCTTATTGCGTCATCCCAATACAGCTCAAATCGGTCGAAAATCAAAGTACTCAAAACGGCAGAAATCTAAAAATTATTATTATTAATTGCTCACCTACCTGATCCATGCACCGCCGCCAGGACCAAGTCGATATTAGTTTCGGGTCGTGGAAAAACATTAGATCCAAAATATTTAGAGTTCAAATAATAAAATACGAATTTCAAAAAATGAAAAAAAATATATATTCTAATTCCAAAAATATGCTGCCGATAAAGCAAAAGAAGCGATAATTAGTACAAAAATGTCCGGGGGAAAAAGCTCATTAGGAGAGCGCACAAAAATGGAGGTACGCCATGGCTTCTAAGCTGGAAAAACAACGACCTGGGCTCTCTCCACGGCTTCTTCTTTCCAGCAAGGCACGAAAAGGGAGCCCTCAAAAGCTGCTTTTCTGCCCGAAAAAGGTCCGCTCAGCCCCCAATTAGTGCCTAGGAGAGGCAAGGGGCTGTGGGGGCCCCCTGAGGCTGCCCGAAAGTTAGGGAAAGTTGCGTAAAGTGTTGGGGAAGGCACGGAGCTGAGCGCGCTCTCTCTAAGGCACAGCCGCCATCTAGAGCTCCTTCCCAGCTCTGAGCTCTGCCTTTGATTGACACTCTCTACATTTACCCCACAACTCAGGTGATGTACCATAGACCCACCCCTTCATTTCTACCAAAAAAAGAGATAGCCTCCACCTAAAGGGTGCCTGCTACCCCCCACAGCCCTGGCTTCTTCCAACTACCCCAGCTGAAGGGGCACCTTAACCCCATGTGGCTCAGGCACCCTTTTGAAACCAGAAAGGAATGTAATTTGTGCCTTTTGTTTTAAAGATTTGCTAAATATTTCACTGCTTGGGCTAAAATTACTTCCTCCCTGGACAGGAAGTGGTGCTGTTACAAGCCATTTTGAAAGAATGGAAGTGGAGCTCACAGCCATGCAGGCAGCAACAGCCCACCTTGGGGGTCACCCCACCCAAGGGGCAGCTTTTTTTAAATTAAGTAATAGTACCCCCAGACAACAGCTCCTCCTTTTGGCACCCAACACTTGCACGCAGAGCTTGGGACAGAAGCCTCACACGCTCCTAAGGAAGCCCCACAGCACTAACAACCCCTTCCAGCTCGACAGCGCCTCCCTAGTGGTCCTGCCCAACACCAAAAATCCAACAGTTACACCATTTTCATCAGATGCGCGAAGGCACTGCTGTAAAATAAGTCCGGCACCATTGGAAGGGTTATTTCCAACTCCCATTCTTAACCCATTAATGGTCATTAAGGGATTTTTTAACAAGACAAACGATTTTTCAAACCACGGAATAGCCAAGATGGAGACGTAGAAATCCAAGCCATATCCCATGTTCACCATCCCAGAACTGAGAGGAGCTCTCACGGAGGAGATGGATGAGATCCAAGCACCCCCACCACCAGTTGTGTTCCTTCAAGCAACCAACTGCCTAACGCACAAGGAAATCCTGCGTAATCGTGGGCATCACACCACGACAGAGAAATCAGCCACTGGGGGACTGCTGGGGGGAAGAGGGTCATGGGCTAGCTGAGACCTCTATGAGGTCCATCCACCACACAGCATCCCAACAGCTTGGCACCATTGGCTTCTACCAGCTCAACCAAGATCCTTTCAACTCCACTACACGCTTGCCATCCACGTCTCCCAACAACCTATCACGTCTCCATCCCAAGGGGTTTGAGAAGGCACGCTCTGTCGTCACACTCCATTTTGCACCATCTCAGTTTAGCGGTTATTTACAGAAAGACCCCTTGCACCTAAACTGCAAGAACTAACAAAATACAACATCAAATTCCAAGCAATTTTGGCTACCACTAAAGAAATGCATTCCTCTGAACATGGCTCCTTTTAGGTTGGTCCCAGTATCCAACACCACCACAGAACACATGGCAAAGAAACTTCAGCAGGCAATCATCAAAATAGCTGGATTAAACAAGTACGAGCAATTCATTATGGTTGAGGTCAGTTATTTACAAAGAGGACTGAGGAAACCAAAGAGCTAAACACACAGCATTTGGATATTTTTTAGCCTTTTTTAAAAAAAAAAAAAAAAAAAAAAAAACAGAAACAACATTGCCTAGGTTCTCAGCACCACCATAGTCTTTTGCTAGAAAACCAAAATGACAAAGACCACGTAAAGTTCAGGTAAAATGTACTTAGGAAGGCAGCTACATTTCAACTATTTCATCCATGAGAAAGTTAGAAATATCCATTTTTAAACATAAGAACCATTTTAAAATTTGTTTGTAAAGGTGATCATCATCAGTACCAGTAAGAAAATTAACTCAGTTTTTCTCATCAAATACATGCTATGGTACCAGGCAGCTAAGCCTACATTAAATAGCGGTGAAGGAGATTACACACTTGTACAGAACAAATTTAAGACAGAACAGACTGCTGAGGAAGTATGTTGCCCAGAAAATCTGGTGAAAGTTTCTGTTCATACACATGGCTGAATCAGCATACCTAAAAAACTGACACAAAATATTTAAGTACTCCTTTATTATATCATATTTGCTATGCCTTCAAATAATATTGATTCCACCTTAAAATAACTTCACCAAGTTTAGCACAAGTACCCTGACAACACAGCAAGTACTGAAAAACGCCTAACATTAAGCACCTGAATGAACAAACCAGAAAATTCATTAGAAGTCACGGCAAAGTGAAGATAATTTGTAAATGAAAACCACATTTTAAAAGAAAATCAAGAATATAAAAAGGAAATTACCTTGCCTTTAGTGCTTGGCAGCTTTCATACCAACCAAAAATGTAAGACATTTAAATATCAACACAATAAAAAAAGATTCAGCCAGAAAGGACAAACACGAAGCATGAAAGAAACCAAAGCCTTTTATTAAATCACTTTAAAAAAAAAAAATACATTTTCTCCAAAGGGGTAGCAGCAGATCTTTTACCACATTCATTTCCCTTTTACGCATACATAACCTGGGAATAAATTTTTGCCACCCGATCCTCAAACAGATCCATCATTGGATTGTCACTGATACAGTCCCCTGATTAATTCAAGTGCAAAGTCCATTTTGATCGGATGATCACAACCCAGATCTTCTCTGGTTTAATAACACGGGAGTCCATGTTTTAACGTCCTTTTCTTGGACAGATATATCACAGCACTCATGCATTAGTCCATTTCCTCAACCTCTCAATCAACAGTGGAAATGCCATCTTGGTCTCATTCGCAGACTCCTTTTGACACTCTTCATCTGACTGGATTCTTTATGGAAAATTAAAAGAAAAATGCTGTTGGAATACAGATCATCTCATCTTTAAACTAGAGACATTCAACTACTGTACCTTAAAATAATTTAAGCATAAATGCTGCTGCTTTCATTCCGTATTATGCATCCGAGAACATCTACTTTTATCGTGAACTAACGAGGTCAATTCAGCAGTTCAAGAGTCAAAAATACATCCTTTAACCCAAACTATAAGGAAGCATGGGACAATTGATTAGAAGCTCAAGAGCCTTTTCAGGCTCCATAAACTCCATTTAATTTTTATTCCCCATACCGAAGAAATCATCAGGGGGAAAATACGAGATTTGCTTTGGCAGCCATCTTTATTGGACTGACCCTTTGACTAAGGCTTACACTGCTGTGAGGAAAGCCAAATTTATTTTAATTGAGCCAAAGCTTTTAACTGCTGTCCATTCTCCTTTCTTCAAACACAGACATCCATCAAAACCAACGCAGAGGCATGAAGACTGGTTTCTTGTATAAAGATGGTGACTGAAGACAAGACATTACTAAAATTCCACCATCTTAACCCAGTTTTCCAGCTCATGGAAGACATACAAGGCAACAAAAAAGACGCGTACAAAAGGAACAGAATGGCTGATCTAGTTACTGGTGGGAAAGGACATGTCAGAAGGCAGATGAAAATGGTCACGAGTTACACTAGTTGCTTCAAGTAAGGCCACCATACTACTCCTGAGCCATATTCCAACTTTACTCTTCATGTAACAACAATCAAACCCACAGGTGAGTGACAGAAACCAAACTGATCAAATGACTTCCACGTGGATGAAAACAAACCACACATTCCCAGCTTTACAGTTTCTTTCAAGAAAAAATAAGCTGATGTACTTCAAGAAAACTACTCATCCTCCTAACATGCAAAAATCAAGTACAGGAAATTCCAAAATGGTAAAAACATTATTTTAAAACAAATGATGACTGTAGGAGATGAGTGATACACAAGAAAGACTTTAAAATGTCTTCATGATTTTTGAGTATCTGCACTCTAGCATTACTTTCTTCTTTTGACCATGTACATCTTTAACCTCATTTTTAGTCTGAAAGCCAACTCCACCATTATGTGTTTCCCATGATAATTTTGTTCACATTCTCACAAGTGACACAGAAATTACCCAGAGTACAGCAAAAAACAGTGGAGCCATCTAGTGGTCTCTTCACCATTCAAGTTTCTCCATTCTCATCTCAAAATAACCAGTAACAGCAAAGCAAACAGCAATGGAACCAGTGCAACAAGCCTTCCTTCATCTGACTTTCACATCTGCCCATGTGTCTTAGACTTAATACTCCTCCATATGCAGCGTTCTTCCTTGCTTTAAGCACAGTGGAAAAGCAGCACAATGCACAGAAGTGAATGCAAGATCTCGTAATTCACTTTGCTTTACATTGTGCAACAGGTACAGTACTAATAATTAGTCAGCCCATGAAATCTTTACATTTTCAAAAGCAAAAATCAAACATTTTGGTTTGCTGTATTCTGTTTCTAGCATTCAACTCATCCTCAATTAAGGCATAAATTAAATATTTGGAAGAGTTTCTTTTCCATGCTAACCTAAAGAAACAGCTTGGGGTTTTGGTTGGTTGTTTTTAATGTTTGTTTTTGCATTCTTACTGATGCACTACTCTTAATTTCAAGCTTGGAGGTTTGAAGATAATATTTTGGATATTTTTTACACTGATGTTTTGACTGAAGTACCAAAACATTAAAATTATACCACCACAACATTGTCTGTTATTGTTACAATGAGATATTCAGAGGTACTAAGAGGAGTGCAGTGTAAACTCTATAATGTATTTAAAATAATTCAGTTATTTAAAAAAAATAAGTGAATTTAATTACTGATACGAGCCTTCCCTGCCTCTCAAAGATGTGATTCAGTTACACATTACTCAACCTTGTAAGACCCTTTACAGTTGGGTTAGTCTTCTGCCTTGGACACTAATGAGATCTGCCAAAAGCAATTTAAGGGCAGGTTTCTCTACTAGGCTTACCTACATTTGGTTGTAGCAAAAACTTTGTGAGTAACCCTGTCACATTCACTTTATACTCTTCTTTTGACCTTGTAAAATAATTAGTAGTAAACAGAACTGGTAATAAAATTAAGAACATGCTACAACAACCCTTGGTCTAAAAGCTGTTCATGTATTGAAGACACCACAGTAATGACCAAGTTTCTTCATGTGAAATCTACACTTGCATTAAAAGATTTCACAGGAGTTGTTTACTCACGTTGTCTTTAAGGCACACTTTGCTAAAAAAATTCAATGATGTTGCTAAAATATACTCCTCCTCCACTAAGGCATATGCAGTGATCCTACATTTAATGTAAGCCACTGAATAGCCTTTTTTCCCCAAATGACATTGAATATTTCATTCCTTCCCTAGCATCAGTTGGGCAACATTCAATTTTTCAAACTTGTATTATCTACTGTTTACTGTATTTGTTTCCAAACCCAGCACTTTGGCCATGATTAATGAAGGGCCTTGGTAGTCCATACAATTCTGTGAGTTTCCCTCAGATCCCTGGTAACAATTTGACAAGTCTGTAGTAACAGAGAGAAACCATTCACTACCACTCCTCAAGGTATATGGCAACAGTTTTTGAAACATCTAAGTTAAAAAGTTTTGCTTTAGGTTTCTGTAATTATTTTTGTGTAACTCTACCTAGTCAGGGCTCAAAGCAATAGAAGACATCCCTCATGGCCTTATGCCAGGGCCTCAATCCTTGTGTCTGCTTAAACTCCCTATTTCTGAAGTACAACATCAAAGGCCAGTAACAAATGTAAAACAATCATGGGGCAATGCAAGTGCATAAGACACCAGCACAGTTACCGAATGTTCATATTGAAGTCTCTCATGCTGGAAAGTTTGTACAATGAGATGACAAATTACTAGTAAAGGGAATTCACTCCAACAGAGGGAGCTGAATGGACAGAATGAGGTTCCGACAAAGAAAACCTCAAGTCCTACACTCCAAAGTTCATTAAAGATTTTACTCCTTGCAGACACCTCTCTGGTAACTTGCATTCTAGAGGGAAAGGCAGGTATGCCCTTTATTGACATCTAGAGCCTACAATGAGTAAGTAACTAAGTACGTATTCTGGGCAGTCCTAAGTCCTCTTCTACCTCATTACATGTGCAATAAGCACAGCACTGAGAGCACACCTCCTCCTGTAGGATCAGGTGGTTTTAGTTGAGCAAGGCTGTCTTCCAGTTTTCTCAGATTTAGAAATTAATTTCCAGTAAGATGTGAGCAAAGACTTGATGCACTCTTTAGAGGTTTTATTTTTAAAACCAAGCAACCACATTTTTTTTTTTAAAAAACAGCAAGTATCATTAAGATTTGGGCCTAAATTAAGATAAACCACGTAAATGTTGTTGTATAAGCAAAGTGTGCCAATTTCAATAAAGCTCATGGTGTCTTCAAGTATTCTCCCCTTTCTAATTCAAAGAAAACTGTATTTAAACATTAGCGTTTCAACTAAGCATAATTATGTTGGCAAACAGAGAAGGGAATACTGCGCTCTTTCAAGATCCATACATTTCTATGTTCTTTTACAAATGCATTTTGAAGCAACTCATTCTGAGGACAACTATTCCTGTAGTTCAGTTTCACATCCATCCCCTCCTCTAGGTAAAGATTGCAAAACAGAAAGATGGAATAATTACTCAGTGTGTAACTTTGAAGCCAAATTCCTACACAAAACACCAAATCTGACACAGCCTATTTACAATTCAATGAGAGAAAACAGAAATGCACACAGAAAGATGCAGGAAACAGAGATAAGGATTTAATATTGAGATGGAACATAATAATGACTCACATATTTAAAGATTATAGCAGGTGACCTGGAAAGAAAGGTAACAGTGGACAGCACAGCAAGAGTTTCAAGGAATAGTTGGAAGGAGCAACATTTACTTGCAACATAGTAAGAACTATGCCTTTATACATGTATCTGCACTGTGAGACATAGCTTAAAACTTTGTAAAAAGCAACATAATAAAATTGACAAAGCAGTAGAAGAGATGAGGCACTAAGCAAAGATCACCAGAACAGGCACACACAATAGGAACCAAATTCCTCAAGGTTCATCTGTTTCTATTGTTTTGCTTCAGGATTGCAGATTGCGTGATAAATTGGCTCAAAATGAAGCGTAACAAAAAGCAGCACAAGGCCACAATAACACGTTCAGGAGCGGTATGCTCCTTATCCCCACACACTCCTTTTTTCCTTCAGAAGAGCTCTACATTAGTCTTCACATCACGTGAGCAGATCAGAAGAAAGCAAGGGACTTTGGAGTACAAGCAGGGAGCGGCTGCTTTTCTGGCACCTAAGGCAGCATAGATGGCAGCTTGTACCAGTTCGGAATGGTTGCTGGAGGTCTCTGCTAACATACGTAACCATTGGACAGTTAAAAATTACCAGCTACCATCTAGCCACTGAAATGAGAGTATTTGCATCTTGGAACATTTTTTTTCAAGCCATCTGTAGTCTAAGGCAGGCATTACTCAATCAGGTACCCTTGCAAAGGGAAAGAACTGCCTCCAAGAAACTGTCTCTTTTAAAGAGACATTCTGAAGCGCAGTTCTACAGGAATGCAGAGCCTCCCACTAAAAAGTCACTTCATGTACGCAAAATCCAATGGACGTCCTAATTAAAAGTGTGGAAGAGCTGTCTCATGCTAGAGACAGCAAAAGGTTATCAAGACCAAATTTCTTTTAGTAAAGGGAACTGGAGGCAAGCCTACCCCCACATATACATCCCGTACAGAACTGAATGAATTTTTCTATTCAAGCCTGCCAGTTCTTCATTTGACTGTATGGGGAATGATTCTGAAATGAAATGTATCAGCTGGCAGTTTAATATAGCCAACTGTATCAACATTATATATGGTTTTCTCTGCAAAGCTGAAACACTGACAAACAGAAAGAGAACAATCACAAAAGAAGTACCTCTGGAAACAATTACTATTTGCTCCAAGACCCTCAGGTGATGCTGAGGAGCACAGAAATACAACATGAGGTGTGTAAGGCAAATTAATCCTACTATGATAC
This sequence comes from Netta rufina, assembly GCF_964035555.1. Classification (NCBI taxonomy): domain Eukaryota; kingdom Metazoa; phylum Chordata; class Aves; order Anseriformes; family Anatidae; genus Netta; species Netta rufina. Next base: position 16,447,988 of record NC_140134.1, on the reverse strand, counting down.
TTTCCCCACAATTTGTTACCTCCATTGTAAGGCATGTAGGATTTCTCTATGGTGACAGACATGGGCATATCAAACCCTTCTGAACAAGCAGATCTATGATTTAAGAGTTCTCCAAGAAATACGGAGTTAACTTTGAAGCAGAAGGCCCAAGTACCACAATTACGTATGAAAGCTGTTCTCCAGCAAGACAGGTTGAGAGTGCCACCCAAGCATAGCTTTCATTCCTGAGCAGCCCAGAAAGAATGCTGCTGTGCCCTTCTCAGCGAGCCTTTCAGAAACACTCACACAAGCACACTTTAAGGAACTTCAGGATGTATTCATCCAAAAACTTCAGCAAGTTAAACATTATGGCCATGTGTGTTTTTTTTGCATATTTTTTGTTATTAAAGCTAAAAAGTGAATGTTATTAGGAATAACAACTTACCAGTGCTTCAACCAAGAGCAGTTATTTTGCTTACAGTAAATTCCTCAACACATCTGTAGGGAAAACAATATGTTAAATGCTAAAATTTAAGACAAAGATCTAGAAAACCTGAACATTAGCCTAAGTCTATTACAGTAGTCCTATCCCTCAATTAAAACACTTCCAGCAGACCACAGCATATGGCACAGTAGACATTTTTATCAAGAAGTTGAACACGAGGTATGACTAGGCAACCTGCTATCAGAGAACCTCTGCAATCCCCCCAAAAAATCAGACCTAAACCTGCACACAAATCCCCTGGAGGAAGAACTAAGTATAAATATGCTGAAACTAATCTGTCCTCCACAGATAAATGATTAGAATACTAATTTTTCTAAAAGGCAGTATCAGTTAGGTGTAGAAGAATTGTTTAACCCACTGATATGGAATAAGTTATCTGATCTATATCCTATGAAGTTATTCATTATGTTCAAGTCCCAAATTTGAAAATTCCACTTGGAAAATGCTTACTGGCAGTCCACATTAAACATCTAACATCTAACTTCTATCACTTTACAGAGAGGTAACAGGATTAAAATAAAACCTGAAACCTATCAACTCACCTAAACCCCCTTTTTCAACTGTGAATTTCATTTGTATTAAGTAACCCGCTACCATAAGCTATACAAGTTATCCTCCTAACATGAAAAAACAAACTGCTTCTCTTGTGAACTCTCTCAATCTACTTAGAACATAGCTTCCAATAATGTAAAAAAAAAAATAACCTATTTGGTGACACCATACTGTGCTTCATTTTCTACAATGTTCTGATTTCCAACTTCCAACTGATGGCTACTCAGATGTGTTGGAAGAAACAAACAGATCAACAGAACAAATTTATTTGTTGATAATAAATTACTTGAAAGAATTAATATGGAAAAAGATCCCTTCAAGGAAGGAAAAATAAAAATCCAGAGTCCTAAACTGCCACTATCATGTAGGGTATCAAAGTGGGTATGAAATTTGCATGTTTAAAACATGCCTTTAAAATGTGATCCAACTGCAGTTAACAAATGGAAGCACGAAGCTGAGGTAATTGTAAAATGGTGGATGAGCACTTCGTAGAACAAACACAACATGGTTACTGGACTCTGATCCTCCAAACGGCATCTATCAGTCATTTACTCAGAGAACATTTACAAAGCTTAAGACGTGAACTAGGCAAAGAGGCTTACTTACACCCTTTAAGCCTCCTTTTCTCCTGTTATCAAATGCTTCACTCAATAAAACACTTAGAAGATGATTTCATACGTGAAGACAAGGTAAAGCTGACGGTTGAAAGATCTTCAACTTACAACCCTCAGTCACTTCTAGTAATTTATAGCACAGCTAAAGAGAAATTGTCTACATTTAAGTTAATTTATATTTTCTTTAAATCTGGTGTTAGCATCTAGTTATAGTAATTCCTCAGAAACTTTATTAAGCATAAAGAATCTGCCTTTGTGTCGGCACAGAGGAACAGCTTCCTCTACTAGAACAGTAAAGTTCAGACTTAACCAGAGAGCATTCTTCTCAGCTCAGAAAAAAATTGGAAAACTAATTTAAGATTTTTCAGAGTAGTATCACTAACAACTATTAGAACTTCTCTACTTTAAAATGAGTATTTGAACCAAGCAATGAGTTCTATAAATCAGCACAAAGATATACATTAATGCATATAAATGAGTGATCACTTTCCCACCATTTTCAAATATACCATTGCAATCTGAGTTTTGAAACCTTAATTCCCCAAACACATTCACTACCGAACTATAAAATGCATAACAAAAGCTGAAGGCTTATGCCAAGGACAAACTAGTGTGATACTAAAAAAATATTTTTTTCAGCTGAAGCTTAAATTTAACACCTGGATTTTCTATTTAGCACTCTTATGAATGTTAATTTGAAAATCTTTTAAACAGAGCAGTCACATAACTGCTCTAGTCCCTGCATGATTAAGAAAGCTATCCCAGTTTTAAAAATAAACACAGACTTTTTAGGTAGTCCTACAGTTGTCTTGTATTTTATTTCTGAATTACAGAAGAGATGCCATAGGTACAGCACAGCCTACTCCAGAGAAAACTCCTTGCATCACAGGTCCGTTCCCCAAGAGACCAGCACTACTAGCTCTATGTATCAGGCAAGCACATCTCCTGTTCGTAAGAGGAGGTGAGGCCAGCTGATCTAAAGCTATTGACTTGGCACCACTTTCTTTCTTGGGATACATTAAGTATTTTTTGCAAGGAAGATGCAACACATCACCATACCAGTGACTTTCCACATAAGCTGTCAGTCCTATAAATGTTATGCCTCATTAATATGCCGTAGGGTGGTCATGAACTTAAACCTTTCCTTGAATCCCCAGTAACATGCATCTAGCCTACTGAAGACTACTTACCTAAAGAGCAAACTGCCACTTACTAGACGAAAACATGTTGTTCATGTAAGAAAAGAAGGCTCCAAAGAGCTCACAAAAGCACCAAGAGACATTTAAAGCTGTTTGTATTATAGTATCTATTCAGCACAAACAGCACCATGATGATATAGGAAATATGTAAGACAATTAAGATCGAAGTGCTCCATTTCAAATGTTATAAAATGCTCAGGTCACTCAAGATGACTCAACTCATGGACACTACTCCTTCTTTCCTTAAGAGCAAGTTAATTAAAAGTGCTAACTTCAGAAGTTTAAGAATGTAACATTAGGAATACAAATCTTGAGTTTGACAAGTCCGTTGACAAGACCCATTATTACGCTGCGGGTTTGAGCATATGCTTTTATTTGAATCACAGTCCAGTCTTGGCTTTATTGTAATGGACTGTGAAACGTGTCTGGCAATTCTGACCCTCTAAATTAAAGAGCCACAGAGGATTTCAAGTATGTTCTGCTGGTCCTCTCAAGGTGTCAGATCATTTCTATCCAGGCTTCTGTTCACAAACTTCTCGTCAGACAATTACACAATGAAGGTCCAGAACGTAGCTAACGACCTTGCTCGTTTCTTACTATTTTGTGTCTAGTGTATATCTAATACATACAAACATAATTCATTTGTATCTTGCATATTAGCAGTAACTCACTGCACGTAAAAGTTTAATTCAATCAGACAGTTTTAAAAAGCTTAATCAAAATTGGTATACAACTCCTCTTATACGAGGCAGGCTGAAGCCTTCATCCAAGTCAAAGAGAATAGCTGCGCTCAAGTAGGAGCTCATACAATCAGTATTCTTAAGTTATATTGATAAATTGTGTATTTTTAAAAAGCAAATTATCAGGAGTATTTCTGAGAGTTCTGATACATGTCTCCACGAAGATGCCTTAAGCTTTGAGGTCCTGAATTTACACAGAACTACATTAGCATGGTAAGCTGTGAAAAGGAACCAGTTAAGACAGACAAACAAGATTTCCAACTTCTAATTACACAGTGGTGAGAGCATGGCCCAAGTATAACATGTTACTCTGTCACTAAATGTAGAACCCTGAAGTAAGCGTAAAATATTAAAAAAATATTAGAAAGCTGACTGCTTTCTACTGCAATAAGGACAGACCTTTTAATTCAGACTTAGTGTGGGTTTAGGCTTTTAAGAGTCAATTTAAGTTGAAAAGAGAATTTCTAAGTTTATTGTATAAAATCAAAAGTTTAACAAGCGTTAGTTGCAAACAAATCAGTAGCTTGAACTTAAGTAATCAAACTCCAGAAATAAACTGGATGTCATTAGTAGCAATGGCAACCCTCGCAAGCAAAGCTTCATTCTACAGTGTGTTATGGCCATTTCAGAATCTTAAAAAAAAAAAAAAAAAAAAGTCTTATACCTGACCATAAAAATCTTAGGAAATGTGTGAAGAGACGTTAATGTTACGTTATTTAGTACGTAGTGCACTTGAAAACTGTTAAGACTTGAAAGGAAATTCAAGATGGTCTTAGCTAAAGCATGTAATGTCTATTTTGCTCACCAAAATTTACTTTTATTATTTAAAAAAACAAAACAAACAAAAAACAACACAGTGTAACATACCTGGTGTGCACAGTACTGAATTTTGATCAAGGTCTTTTAACTTGAACAGCCATCTGAATCTTTGGAAGTAACAAAAATATCCAGTACTACCCTTTAAAGAAAAAAGCAACAAAAGAAACAGGTTTGTCTGAAAACAAATATACATACAGATTTTTACCTACAGTTCTAATGTTCTTAACCAATGCAAACTTTTGGAAAATACAGAGCGAGTCTTTCAATTGATAAAAATTGTACCTAGAGTTCTACAATGCAGTATTCTACCTTTATTTGCCAAGCGTTAACATTAAGGTCTCCAAATAGGAGAAAGAGGCCTCAAAATATTCTTCTGCACAAATACCTGAAAGTCTAGAGTTATTTGGCATTTACAGATTTTACAATGTGCCCAAGCATTAATGCTACAAACTCATTAAGTAAAAAATGTGTGTTTTTTGTAAAGCTGAACACATGTTTTCACGGGTGAAAAAGGGCAAATGGAATATTTGGGTTGATATGAACATATCGTCCTTTCCCACCAAATACAACGCTTATGTGTGCGTGTTTGTATATACATATGATCTCCTTTTTAAAAAGCCTTAGAAAAACTAAAAACAACACAGAAGCAACATATACATCATTAATTTTATTTTTAATAAGTCTACCATACATGTAGAAAGAAGGCTTTTTATAAGTCCAGTTAATTTATAAAATGTACTCTTTACCATTTAAAAATAAGATTTTTTCCCTCCCATCCGCACATTAGTGAAAAAGCAAAAACCAAAATAGAAAAATAAGTAAATGAACATACAAACAGAAGTTGTAGCCACTCTTACCTAAGAAAATAAGGTACGAACGATTCTTCTGGAAGCCACTCAGGAACTAAGGTATTGTTCATGGAATTCTACCTAAGAGAAAAAAGAAAGTATGCGAATTTTCAGCATTTTGCTTCAGAAAAGGAGAACAAGTAAAATGCTTGAAATGTATCGATCTTTACATAATTAAGTTAGAAAAAAAACTTACGATAGCAGTAATGGTATCTTTAGAACTCTAAAAATAAAAGTATGGGTGGCTGTACATACTTGGCTAAGAAAAACATTGGAGATGAAGAGTGACTGACATACAACATGCATGATTCTGTGTTTTTGCATGAATAGCTCTGATCTGCTCTCCTGTCTCCCATTACTTTGGGTACATGATTAAATGCCTAGCCTATTTAATTTTTCCTTAGAAGTAATTTATTGCACATTGCCTCTCAGTCCCTCTACTTCTTTCACATTAAAGTCTCAAGAAGCAGACTATGCAAAATTAAATGAAATTATTTTGCTATTGCTAGAGGTTTTAAAATGGCTTCTGTCATCAGCTTCTGTGAATTTTAAGTCACAAGTTACTTGATCTCCCCAAATAAGGTATCTTTTTTGCCCTTTCCAATAGTTTAAAACCTTCAGGTCCTTTGACCTTTAATGAGATCCCGAGCTATGCTCTTGAAGACAAGGAACACCGTATTTGCATTACCTTTAGTCAACTTTTCTCGCTTTTGTGAGAAGGCTTAATCTTGAATTTTGCAGCGGTTACATTTACCACCATTACTTCATACTCAAGAGTAAGTTCAAAAATCATTCTGTTAATATGCAGGTAAATGTAATACTATGTCAATGTTACAGGATAAAATACCTAAATTACAACTCCAGCATCCTATATATACAAAAATGCACAATCACTAAATATACGAAAAATAAAAACAATTTCTTTCCAAAGACAACTGCCATCTTGATTCCTGTAGCTAAAAAACAACTCAAAACTACCTTGAAAACCCCCCTAATACATTGAAAAATAAGAAATAAAAATACAGGAGACCCCCACCTAAAGCTAGAACTTTCTTTTCAGCAAAGTGTGTATGTCAGAACCTGTTCTACACTACAGAACTGTTACTGGGGTTATAAAACCACTATAATCCGAATCTAAGATAAAGATACCAAACACCTCGCATAAAGGTGATAGAACTCCAATGGCTGCTCAAACTTGTATTTCTACCTCAAAAAAAAGAGAATTTAATTGTTGAAATGATAGATTCGTATTTTCAGTTAAGGACTGAAAATGTATATTTCCCTCAAACCGCAGTATTTAAAACCTGCACGGACTTTTATAACCTTGTACACAACAATACAAGAAATAAATTCTTTAAATACGGCTATACACAATCCCCAATTAAAATCGGAGTTCCCTACTTAATATTTACCTCCTGCTTTACTGGAGTGACTTTCTATACATTTGGAATTACAATTTTGCCCCTAAATTGGTAATTGTTGAATGCGAGCCAATGTAAAACAAAACATTCCATTTAAACTCGCGTTTTTAGAAAGTCTTGCAATAGGTGTTGTACAACTTCTAAATTATTAACCGACAAAACAACGATAAAAACGCTATATAAACAGAAACGACTGCAAGATCCCTGAAAAACGCATAAACTGAATACTAAAAACAAAACTGTCACCCAAGAAACGCTTTTTAAAAGCTTTCACTGTCAGACAAACCCCTATCGTGTAATTCATACTTAAGCAACTACCTTTTCTTCTCCTGCTGCAGTCTAAATCACAACTGTAGTATTTTGCCAACTTTAAACTGTAGACTTGGCATGACTTTTGTTTTTTTCCTTATGCTTCTAAGTTTCTGCATTGCCACTTTAACTGCGAAATTATATTGGATTCGATTCTTAGGAGTCTTCTTTAAAGTTTAGCACCTGAACTACTGTTTTTCAAGTAGAGCAAATTTCTATCTATTGTTTCAGTAAGTAATAAGCTGTCTCATCCGCAGCCTGCTTTTTTTTCTTACTGGCTTACAAGGAGTTAAAAGCCAACACCCCACAAAAAAAAAAAAAAAAAAAAAAAAAAACACCAAGTTTTATTTTTAAGAGAAAACGACATGGCGTCTTTGTTCCCACAAACTCCGCCGACAGAGCCCGGTCCGTGCAGCACCGGGCACCGACCGCTCTTTAAAGACCTACGGGGCTCAACATTTCCCCGGTGATGCAGTCCAACCCTCGCCCCCCCCCCACCTCCCTTCGCCGCTGCTGCAGCGGAGTTGGAAGCTGCCGTGCAGCTGCCCCCGAGGGGCTCGGGTCCGCAGCCCCCCCTCCCGTGTCCCCGTCCCCGTCCCCTCGGGGCGCACCCGCAGCCGCCCCCAGCCCCTCGCCGCACCGGGCTGCGCGGAGTCCCTCGGTGCTACATGGGGGGGGGGGGGGGGGGCTCGGGGAGCGCCCCGCGGAGCTGGAGCCCCTCGGCGGCGGGGGGCATCGGAGCGGGGCTCCCCTCGCGGCACCCCGACCCCAACCCCCTCCAGAGCCCCTCAGGGGGGCGGCGGAGCCGAGCGAGGGCCCCCGGGAGAGCGGTGGCGGCGGCGGCGCGGCGGCGGCCCCCTCCCCCCGCGGGCTCCAAGGACATTTTGTTTTTCCTCTCAAGGACAAAGGACAATGAGGAGCGAGGGGACCCGCGCACTTACCGGCTCCGCGCTGCCCGCTGCCTGCCCGCGGGGGGCCCGTGGCGCCGCTGCCCTCCTCGCCCTGCCCGCGGCGGGGCCCCGGCTCGGCGCTCAGCCGCCCGCCCGGCCGCTCGGGGCGAGGCGCGGGCAGAGCGAGGCGGCCCCGCCGCCATGGCGCCGCGCTCCGCTCCCGGCAGCCGCCCGCCCGAGCTCCGTCTCCCCTCCAAGCCCCGCAGCGCCGGGCCCGGAGCGAAGCCCGGAGAGCGGCGGCGGAGGCCGGCGGCCGGCCGGGAGCGGCCGGGAGCGGGCGGGGGGGAAGCGGCCGGGAGCCGGGCGGCGGCGGCGGCTGCTCCCCCGGCCATCTTGTGCCGTGTGTGCGAGCGGCTCTCGCCCGTCTCCTCTCAGCGCCTCGCTCCCCTCCCCCCGCACAACATGGCGGCCCGCTCGCTACTCACTGCGGCGAGGAAGGGGCGGGACCGGGCCCCTGCCCCCTACCCGCGCCGCGCGGCGGCTCCCCCCTCCCCTCCCTTCTCCTCGCGCCCCCCCCTCCCTCAGCTCCTTCGCGCCCCGCCCTCGGCTGCGCGCGCGCCGCTCGCCGCTCCCCATTGGCCGCGCCGCGCCCTCCCCGCCAGGCCCGAGGGCGCGCAGCGCTCCCATTGGCCGCGCCGCGCCCTCCTCAGCCCCCCGCCTCCCCGCACACACACACACAGCCCGGGGCCCCCCTCGCGCGCGCGGCGGTCGCCGCCTCCTATTGGCTGCCCGCCCCGCCTCTCAGTGACCGCCGACGAATCCGAGCGAGCCGCGAGCGGCGCAGGCCGCTCCCCATTGGCTCCCGCCCGCCTCCCCGCTCCCGCCCAGGCCGCGCCTCAGGGGGCGGCGGGAGCAGGCTCCGAGCTGGCTCCGAGCGCCCGCCCCGGGCCCCACCTGGCCGGGGCATCCCCAGCCCCGCCCCGCGCAGCCCCGCGCCTCAGGGGCCCGGCCCTCACAGAGCCCCCTCCGCGCTCTCAGCCCCCACAGGGCGTTACACGAGCTGTACACACACACAGATGCGTGTTACACACATGTATGCACATATACATGCATGTTATACACAGATACACACTTATATACACGGATATATGCACATCTATGCACTATATTGAATATATGACGTGACACACACGCGATGTGACACACGCACCTGGCACCAGCCAGGCCCTGCCCCATCACCTCAGACACCAGGCACGGCGCGGTTATCGCGCTTTTTTTTAGCCAACGCCATAGAAACTGGCTGCGGTGCCAACCTCGCCAGGACACGCTCTGCTATTTTGACTACTGCCATGGAAACCAGATCGCTGCGCCATGGGGGCATTCCCCGCGTTCTGGGCCAGTGATGCCAGTGATGCCCATCCACAGTTGGCCTGTGAGGGTGTTCCTGTGCTAGAGGCACACCCAGCTACCACGACTGGATGACATAATTAATATTTACGTGCTTCAGCAGTCACTTGGAGTGATAAGCATGCCTTTCTCCTCTCATTTGCACAGCTTACTCCATTAAAAGCAGAGAGAAAGATGGCCCCATTCTCCCTTTTTTATCTAATAATGCGGGTTGGTACGGCAGCAATTCAATCAACAATCTTTAAAAAGATTGGGCAAAGTCTCAGGAGCTTGCCTGGCACTTGAAATCGTGCAACTGGACTTCAGCAGCAATCTCCTGAACCAGGGTCCTGGAAAAGCCAGAAGTATCTGGTCAGCTGGAAAGTATCATTTAGCAATGTTCCTTGAGGATGAATGACTTTGAGCTGAGATGTATTTCTCTGCAAAATACAGAGAAAAGCAGACCTCTCAGTGTAGGATAGCTGGGGACACTTTGTATGGTAGAAATGCACAAATGTGATGGCTTACCGAGGTGGCACAGTGGTTGCAGTCTTCAAAAAGTGGTATTGGTGGCCTGCATGATACGGGTACCACAGCATGGGAGCCTCCAGCCACGGAAGTAATGGTGGGCAAACCAGCAGATACACCTCTCGCTGGAAGAGAGCAAAACGCCTTTGACATTTTTTTCCACAGCAAGAAGAACTGAAGTTCTGGTCTATGAAGAACACAAAGTGCAGGGAGCCTGTTCTGCAACTTATCTCTATTCAGACTCTTGCAAACTAGAAGCTGATCCTCTTGCTCTCTGTGGAACTGCCCATGTGTAACTGTATGCAAAGGTGTTGGCACGCACCAAACACAGGTGCTGCTTGTGCTCCTTAGAAAAATGCTAACAATGAAGAGAGGGGAAGGGCAACCAAGATGAGGCCAGATAAAAGTAGGGCACAGCAAAAGCACTGCTACTTACGCAGGCATTTTCACCCAACATTGAGGGTATGACTTCACAGCAAAGATAAGGATTTGAAATTCAATGCACTACTCTCAGTCTTTCTGTTGTTTCTTCCCCAGAATACATGTCTAGAAAAACATAAAGTATGATCACTCGCAATAGGCACATGAAAGGGATAAAAGAGATCAAACATTCAAGACATAATTGCGCTTTGTAAGAATGGCGTGGTTCTAGCCAGATGAGTTTAAGGTTATAACTGAACAAGACCTAACCTGTAGGCTCAAACCCTTATCTGATCTTCTCTAACGCCACCAGACTAATAGATCATTCCTATTTATATTTCATGTACCTTTACAGAGAGGAATGTTTTTCACGTGACTTACTGCATTGCTATTACATATAACAAAAAAACTTACTGGAAGTCTAATATCCTAATTAAATATAGTCCGTGCTGCTCTTTTGCTTCCTGGCCACCGAGGCCTAAGTTTCTGAAGAGCTTTCAAAAGAACTATCCATCACCTCTTCTATTTCTTGGCTTCAAGTGAGTTACACGTACGTGAATGTAAGTACGGTCGCTCTCAGCAGTCACAACACTCCTCAGACAAATTTTCTGTTCACACACCAGTGACAGTCTATCTGTTTGCATTCTTTTTTCCCAATGAAATAGAAGCACAGTGCTAGTCTCCTTTTTCGCACTTTTATCTCCCATGGTCAGCTATGTATAAACACCGAATTCTTGCTCCTACGGCCTTTGTGGTTACACCAGTTCTTTTTCCTCCAAGTCCAGAATTTCTGTCCAACTGCAATTTCCTTCATACAGAGTATTCTTTCTGTTTTAAATACTTTTTTTTCTTGCTTTGTGTACCGTTAAGCCTAAATACTTCAGTCATGTTTTATGAACCACTTGTCTGATAATGAGACAACGTAATGTTTCCATTACTAATTCGGGAAATGTTTTCTGAGACTGCATCAGGACTGCTAGAATTCCCAATATAGGCACACAACTTCACTTTCTAGTACCCACCCAAACTGTTTTCTTCTACAACCTTTCTTCCTCCTCCCCTGCTTCCACGAGGACTGTTATTATCCCCTTGGGACAATATGCAAATGCATACTGTAATTTCTCAGGGCATTGTCCCTGCCTGCCCCAACGTGCCCTCTGAACCAGAGGATACCAAGAGGTCGGTGAGAAAGCTGCTTCTTTGAGAGATGTCACGTGTTCTTTGGAGCCACAAACATAATGGAAAGGCCAGAGATCTGACAGCAATATTCAACTACAAGATTAAGCGTTGTATCTGCCTTCTGAAGTGGAGAACAGGAGTTTGAACAAGACTGCGAGATGCGCTGTTTCACAAAACTTTCCTTCAACCAAAATCAACGTTTTCCAGGAGAAATCATTAACAATTTTCTAGGCCCCAAACCAAACAGAATAGTTTGGATTATTTTAACAGAGAATATGCAAACAGGATAACAAATGTCCTTTGAATACAGCAAGATGTTTTGTGGTAGGCATTTCCATTCCTCCAGGCAGGGTGTTCACAGAAATTGTCGCTTTGTCCCAAATTAAGTCTATCGCTGTGTATTATTGTTGTATTTTTGTACGTAACATGAAATACGTACTAAAGCAAAAAAATAAACAATCTGCTTTTTTTTTTTTTTTTTCCTTCTGTTTCCTTCCTCAATAATTCGCTATTAAAATCACAGTAATTGTCCAGGCAGATACAAATTACCCTCTATCACACTTCTGAAAACCTGTGATTTCGGAGCAGCGTGCACAAAGAGGCTGTGCAACTATAGCTATGCCCCTGCTGCTTTCTTTTGTGGACTTCCCATAGCGGCTAATATTGATTTGACTAAACTTTGACACAGAGTGATGTCAACACACAGAAATGTAAATAAAGACAAAGTTCTTCCAGGCATGGAACTAACTTCTCTATGTGACTGTAAAGATTATTATGTTGTATTGATCCTAGCTAAAGATTTTTGCTCCTGTCACGAGGCAATCAGTAACAACAGCACCAACGATACCAACAATTCCAGAAATCAGCTCGTGCTATTCATTTTCTCTGGGTCTGGAACTGGAATTCAAGCCCAGACTTTTGTTCCAGCCTGTAATGAATAATTGCAAACACATCCCCACACAGAGAACTTTTGCCTACGCCCTTTTTGTTTCTATGATTTAACACTGAAAACCAAGATTATGTTAATATGGCCATTCTGCCAGCACTTTTATGGTGCTCATATTTAGAATGATGAACCTTGTGAGCAGCAAGAAAAAGACTTATTACCAGGAATAATTAGAAACAAATTCTCATCAGTGTCATAAGCATATGGTAAAGAAAAAAATCTTTCAGTCTGCTAAGCCAAACTCCAGTGCTTTTGCAGTTTATCCAAAATACAAGCTACTTTAACCAAGATCCAGCTTTTCTTACTCATGTTTTCAAAGAAAAGTTATCAATAAAAGTATATTGTGGTAAGGGAAGTAAGAAATGGAACCAATATATTTTGAGGGATTTAGTCTTCTTTCCTAAGCAAATTTTTAACTTGTTGGTCATAATGCATCAAACAAATGGTATTGTTTCTGCACACATGATCTTGTGGCCTGGGCTCAGATCTTAGTCCAAGACCTCCTGAACAACCTGCCCAGCTCATTACTTCAGTTTTGCATCAATTCGTGTATACAATAAGGGGAAAAAAAAAAAAAAGAAAAAAAAAAGTAACTCTTGCCTAGTGAGAGGACTCATTATTGTGCTTCATATTAACAAATACATATACGTATATTTTTCTTGAGTAATCAAGACTACTTTTTTAAGGAGCTCTGAAATTTCAATTTTTTTGCTTTTTTGCAGATTATCTTCAGGTTAGCCCCTATTGCCATCTTAACTGTAAGAAATAGTAACTGTATCAGTCAAGGCACTTTTGCTGTATTTTGTCAACATTTAACAACTGCTTTAAATGGCAGTTGTAGAGGTGTAAGAAAAGTGTGAATGACACATCAGCCCTTATTTTGATTTTGATATTTTAAACCTCTAGACTGATTAAAACAGAGAATTTGGGTAACTGTTTAGTGTGTTTAACTGCCTCCTAAAATAAAGACACAGGAGCTTGGAAGAACAAATCTGTGTCTTTACACCTTTTTTAACCTTGGCTACCTATATAGAATGATTTAGTTTGTCAAGTTCAGTTCTTAGGGTAACTATTAAACTATTCTTCTTGGCTTTTAAAATTTTTATAAGAGGACTGGGACATATCAGAAAAAAGTAAAACTGATTGGCCATTTTGCCTGCACCTAGTCAGACACTAGAATTTATAGAAGTGCTAACAGTAACCTTTCCATGAAAAAAATGATGCAACTTTGCTTATTAGTGACATCAGCTTTGAAAGCAAACAAGAAAACAACATGGACCTTCCTAGGAACTTTAATACCAATAGCTACCACAAGGAAGGCAAGTTGTATAAGTTGAGTTACATACTTTAACTTCTCTGTACTAATGCAGTTCGTGGGTTTGGAAACTTGCAGGACTGGAAACATGCCAAGATTAGACATATTGATAGGGTTTGAAATATGTTTAAAAGTTAGAAACTACAAGCAGTGTTCTTTTTCTTACCATTCTGGCTGTATATGTGGTCTGTGGAGTCATAGAAGTGTTCTGCTGAGCTGGGAAATGGTCATCATTTTATCTAGAGCCTGAAAAAAAAACATTGTCAAGGTTAAGAGAGCCATGCCCAACCTCATGCTTCAAATTAAAGTTATCATTCTCTATTTTTCAAGATACTATACAAATTATATGAGAAGAAAACATTTTATAGTTTGTAAGTGAACTCTTCAGAAAATTTGGAACTTAAATGTTGCTGGGAGAAATACATTTCAGAAATTCTAGACAGTAAAAGTAGAAATATATTTTAAAACTCAACAAATTTGAAACTCAAGGATGATTCATTCCCTGTGCAGATTTAAAGCTCGCTTTCCAAAATTATTCATCTGTCCGTCCTTCAAATTTATTTTCTTCAAATGTGAGCCAGTAATGCGTGATTGCTTAAGTGTTTAAGAAATATGATGAGAAAAGGGAAAACAGACTTAGCACGAATATGTGTTTACACATCAAAGTCAAGGGAAAAAAAAAAAAAAAAAACAATTATAGGCTGTAATTTTTATTTACCATTAAATCTCAATTTGGATTCTAGTGAAGCGAGACTTTGGAAAGTCTAGATGACAAACATAACGAAGAGCAAGCATTCTTTCTTAGTAAATCTCTTTGGAGCTTTGGAGGCATTGGGGCTTCATGCTAGCCTTGCAAACGTGATAAATTTCACTCAAATTGAACAAGAGGAATTACAACTACGCTAGAATGAAGAGAGAAACAACCCAGGCCTCTGAAAATGAAATACAGAACTGGAATTTTTATTTCAGGCAAGTTGAACAATTTAGTAATGGCCTGTTTCCATAACAATCCTCATTCTCTTCTCTTGTGTACAGGTAGCTCCATAGGGCACTTTATTGATTGCTGTATAATAGTTGACAAAATGATGCATTATTCAGCAAATTGCCACATGCAGTGAAAAAGAACTGTGCTTTTCACTGAAATCTTACAACAAGCATATATTTTTTTAATTTTATAGACAGCCAGCGTGACAAAGTACTGAATCACCCTGCTGTAATGTACTGTATACATAGAAGAGAAGACCTCTTATATTTGTAGCACCAAACAAACTTCTTTATATCTGTCAACGCTTGTTAGATGTGGAATCAAATCAATTTTTGATGTAGCGATACTATAGCAGAGACATGCTTGGATTAGAATGTCACCTTCCCAGAAATAGCTTTTATGTCAGACTGATGTTACCAGTGAGGTTTATTTTCTTCCTAAAGTCGATTCACTATACACTGGCTGCTGCCAGCGCTTTACCCAGCCAGAAGCACTCATCAGGCTGGGGATTTGAGAAGTTTTTTGCATGTCAGGCATGTCATCCATTGAGAATTAGCAGCTTTAATTATTGCAGGCAACAGATTTGCATGCTGAAACAAATACTCTCTCTGACCGAGCCATCAATGGTGATAATCTTGTCTCAGCTTAAACCATTCACAGCGTTGTCGTTTTTCTTTTTTTTTTTTAATATTTATTCAAAGATGAGTATGAGAAGGCTAATTGGTGATAGAGCATGATCAGCCCAAGAAAACACCGTCAGTACAATACTGCTGCAGAATGGGGCCAATGGCTTTTTGCATAATTAGGGCACAAGCATGAACGCAAATATCTTGGGTCAGATATCCACAGTGTTTGGTCAGTCTGAAAAACCTGATCACAACTTTCATTGTGATTTCACTCAGCGGAAGACCTGGATCAGGCTCTACATGCCCAGAAGATCACTTTTTTTCTTCAAGATTTAATTGTAGATTCAACAAGAAGTTATTAAGTCACTCTAGAAGCCATGTCTCATTTTAGAAACACTTAATTTAATAATAAAAGCTAAGATACTCCAAACGTGCAGGCCTTGAGTTATGCATCTGTGCCTTTAATTCAGCTCTGAGTCATTAAGGTCAGTAAAATCACTCCAGGTTTTTCTTGGTGTGTCTAAATGGAATGTTGTCCTAAGGATCTGGAAGCATATGAAGTGGATTTAGGAATGAAATCTGAATTTTGAGTAAGAGTGAGTCTGTCCTTTCGCACATGTCCATATAACTGCATCATTATTCTTTGTGTTCTCCTCAGCGTTTATTTTTCTTACCTATTTTTATTAATAATGGAAAAAGGAATACTAAAAACTAAATTATGCTAGCTGTTTCACCTTTTATTCAGCTCCTCTAACATACCTCTAAAACCTTCTCGTGAAACCGAATATTGATTATCCAGAGACCAAATGTCAGCCTGTTAAGTAGAAGCGAATTGGTCCAAATAAAATGCATTTAATTAGGAAACTATCTACAGTTTTCTTGTAACACAAGCCTCTCACGTTACTGGTATTAAACAGTACATTTGAACACTCTGACCTAGTACATAAGATAAACAAGACTCCACAACACTTTGGGGAGAAAATGTATGGGGAACATGAGTTCATTCATACGTGTAGGAAATAAAGTCAAATGCTTGAATAATTCAGAATCGTAACACAAGCAAAACTGAAATATTAAGTTTAATAACTAACTTTTTTCTTAAACTCCAAGTATTAAAATATTGCGCTGCTGGCTAGCATATCAGGTGCTGATAAAGAATATTCAGGGACGGTACTTTTGCTGCATGAATGAAATCTGTTCTGTGTAAAAGATTAATAAAGGATTATCTTTATTTTTATATATATACACAAAGATAATGAGAATTGGAACCAAAAATGAAGTTGAAGATCAATTATTTAAAAGCAGAAAGTCTACTCAATTGATGTTAAAATGTAATTAAGCTCAGGAAAAAATGCAACCTAACTGAGAGGTTCAGAAAGGCATATTACTATGTGCTGGAAAAGTAATTTTTACAGATGAATACTATTTTATGCTTTATATTATTATTAAAATGCAGAGTCTTACAAAAACAAACCAAAGATGTACATGAACTTTGTACTAGAGCTCCATACTGTATTCATTGCTGGCAATCGGTGCACACTGCATTCAGGGTATGCTTGACCTGTGGATTTAATGTATACCCAGTAGAGTATAAAAGGGTAATCAAGAAAATAATGACCTTGAGGTGGCAAAAAGGCCTCTTTCCATTGTTTTTTCTCACATGAAGGAACCACTGCCTCAGAGAATTCTTCACGGATGACTGGCTTGAAAGGAGACACTCCTTCAGAGCCAGAGAGGGGATCGGGCACCTTGAAAAACTGAACTGCAGTTAACACGCAGAAATCTGTCAGAATCCTGGTCTTCTTTGTGACTAATGCTTTCTGAAATCCTGGCACTGTATTTGGGTCCTTTCCCCTCCATGGCAGCCCCAGCTCTCCACCCCATCTCCTGAGCAGGTCTGGGTGAATGTGGCATGGGCTGAGGTATTTCTGGGCTATGCATCACTGACCTGACAACCGGCACATCGATGCTGACAGCCTGGTCAGCAAGAACAGCACAGGAGTGAAACTTTGCACTCATTTTGTACTTCTTCAACGGAAGCACTCGTTTGTCTCTATAACCCACAGCTTCCCCCAAACTGAACTGAAATTTGTTGGAAACCGAGCATCGGATCAAAAGCTGAAGGCCTCCAACAGCAGTTTCATAAGCCCTGCCTCCTTAGGAAGCCAAGATAAAAATACAGCTGCATGAAAAATAAATGAGCAGCTTTTCCTGACTCTGAAACCAGAAAACAATGACACAAAACCAAAAATCAAATGCAACAATCTCTCTTGTATTCCCAAATGCCAGCATTAATGCTCCCTCTCCCAGAGCCTCATTAAACAAACAAGCCATATAATGCGCTTTGAAAGGGAAAGATCCAGGACTGGAGAAAGTAAACTCCAACACTGAGGACTCGTGACAGAAATGCTGTTTTTGCTCTAAGGATTGTATACTGAAAGATTCAGTCTGGCTGCATTCCTCACAAAATCAGTATATTTATTCTCTTGATCAAATGAGCAGTTCTGCAGCACTAGAGCTAGTCTTTTAGATCAAAACTTAATACCTGGAAGCCATGACAAAAACCACCAGTATTTTGTATGCATCAGCTATCCTCTCCTACCACAGCCCAATACTCTGCTTAAAAATACACCTCAGCTTCAACTAAAATACCTCATTTTCCCTGGATACGTCTGCTATGGCCCCACCATACTGGGTGCACAGATGCCGCGTCACTCTGGCTGTTGTAACTATGAACTTGGTGACATTTTCAGAACATTACAGTTTTTGCAGCCTCCTGGAGAGGCTCAGTTTCAGTTGCACACGGATTCCCCCCGGGGAGTATTCTGCACTCTAACCGCTTTTTTTTTTTTTTTTCATTTTCATTATCTGAAGTTTAAAACTGAAAGCCTCTGGACTGAAGGAGGGTGAAGGAGGAGTGAATCTCTTGTTTAAAAGCAAGACGAGGACCAGCTCCCACAGCCACAACATGGCTCCTCCTGCTGCACCACTGCCGCTTCACAAAATGGCGGCGGCTCTGCCGACAGACGCCTGGAAAGGCACTCGGCATCCCCTCAGGAAGCCAGAAACCCTTTTTTTTTTTTTTTTTTTTTTTCTTTCTCCTTCGTTTTTCTATCATTTTTCTATCTTTACACTCAATCCCTGGGGGGCTGCAAATGCTGGCAGAACCCTCCACAAATCCCTCATGCGACCCACGCAGCCTCTTGGAGTGTGTGTGTGTGGGGAGGGCAGCCTTCCACACCCTCCTGCAGCGGGCTCAGGCTGTCGGGGGACACCCCGAAACCTCCCCCGGTCACCCCAAATCGTCCCTCGCCCCAGCATTTCCAACCACGGGGCTGCAGAGCCGATAAATCCGCGGCCCGTGCCCAGCGCCCTCCCCTCCTCCCCGGCACTGAAGGCGAAGGCAGGCGCTCGGCCGCCAAGCCCCGCGCCGCGGCACCGCCGTGCGGTGTTGGGTTTCTCGCTGCAGTGCGTGTTTTTGTGATGATGGGGGAAGGGAGCTGCTCCCCCCGGCCTGCCAGTAATCTGTTGTAAAAAAAATACTGGAGCTCTCGGAGCCAATTAGTCCTGGGGTTAACCGCTTCGCTGCTGCGGAACTCGAGCCTCTCAGGCGCGGGCTCGGTGAGGTGAGGGACCCCCAGCGTCCCACTCGGCTCTTCATAGACGGATTTCGGTCTAAAATTTGTTAAATACCTCCAGGGTACAGACTGAGCGCTGGAGTAATCCCCCAGGATGTATCAGAGTAGGGCAGAGACTGCAGAGCTGGGACAGCAGCATCCAGAGCTTGTGCACGGCCCAGTTCTGGTAAGGGCTGGCTGCATTTTCAGACCTGTGCTGTCCCATGGTGGAAGCCATGCTTTTCCTATGCAGCCTCCCCGGGCATAAAAACACCTCTGAACACTCAAAAAAAAACCTAGGAGAGTGATAGCACAAGCCGTTTCTCCCAGACATATGTGTTTTCATAATCCCCAGGCTGTGCCCAGACACAGAGACACGCTTGAGACCTCCCTGCAACCATCTTATTTTCTCACCCCTTAACTGCATTAGAAAAAAAATGTTATTTTTCTATTCTGCAGACTGTCATAAATTTAATGCCTGAAGCAAAGTGGCTCATGGCTTGCTGCGAGCTGCTGAATGAGGTGGGGAAATAGGATGCAGGGAGAATTCCCAGCCTCAGCCCTTTCTTCCAGGGGCAAGCTTGAACACAATGCCGAGCAACAGCAGCAGGCTCCCACTTGACCCCCCGGGTCGGCAGACCTATTTTTGTGCTCTCTTTGTATTCCATGACGTACAAAAGAATATCGGATCAGACCGTCAGGGAAGCCAGGAAGACTAGCACTGTTTATACGGCACGATGAAGTGCTCTAAGGTATGGAAAGCAGGCTCCTGGAGAGGCCATCCTGGTGCTGCAGGGCTGCTTCCAGCCCAAGCGAGAGCTACAGCGTACAGAACAGACCTATTCCTACAACACCAGCCTCTCTCATGGAAAAAATGAGGTCAAATCTTCCTCCTTGCCCAGCCCAGGAAAGGGTACAGTGCACGGGGACGGAGCTTGCAGGGTTGGCACCGTGACATCTCATTTCTAAGCTCTGGGAAGATTTCTGACTACATTAAAGTGCAAATCTACATTCAAATAAACACGAGGGGGGGTGGGGGGGGAGGAGGGTATTGCAAAGCAAATAGCAGATTTAGGCTTGTGAGCTGTCAGAGCCCTGGCAGTACAAGAGCTCTCTTGTTCCTGTTGCCTCCCACAGCTGCATTCACTAAATATATCCTGTGCAGAGAACTGCATTTCTCCACCCCTTTCGCAGCCCAATCACATTTGCACAAACACCACCAGGCTCCCCCCGGGACACGCAGTCAGGCAGCAGTGATGCCCTAGTTACAGGCATCATGAAGAATGGGAGAGACTAATAATGTCTCCAGCAGGATGAAACTGTTATGGCCACAGGTTATTTCCAAGAGGGAATGTGTGCAGCTGATTGATATTTAACTGATAACAACATGGTGGCTTGCTCTCCAAAAGGATACGCCCCGTTTGTACGCCAAAATCAGTTACTTGAAAGTCACCCAGTGGGAATGACTTCTATGGCTTATCAGAACAAGAACTGGTGATCTTAGAGCTGCTTCAAACTGAAAATACATGGTCACTTCTTTTTTTTTTTTTAAAAAAAAAAAAGAAAAAAGAAAAAAGAGAGAGAAATTCAGCTCCTGGCAGATTGAGAGATGAACAGGAGTGTTCAGTACCTTAGGGACTGGCTTGCCCACAGGGAGGAATCCCAATTTTACCTTACAGCAAGCCAGGGCTTTGTGGCATCTTGTCTCAAGATGTAAGAGGAGGCAAGCAAGCACAGCAGCACATGGTGCACTGCAAATCTCCTCTTTGGGCCACCACACAAAATCTACAAGCTAGAGGGATGTTAATTTGGCACCTTTCAAAGGTGTTATATTTACATGCCAAAAGTAAAAATACTTTCTCTAAGTTTATGAGCCCAGTGCTACCCTCTGCTGCATGGACTGGAGGGAAACATCCAAATGTTGGCCAAATGTAGATAACAGCAAACTGGGGGAGAAAAGCACATGCTGCATTATTACACAGCTGCTGCCACCTTCCTCCATGCAGCTGTGGACCGATGGTATCTCTGCCTCTCGTGGAGAAGACTCCAACTGAATTTCCACAGGACCAAGGTGCTTCCCCCATCACCCACATTTGGCTCTTCATGTTTCCTGTTCTCACATTGCACCTCTTACTTGCAAGGATGTAGATTCTGGCACTACGGAGCCTCAGTCCTGTCCCCAAAACCACTGCCACAAGCACAATAACAAAGAAAAAGAAGAGCTGCACCTTCTGATATAGTTAATTCTATAGTGGATCAAATTCTTTGGGGGAGAGGAACAGAAAAAAAAAAAAAAAAAGAAAAAAAAAAAGAAATAAAAAGAGGCATCTTGGTGATTTTCCTCACTTTCAAGCTGCTTGGCAGCAGGGATTTTGACCCTCCTAGTCCCAGCTTCTTCCTTTCCTCACAGTTTCTTATTTCTTCAACACCTCCAGCCCTTCTAGCAGCAAAGCAAATTTGACAGAATCTGGTCAATTTTTCAAGCTATCTCATTTCAAGAAGTCAGTGGGAGCTGCCTCTATCTTGCAATCAAACCTCACAGGAGGGAGAATTAAGTATCTCATGCAAGACCTTAATCTGTAGGATTTTGCAGATAGTTTTCCTTGTAATCTCAGTGCTCAGAGCTTGTCATGAATTCAAACCATAACTGTAGCCCTACAATATTTTGCAACAAAAGGACCTGTATTCATTTTGATATAATTACAGTCACATGAATCCACGCTTGCTCTTGAATAAATATAAATACTGATTATTTGGGAATAACTGGTAGACTGGAATCATAAAGTATAAAAAACAAACCAACAACAACAAAAAAATAGACTAAGTACCTATTATATAAATAAGAATGGTCAGCTTTAGATGTCAAATTTCCATAAAGAAAAATGACACAAGTTATGTATGAAGAATCTTTTTAATATCACCTTTTTTTCAATTTGCAAACAAAAATTAAGAGCCTAAATTCATACTGAAGCATCCACATAAAGTAAGAGCCTTATTTTCAAAGGTAATGGTATCTTCTGAGGTATTTAAAACCTTTGAAATCAAATATTTCATTTACAAGATGGCCATAGGTCCCTAAGCTTAATTAAACAGTTGAAAGCTAGAAAAGTTGGAAAACTGCTGTTTTGTTGTGCCTCTTTCCTACACATTTTCTCCTCCTTTGCTTTTCTTGCCTTCCTGAAACAAATCACCCTCAAATACCATTCTAATTTTGTATGTGGAAATTGCCCCTATTTGAATTAGTGACATTGCTGTAGAAGAATCCTGAACAGTTTTTGCTGCAGTGGCTGTACAGAAAACGAGCCCTGACTGCTGGGGACAGAAGTTAGCACCCAGGACTGACGGCACCCAGGCTCTGCTTCCGAGAAGGGTGGGCAGAGCCGAGTGGTTTTGCATGCTCTGACCTTGTCAGCTTACTGGATCCTGTGGACTTCTGAGCACATGAAGAAATGGGTACTCCCCTCTATGTCAGGTAAGGAAATACAAAACACGAAGGCTGATGTTACGACTCAGATGGAGAGAAGCCCCAGGAGCGTGAGCTACTTTGAGAATCACTACAGTTCTGAAAGCAAACAAAGCCTTAAGAAACCAGGATCTAAGGTTTCATTCCTCAGACAAAGCAGTGACTCACCCACATTCCTAACTGCTCCAACAACAGGCGAACCCTGCTCCTGGCAGACCTGCTCCTCCGCATTTCATTGTGCCGAGCAAATCCAGAGCAAAGTCCAGCAGAGGTTGGCGGTGCATGGGAGCAGGCAGAACAGGGCCAAACCTGCTTCAGAAAGGGGCCCTCCTGCATAAGCTCGTCTTCTTGGAAAATTCATTCAAGAGTTCAGACCTCCTGCTTTTCACGGCTGAAAATACAATGAAAAGGAAAAGAGCTGCTATTAACAATTGCTTTACAAAAGCCAAACACGTCTTTTGTTGGATACCGAGGTTTTATAGAAGTGCTAAAAGGCAGTAGTTAATGCTTTTCATAATCTAAAGACAGATGAGATGTGTCAAAAAGTTAACTGAGCAAAGGGAGCCAAGCAGCACAGAAGGATAAGGTGCTGTTTCTAACCATCACGTTACCCATAATGGAAAGTTTGACCTAGGGATATGGAAACTCACTGTCCTGACCCTCTGTCTGCTTGGTCAATCCCTACATACAAGGCAGATGTCACTGATGAAGGACGAGCGTGTTCCAGGTTGGAGATAGCGCGCTGATAAACATGCCCAGCTCCTATCTTCCTTCCCCCAGGGGATGCAGGGAGGGCTGCGGAGGTACCCAAACAGCGAGGTTAGCTGGCTGTGCTTCTGGGTGGCTGCAGGGCTGAAGAGGAGGAAGAAAACAGGCTGAAAGTAGGGAAATATTCCTTGGGCCAGCTCCCGAGGGCAGCTGGAGGTGCTGCAGAAAGAAAATGGCAGCGTTAACTAATGGGGAAGGCTTGCTTGCTCAACAGTGTGAGTTTGGCTGCTGGTGTAGGGAGAGACCTTGCCAACGCAGGCAGCTAATGGAGGCACAGAGCTGTGCTATTAATGGAAGGCTCAGTCCTCGCACCAAATTATCCCTAAGCCATCACGACAATGCCTGTTGCACTAACGCTGCGTGCTCTACTTGGAGCCTCACGTCAGCAGGCAGAGAAAGCATGCAACCCCAGCCCTCCATGCTGCTGCAGATTTTGCCAGCAGCATTTCAAATATTTCAAGCATTTCCCACAGCCCTCCCCAGACTGCAGCTGGGACTCGCCTAGCAGCACTCCAGAGGCTGCCCAGCAAATCTGTTTAGCAGGCTGCAAAACAGCAAATATCCATTTCGTTTATTAAATGGAAACAACAGAAGTGCACAGGGGGGAGGGAGGGAGAGGGGTTAGAAGGTTTTGCTGGCATTATTTCTCCGTGATTCAACATGCTGCCTTGAAGAAGCCACTATTGCAATGGCAAACAAACAACAGGACCTCATTTTCATAAAACATTTCCTTCTGCAAAGTCAGAGGAGTCACCAGAGGTGACAACTACAAACATATTAAGTTTCGGGGAGGCTCGTGATGTTTTGAAACCCCAATTCTGCAAAAGCTGCTACAGAAAGGCAGTGTTCAGTGCCTGCCCGCAGCACAAGGACAAAATCCCAATCCCGGCCGGGGAACAAAGGTGCTCCCGGGAGGCTGCCGGCACCCAGGCAACGGCGGCAGGATCGGTGCTCGCGCCTCGCCCGCGCCGCTCTGGCCTCCGCAAACAATTCTTGCCACGTAGGCAAGAGCGAGCAGGGCGATGGAAAATTACTGCGGGCTTTTTCTTAAAGGGCGAGAATCTCCTTTCTAGGGGGAAGGCTGGTCTGCAGTGCGTCAGCGGCACGCCGGGGTGTTAATAAAGGCGGATGGCGCTGGCATGATATTTCAACGAGCCGAAATGTAAAGCAGAGAGCCGAACGGCAGCAGGGGGGCCGAGCAGGCAGAGGCAGGGGGTGGACGCTGGAAAGCTGCTTTCAGCACAGCCTCGGAGATGGCGACCTGAGCACGGTGCATTTAACAGCGGGCAGGAGCCGAAGCCAAAATAACCCCCTTCGTTCTTGGCAGGCAGAGTGTTTTAACAACTGCCCGCCCGGGAAACCTGCCTGCAAGGCTGCAGGAAGGAAAGATGCCTTTACAGAGAGAGCAGGCTTACTTCACCGGTCGTGAGGCTTTCATCAGGGGCAACAGCTACTTTTAAAACTCACGGCCACCTTTACCTCCAGTTTCCAGTGAAAAAGAGGCTGATTCCTTAACACAGCAACACATCTGCCTACCTTAAAACGCCAAACCCAAGAGCCATGCAAATAGCTGTAACAGCACTGCACGCTCCATTTCAGCTAGCACACTGTTGCTGCACGAATATCTGCAGACTTCCAGCATCTGACTTACCCCTGGAACGGGGCAGCACTTGCCTACCAGGAGGGTCACGGTGCTGTCAGGCAGCCAGAACTCTTTCCGCATTTCAAAATTAGCTCCTATATCCATGGCAAGTTTCATTTCACAAGGAACAGAGCACACTGCCTGCTTGCTGGGGGCACCTATAGGGAACCAACCACAGGGAATTCCCTGCTATCTATAGGGAAACAAAGCAAACCTGCTTCTTGTGCTATAACTTTTTTTTTTCTTTTTTCTTTTTTTTTTTTTTTTCCTCACTGCATGCAGCTGCAGCTCATGAGGACCCTGTTTTGTTCAAGGATGCAGGTGGTCTTTCTGCTCCCCCTGGAGCATCCTGCAGTTTAAGGTGTTGTTTGCCAGACCTGCAGCACCCAGTATTTTGGTCTGCTGCTGCTCCTAGTCTTAATGTTTTAATTTTTCTCCTATCTGTTTTTCACTGATTAAAGTCTCAATCCAACTCTTTGCACTTTGTTGCAACCAACACGTGAAAAATTAAGTTGCTGCACAGATTTAAGGGACTCCTGTAAGAGAAACTCCCCCCCTAAATGGAAACCTTTGCTGTGAAGCTGCTTTCATCGCAAACTCCACAGGGAAAGTCATTACATTTAATAGAGGTTGACCTCATTTTGTAGTCCTTGATATTATTGCTTATAAGGAGAGAACATAATTAGAAGCGGTGACTTCTAAACAAGGATAGAGAGCACTTGTTGTTGCTGCCTCCTTCTTACCTCAGGATTCATTTAATACAGCTTGGAAAGAGTAACTTGAAACAGCCTCTGGCAGATAAGCCAACTCAAGTAAAATGCAAAGATCTCTGGTTTCCAAGAAGCCTTTTAGAAGCTGTACAGAGAAATGAAATGAAACCCCTCAGCAGTGCATAATGCTGCTAACAAAGTCCTCCTGGAAGAACCACAAATGTGTGTTGCAGGCGAAAGCACATTTTGGGTTCAGAAGGGACCTACATGCAGGCATCCGAGGCTGGAACAAGCCGGTAGCCACATGAACCTGTCCCCGTAGGAGCCTCTGCTTGGGAGAAACTGGCTGGAGGGAGCTGCTGGCGCTTTCTGCTGTGCTCCTGAAGCTGTTGTCCGAGGGAAAACAAGCCAAAGGGTGTGGGTCCGGTAACCACACACAGGGGAGCTGAATGCAGATGTGTCACGGCTTTATTTTATTTTTTTAACTTTGCTAATCTGGGTTTCCACATGGTGGACACTTGTCACAGGGGAAAGGGTA
This sequence comes from Netta rufina, assembly GCF_964035555.1. Classification (NCBI taxonomy): domain Eukaryota; kingdom Metazoa; phylum Chordata; class Aves; order Anseriformes; family Anatidae; genus Netta; species Netta rufina. The sequence goes on along the minus strand of NC_140134.1, from coordinate 16,421,989 downwards.
ATTGCAGGCAGTGACCTCCCCTCGATAACCACATCTCCCGAGGCCAGGCTGCGCGTCGCTACAGGGGATGTGCCGCATGTGCCAGGGCATTGGTGCTACCTGGGGGCACAGCCACCTGCGGGCCTTCATCTTAATGTATTTGAGTTTAAAGCATCTCGTGCTCATGGACTGCTTTTCAAGTAACCCCTGCACTCTTCCAAACTGTAGAAATCCATTTAAATACATATTTTGAATTCATTCTCCCAGCTCTTGGGGAGCCCACAATGCTCTCCCGTGAGGCTCTGCCTCCCACATGAAGAATGCCATCCCTTGCGTTTCCAGCGTTCTGGGGCCCTCTAACACCTCCCGCATGATGTAAAAAGAGCAAATTCTTGTAAAAAGCCCCAGGCTCCCTTAAATTCCCCTTTAGGTGTTGCGGTTTGAGCAAGAGCTTCTGCTTCAGCAAGCCTCAGCACTTCCTGATTTCTGCAATTTCCCCAGCCGCAAACAACCAGGTTCAGCTCTGCTCAAAGGTCAGGTCCGGACTCGGTTTCTTCAAAAATCAAGATAATGCTGTTGCCCCCAGCTGAAGGAAGGCTTTCCACTTGTTAAACGCGGGCTTGTTTTCTGCAGTGCCACCCGTGCTGGATCCGGGCACCGTGGGCGCCCTTTGCCAAGCAGAACGGTTGCAGCCCACACCTGCAGCGGGTTTGCTCCGCCAACAGCTCGCCGTGCGGTTTGTGGCACAACGAGCAGCTCAACGGGAGGCCTCGGAGAGCACAGCCAGAGGCTCCCGGGGATCAGCAGAGGGACAGAAGGACACAGCGCAGATCAGACGGATTGGGTGTTTGCGCTCTGATCCACCCCACCCTCGGCCAAGCCAGGCTATTCAGGCTTAGCTGGTTTTTCCTTTCTCTTTCATGTGCCTCACCTATCAGATAAAGGCGTTACTAAATCACAGCCAGCAGTTCCCACCACACCTCGAGCCATTAACCCTGTCCCATGGCTGGGGAAGCCCTGGGCAGTACCCTGGGGCTCCAGCAGAGCAGAGAAATTCTGCCACCCGCTCGGTGCGAAGCAGCTTGCTCTCCCTGGGCTTATTTTTAGAGCAGTCAGTTACTTCCAAAGAGGCTTTCTGCAGAGCCCCTGGGTAAGCCGCCGAGGCCAGATCCCTGTCTGTCTGCAGCAGTGATGCTGTGGGGGTGAAGCCATGTCAGCACTTCCACTCCCCCTCCCCGCCATTGTAAATGGGATGTAAAAATCCAATTCTGGCAGGAATACAAGAACCAGCACGGAAAACTATCGCAACTAAACCTGATCCTTGCTAAAATTCATCTGGCTGGGGAGTGAAAGCAGGGAGCTAAAATGTATTTTCTCTCTCCCATGCCTAAATCTTGAATTCTAAAATCCAGCTGCACTGCACTCAACGCAAATTACTCACGGGGAATTTTTTCAGTTGCTTTTTCAAAAGCCTACCCGTGGTAAATGGAGAAGTGAGCCTTTCCCTCCTCCACCTCTTCCGCAAGCCAAGCGCGTGATTAAAAGTTGCTGTTGTCAATCTTACTAATAAGAGCCACAGTTAATAGTCATTTTAATTGGGTGCAGACCCACGAGGCTGCTGGGAGGGAGCTGGCACTGGTGTTTGTGTGGCCACGTGGGGTGATGGGCCAGGGGACAGCTCTGGGGGGGCAATGACACCAAGGGTTTTCAGCCAGATCAGGTGCTGGCCCCAGGCAGGGCTGCGCAGACGCCCAGCAGCACGAGGGTGCTGGAGGATGGCAGGGCTGCCCCTGGCATCAGCACTTGTGTGAGATCTTTGTCTAGCTGCAGCTTCAGGCTGGCTCTTCATAATAAGCAGCCAGGCAGCCCTGCGGTGCCACAGCTCCTCTTTCAGCTCTCTCCTAAGCCTGCAAAATCAGCAGGGGAGGAGAAAGTGCCCACAGCTCTTTATTTCCTTAATGCCAGAGTAAACCTTGACCACCTAGGGGGCACAAAGACATCCAGAAACTGCAAGAGGAACTTTAGGAGGGATCCTCACAGCTCTTTCACTCAAATTTCCCCATTTCTGGTTTCTGTATTTATACATTTTCTATCTCCAGCCTGTGTTTCTGTGTCAGCCCAGAAAAGGCCCAAAATGGAGACTGCTGCAGCCTGCAGTCACCAGGAGCTTGTTTGCTGTGCCGACACCTGCAGCTGCAGACTTGGGTAGGATGTCTGGGAGATGCAGAAGGTGGAGATTTTACGGAATCACATGAGACAGCAAGCGGCTCAGCTCAGCTCAGCCCTCCCGTCCTGCTTTCCCACAGAGACGCTGTGCCGCACCATCTGGCAGTGCCTCCCTACAACGCTTTGAGTTCCAACCCCAACCCCATCTGAAGGGTGCAGGAACCCAACAGAAGTTTCTGCCCGTCTCCCCCACACCTCTTCCCCCCAACCTCCACGCCCTTGAGCTGTGGGTGGGGAGGCTGCAAGCGCGCCCATCTGCCGTCCTGCTGCCCCCCCCGGCCTGCACGTGCGCTCTCATCACCAATTAGTGCGCGCTTAATCAACGCACGTACCGCCTGCCTGGCGTGGGGGTGAGGTGTGGGGAGGGAGCTGGGATTATTGCAGAGGAATCCAGTAACGTAGGATACAGATTTGCAGGAAATGGGGCTTTACTTCCTGCTCGTGGGGAAACAATGTCCTGGTTGTCTGCTTTACGTGTAAATGGGGGGGAATACGCTGGAATATGCATGCTGCCTTCCAGAGCTCATGTAATGCCAGTCTAGCAGCCCTAAAAGCACTTGGAAGGGGATAGCTTTGGTATTTTGGCTGGTGCTCTTCATCCCATGGGCATTAAAAGATGGGGAGGTCCCTCAGCAGGCCGGCTCGGACGTTGCCACCCCAGCCTTCGCCCTGTGTCCGTCTGTTGGCACGGCTGTGCCGATAAACGCCAGCAGCGGTGGCACCGGGGCTGCCTCTGCTCCGCACAGCCCTTCCACCCTGGGTACATTGCACTGACACATTATACTGGGTAAATGCAACATTTTTCATAAATAAATAAATGTAAATACCAAGGGTAGGCTAAAGATTAAAACACTGCTCTGAGAACATCGGGTTTCTGGGGGACTTTAATGCTATGGCGCGGCTCAGCACTAGAATTTATTCCTGTTAAATATGTACCTGATGAGCCCACTCACCAGCTGTGAGAGTTGAATCAATCGTAATCCCTGCTGTTCCAGCTTCTGTTAAAGCTACCATTAAAGAGAAAGGCAGCCACTTGGTGCACTGAGACCCGACATATGTTTGGAGCCTGGTCCGTGAGAACACTTTTGGTGTCTCCTGACCATCTCACCTTTGTATGTAAACACAGGTTTTGAACATGCATGTTTAGAAACTGGACTTGAAGTGGTTGTACTGACCTTTCCAGGGAGGGGTTTGCTAAGAACTGGTGAATATGTGGTTCTGGCACCATTTCCTTCTTCACGGTGGGTCTGGGGCTGCTCTGTTTCATCCCTAGATCCCTCATCAGCCCAGGGAAGTTTGCGCAGATGGGTCCACAACTCAGTCCTGTTGTCAGGGTGAAATGCTGAGATCCTCTGGGTGCCTCATGGAAGTAACTGAAATACAGAGAGATTAAATTAGACTTAAAATGCCACTACTCTGGTAGGAATTTGTGTGGTCAAAGCTGAGAGCTGAACATGGCTCTCCTAGGCTAAGAACCAAAACAAACCTTGTGGTTTCCTTTATCTGTTCATCAGACTAAGCATACATCTTAGAGCTTTCTATCACAGTATTTCTTGTTTAAGTACAGAAATATTCTATCATCAGTGAGTAAAAGTGTTTTAGCAGGCAGTCACAAGATGACTCCAAAGGTTGTTGCAATCATGAGTTGTTTAATTATGTGTTAAAGTCATCTGTGTTGCACAGTTTCCTAATGCCTGAGAATATCCCAACAGAGAAGAAACAATAGTAACAAAAAATGAAATAATGAAAACTGGTTTGTATTCTTATTCAGATTGACACCAGCAGACCTAAATCCCTCCTGTTCTGATCCAAAGATCTAGCTATTGCAGAAGAGAAAAAAAGAACTGCTTGTCTGGCTGCGATTCCTGCCTAGTGCCTGCCACAATAGGGCAAAATATCTAATACCTAGAATCATAGAATCATTAGGGTTGGAAAAGACCTCCAAGATCAGCTGGTCTAACCATCCCCCTATCACCAATATCACCACTAAACCATGTCCCTAAGCACCACGTCCAACCTCTCCCTGAACACCCCCAGGGATGATGTATATAAAGCTACAGGACACAGCTGTAACCCGACCAAACCCAACACAGCATGCAAAGAGGAAATACGTCTGTGCCAGCACTGCTTTGTCCACTGCAGGAAATCGGAAAGTAATTTTCCAGTATGAGTTAAGAGAGGACTTCTGCAGAGGGGAAAAAAAAAGTGATTGGGAAGTTAAATGAAAGGGCTGCTAATCATAGTCATAGAATCATTAAGGTTAAAAAAGACCTCAAAGATCATATGGTCCAACTATCAACCTACCACCAATGTCACCAAGTCATGTCCCCAAGCACCACATCCAACCTCTCCTTGAACACCCCCAGGGACAGTGACACCACCACCTTCCTGGGCAACTCGTCCCAATGCCTGACTGCTCTTTCCATGAAGAAATGTCTCCTCGTTTCCAACCTAAACCTCCCCTGGCACAGCTTGAGGCCATTCCCTCAGCCCTGTCATGAGTTATCTGTGAGGAGAGGCCGACCCCAGCTCCCCACAGCTTCCTTTCAGGTGGTTGCAGAGAGCAATGAGGTCTCCCCTGAGCCTTCTCTTCCCCAGCCCAAACCCCCCCAGCGGCTCCCCCCAGGACTTGTGCTCCAGGCCCTTCCCCAGCTTTAGGACACGCTCCAGGGCCTCCATCTCCTTCTGTTAGTGTGGGGCCCACAGCTGAGCGCAGCCCTTGCTCAGTGCTTCACCAGCCGGGAGAATTAAACCACACCCGATATTCGTGCAGACAAAGCGAAAACAGCGCAAGATTTGCCAGCAATTTAACCGAAAAATCTGCCTTAGTGAGGCAGCGGCGGGGCAGGCCCAAGCCCCGGCCTTGCCTCGAGCCCTGCCCCGGCCCCGAGCCCCGAGCCCCGGCCCCAGCCCCGGCCCCGGAGCCGCTGGCAACGAGCGGCTGCCACCTGCCGGCCGCACGGCCCCGGCCCTGCTCGGGGCCCCCTGCAAACCCCTGGACGTTAGGGAGTAGTATCAGTGATAATAATAATCTAGAAATTCAGTAAAAATTGCCAGAGGAAGAAGGAATCCATTTGCTTCTCGTTTGGTTCATGCCTCTCACACAGCGGGGGCTTTGCTGGGGCACCTGTGTGCGTTTGGGCGGACGGTGTTGTGTTTTAGGTCAAAAGGGAATGAAAGTAAGAAGCAATATTGCTGCAAGGGAGGTATCAGGCTGTTCCAGAGCAGCCTGAACAGGTTATGGTGCACAGTGCTGAGGAACCGAGCAAGATCCTTGCTCTGAGAAAGGAAATTGCCCCGAATTTCTGAGTCCTTGTGTTCAGAAAAGAAGGCCTTAATTTGTAAATACACAAACCTAAGTCAAAAGAACAAATGCTACAGCTTCTCATTAGATTTGTATAGCATTTATATATACATATATATATATAAAGCTAAATCACTGCAGTTAAACAGCCCGTGAAATTGTTGCAAACACGCGAGCAAACGCACAAAGGAACAAAATGGTGAGCCCCGCTTTTTCCCCCACACTCTGCCTGAAGCAAGCAGTGCTTCCCCAGCAGTTGGTGCAGAGAGAGCTCCCCCTCCTGTTAAAAATCGTCTTTAGCCCCTCTCCACCCCTGAGAGACTTGTGGCTAAAAGCTGCCATTTGTGGAGATCAGGCCACTGGTAACGTGAGATGCCATAAATTCAAAATTATAAATGGATAAGGATACGGAGCATCGTCATTTTGTTCTCATCCCCTTTATTATTTGCAGTGGCTTTACAAAACAAAAGCTCATTTCTTGATTATTTTCTCTATCACGGCAAGATTATCCTTGTCAATAGAAATCATCTGGCATACAAACAATTCATCTGAGCATCTGTCACTTCACTAAACCCCCCCCCCCCAAAGCCCTAGAACCATTTTATTGTCTGCTGCAAGGTAATCGCTATCCTGACAGCTTTTAGCAGGGTGAGATCTGGCAGGCAGATGCTCCAGTGCTGTGCTACAGCACCACGTTTGCACTGCAAACTGCAGCAGCTGGCTCAGGGAGGACTTTCCAGAAGCCTTAGGTGTGCAGGAGTCCACGTCGAATCTCACCCAGCACCTGGGCTATGTAGGAGTGTCTCCTATAAATAGGATAAATGCTCGTTACAGGTAAAGCCAGTGGACTTCTCAGAACAGTCTGAGAAATAATTGAGCCTGCACCTAACAGCTGTATTGTAACAAGCACCAAGCAGCAGAGATTGGCTGCACCTGAAATTTCAACTGCCTGTTTATACTTTTTGAGGACTTTGCTCTTTTTCACTTCTTTTCATTTAATCTGATTTGTGAGGATGATAAGGGGTTTTATAAAATGGAAGGTGTTAAGTTAAGAAATATTTCCAAAAACTCTATTTTCCAAGTGTCAAAAGTCTGGTGTGCAAACACACGTCAATGCACATAAACACTATTCTTCAGTAAAAAGGAGCTGACGACAACATCTTGGGGACTCTAAAAAAGGCGTCTACTTCCTAGGAACTTCAAAAGGAGACTGTGGCAGTAACTATATCTGTCTGAAAGCAAAAATGCCTGGTGTTTTGTGTGAACAGGGCAGGACTCTGGATGCCTCCTGGCTCCAAGCTGCAGCTCAGTGCTCTGGTCTGCAACGTGCAGTGAAACTGAGAGATTTGGGAGTCAGCCTTGGGAGCTCACTGGCAGACCTGCTTACAAGCAGCTCTGGGCTTACAAGCAGTGAGTGACACCTTACTGTAGTGCAGAGAGAGACATAATCCTCCACTTCCCACCAGGGTTCCTGCCCCTGCTCATCAGAACCTCATTAAAAACCACAAAGCTCGTGATTCACTCAAAGCCTTTTCCTCACTGCTCCGTGACCACAACCAGCTTCTCTCTGGGGAAATCCATGCCATAGGAAGTATTTTCGAGGCATTTTACAGTTGGGTGAACTGAGACAGGATGAAGTGAGTTGTTTGGGGCAGAGGTGGAAAGGGACGTGTATGTTCTCACTCCTCCATCATGACCATCAGCTCCATCTGTCAATCCATCAGCTCACAATGCCAGGCTCCAGTGTGATTCCTATTAGTCTGCAAAGTGCTGCATGTTGATGTTTTGGTTTGATATTTGGAGAGCTCTATGGAGATATTTAATTAGACAAAATTAATTCCTTTGAGAACAACCTTCTGGCAGCACTTTGGAAAATGCTAGGAAGCTTGTGTTGTTCTGACACTTAAAAATTGGCATTAGCCACTTCCTAATTTATTTCTAAAAGGACAATCAAATCACATCATCCCCCAGGTCAAACGATAGCTGCGTCTTGCCTGCCAGACACGCTACCAGAAGATGAAGTGCCAGACCTCCTCCTTAGAAGCCACTTCCCACAGCTGCCAAGCCCTTTACTCGCTGTTCTTACCCTGAAAGGCTTCCCTTAGCTCAAGCTGCCTCTGTCCATGTCACTCTCTGTCCCTTTTTGCTGCTGCACGTTCTCCACAAAGGTGTCATAGTGGTGATCGGAGGTGACAGGCAAATGTCTCTGCTGTGCAGAACGGCATCAGTGTGTGGCATGTGAGTGCTGGCGATCCCCCCATGTCTGGAGAGAAAGGAGCCACACGAGTCAAAGCACCCAGGGGCAGGGCGAATGCAAGCTGTGGGCACACACACACGGAGGCCACGTCTCACCAGCAGCTTTGTCACCTTCCCAGTGCCCGTGGGCTCTGGTGACAACCAGAGGGGCATGGCAGGTTGGGAGCAGTAGCGGTGACCTACATGCCATGGCCTCTTGGGCTCAGTTACATCTGGGAAGAGCCCACTGGGGTCGGTGGCTGGCAGAAGAGCCGTGTGAAACCATGCATCCTCCTACCACAGACCACTTCTTTAAAACAGGTCCCAGCCTTCTTCTCCATGGGAATTTTCTGCACTTCACGTGCTTCTCTGTAGGAAGCAGAGGGATGAAGCTGCACCAAAAGCTACAGTGGTTAGCCCTCTTCTGGCACAGTCTGAGCAATGCAGCGGTAACAAAGGGATGCGTGCCACGGTGTCTGCTTCATTCAGTCTCCTCAGTTCCCTTTCATTTTCTCCAAAATTAAATTAGGATTTATGTGAACCTTAAAAAAAAATCCACTCGCATCAAGCCATACAGCAAAAAGGAAACTATACTTAAACACTTAATTAGGGAATGTCTGAAGAGTGCTCTGCAAGTGGTATGGTGCTGGCGCACGCTACGCATTTGGTATTTAAATATAGCTGTATACACTCCCTCGGCCTCCTGAACTGCCGAAAACCTCCTAGCAGGTGATCACAAGCCTTTCTATAATTGAAATGAACTTAATCCTGACAAAAATGTAGCAGCAGCTGCTGTGAAAGCTGTGGCTGCTTTCCAAGTATTTCTTACATTACTCTGGTTTGTATATTAAAAAGAGGCTGATTGCTGTGTTGCAGATTCCTGCCACAGAGTGTCTCTTTACAAGAAAGCTGTTGTGTTTTAGATTTAGGGGCTTTGTTGTATTTTTCATAAGAACAGCTTTCTCTCGTGTGATGATTGCCATGCAAGGATCCGAGCTGCTCAGATATTAATTACTTATGGCCTGCAACAATACTCTAAAGTAGCAGTAAAATATGGATATCCCCTCTCCCTCTCACAAACACACATGCTGGAGTGACACACATAGGCAGTTGCATACTTATACATGAATATGGTGCAGTATCAAGCTCGATATTGCAAAGCCAAAGCCAACAGAGCTTTTAAATTCCTGGACCACACCGATGGGACCTCCTGACTGCCCCGGAGTCCTCCTACAAAACAGGTCTGGCTCTGCACAAAGCATCTTTCATTTCAAAGCTTCCTCAAGTGCTCCGGCGTGCCTCCCCTGGGTGAGCGCTGGGGGGCCCACACTAAAGGCTGTTCGAAATTTACGGGGAGAGACATTTTGTGCCTAAGACTGCCAGAGAGGTTGGCTGAAGCAATGAAGGAAATGTTTGTCACTGCCTCAGCCCCAGTCACAAAGTTAGATTTTGGACAAAAACGGGGTGTTTGGCTGAAGAGGGAAGGGCAGAGCTCCGTTTGGAGGTGGAAGAGGTGAGCTGCCTGCTCAGACAGAGGGACAGAGGCAGCAGGCAGCCAGAAGGAGACAGAAGAAACACCTGAAACTGAATCTAACCTCCGTGCCACGAATCTCTGCCTGGATCCTGACGTGCTGTGAATTGCTGGGACAAGCAGCAGCTCTTCACCTCGTTCCTGACTGCTGGCTCCTGTGTGAGACCTCACCAGCCCGGCGTGGCTCCTCCGAGGCCGCTGGTGCAGCCCGACCTCCCCTCTGCCATCTCCCTTCTTTCTCTCATTTCCCGGGGTCTCTCTTGGTTTGCTGGGCCGTGGTGGCACCTGGCATTTGTGCACCACCACAGAGCAATGTGACCAACAGCTTTTCTGGCAAGGAGAAACGTCTTCCCCTCTAACCTAGCAAATTGTCCCCGCTGCGCATCTGGGAAGAGATGGGCTCATAACTTTCAGAACAGCTTTTCCAGAGCAGGCACCAAGCTCCTGCTCCCCCAGAGCCACCGCGGGAATGAGAAGGGGACAGAATTTGAGAAATCAGGGCTCCTGCAAGCTCCACCACCCAAGTGAGGGGCTGGGGAACCGCTCTGCTGCCAGTGCTTTGCCCCAGTGCTTTCACACGGTGCAGCTCCCTGCTGCCAGCCCCGCTCTGCAGAGCCGCATCTGCTCCCCCCGTGTCTGCTTTATGGCTTAAGCTCCCAGCGTGGAAAACATTGACTCAATCTTATTCAAACTCTTTTTTTGCCCTGAGCAAGCCAAGACACACACGCTCATTTTTAAAAGTGTGACATCTAAGGCTGTTTAAAGGGCAGAACAGAAGATGGTGCTGCTGAGCCAACATATTTTAGCAAGAAAACTTCCTTGGACTTGCTGTCTTTTGACAGCTCCTGTTCCAAAATAACCTTTGTTTAAACTGAAGAGTTGTCAAGGAGATACGTTTGAGCAGCACAAGAGCTACAGAGAAACATCCCACAGCCACTTCCCTCGTGGAGCAGAGATGTGGTGAAATATTGATGGACCAGCCTCCCTAATTGTATCTCCTACTGAGGGGCTAGCTTGAAATCCGGAGCTCTCCTGCTTTGTATTCGGCACTGGTGGGATGAAGCAATGGGATCTCTTGCAGAGCTACATGGGCAATTGGTTTGGGATGTATGTGGCTAATGAACAGACGTCAGCCAGGCAGCTTTGTGGGAGCTAATGAAATGTTCAGTACAAAACGCATCACCTCCAGGTATCATCTGTGCCTCACTCCTGGAGCTTAATCCTCTTCTCTGCAGCTGCCCGAACAGCCCCACTCTCTGTTTACTGAAGTCTTCTCCATGTCAAACAACAGGAGCAGTGGAAAGAACAAAAGAACTTTTGATCATCAAACTGGGCAAAATGATGTCAAGCTCTTAGGCTGTATTTTTTTTTTTTTCTTATTGGGACTTGTGTTATTCAAAATGCAAGCATGCAAAAGAAAGGCAAATAATTTCCACCCACAGTGCTGGCAGCTACATATTTTCTATAGAGAAATTTTAGCTCAGACTGAGAACAGCAATGGGAACCTTCTTAAGCTCCTTTGTTTTCCAGTTCCAGGGTACCCTCATGCCTCCACAGTTCACCTTCCCTCCAACCAGATTTCAGATGATAACATGCAAACCCGCCCAGGGTACCAGTGGGAAGGCTGCTTATTAGGCTCGCTGGTTCTGGGAAGTTTGGTGGTTTGATGGAAAGAAACATCCTAAATGCAGATGCCTCTTCAAAATCCAATTTACTCGGCAGCTGTAAATGAAGTGGCTGTAAAAGAAGAGGCTGTCTCACAGTATTTCATTTTCTAACTCTTGTGGCACCTGGAAACGCAGCTGAGCATCTAACATAAAGTGATGCTGAGCACGGGGATCACATTCCACGCTGTCCCTTCTGGCAGCTCCACGCTTGGCGAAGTCCATGTGGATTGCAGGGCTAGGAATTAGAATTCATGCAGCATCCCAGCATATCACCACGATGACAAATGAGGTCTCTACCGCTAATTCTTCTAGAAAAGGACGCCGCACGTACATATGCCTGTGGCAGCACAGATGATGACTGCCATCAACAGTCGGAATTCTTCACTGCTTCTGGCCTTAGCAGAATTTTCCAGGCTTGATGGAGCCGCTGCATCTTCTTGTTTTCACTTCTCTGGCTTAGGAGCAAGAATAATATTTACCTATTTTACAGGCCACGCTAGAAAGATTAATTAGCTAATGCTTGTTGAGTACTCCGAAAATATAAAGCAACAAATGCATTTTAGGGGCTGTGCTCAGTGTGCCTGGAATCAATATATACTTGGCAAAGAAACTAATGAAGGGACCCAGAGGGCTTTGGATACCCACGTTAGCTGTCCTGGTCCCAACCCACAGGGCAGAGCAAACATGTCCACATGCACCCCAGTGTGAATGTGCCCACAGCTCCCTACGGCAGGGTGAAATGCTGTGCCTTTAGTCTTCTGCTACACAGGTTATGAATTCAAAAGCACCAGCAGTTCTCGCAGAGAAGGCTCATCAGCCTGTTCATGCCCAGAAGCTCTTTGGCCATGGATAAGGCCCCTTCAGGCCAAGGCTGAGGGATCCAAGCACAGCTCGATCAGTACTGCTGACTCCCCGTGGGCACTGTCTTGAGCACACCATGAGAAGAGCCTTTGCCTGAGAAGAAGCCAGAGAGTGGCAGTGCCCTGGTGTGGCTCTGCAGCTTTGGAAGCTCAGAACAAGTTACCACACCCAGCCAGAAACAGCTGGTTTTCCATTCTGCAAGGGGGAGGTATCACAGATCAAGTGTTTGGTTCTTGATATGTGTGTCCCCAAGCAGAAACACTGAAGCAAAGGTTATGAAAAATGTTTTTGCTCCACTGATTGAAATTCAAGGCAGGTTCAAAAGGTTCCCAGGTCAGAAATGTAAAGACTAGGAACAATGAAGTCCTCGGCATCTTTCTTCAAGAAATGCTGATCTGGGCCTAAATCCTACATCTGGCAATCAAGAGTCCAGCAGGCTGAACAGAGAATTGCCTGAAACACCAGCTTATCACCTCAGTTCCCCAGTCTGTGTGATTTACTCATTGTGTCTCCACATCTGCATTAACAGATAGTCACAGGCTTTCATTTTTTATTCTTTTCCCTGTATTTATGAAAGGCATGGGAACAGTACATGGATCAAACACTGAGAAACCAGGCTGAGAGACCGGTCCCTGCACCTGTAACCCAAAACCACTTAGCAGGAGCCTACACTTGCTAAATGAGATGGTCAGGCTTCAATTATTCCTAGAAAAGCTGCAAGGACAGGAAGAGGCAGAGCATGTTCCAGGACCATTACAGGTTGGAGGGGCCACCTCTTCCTAAAGCTGCGGTAGTTCTCACACCATTTTCTGTGCAGGAGGTCACGGCGAATCACTAATTAACAAGGCAGGTTAGGCAGGTCCATTGTTGGCCTCCTGTGTGAGCTGGGCAAAAAAAATGAATCTGTCCCCACTGCACTGATTCGAGCTGTAAAATGATATAAATGTAAAATACGTGCGCTGAAGAGACTTGAGGCTTAATATAGGTCTTGTTAAATGTTCATAAAGAATACCGAAGCCCTGAGATTAAGAGGTACACCAGAGGAGAATGATAGGGTTATAAAATCCAATTTTACAAATAACTCATATTTATATAGTGCCTTTCAACCTAACAGATCCCAAAGCTTTTTTTCAACGTAACACCCTGATATACTGTGTTTGCTTTACCTACCGGTTCAAGGCAAACTCTCCTGAAGTGAAATGTGGCAGCTGTGTAATAGCCCTGAGTAGCAGTAACTTTAATAATAGCAAGGCATTTATATGGTCTTACAAACTTCAAAGAGTTAATTCCCTGCCCCTTCAGGAGGCAGACAAGGTTTATTATTCCCATTTCACAAAGGCAATATAACCAGAGTGGACAAGAGTGGAGAAAATCTGCACTCCCACAGATTTATAAAGCAAAATTCTGTGCATGAGCCTAAAGTGCTTTTAATCCCACATAGAGAAAACATATCAACATGTCTTATTAAAAAAAAAGTCCTTTACTAAAAATAATGATGTGGAGAGAGCTCTGATCTGGATTCTAACACCTGCCACTTCTGCTGACAAAATTGCCTCCTCAAGCACGTGTTGACATAGAAACATCATGGTCCGCAAATGCTTCTGTGCCATGAAACAAATTGGGCGCTCAAAATATACTGCCAAGAATCAGACAATCTGTTTTAAGAGGACCCAAGAGTTAGTAAAAACCTCTTGAAATATAGCAGGAGAGAAAGCTGCAGCAACACCAATCTCCGAGGCAGACCGGCATTGTTCTTGCGGCTCTAGGGTTCTTTCTAGCCCCCCTGCACTGCACTGCAATGATACTTTCAACAAGGACGAAAATTTCTTTTCTCTTACCCCCATAGGTCTGCAAAATGTTCCTGCACTTGTAGTCCCTCTTTGTATGTCTGGGAAAAGAAAGTTACTAAATTGCCTGGATTTAACCTCTTCTTCACTGAGAACTGGAGCCTGTCCTCGGGTCATGTCAATACTAGTTATTTACTGCACCATGACGCAGAGGAAAAAAGGAGTTTAAAAAGACTATTTTATCCCCTATTTTTTTCCATCACAGTAGCAGGTTTGCTACAGGAATCACTTCCCATTCATCACTGCAGCTCTCTGGATGTAGCTCTGCCAGCGAGGGCTTGGCCTCTCTTTCCCGAACACCCCCGGTGCTATATAGCACCTTCACGATGCGCAACATGGACCGGTGCTCCTGCCTGGCTCACTGACCTCCATCACACCACAGAAGCCGCTTTCTTTCATCTCTCTGGCTTCGTTTCCCCCAGAGAAGCCTGTGTCCCACTGCAGCCTCCACCGGGAAGGACATCCAGGGAAGAAAGGACGTCCTTAATTCTCTCCTCACCACGCTGCAGGCACCAGCTACCCTCCAGCACCGAAACACCAACAAAGCTGTGTCATGCATGCGAAGCACTCAGTTGTGAAGCTTTACAAAAAGCTGCTGCAGGGCAACATGAGCCCTGGCAAACACACCATGGCCTGAGCTCACGGCCTCACCCTCGGTTAGGCCTGTGGACAAGGATGCAGGGCCTAGCGCTGGTGTTCAGGCATCAAACAGAGGCCTTTCTGACACTGTCATGTCCAAAACCCAAAGCAAAATGATTTCCTGGCACTGGGCTCACAGCTAAGAGCTTTCAACCTTCTCCGCTTGGTAATTATTTAACTCTGTGGCGTTTCACTACCGCACAAGTCAAACACACCGGTGAGCGTCTAAATCAAGGCCTGGGGGAGAAACCTCCCTGGCACACCAGGCGCGTTACAAAACAACGCAGATGGTGGTGGAGGAGAGCCCGTGACTTCGCTTCCTTGGCAACCTGGATGCCAGGAAACCGAACGCAGGGCTCGCAGGCAGCTCCCGGGCACGTGCAGCCGCTGCTCCGGTCCAGGAGAGGAATTATCCCTGCTCCGCTGGCTGCCCCGGTGCTGCCAGCTCCTCCCTGCTTTGCTCACAGAGGGCCAACCTCTGCGGGCTGTGCTGGAGTTCATTTTGGACCCTGAGCAATCAAGTGTGTCTTCACAGGACTGTGTTACTACATCAGTTGATTTCTCAGGATGATGGGTGGATTTACAAGCTTAAGAAAGCTTACAGATCCATCCTTACAGCTCTCAGGCTTAAACCTAGATCCAGAGACCCATATATTTGGGCTTAGAGGTATGTTGAGCAAGAAAATGTTTATATAACTCTACCTCTTCTCAGTTCCTGCCTGTGGGATTGCCATCCATCACAAGTGTAAGAGCAAGGAGAGAGCTGCCTGCCTGTCCTCCACGATGGCTCTGGGGAATCCTTGAGCCCTCATTGTGGCAGGTGAGTCACTGTCCTCCTCACTGAGAAGGGCACGACGCAGCCCTCGTTGGCTGGAAGGAAGGAACAAAGTGAAGACTTGGTCATCCCGGCCACAATTTATGGGGTGAGGCGACAGAGCACAGACACAGAGTGCTCCTAGTCTTCAGACGGTGTAAGGCAGCAGAGCTGCCCTGAACGGTGCTGATTATACCCTGAAATACAAGCTTCTCCACTAAATAAATCCTGCAGCTCTTTCCTTCCTCCCCTGTCCCCCATCATCTCTAACTCCAAAAGAATTCCATTTAATATCTACAGAGCTTTTCCTGAACATAAAAATAAATAAATAAATAAATACACCACCAGGTTTGACCCTGACCTTTGCAAATGGAAATATGATGTAGTGAGAATTGAGACCTGAGAGTCAACTAGCATCTTTGGTTTCACTGTTGAAATACAGCAGGTCATTTCACATTTCTATTATGAGCCTCAGATAATGGAGAAGAAAATTAGGTAATTCCATTTTTGGATTAGTTGGGTTTCTTGTCAGCTGGGAGATGGGTTCTGAGGTATGCGGAGAATGACTCGAGGCACGGGCTGAACAGCTGAGCATAGATATTGTTTGGGATGCTATTTCTGCATGGCCTGCTCCAGAGATATTAAAAGCGATGGTGTCTGTCTCCCCTGACATTTATATCTGTTTTCCATCGCTGACTTCAAAGGCATTACTCTGCATTTGACCACATTTGAGTGAGTACAAAATCGGGACCATTGTTTACGTGTTTCATTGTGTTGAATGTTACCTGAGCTTTTAGATGATCAAAAATGGGTTCTGTATGTAGAGAAAAATATTAAAATGAATGAGGGAACACACAGGCAATAGTAACAATTGCAGAAAAAGGAGTCTTGACAGAGTTGATTTATCTGTTTATAGGAAGATTTAGAGACTTCAGTTCAAAGTCTGCAAATTGCCCTATGAAAGCAGATCCTCCCCATCACAGAGACTGATTGATTTCTCCAGGTGTGTATGAAAAGAAGGATTTGAAGAATCAAGAGCAAAGTTAGTAAGGAAAATTAAAAAACAAAACCAGAAGATCACTGCATGAAATATCAATAGCATAGCTAGGAACAGTTGGATACCAGACGATCTTTAATCTAGAAAAAAAAAGACAAAAATAATGTCTGGAAGGTAAAGCCTGATTAAATTTAACAATAAGTTTTTAAAACAAAAAAGCAATATGTGTGATTAATGAAGCAAAGTATTTGATTTCCCATCTCATGAGGTCTTCAACTCAAGTCACACTAGAAGTGATACACATTAGCATGCTCAACCAAGGATTGAAAAGAGCAGATTTGATGCTCTCATGCTTTTTTTCTGATCTTAAAAGTCTGTGAGCATGTTTGGATTTGGTAAAGCATTTGATACCATATCATAAAATTTAGCTCTTTGGATGATCTGAATGCAATAGTCCATGGACTGAATCACAGCTGAGTAGCTGCAGACAAAAAAGAATACTAAACAGGGAGTTATTGTGTTATAGAATTATGTTTATTAGGGCATCAGAGAGATCAGGTCTTTGGTCTTTTCTGACATTTTTATTGATGACTTTAAAGAAGGATTGAACAAAAGGATGACAGGCATTCACAAAAGTGACATGAAGTTGAAAGGGATCACAAACACTAGGGAAACCAGAAAGATAATGCAGAGGAATCTGGATAGACTGGAAGCTCAGACTGAAAATATCTCAGTGCAATGAATCTCAGAGCCAGGCAGATTGGAAATCTTGTATCTCTTGATGCCTATAGGCTTTAAAGGCGATGCTCATTAAGATCGTGCCAAGGGGCGAAAAAAATACATAAAAAGGTGCAGTGTATGGGGACACACTTCATCTGAAGCCCTAGAGATATGTGTTACAGCAAGCCACAAAGAAAATAACAGAGAAGTCCTTTAGTGCTTTTGGCAGGCAAGGCATTTAATAAACATGTCTACCAAGAAGCTTCTATAATAAAACCCGATGTATCATTTCCGTTCACTGAGCTAGTGTCATGTCTGCAAACTGCACAAGGCTTTGTCTCCTCGATGCATTAATTTCCATCCAAATGCCCAAGCAGAGCCTCTATTAGCAACCTCTGTTGACATGAGTAGATTATTCAGGGAAGCATAACTAAATCTCTCTTATTTCTCTGAAATCTACACTCGCTCCTCTGCTGGCAAATGAAAATTCACAAGAGAAAACATCTACTGTCTTTCTATTAAGTGTTTGGGTCTGGATTTAAACCTACAACCTCCGCTTAAGGAAGGATTCTAGAGATCAGCGTCTCCCCCTGATAGGGTTTAGGAACCAGGATCTGCAGTGGCCTGCAGGTAGCCTGCAGTTCCCTTGACCCTCTGGACCCAGCACCTCCTGGCTGGGGGAGAATGGGACTAGGAACCGGTGACTTTTAGAGATGCTGTCAACTGCACGTGGTCATTTATCTGTAAGCCTTAGAGAAACAGGGCAAATTTAGCCAGTCTAGAGCAACTCTTTTGTAAGTGCTTCCCTGCCAGGCTGTGGTACTTGTTCCTTTGATGCCAGCAACAAGAGAAGGATATTCTGGAGGAACAGTAGGACTGTTCCCCATTGCAGCTGGGGAACCAGGACAAGACACCTCAGTGCCAGATTGCTGTAGGTAGCCCCAGAACACCCAGTGCTAAAGGATTTGTACTACATGGGAATAGAGAAATGATCTTTTCTGCAGGTCCACTCGCTCCCTGTCTGGCATTAGCTAATGCCCTCTACCCTGTTTGTCTAAGAAGCAGGGAGCAACTGCCTGCATGGTTTCATTTCTCTGTGACCTAGAAGTACTTTGCAATTTACCACTCACATCGCTCAGCCAAAGTGATACACCCAGATCTGCATGCAGAACATACTGTGGTGCTGAGCCTTACTCTGCTGGCCTACACTGTTTCCTAGCATGGCTTTATTGCTCTGTAAAATAAAAGGTCATAATGGTGTTATTCAGGTAGCGACAGCTTTGAAGAAACACTTTCAAATACAATACACAAGTAGACATTATTACCCCCTGCCCAGGGATTTGGAGAAGGTTTCCTCCAGTAAAAGGCTTTGCATTCTGCTTGCAGGAAGCACTACATTAAGGTGGACATTTTTCCAAGCTGAATTCAGATGAGCTGATTTTTTTAATCAGACCTTCTTCTAAAGAATGGGCACACCACTCCCAGGGCAGTGTGCGGGGTTAATGCTCTAATAACCAGTCTGGATCCACAGAGTAGAGCTATGTGCAAAGCTTAAGACTGAGATTTTACGGAACTTGATTTAGATGAAGTCTAATGTTCACCGGCAGATGACATCTGGCTCAGGACACGTGCCTGTGGAAGTCTTGGTGCTCAGCATTTAGAGGCACAGCAGATTTGGCACGGCACAGGAGCTAGAGCAGAGGTGAGATCAGCCAGTCCTCACAGCTGGGACCGTGGAGAATTAGCCTCCCTGGAGAGGACTGTGGGTTACGGGTGGCTCCAAGCAGTGCTGTTAGACTCCTACTTCATAAACACCGTACTCCTTCTTGGGTGTTTGGACTGAGGGAAGAAAAGGGAGAGGTGCAGGCAAGGCTTACAGGCCAGACACCTTTCATCTCCACCGCAATAAACCCATTAGTATCACACAGGTGAGGAAGGGTTTGTGGCACGGTGCTGATAACAGCACTGACGGCAGATGTTCAATGCCAGGCAAACTCTTTAGAAGCAACCATATTTAAAATGCTTACTTCCAAAAATCGTCAGCTGTATTTGGGCTGATGCTGAAAATATTTTAAACGGTGTTTCAGACAGCAGAAACAAGGGAAGAAACTACAGCTCACAAAGGCTAACTTAAGTGACAATTTGTGTGGCAAAAAGCTACATTTATTTAGTTGATTTAAATGTGCTCTGTAAGGGAAATATATATTTTACACCTACTCTTAGTGTGTAATGGAGGCTTGAAAATTAGTTGGAAAAATGTGTTTGTTATTTGAGAACTATCAGGCATTTTGCCTTTCTTCTTTGCTCTTCACTTTTTCAGAGAGAAAAGTAGGTATGAGTTTTTTCCTTTTTGAAGTGATGAGATACACGAGTCTTACAAACATCCAGATTCTCACCCCAGGTATCTTTCCAATATTTGAATTAAAGAGATAAGAAGCAACAGTGAGTTTCTAGCAATTTAAGAAAATTAATCCTTCCTTTCCTGATCACTTATCTTATCTTTTGATCTACCAAGGTCATAATCCTGCTATGTCTCCACTCATCCTCAGAGACCCTCCAGCCAAACAACGATAAGATTTCCAATTTCTAAAGTGAAAACAGAGAAATCCCTTCCTGTAAATTACAGCAAAACCAACCAAACAAAAACTGCACTAACAAACCACAGCACTGAGGCCTTTTTGGAAAGGAACAAACTGAAGCAAGAGCTCATTCATTTTCCTCTGTCAGCACACCTTTCAGGACGTCTCCCTTCTGGTATGTGTCTTGCCATAAAATATTAGGTCTGGTTCACTCTGGGGATTTTGCAGTCCAGCTCCAGATGTTAATAGATGTTTCCCTGCCTTCCCCAGAGAGTGGATGCCACTTGCACATCTATAAGATGCTGCCCACTGATTCCTGAGTCTGTAACTAGATGTCAGAGGGTTTAATCTAACAGCTTCCAGACCCCAGCCAGGGAAGCTGCTCCACCCAGAGTTATTCTAGGCAGCACAAGATCGCTGTCGCTCCAGGGGAACACCAGCACAGCAGGGAAAGGCCAGTGCTGGGATGACAGTCACAAGCACAGCTTTGCTGAACCAGAATTAAAGCCTGCTGTTGTTTAAAGGGGAATGCTTCAGTACGGCCAGGAGCAGTTTGTCTCATCCCATACCTGCTTAATTGGGTGTTAGAATTCCTTGCCATTCCTACAAGCAGATGTTTTGGCAAGATGTTGGTATCAACAACTAGCTCTTCCCTAGCACTTTTACAAAAGAGCACCCAGGATCTGTGGGATCACTGCATTTCACAAATGGGTGAAGTGTGTAACGTGTCCAAAGGTGCACATCAAGGTGAGATGCTCCACCACAGGACAGGCAAGTCACAGAGCAACTCCACGAGCACCAGGCTTTCTGAAGATCAGCTCCACACTCCAGGAGGATGGCTGTGTGACAAATGGTGTGCAGATGTCCCTGAGCTGCTTTCACAGTGGTAGTGATGAAGATGTGTTAGTGGAGCATCCTACAGAAGCTTAGATGGATTCTCTGCTTCTTACAGCTATGCAGAACTTTAAAGACATATATATGTAAGTAGATATTGAAGAGCGAGAAACACTATTACAGCATACATATAGAAATAGAAATCCCTCACAGAAATACCACTTTGACCTGGTCTGTCTTATGTACTGCAATGACAAAATAAATGCCATGTCTGAGGGTGACACCAGCTCAGCTGGACCAAGAGATGGTACAGGTAGGGCTGTTTTGTTCTGTTTCCTGTCCAGGTCACTTGTAATTCTGTGTGGCGTCCTGCTACTTGGCAGTCATTATAACAACATCAATAAACCTCCAAAGCCATCTGAGGCTGCAAGATTAACAGCCACCACCCCAATGAGTTTATTTTATGTGGCTAAGATGAAGAAAAACACTCTAACGACGCGATCTGCAAATTATCTACAAAATGACTTGAATAATTTGCCAGTTTTCTTCTGACTGCACTTTAGCAGGCCAGCCAGGACTTACTGCATGAACAGCCAGCGAAGCAGTGGGAGGCAAAGTCATAATCGGCTTTTGTGTTCTTTGATTATTGTTATCCAAACTAAACAAAGATTTGTGGTGTACTCGTGTCCTTCCTTTCCCTGTTTTTTTCAGATTAACTGCTACGCTCTGATATCGCGTGCATTACCGACGTTGTAGGAACTTGTCCAGGAGATAATCTCTGTACCCCGGCTTAATGACTGCACCAACCTTTATTTAAAAGAAATCTGCTGCTTATCCTAGGCTGAAATTGCAAGCCTTTTGCAGCAGTTACACTGGCTTTTAAGTGTCTGTAAAAAGCCATAAATGTTTTACAGGGTTATAGAAATAACAGTCTAATATGATGTGCTAACTGGGAATGTGCAAAGTAGCTGGACTTGTCCGAGCATATCTGAAGACACTGCTTGCTCTAGATCACCGGTCTTTAATTAGCAATAGGACTTCACACTAGCCCTCAAATCACCATTGATAGATGAGGCACTGCAGTTTTCCTGCTCTGCTGGTTGAGGTTATCTATTGATAGTCACCGGAAAAAGGATTTAACCTTTACAATTACCATGCGCTCTCTTTTCTGACACACAAGCTCAGAGACTCTCTGATCATACTTGACCTGGTCACTCCTTGAATTTACACCTCTGCTAGCAGCCCGGGTTTTTAGTTTTGAGGGATGAGAAAAGGTGTGCTCGTACAGCACTGATCCTTTAGAAATTACACTCTATTTCCTTCCTTACTGGAACTCTGGTCTTTGTTCAGAATGCAGATTACTTCTGCAGAAAATCGTTGGGAAGGTAGTTTGCCTCATTTTGAATACATTTCATTTCATGCACAGAAACATGTATTCATTCCCACAAATCCAACTCGCCTAAATCCAACGATTTAGCCAGATTCAACTTCTTTGCTTATTTCTTCTCTGCACAATTTCTTGCAATTTCTCCCCTATTCTGCATGCTAAAAATACATCTTGGTGCTGCCTGGAGGCCATCAGAAAGCACAAAGAAAAGGGCAGCCTGAGTTTCATGTGCACTGCTAAGCAATGCATAAAGAGCGCTCCCCACAAACGGGGATGTTCTTGTAATAGGAATCCATAAATATAGAAATCTGTCATTCCCAGAAGCAGTTGTATATAGAAACACTCTTAGTAGCTCTATTTAGCCAGCACCAGGCTCTTCTACCAAAAGCACAATTGCCAGTGAGAGCTCAGATTTCTAATGGCACTGAACAGGTGTAAACTGGAAGAAAGCTCAGCGGGGAGAAAAGCTAAACCAGCTCCCACCCCTGCAATCAGCAAAGCCTTCTCCTCGAGGTTCATGTTTGTAACGGGATAGAAAAGCAAGCTCTCATCAGAAAGGAAACCAAATACTTTCTGCGTTTTTCACTGTCTGAATTTCCCCTCTACTCCTCCAAGTCTTGCTCTTCTACCAAAGCTCTTGGGAGCGCAAGCCTTCGCATTAACCACTGCTAAGGGGGAGATGAAAGAAAGATAAAGTTCTCTTGTTATCCAGGTGGGACCCTCTGTCCTATTTACACGGAAAACGGTACATACTAGGCAAAATCTAAAACCCACAAATTATTACGAATCTCGGGAAGATGACTGCTCCACTAGAATGCGTGTTGCAGGAGGGCTGGTAAACTCCCCTTGCTCATATTTATTACTGCTCTGTTGAGAACAAACCACATGATGTCATTGAAGAACAGAGTTGCGAAATCCCACATTCCAGACTAGAAACCAGGAATGATTCCCAAATTAGGCAAATGACATGAAAAAATATCAGGAAAGCATCTGTGAGGCCAAAAAAAAAGACTAAACCAAAAAAACCTTGAAGCCACATGAAACAAATGACGTTTTCCAAAGCTGTCATGTTAATGACTCCTCACTACAAATACATTTACTGAAAAAGTCTTCATTATCTTGAGAACATGGAGCTAGAATTGCAAAGTTAATTTACTATTCATGAGCAATATTTATAGATTATTTATATGGCAACAATCTGCAAATATTTCCTTTGGATACTGCCATTTGAAAGGGATTTTGGATGTCTTGCTTCCCACTGGCATTTTTAGGGGTAAGACTGTAAAAAAAAGCTTCCAAGCTTCCTCTGCTCTAACATCCTATTTACTTGTTTCAATGATAATCTGAAGAGCAAGTATAATGTTATTCTGGAAGTCATTCTTTTGAATAGCTGCAGGTTATTGCAAAGTTTTTTTTTTGTTTGTTTGTTTGTTTGTTTGTTTTTAAAAAAAAGGAAAAAAAAAAAGGCAAGATCCTACTGTATTACTGTTGTTGAAACGAGGGTCCTTTGCCCTCTGTGTCAGTTTTGTGATTTATTTCCAAGATACCGTTTCTTGACCCTGGTTTAGTATTTTCACTTTTGGGGTAAAACTTTCCCTCTTCTGGCTCCAAAAAGCAATAAATCGCCTGACAAATTAAGGCAGCAAGGACAGCTGGATCAGTTTATGGTGTCTAAAGTTAGCTGAGATGCTGGGAAGTCCTCAGGAGATACACTTCCTCCTGGGGCTTTGTGCCTCATTCTCAAGCAAGTCAAGCTATTTTCCACCGGTTTGGCCTTTTGACATCTGAAGGGGAAGAGACTACACGAGATACCTCATGTAGCTCATAAAGAAATGGTGATGCTATTTTCCTAACAATCAGCCGTGTGAGATTTCTGTTGAACAGCTGGGAAAGAGTCCCAGTCTGTCCTAATTAAAGAACAAAATGAAATTAAATTGCAATTGAACAGTAGTACCTCAGCATCACACACAACGTGGCAGAATGGAATGTCCCATCACATTGCAGGAAGGAAATTCAAGAGAAAAAACGTAGGGTCTCCAGGCTCCAAGTACACTGTGTAAGGGCAGCCATGGAAGAAGGCAGTCCTTTGCCTCCTTTTGCCAAATGGAGCAGCAGAATTACTGGGTACTTCACACCCACCCATGCTACATTATCTCTGTGCGGGGGATGTTCTCTACAGTTTACTTGGTGAGCCACATGGCTAATGCTGCAGGGAGCTACCCAGAAGCTCAGCTCCACCTGAGCACCTCCTCACAGCAAGTCACAGACACTTCCAGGCACCTGCTGAACCCCTCAAAGCAGTACAGGCGAGCCTTCTGTTAAACACTTAGTCAAGAGAAAGATTTCTGCCTCATTCAGAGAGCTCCTGATGTGGCTCCAGGCACCACTGAAGAATAATCTCAGCACCAGCCTCATGAAACACTCGAAGTTTGGTCACATCTGTATTTCTCTGACACTCCTCCACTCCTTCCAGTGGGGAAGACATGTGCGGTTCATGCAGGAGGTACGGAGAGGTAACTTATGGGGCTCCCACTCGGCAGGTCCCATTTCTAAACACAGTCATGCCTCTACCCCCACATACGTCTAGACATTGCTGATCAGAATTTAACTGGATGCAAGGAATGCAATAAAAAAAAAATATCCAAATCATTAATCACTGTCACAGAGTATATTGTTAAAGCCAATTATCTTCAGAACCAAATTACCGAGGGCAGAAGTGGGCAGAAAGGAGATCCTTAGAAGGCAGATGACAGAGCAAAGATACAAATGGAAGTAATTGCACTTTGTACATGGATAACACCTTTCTTTGCTTCCTCCTGCTGTGCTGCTTCTCGTCTGAGCACCAAAAAAAAAAAAAAAAAAAAAATCCAACAGCATAAACCTACTTCTTAGGGGGATCAGAAACAAGCCTGAAGAATCCTGAGCTTTATCATTTCTAGACTGTTTGGAATATCTGTGACACCACACATACTGATACAATTGCACCTTGTCAAATAGAGGAACTCTGTAGTGACAATAAATATTAATTCTCTGTGCTGGCTTTCAGCCTAAATCTTAGTAGATTGAAATATCTGCCAGAGGAACATCAAAAAAAGCCAAAGTAGCAATAAAAGTCAAACAAGAGCGCCAGATCTAGCAACCACCACTGCCTGGTTTACACTAGTCAAGTAACAGATGTTTCAGGCTGAGCATTTTAGAGGAAATTAGTCCGATGCACTCATACAATACAGCAAATCCTGTTGCAAATTTACAGAATATTTCAGGAATAAGTCTGCTTCTATTAAAAAATGGATCTAAAACAAACTGACTTGGGTTATAGAGCTTGCAGAGCTCCTTTGCCAGTCCTGCACCAGAGCAGCCACGCTAAGAGAAGATGATCACAAGAAAAATGTAGGTCCACAAATGCCCATTTTTTACACTCAAAAATGATTTTGGACTGCCCACCCACCCTGCATCACCCCACTACAAAAATAGCAGTAGTCACCTCTGTGCAAGCTTGGTACGAATCCTTGCGGTTCATCCCTCCTTGCCCAAGAAACACAAAAGGAAAGGACCTAAGGATCAACACAGTACATCATCTCTTTTTTACAGTTGGGCACTTAAGGCAAAATCCTGAGTGTGAATTCACACACTGTGATTATGGATATTAATTTGTGAGCATAAAGAGTGTTTTTGACTAGACAGGTACCTGGTACGTGGCAATGCAAAGCTCTGATTTCACATACCCAAGGAATGGCATGGTAGATGCATATATGGCATATTTGAAGCTTTGTGACCAGCTAGGGGTGATTCTCACTTTAGAAGCCCCTACACCTTTTTCTTTATCCTATGGCAAAACACTGAGACGTAGGAGGAATGGCAGTGCAAGACGAAGCGAAATCTGATAGAGGCAAGGCAGCAGCTGGCAAACATCTCAGAACAGGCAGGGCCAACAACAGGGTCAGTGTTTACAAATAATAAATCATGTGAGCAGCACTCACACCAATGTTTGGGAAAGAGTCTGCATCACCAATTTGACCTCCTGCCCAGCTGGATTTTTTTTTTTTTTTAGACTGAACAGAAATAAACTGGGGCCCCATGTTGGAAACTGGGAAACTACACAAAAGTAGGCAATGAAATAAAGCTGGAACAATGACCAATTCAGACAGCGTAGAGGCCTTTCTCCACATTGTACACGTCAAAATTTCCTCATCCCAAAGAATTTCCTGCGAAAAACACAGGATGCCTTTATCATAGAGTGATACATATCATAGAGCACTTGATACAGGACCCCAATTGGCTGGGAAAGTCTATGAATCATGCATTATTTTACTGCTACCTTTCCTGTGGGATATTGCCAGCAGAACCACTTCTTTGTAATCTTTGTCAAAGTTTAGTAACACATTCATATAGATTATACCCAGCCATGTTAACCCTGAAGTACAGGCAGAAGTTAATAAGACAGAAATCTTTTCCTTCTCTCCTTTCTGTGTTTCACTTCATTTCAGTGGCAACATGCCTTTCTCCCCAGGTACAATTATTTTGCAGTGGTGAAACTCATGCTACTTTAATACAAAATATGGGGAGCAAAACTAAATTATATCTTATAAGTATGCTAGCATGACCTCCCCTGCTGATTCCTGCTATCTTGCTTAAAGGTACCATTCACATGCTCAGCACACCTGGAATGATTTGCACAACCATGACTATGATTTCCATAAACCTGTACAAAAGGACTACTGTAATTTTAAAGATGTCAAATATTGCTACATGAATTAACCCAGAACTAAAGTCTAGGCGATTAGCGTATTTTTGTTGCTGAAAGAAGAAAAAAGTAAATCTGTTCCAGTAATTCTTCTGGTTAAACAGATATAAAATGCTGAATCAGCAGCACAAGGAGGTTCATTCCATGAGACTGCCCGTTTAAATGGATCGCAGCTTGAACTCTGTGATCACTTCATTTTATATTTGGACAGATGTTGCATGTTGTAATTAAAAACAGTTGTTATTGGCAAGGAAATAGTATTGGAATAAGGAGCAGATGAGTTCTTAAGGAACCCGTTGGGCCACATTCATCCCTGGTGTTACCCCACTGCTTTAATAGGCATTCAAAAATAAAACGAGACCAATCTGTTTCTTAGATGGATATCTCTAGGGAAAAAAGAGAGTGAAACAAGATAATTGAACCCCTTTCCCTAAACACTGGTGGCACGTATAGAAAACGGGCAGGTTTTCAAACAAAATGTTTTTCAAGGTTACTCTAGCTTTTGAGAAGGCTTCCCAGCTGCTGTGAATTACAACCCATTTGAAAGAGTAAGAGCAGTTGTAGGGACAAATCCCACCTGCAAACTTCCTGGGCAGCAGCCCCAGGCACCCAAGGGATTGTCACAGGTTTGATTTTTGGGGAGCAGCCACACGTGGACTCTCAGAACACCTCATTGTACACCAAGGGACTGGTATTTAACATCACCTCTGCTCTACTGGCTTAAGTCAACAACTACAGTGACTGCTGGGGAAATATGAGCAGTGTGACCTCCTCGCTGGACAAGTAACAAGACCCAAGTCTGTATTTATAATGCAGTCAGCATGGATTAGCACACCCTTTAACCAGACAGATATTCACTGACTGGCAACCACCTCTAGCACCCTTTAAAGAACTGGGTAGAGAAGCAGCTTGACTTCCATAAAGCAGGCTGGGCATGACGTCCATCAGTCAGTGTAACGCTGCTCACAAAGCTCAGCCCTTCTCCTTAGCTCCCAGCTGGCAGTCATTGCTTTTATCCTTCCTGTTCCTGCCTCATCCTCCCCTCCACAGCTGCGGGAGGAAGGCTGTCAGCCTTTCTTCTCAGCAGCCCTCCTCTCCGCTTCCTGCTGCTTTTCCCTACATTAAGAGAGAAAGGCCTGTGCGAGTTCTTACTTGGGACTTTTGTTCAGTTTGGAGCTTGAAAGGGATCTGTGGATGTAGGGCAGCTCAGGAAGGAGATGTTGAGGAAAAAACGGTGTGTTCATGCACAACTGTGGTAACCGAAAGGCAAGGCAGGTGGGCTCCTCAGGAGCTGACCCCAAAGCTCAGAGCATCGCTGGGTGCCCACGGGCAGGGGGTGCTTTGGGCCCCCTCCTCCTGCACAGGACCCCCTGGGGTGGGGGGGACAGAGGCAGCCGGGGGAGGACATGGGGGACACGGGGACACTGGAGAGGCCGCTAACGGGAGGCTGCGGCCACCTGAGGCCGGGGGAGGCCGGGCAGGACCCGGCGCCTCCCCGCACTGGAGGCGGCGCCTCTCGGGGAGGCAGGGCCGGGGCCGGGGCCGCCGAAACCTTCCGGGGCTCGGCGCTGCGGCGGCCGGAGCCGGGCAGGATGCGCTCCGCGGGGCTGCCGCTGCTGCTCTCGGCCTCCCTCCCTCTCCTCCTCCTCCTCCTCCTCCTCCTCCTCCTGCCTCCGGTCTCCCGAGGCAGCCAGGAGCCTCCAGCAGCAGCAGCAGCAGGAGGAGGAGCAGGGCCGGTGAACGGCAGCCGTGTGCCCGCCGAGCCCCCCGCTGCCGCCGGTAACCACAGCGGGGCCCTGCTCAGCCCCGTGCCCGCGCTGCTCCGCGACCTCTCGGCGCTGAAAGCCGCCGTCATCGGGGCCTGCGGCCTCACCGCCGCCCTCATCGCCTGCCTCCTGCTCCGCGTCTTCAGGTAGGGCCGGCAGGTGCCTCCCCGGGACCCCTGGATCCCGCTGCCCACCCCCAGGCTTCGTGCGGTGGGCAACGAGCTCGCCAAAGGCTGGTCGGGGCTGAAAGGGGAGGCTCACGCCTCTGCTGAGGTGCTGCGGTCCTCAAAATGCCTCCCCGCTCCTCAAAAGTTATGAGTTTCCCTGCGATTGCTGCTGCTCTGCTGTGGAATAAATGAGATAATGTGGCAGGAGTGAGGGGTTTTCAGGGTAGGGCCCCCACAGCAGGTGAGGGATGGCAGGAGGAGAGGCTGAGCGCTGGGTCTATGTAGCTTAGACAAGCAGAAGTTGTTTTTTTTTGGTGTTTAAATACCTGGAACGGAGGAGAAATAACCAGGCTGATCCCAGCGGTGCCCACAGATCGGACAGGACACAGACCGAGCGCGAGCATAAACACAGGAAATTCCACCCGAACCTAAGGAAACATTTCCCCGCTTGTGGAAGTGGCCGCTGGCTGGAGGAACGAACAGGGAGGCTGCGGAGCCCCCATCCCTGGAGGTGATCATGGTGACCCCACTTGGGCAGGTGTGACACAAGTGACCAGGAGGGTGGCTTCCAGCCTCAGCCACTGCATCTCGTGCACACAGATGGGGTAAAGCAGGTGTTGCTGGTCTTGAACCCATGCTGGGTATGGAAGACAGCCTTTTTTTCCCCTTAAAGTTAAGCTTAAGCAGATAGACTTGGTTTGAGGAGGTCCAATGTAACCAAAAGTAGATGATTCACAAGATAAAAGCACTTTGGAATGATGCTCAGCGCTCTGTAGCCAAACTCTGGTGTTCAGCTGGGTAGGTCACTGATGGATGCCAGCTCCCACTCGCACTGCAAAAGGGGAGAAAATTCCCAGCAGCTCGCAGAGCTGAGAGAAGTGCGGGCGAGCAGCTTGAAGCCTGGCAGAGGTTTGCATCTGCTTGGTGCTCATATCTCGTCCTCTGAGCGTAGCGTAACCAGAGCAGCACAATTGAGCCGCTCTGCTCAAGTGGGTTGGTGCTGGTGCGCGCCTGAGTTATGCTGGCAGCCCTTGAAACTTCTGGAACACCTCCCGCTGCGAGGAACATGAACAAATTAAACTCAATTACTTCAAAAAAACAGTCTTCCTGTTGGCTTGTTGCTGAAGCAGAAGAAAAACGTATATTAAAGCTTCATTTGGCACCGTTAGTGTTAATTATTATTTATCTCAGGGTAGTGGTGAGAGTCCCCATGCTGTGCTAAAAGCTGTTCCCGTTTTGCAGTTTACAAACAAAGTTGTTGCCTGTTTGTGCCTAACTTTGCCATGGAAGATTGCACACTTGGAGAAGTTAACAGTGATCTGACTTCTAGGTGTGGGCAGCAGGAAAGAGCCTGGGAAGTTGGAGCAGCTCGCTCTCCAGGAAGCAGGGCTGGGAGGAGGTGTGCGCCACGTTGCAGGTGACAGAAGCGGTTGAACAAGTGGAGTTTGCAAATTCTTCCTTGTGCTGTTCTCCAACACCTCTTTTGTATTTACCTAGTGGCTGCAGCTGAATTCTCTGCTGCTTCTGTTCCTGAATTAATTCCGTGTTAGGAATGGCAGTGCTCATAACAGTAGTATTATAAAATGCAGACTTAGAGACTGAAATGATGAGAACTGATATTTTTCTAAAGAAATTGACATTTAACTAAATTCCTTTTATGTATTTCAGTAGCTGGCGAAAGACTATGCAAGTAAATTTGCTCATTAAAGCGAGGCGGTTCAGGAGAAGCAAGTAAAATATTGAAGAGAATTATTTTAATCGGTATCAGCCACTTTCCAGACTCATCCAGTTGTCACAGACAAACATTAGAATTAGCAAGTCTATAAGCAAGTGCAGAATGAAAAGCATAAGTTTCTAGTCCCAGTTCTTTCTGATCTTGGAGACTTTCTACCCTCTGCCTCAGTTTCTTCTGGATGTAAAGGTCCTTGTATCAAGGACCTGGCATAAACCTGATTATTTCTAGCCAAAGAATGCAAACTGATAGCCTTTAAAGACCTTTCATATACCATAATCAGCAAAAGTAGCTCCATATTAAAGTCACCTTGGGAATGATAGATCCTACGCCAAAGTCATTGCTACATTAATTCTGACAAGTTGTATAACATTTTAGATACATTTATAAGAAAATCCCTCTGAGATCTCCTATATCTGTAGTACAACCTGCAAGAAATGAAGCTTTCGGCTTCAGAGAACATTTCTTTATCTGTCAGAGCATTTGTTTGTAAACAATTATCCCAGTTGGGAAATGAGACAAAAATACCAACAGGTATGTTTGTACCATGTCACACTTGTAGCTGACAAAACAGATTGGAGGAGATTCTGTTGCAGAAGAGATAAAGGATTTACCCTCAGTACATGTAAAGCTTTTCTCCCTCAGAATCAGAGCTTTGTTCGTACTTAGTCAAAAACGTTGCTATTTTTTTCTTTTTTTTTGAAGTGTCATGGATTCCTATTAAAGAGATTATGCTAGAATCCAATCTTTGATGAAACCTTCACTGTGAAATTGCTTTGGATTGCTGGAAGTGAATTATCCTTTTAGATATGGATTGTAGAGATGAAATGAACTATTGAGTGGCCAGATATTTGTCACTGGTATTGGATTTGCTTTTTATACATTTCATTTTTATATATTTATATGTGTATATTACTTACTGTTTGTTGTTGTTAGCGCAGGGACAGGTTTATTTCTGTAGCTTTTCAGCTCTGTTACGATGATGTTTCAGGGATTCGTGGTCACTCCACTTGGGAGTGTTATGCCCTGAATCCATCTGATGGTCCTGTGACTCAGAATGTGGTATTACCCAAAATGATCTGAATTTCCTCTCTGTCTGTGGCTACAAGGGACCAGAAAGGGCAGCTACTTGTCTGTATGTGGCAGGGCCTAATTAGCTACAGTAATTATACATTACTCTCTTCCTTGCAAAATCAGTTCAGGACATTCTTCCTACATCCCTTGGTACTGTATGCTCTCCGACCCAAACCCTTTCAACAACAGACCAAATTTCACGTTATCCTGAATCAAATCGAGTTGAGCAAGTTGCATTACCAAGAAACACAGTTTATTGAAACAGCTTATGAGTAGTTCCTGCGGTTAAATTGGACTCTTTGATGTGTGTTTTTGATTCTTGGCTTTCCAACCCCATAGTCTGACATATTTTTCTACCCTGGTGCAGCTCAGTTCATTTCATTGTAATACAATTCTTGCGATCAGCTCCCAGGAAACATAATTTTTCAGATGTGGCCGCATGTGCTGCCGACCACACGCCTTCTGGGAAACTGGAGAAGTTAGGTCTGCTCAAATGTGCCAGCTGAAAGCGACCCAAAGCTTTATTGCAGAAAACTGTGATAGTGTTTGCTGTGTGTCTCGACCTGCCCTTGAATGAACAAAACCCGTGTTTGAAATGGCTGCTACTTACCTGTAATTTTAGAGAAAAGCTACCTGTACGTTTTGTTGCGTTGCTCCTTGTTTCATTTGGATTCTTTCCGCACACACCACTTTGAGCTGGGTTTTCCAGTAATTGTAAAACTGGTGCAAATTACAGAGATTGAGGAGAGGGGTTCAGGCATATGATCGGAGGATACAAGACCCATTGTTCTAAAAGCTGGGCAATTGCTCTGGGCTGTCCAAGGCTTAACCCCGATGAGTTTGATTGAAAACTAATTGTATTATAAGCAGTTAGGGTACTCCAGCAAAGAAGAGACCTCTGTCAGGGACAGGAAAGGAAACTACACCATTAAAATGACTGTAAATGCAAGAAAAAAGAAAATCCCAAACACAGACTCGTGACCCCACACTGAAAGCTTCGTTTAAGCTGCGTGGAGCTCAGTGAGGGCCACAGAGAGAAGAATGACAAATGGGACATTTGTCCTGGGTGTCGGGGGTCCTGTCTCCGGAAAGACTTGATCTAAGCATGACAGCAAATTGGCAGCAGGAAGGAAGAGGGGCTTCTACTTAATACTGTCTTGGGCTCCTTGTAGCTCTGATGTGAGCAGCTGCAGCAGAATGAGTTCTGTTTCTTGTTCGAGGATTCAGGGGCTTAAAGAGTTTAGGTGGATCACTCAGTTTCGGCAGCTCTGTCCTGTAAAACAAGGCTAGTTCACAAGCACTGACCACCTGATGCGCGTGGCTGTATTTTAAGTACTTCCAGGCATTGGTGCTTCATCGAACCAAAACAATATCTCATTTCGATGTTCCTGAAGTTATTCCCAGCAGCTTTAAGATTCCTCTTACTGGCCGTGCAGTTAAGCAAGTGGGTGCCTCTGCTTTTGGGGCCACATATATTCCATCTTAAGGATTTTGCTAGAAAACGCAGTGTCTTCAGCTTGCTGTGGCAAAATGTGTATCCTGAAGGCATGTGAGGACTTAACCTTCACGGTTGAACTTCAGTATGTGCAGCACCACCCAGAGAGCAGAGGTACCCAGACAGATCAAAGTAATGAAATACCACTGATCCCATTCATCAGCCCGTAACGAGCCTGGAGTTTCCCCAGGTTTGTATTTCCATATATATTTATTATTTTTTTTTTAAACTGCTAAGGGAGCCCATTTACAGCAAACAAACTGGCCCCAGTTCCATTCCCAATACAGCACTGCTGCAATTCTAGGAGGAAGGTTGTAGCTGGCTTAATTAGACTTCCAATAAACATCCTGTAAGAAGGGGTGGCTGCGTTTCCCCCAGGAGCAGTCCCGTACCTCTGCAGCTGTTGTCAGGAAGTGTAAGGCCAGATGAGGAGCACAGAGACCTCTCTCTGTGTGTCAGGAAAAGCATTCTCTCTGAATATTGGGGTCGTCGACTGAAATAGATTAGAGGCATAAATAACGCAACGAACCAGGGAATTGGCTTGGGTGCTTACCCTAGCACATGATGGCTTGGAAAGGAGGCTGGAGGTCTGCATGTGACTGCTGCTTGACCAAAACAGCCCCGAGACAAGATAGAGGCACACAGCGTTTTGCACCAGCCCATCCTTGCCTGCCAGCCCTCCTGTCACTGCACGGAGGGGAAATACAGCTCGTACAGGGCAGATGCTGGAGGCTCGGGGGCGGTGTGAATGCACGAGGATGACAGCTCGGGGACGCCTGGAAGCAAGCCCCCACCTTGAGTCCTAGCAGTGATCTGTCATTCCCTCCCCATTAAGCTTTGTGCTTGGTAAGTCCATGGTCTGTTGGTCTTGGTGGGAGCAGCATTTAGCTGGCTACAGCTAACTTCTCCCCCGTTTTTAAGTAGAAGACAGCTTTTGCGCGGCAGCACCCACTGTCGTTCCTACCCAGGCTCAATCAGTTGGGGCATTTCAGCTGGTCATTACGCAAAAGGCATGCTGTGACCACGGCTTCCAGCACTTCTTCTTTGCCTAAAAAAACCTGACGCCGCCAAACAGACATGGCTGGGACGTGGATCCTCTTGATACCCGCGAGGCCTCACGCGGGCTGCTCCCGCCCGAGAGGTCTGGCGGTTCCCCAGCCATCTGCACGCCGAGCTTCCTGCGCTCTGCTGAATCCGCTGCCTGCTGCAGATAAGCCACTGCCTGCTCCCCGCCGCTGGACAAGGTGCTGGGCCTCTCGCCTTGCTGTCGCTGATGATTAAGGGCTCCTGCTGAGGGTCGGCAGCTTTAACGCGCGATGGGTTGGTGGCAGGATTTGACATGCAGACAGGGATGCTCCCAAGGCCTTCCTTTAAAGTAAGCTTGGGTAATTATTCCGGTATTTATGAAGCCTAGGGGAGTTGTTCCAGTGAGCAACTGAGAGAAAACCAACCACTAAAAAGCGCGGATTAATGATAAATTAGCTAGGTAGAACGGTGTAGAGCTAATGGAGGGAGAAAAGGCAAGGAAAAACCCTTTTGCCCTGCCTGTCGCAAGGAAGCGATTGTAGCAGCTTAGCCAAAAAACAGCCAAACAAGCTTCTTCCCTTTTCTAAGTGAGTGCTACGGTTAAGTGAGGGCTGTGGGGGATTAATAGATCACTGCGCAGCGAGTTCTGCTCCAGGTCCTCTTTAAAACGTAGCCCAAATAGACTAATTAATTGCTGGAGGCTGAAGGGCTCCGGCTTGCCATTTCCAAAGATAGCAATTCTGCAGTAATCGCCTCAAACGCCGCAGTACAAAGGTTGTAAGATGAACTCTGTAGAATAAAGGTGTTTTTGCTAACGAAGGGGACGAGGAAGGATGTCTCTCAGCCTGTTGCAGGTAGGCTCTTAAATAGGGGAACCGACGGAAACCCACTGCAGACCGTCGATACAAGGCAAAACACTAAAATTGTGCTTTGTTTGTTCTGACAGGTAGACACCGGTTGGTTTTAGTCTATGTTTATGCTTCACAGCATGAGTAAATGTTTCTTGTAAAAGCAACGCATTACTTGTAAGATGAGACCTGCTTGCAGCATTTTGCTGCTAGGTCTTGGCTGAGAAGCCGAATAATACAGACAAGTGTTTTCAAAAGGATTTTCAAGTGTTTAGGTTAAGAGTCCTACTGTACTGGATATAAAATTGCTTGTTTCAACAACAGCTGTAACAGCACAAACCACCCTGTGCTCCGTGATGCCGCAGCACAGATTGCTGTAAAGATCAGGTGACAGGGGACGTCTGTCTTCATGCTTTTAATGCAACTATCATCTTCAGAACAGGGAGGAAATGCAAAGTGCTCTGTCCCACGGGCTAGGACCAGTTTGTTCAGCCTTGGACTTGCAGCCAAAGGCAGAGGCAGTGAGACTCGTGTCAGAGCTCTCGGCACTCACAGATTTAAACTTCCTTTACCATAAGGCAAGAAGAGGACAGCGTGGTCAGCTCTGATGGACGTAGGACCAGATGCAAACACAGGTCTCCAGTCTTTTTGTAATTTCTACATCTTGCTTCTTGCTGCTAACTCGTTCCAAGGCATCTGTTCTTGGTGCAAAAGCGGCAGTGCTGAATCCAATGCGCCTTGCTTGACGTGCCAGGGCAAGACTTCTTGACAGCGAAAGTGCGCTCATGACGTGCTGTCTGCTCTGTAGTTGTGATTACCCAAAATTAGGGGCTGCTTGCTTGTACCTGCAGCAGCGCCCTTTCCATGCTTGGCAGTTGTCAGTTCTGTTTTATAAAGGTTAAAGGGGAATTCTGCAGCTTGTGAACCAAAAACATCCTCTTTCCTCCCCGAAGGCTAGCTGTACACATCGACACCTTCTTTAATGTATAATCATGAAACTGGATCCCTGCGTAAGCAGTGTGACCCTCCTAATGTGCATTAAAGGAGGAGGTGAAGGAAAAAGGACTCGCACAATTCAAGTCAGAGGCGGAGAATTAGCGGAAAAGGCACGCACTGAGTGTTTGTTAATTTAAAGTAAGTATTAGAGCTCACAAAACCCTGAGACACGCAGGCACCTGAGTATCTCCATTTCCAAAGGAGCATAAGGCTGTTGTGTACAGGAGGCAAGGTGACGGGTACAGTTAGCTTCAAATCAGAGCTGATTATTTTTCATAGCGCTTGCACAGCGCTGAGCACGGAACTTCTCAGACAGGGCTAAAGGTTTTTGCTGTGGGAGCCTCGAGCTTGGCTCGATACCAAGAAAGGAAAAGAGCAGGCTGTCTGTACCCAAATATCACCACCCCTTTGCGCCTTATAATCCTGCCTAGAACATTCCCTCGTCTCAGTAGGGTTTAACCTGAGTGTTCTCATTTAGGTGTGCTCACCAAACCATTGGCTGCTGCTGCTGATTAAGGCTGTCTCTCGCTTCCTGAGCATGGCAGCGGGAGGACGCGGTGGGCTGCTGCTCTGCGCCGGCTCTGGATGCCAAAGGATCTCCGGATTGTCAGCAGCTAAAAGACTGACGTTGATCTGGATTGCACTTGACAAGAAACTGTTCTGTACGCTGACAGGCACAAATTGGGGCCCTGGAAAGGCAGCAGGAGGGGACACAGGCTGGCTCCAAAGCCTTTGTGTCTGGGGAGGTCTGAAACAGTGACTTGTCGGTGGGTCGTGTCTGTAGGGGACAGGTTTAGCTTTTTTAGGGAATGCTGTATAAATGTGATCCTTCCCTCCCCATCTTTGTGTTTCAGGTCTGGCAAGAGGATTAAGAAGACCAGGAAGTATGACATAATCACCACTCCAGCTGAGCGGGTAGAAATGGCTCCTCTGAATGAAGAAGACGATGAGGACGAAGACTCAACAGTGTTTGATGTGAAATACAGGTACTGCTGCGAACCTGTCCAGTTAGGCTTGCTCACTGAGCTCTTATTAGGACAGACAGCTCTTTCTTCTCTGCTGGGCCTGCTCGACAGAGATGAGGCAGTCACAGTCTCCCTTTCACTTTGCCCAAGCCTCACCACTCTCCTTTACAGCTCCAGTGCCTGATTTCTCAGCACACATCTGCTCTGTACTTTCCCACTCGTACAATAACTATATCACTACCCCTAGGCTCTCTGTGCCCTCTTCTTTGCTTTGCAGAGGGGCACAATATGATACACGTGCCCCAAATAACTAACAGGGTTTAACAGACTGAACTTCCCCACCCAGGCAATTGTTGGCAATCATTCCTCAGTGCCTACACACGCTCTAGGTGGAGGACTCGGTGTCAGGGGCTGCTGTGCCAGGCACTGCCTTTGCAATAAGCTGGGGAGAACTTTCCCTAAATGTGTTTGCTCTTTTAAGACAGAAGTGGTGTGACAACCCAAAGTTTTGGGTGCCTATTCTGGGCCGGAGATTTATAGCAACCATTCAGCACATGGAGATGCTGCACATTGATTTATGGCACGAGGGTATCTG
Organism: Netta rufina; assembly: GCF_964035555.1. Lineage (NCBI taxonomy): Eukaryota > Metazoa > Chordata > Aves > Anseriformes > Anatidae > Netta > Netta rufina. The sequence goes on along the minus strand of NC_140134.1, from coordinate 16,384,961 downwards.
CACCTCTTATTTTTATTTGCATCAAACCATCTACAGCACTCAAGTTGCATTCTCATCCAAATATGGCCTACTCTCAAAATCTGTCTCTCTTTGGCTGAAATAAGCTCTTCTAATTATAAAAATGCAGATCTTGACAAGTCCTAACTGGAGAGCTTACAGGCTTTACTCATGTTGCCCATCTCTCAACTTTGGAAAGGGGGAACAACATAACGTGTTCTAAGCACTTACATGCCAGCATCTAAAACGCATCCCGGCACATGCTCCACTGGTCACCTTCAAAATAACTGCGTTATTTCTATAAAAAAAAGTTGGAAGCTGTGAAGCAATGAAGGGTGTGAGTTGTGCCACTTTGTGTAAAGAATCAATTCCTGAATTAGAAGGTGCCTGTCAGTCCTTGCCTACCTGTTGCCATTCCCTCTAGCTGCCCTGTATTTACACTAATGATTTCAGGTTGTGCCATTTCAAGGCAGCTTGTTGGGCCTGGGCTTTGTTAAACCTGAAGACATCTGTCTCACCATGACCTACTTTACCAGCCTGTTTCTCCTGCTCCTCTTCCTCTTAGCTAAGCGGAAATAACTCAGTGCTTTCTCTATGAACTTTTGGTAGCGAGATCAGAGGGATTTTCCAAAGACAGAGAACAGAATGCTATCAGTCATGGCATTGCTTCAGGATAAGATGTCCAATAGTAAAATACTGAATGAACAAAGGAGAGCTTGCTGGAAACCGTCTGACTCATGAGAGCTGAAGTCATATTATCTGACTGCTCCCCTGGAGCACCTGCTGTACTGATGCTCTCCTAAAAAGCTCCTCGTGGGTTCCTTAGCTGTACAAATGGCTTTTCACCTTGTGTGATGCTCTGTTCAGAAACAATAGGGGGGGTTGATTTGATTTTTAGCCAGCTTGTCCTCTCTTCATCTGTGGGAGTTCCTCCTTTCCACCACCCTACAACAGCTATTAAATTCCACTTTTTCTGAAGTCCTTGCTGTAATAGGCATAGAGTTTTTAGCTCAAACAGAGCTACCCCAGTGTAGAGGGGAATATTATTTTACAGACATCCCCTTTGCAGAACTGAGCACGGGAAAGCTTCTTTGAGGATATGTTTGCCGTAAAGAGTATCAAGCTACCAGCCCCTTTTGTGCCTCTCAGAGAGTGCATCTCTAAATGGCTCCTGTCACCAGTAAAGGCTCTTCTTTGCAAATTTGAATTGCTGAGTTTGACCACTGACGTCCCCAGTAAACCAGTCAAGTGGTTCTTCGTAGGCACTTGTGTTGAGATGGGAAGCAAGCATCTCACTTGTGCCCTCAGTACGTTGGTGAATTAGCAGGAGACATGGTAGAGATTGGGTTCCCTTCAACCCCTTGAAGAAAAATAGCTACCCTGTGCCACCTAAGGCTTCCTTTGTTTTTTTTTTTTTGCAGCTGGAGGCAGATGCCAGCAAGACAGAGCAAGGAGAGGTATCCTTATTTCTCTGTGGTTGATAGGAGTTGTAAATGCACACAGGTAGCCACACGACTAGAGTGATAGGGTGGATTTGGATGTTCAGCAGGAGCCTACGGTTTTAAGGGAGCCTTTGCTAATTGCTGCATCAGGAAAACTGCTTCCTCCCTATTATCTGAAAGAAAAAAAAATGCAGACACATCAGGTGAGCTCGCAGGGGTGTCACCAGGGCTGATGCATAAGGAATAGGATGATACTGCTGTTTCAGCTTGTTAGCTAAACTAAAGCAGCGTGTAATGAGCTGCAGCAACCTGGAAGCAGTTGTGAAGAGGACAGGGGAGTGACAGGTGCCTCGTGGCAGGTACCCACAGGCTAGAAAATACTGTGGTCTCTTTTTTATGCGTTCAGTTTTGTATTCAGATGAAGGTGCCTCCCTGCCAGCAGTCAGTATCAGTGGTGGCGGCTGTTTGGGTTTATTCAATCAGCCTCCCAGCAGCAGAGCTCACATCGTCAGTGGTACAACAGACTTCTGGCCTGTCTGTGTTACCAACTCTTGGCGTGGGGATTTTGGCAAGGTGCTGCTTCATATACAGTGCTTCGGTGGTACTGGGGTTGCTTTCAGAGAGAGGCCAGGCCTCGTGCAGCCCTGTGCTAAGGTAAGGATCCACTGGTGCAGTGCCATGGCTGACCAAGAGCTGTCATTCTGATTTTTTTTAATTATTTCTTTGTGACACACTGGTAGTGAAAGATAAGCCCGTTGGCTGGACTACGCTTCATTCAATCCTGTAACATATGTGCTGTCATACCTACAGCAGAAGCCAACTTTCTGTAGTCACTATATAGACCTATAATTTTCAGTCTCCCTGGCTCCAGAATATCATATGAAATTAGCTGCAGTCTTTTGAGCTGTTCATTGTTGATTTAAAGCTGTGAAACCATGGGAAAAATCATCCATTCCCCAGAAAGTTGTGACTTGCAATTGACTTTGCTCAGTGCTTTCTGCTAAGAAGGAACCAAAAGTATTTTTAAAGTACAGACTTTTGAGAAAACTGGAGAGTTCAGCGGAAAGGGAATGAATTTGCCAGCACCTGATGCAGTAGGGCCATATTGGCTGTGATAACTCTGAGCATTATTCAGCTTAAGTGTTACTCACACGGGCTGTAAGACAGCTACGTGCTTTCAGATCCACAGGACTGCCACCAGCATGGCAAGAAAAATAATATCTGAAAAAGCTGGAAATCTGAAGAACTGACCTCGGAGTACCATGCCACCAGGTGCCTCCTGTACAAATATTAAGTTACCCCAGTATTAGCACACTGCTCTGACTGACACACAGCTCGGAGAGAGCTTTGTGTTTGTAGCACAAGTCTTTGCTGAGGATTACGCGGGTAGACTCTGGGCTGTTTTTTCTGGGGTCCCCCCACCTTGTTGAAAGGTCTGCACTGACGCTTGGATCTGTGTTTGGGGGAGTAATTAAGATTCTGCGCCGTCTCCCCCACACGATGCAAACAGCACTAATTAAAAGGCAGTTGGCGTCTGGCAGCACCGGGGGAGAAGCCACACATACACCTCTCCAATTGTTCTCGTGCAGTTAATTTTCTTTCCTTGCATGTATTTGTTTCCAGCCTTACGTGAGGCAGTACAGAACAGCAAGCAGCATGAAGTGGGCTGCTGGATGAAGGTTGTCACATTTATTTTGGGAGACTTTAAGGGTTTGGGCTCCCACTAAATCCCATCCCCCTGGGTTTGTGGAGCGCTGAGGAATAACCACTTCCCTCCCTAAAGCTGGCTAATGAGTCACTTCAAAAGCTTAACCAAACTCTGCCCGTTCTGGGGATGCAAAAGACACCCTCTGGCAAACACAGGAGCTTGTGCGTGCCAGGTTAGATGCCCCTTCTGCAATCTCACTGCAGTCTCAGGGAAACGGTTCTGTCAATGGCTTCTCTAATCCCGAGAGCACAACTTGTGTGTGACAAGAGGCTGAAGGTGTAAATCAGAGATCGTCACAGAGCAAAGGTGCCAAATCACTTCGATATTAACACCTTGAAAAGCTTTGTGTGAACAGTTTTTCAATATGGAGAATGGTTTTCTATGTATTTGCTCTGGTTTCAGAAGAGGCATTAGGATAAAAAGTTGAGGAATTATTCTAAAATTATTATAGAGCTATGCTAAGAAAGCAAATTGAATATGGACTGTTTGTTTCTTGATCACCAATTCAGCCTGTGCTGCTGAAGGACAAAAGGTATCCCTGTCCTATTGATTTTGGACAATGTCCCTGTCTGATTGATTTGGACGATGTGAACTGGCCACCACTGCCCAGCTGTCAGGTATTGTCTCATGTTATGATGGGATTACACTTGCTGCCCATCTTGGAAGATGAGTTAGATGGAAAGCTAAATCCCATCCTCCAAGTGTGCTTCTTGTTATCCCACCAATAGATCTCGATTTTAAAACTTTCCTCTCCTGTTTTCTACTTCAGCATCTCTCCCTCACCTTCCTGAAAGTCCTGAAAGTCGTTCAGGTTTCATGGTCTGCTGCCTGCTGGTGCTAAGCCACTGACTGATCAGATAGCTGGCACCGCGTGGTACTCGGGAAGCAAAGTGAAGGCAAACACACCCAGCAAGCTGGTGCTAGCATCCATCCCCCATCACAGTACAGGCAGAGTGCTCCACGTAATACAAGAAAAAGAAATTAAAACAGTTGCAAAAGGAAAAAAGCAGTTTTTGAAAAGGTAACTACAATTGTTAGCTTATTAAGCTTATTAACTCTGCTGTAGCTCATTGGGGGATTTCTTGTCACTTTCAATAGAAAATGAAAGCCAAGTGCTGAATAAATTCTGTGGTGCCTTGTACATGAGAGGCTTTGAAAGCACCTCAGTAACCTGGGCTCCCAGCATCTCCTCTCCCTGCTGAGGCAGGGCTGGCTGGGGCAGGGCATCCTGCTCTCACCACACTCGGGCCAATTTCACAACCGTCCCTGCAGAGCACTGAGTCCAGGGTGAGCTGCGCCACGTGAGAGCCCAGAGTTGAGGAAGAAGCTCGGAATTTAAATACCAGAGCTGGAATTTTCCCAACCCAGATGTCAGGCTCCGAAATAAGCACTGAAAGAAAGCCACAAGTTTTTCTTGGGGCAGATTGAGGCCTCTGTCCTTCCTGTCAGCTCAGTGAAATTCCTCAGCTTGTTTTCCACATGGATTGTCATGCTGCCTTCCAGCAGCAGCACCACCAGCAAAACACAGAAGCATTTTAGGAATGTATCTTCCACAGATCTCTTGAAAGCCAAGAGATTTATGGGGAAGGAGTGGTGGCAGGCAGAGGGAAGAGGACAATAACATTTACTCAGCCATCATTGGAATAAAGGGCTTTTGAGAGCTTGCAGAACATCGGAGAGTAAAGAAGTACCACATCTAAGGGTTGGTGCAATGCATTTTGGATTCCCCTTTTTCAGGCAGATAGCACTGAACCCTGTGACTACATCTTCATCACAGTCGCAGGGCTCAGCTTTTGATGTGCAGGAGTCTGTTGGGAGACTCTCCGTGAAATACGAGCTACAATATTGGCGTCTTCGCTTTGACTACGGCCGCTCCAGATCCTAACTGCGTGTGCAGCTCTGAATGGAGCAGGGCATTGTCTGCTTGTTAAAGCAAGGTGTATGCTCCTAAGGGAGCAGCTGTAATGGATTTTTGGCAAGTGGAAGCCGCAGGCCTTTCTGGATGATGCTGGGTGAATTGCGCTGGGGTTTGTAGCAGCTTAATTTTTTTCCTCCCAGCAGTGACAGGTTGTGTACAAATGGAGGGGTATCATTTATCCTCATCTGAAGGGGGTGCAAATCACTAACTCAGTCAGCCACTCGCTATAAATACAGCAAATTGCCAAGGCTTTGGTGTTGCTGTTTATGATTTCCTGTGGATCTGCAGCAGGGGAGAAAAGATGTGGTCAAAAAGCAGTTTGTGTTGTTTTTTTTGAAGGGCAGTTTCTTCCTTAATTCTGCCATACCGGTTGCTACAGAGCACACCACGTCCTGGTGGCTAGTTCAGGCTATACCCAGGCAGTGCAGTCCTATGCAAAGACATTTGCCACATTCACCAGAGTATAACGAGTTCCTAGTATGACTTTTTAAATTCTGAAACAATCAAGGGGTGTGAGGAAGAGAAGCCATTGCAAGGAAGACAGTCCACATGCCTTGGTTAGTAAGGGTAACCTTACTAACCCACTGGTGTGGGATCTGAGATGTTCTGTCCCCTGCAGTGCCCTTCTCTTGTGTACACACTTCCCTTCTCTATTCTGTTCAGTGGCTGGCCACAGGACCTTTCAGCGTCTGGGTTTTGTCTGATTTAACTACTTTTTTCTTTGCTTGGTCTAGCTTCTCCTGGCATAGCAATAACCTCATCTCTGTGTCCAGTGTCACCATGGAAATCAGCTGCTGGAGGGAACTGATAGCAATCAGAGCAAATAACACTGCCTTTGTGACTTTGTTTTTTTTCCCCCCACTGTGCACATCAGTTCTCATCTCTGTCAGCTATTTAATTGCCAATCTTCTGCAACTGTACTAATTCTTCCTGCTTTCCAGGTAGAGCAGTTGTGTGGAGCACTGGTGCCCTGCCAGATGTCATCCTGCTCTCGAGGGACCTGCTGAAGCCATGACTGTGAAAGGGGAGGCTTTCATCTCTGCAGCGTTAAAACCAAACCAAGCCTCACCTCCTCGAGGTGCTGTTCGTACAGCAGGCTATGGATCTTCTGACCAAAACATCGCCCTTTGGTTTCCTGGTTTCTCAACTACTATGTTGGAATGACTGGAGTTCCTCCTTGCAAACTCATCCGTCTCTTGCTTCAGAGGACTGCTGTGTCACTAAAGCATGACAAGGTGCAGCCCCGCGTACTGACTTGCAGCTCATTACGGTCTAATGAAATTTTGCAGAAGAAGAAAAGGAAGATTGAATCAAGCTACCCCCAAGGACTTATTTTCTAAAATCCCAATTCAGTACTTCAGTTGCTGTTCAACTTTGGTCACGGTAAAACAGATCACGTCTAAAAATTAGGAAGGATATATTTTTTTTCTGGGCCTTACGGAAGTGTGTTATGACTTGAGGTGATAAAAATGTAAGTAAGCCATGCTGAAATACCACACTACGTTTAGTGTAGGGTTTTTGGGGGAAGGGGGTGAAAGGTTGACTTATGCAGAACATTTTCTTGACTTGCTACTGATTTTTTTTTTTTTTAAAAAAAACAAAAACTATTGCACTAAGCTTTCATAGTGACATTCTCATTGTCCCAAGGAGCTCTGACCAGACCAGCTTCAATAAATGAGACCACAGGAAAATAGGAAGAATCAGGCATGCCCTAAACCACAACAGTCTTGGATTAAAGAAGATATATTTTTGTAATTTTCTGCCCTTCCACAGGGACTAAAGGCATTTTGTACTGCTCCGTGTCCTGTGCTTACTGTAACTTGTCTACCAATCATCTATATTAATTTTTTTCTAAGCAAAGTAAGTCCTCGTGTGAAACGATTAGATTGCAGAAAGAACACTACTTATTCTTCATGGAAGCTTTGTGTAAGTGATCTTAATCTGTATCAAACTGGAAGTTTTCCCCTACCACCTGCTTGACAAATCCCATTAAACTCAAGGACGCATTTTTAGCCATTACTCCCTGCTATGCTTCATGCTGCAGAGGTCAGAGCTGTGGGATGGCATTACGAGAATTAGATAGCTGCATCTGGATGGATTGGGTTTAGGAAACCGCAGGCATGTGTACTTTTCAGGCTGTCAGAAAGGGCAGACCTAACTGGTTTAGTTTCTTTACTTTGCGGTTTTCCTTTAAAGTAACCACAGATGCAGCTCAGGCTCCTCTTTGGCATGTTTACTGTTTGCTGCACCCCTTAACACCTTTTTACTTTGGGCTTGAAGCTGGCTGAAACTTTTTGTCAGGACTGTGCATTTTCTAATTGTTTTAGGATTGTCCCACTGTTTGCTTGACCTCCTCCTCCAGTTACAACCCTTCAAGGAGACTGCAGTGAGTTACTTTTTTTTTTTTTCTCCTTTTTTCGCAATCCGAGTATTGCTGAGAACACTAAACTGCTTCGTCATGATACCACAACCTATGCTAGTTCTGCATGGTTCCCTTGGGCCCTGCAGTCAGTAAACGGAGGTGAAGGGAATTTTTTTTTTTCCCCAGCAGCCTTGTGCTTTCCTCAGAACAGCTCCCATGCCATCGCTTGCTTTCCCTAACTGTGACTCAGCAAAGGCTTCGCAAACAGCCCTCTCAGCCGGGATGGAAAAATCCCACAGCAGACTGTTGTGTTAACGTTAGTCATCAAGGCAATATAAAAATGCTTTGTTATTTTCATTCATGGAATGAATTTGAGTCATTCCACGTTACTGTTACTAAGCAATATTTAACATGTCAACTACTACAGTGGGAGTGGAAGAACTGTTGCTGGGGCTGAGCAAGTTGTCTCCTGGCTGGTGGAAGTCGCAGGGACCAGTAGGTTGAATGATGCTGCAGGTTGAGATGAAAGCTGGGGATCTTTTCCCCACCCTGGTAAGACAGGTTTCAGATTTAGGCTGGATGGTTCTGTAGGAAATACTGCATTCCTTCAGGACTAAAGTACTTTGAGGATCAGGAACTAATCTAAGACAGCCCTTTTGAAGTCAAAGAAGTGGCGATGCCGAGAGAAAGGCTGGGTTAGAAGCTCCTGTTTGCATTTGCAGGTGATGGAGCGAGGTGGCTGTGCTGCCTGAGCAGACACCACAGCAACATGTTCATGCCCACGGTTCTGCCAAAGGCATCCAGCTGAGCACCAGAAGAGGTGGGGAGAGAGGGAATAAATCCTCTTAGCATGAGAGGCAAGACCAAGTTACGTAGGAGAGAACTGAGAGGTAAAGATGCACGGAAGGGTACTTCTTTCCAAGGGTAAGCCAGTTCTTAAAATGAGATTTTTCCACCAACTTTAGGTTATTTGCTGAGTTACTCTGGCAAAGAACATCTGCTCTGCTTGCTTGTGGCTGAAAATCCCTGATTCTGTAACGGGGCCGAGTCTCGCTGGTGGATGGGGATCAAGTACGTAAGATGCTGGGGGATGGAGCTGCCCAGCTGGCTCCTCGGGGGTCCCAACCCCTGTGCCATGAGCTATTGAGTGCTTGGGGGGAAGCAGCAGCTGCCTGGTGGAAATAAAAGGCCAGCCTCACCGGTTGCTCATGGTCATGAACATAACCTGAATGCTTTGTTTGATACTCAGTTGCTGTTGCAAATGTGAGGCAATGTTTACCTCTACAGAAGTTGCTGTATGTGATTTAAAGTGTCTAGTTAAATATTCTATAGTTATATTTAGTTAAGATTTTAAGAGCACTTGATGTGACTCATCTAATAGTATATATATGAATATTTTTTTAATGCTAGGAATTCGTTTAAAACATAATTTTAATAATTTGGACTGTTTTGTTCAGGTAGGTCTAGGAGTTCATCAGAGAAGAATTAGCCATTAACCACTACATGAATGTTTTACCTTAACGTTTGTGTATTTTACACTGCAGATTTAATCTGATTGTGATTGTAATGTCTTAGTATTTGCTGCTATTTTGTGTTGCTTAGCCAAGCTTTCTTTGTTCAAGAGCATTTTTAAAGGCATTTTTTTTGTTACAGAAAATGAAAAGAGAAACATTATTATAGATGTCTGCCTACAGCTCGCTCGCTGCTTACAAAATCCACTGACTAGTAGCAGAGGCAAACAGAGCAAGCAAATTAGAAGCTTTCCTCTTTGTGCATGCTGTGCTGTGGAGAAAAGCCTTGCGCAGAACCGCAGCTGCTTTACTCCAGCAGCCCTGGCAGTGCAGGTTACATTTGAGAAGCCAGAAGTTGCATGCCATGCTTGCCTGCAGAATTAAGGCAGAAGTGCACAAGTAGCTTTGTGTTTTTTTTTTCCCCTCTCGATGGTGTAGAGATGGCTGCAAGCACTTGTTCAGCACACTGACTTGTGCACAGGTCAATGCTTATCATAAGCCCAAAATGACTTGTGGAAGTCTAATGAACACACAAGAGCTAATGCATTTGAACATTTTGTTCAAAACTGTTCCCTCTAAATCACTGTACATGGTATAATCTCTGCAGGGCAGCATGTTGTAGTTGTTAAGATTTTATTTCTTTTGTTTGATGAGTTTCTGCTGCTGCAGGTTTTGTGTGAGGAGTTATCAGGACCATGTGTTTTGTGTAATTGCTTGAACTTTGTTTTAAAATATGTATAAGATAATTTGTCATTGTGACCAAAGCTTTTTTTTTTTTTTTTTTAAAGAAAAATGGTAGGACAAGTTTGAATGGACATCTCATGTTTCAGTAGAAACTGCCATCATTAAACATGTTCTTGAAAACCCTCCTTGTGCTGTGTGTTGCTTTCAGGGAGGGAATGGGAAAGGGCTTGTTTGGTGATTTTAAGGGATGCATGATGCCTTGTTACAAAGAGCTGAGAGGCCAGTGAGCCTGAACCAGGCCATGACAAGAGAAATTGGTTTTGGTAGCATGGAAGAGAACTACATGTATGTTCAGTCCTGCAAAATCCTCATCAGTAAGCTAGGCTGACACACGAGATTCAAAAGACAAAGCCTCTGCACTAGGACGCCTATCTGTACTGCCAGTTACAGCCAAATTAAGGGCCATCGAGCCCACAAACCGCAGCCCTGCTGTCCCAGACCACGAGCCAGGCAGAGTGAACTGAGTGTCACCTCGCTGGGGTGGCCAGACCTCACCACAGCAGTGAGCAGAGTTCCTCCAGCTCCATCATGTGCCTGAATGCCCAGGCTCTGAAACAGCCCTGCCTTGGGGCTCTCAGGGCAGGGTAAGCTGAAGAGCTAGGGAACGATTAGGGCAAAGTGAGGAATGGCAGGGGTGTTACACTCACAGCACTACGCCTGAGTCCTCTGAAGACCATTTTTCTCCTGCCCTATTTTAGGTGACATGAGGCAGGACAGACTGATGCAGTGCCCCCTGCATCAATCAGCTCTGCCTCTCTCCTCCCCCATGATTGCTCCTGCCATGGTGTCCTCATGTCTCTTTCAAAAAGAGAGTAAGTCAGCGCCTTTTCAGCAAAGGGCAGCAGCTGTCCAGCCAGTGCCTTCTCAGTTATGTCCTGCCAAAGCAAAGCTAAATCAAACATATCAAAATGCAGTTGGGCCTCAGCCACAAGCCAGCTATTGTGCAGCAGAGCTGGTCTTTGTAGGAAGTTCAAGACCCACCAAGACAGCACCAACCTAAGCCAGCTGTGGCTGAATAGGACCAGAGCCCTTCCTTAGTGGAGGCTGCAGCAGTGAAGATACCACAGACTGAAAAGCAGCAGCTGCAGTCTGTGTGTGCTTGCCTTTCTGATGAGAACTCAAGTGGAAGATGAGCAAATGACCAAAATTCTGGTATAATTTATTAGATAAGAGCTGAAAAGCTGGAGCTTGATGAAGACGATTGCAGCTGGGGCTCTGGGAAGAAAGGGAGGACTGATTTTAACCCCTCTGAATTCTGAGGCGGGAGAAACTGGGAGCTATAACTTAAGTCCTTCCACAACAGAGATTATCTCAGACAAGTCCTCAGATACTACTTTTTTTAATGGGTCATATTGCAGGGTTATTTCTTTGATTTCTACAGGAGTCTGCATGGGCCAAGATATAACATGACCTTCCCTCTTGTGTACATGGCTGTTGCCACCTTCCTACAAGCTGTTGCAGTAGACAGGGGTTGCTAGTAAGAGCAGTGAGAGGTTAACCGAATAAATCTGTCAAATACATGCTTTAACTCTGGAAGAGGGAGGGGTTGCCTCTCTCATGTCTGTTAGTGGCAGTGATCTTTGGATGCCTTGATACTGATAACTACAAAATTGTCAGTGATGTTTGGCAAGTGCTATCAAAGAGGCATTAGCTTAGCTCTGAGACGAGCTGAATTATGCCTGACAATGAGCTCTATTAGAGAAGGAAACAGGAATAGCTCTAATTGCTTAAGACCAAGTAGTCTGTAACTAGGCTGCACAAAAACATAGCTGAAGACAGTTCATCTCCCTATCACCTGGCAATTACCAATTTCTAAGAGACCAGAAACTAGCTCTGGTTTCCAGCAGACATTCGCTCCTCTGAGCTCAACCAACCAAGTTCCCACTTGGGTTGCTTTTCTAGCGACTGTTTGCTCAGGGCGTGTTCAATGAGCTGAGTTTAATTCAAAGCAGCACTTCCATCTCATGAAAAACAACTCTTCCAATTAAGGAAACAGTATGGAAGGAGTGACCATTGCTTTTATAGCTAAAAAGCAAACAGCCTTAAAAATCCAGATGTATTTCTTGATGTCTTATGAGGCATAAAGTTGGTTTTGAGGCTTTTCGCTCCTCTCCTGCTCCCTTCTCATAAGGGATAGTGTTCCTCTGCTTGCTGGATGCAGAGATCCTTTAGACAGCACTGGGGTGAACGTGCTTTGGCTGGGAGAAGGCAGGTCCTGGGGCTTGGGCAAGGGTGCTGGAGGTGGTGCATGGGCAGCTCGCAAAGCAGGGCAAGCTCCCAGCCCTGGAGCAGGAGCCTTTGCTCCCCAGCTTCTACCAGCATGCTTAACCTCTAGTCTGGAACAGCTCTCAGCCTGAAACACCAGCCTTCAAAGGCTGCCCTGAGCATTCCCTTCCACTTACTCCATCCTTCCCTGTGATGGAGAGATTCTGTGGGTGTGCATGTGAAGCAAGAACAAGGTTTCCCTGGCCAGAGTTTGAGCTCTGCAGCATGCAGAAGGGGGACTGTGGATTTGAAAGATGAGGAGGGATAAAGATTAGATAACCTACTGCGGCATTCCGGCCAGTACGATTCATTTTAAAGCTGTTATATGAAGGGTAATGCATATCATCTACTTAAAGCTCATCCCAGCTCCTCTGGGTTTCTTACACTGGCTCTTCCTAAATAATTCAAGGCGAGGTCCACATTGTTATTCTGGCCTAGCAACAGTTCAGCAGGTACCTGCTCAGCACCATTTCCCCCTTTATAAATTCCAGAAGCCAAATGAGCCAGTCCGTCCGCCTGCTCTGACCTGCATCAGGCAGCACAGAGCATCTCTGGGGACTCCTCCACCACAGCCGAAAACCAGTGAAACAACTGGGGCAGCATTGCCATTTACATACAGATGGGAGAGCAACTCGCTCTGGGCTATAAGAGGGCAGAAGTGGGACTCTCTCCTCCAGACTTGCTGGCCCTGCTCACATTATGTGTTCAGCTGGGAATTTCAGGGCTGTGTTTCTCGCCAGGTAATGTGTGTTTTTGCTGCCCTGAGTCTGTTAGAAGAGATACGAGGGGGCCTGGGTTGATGTAGCTGTTCCTCATCAGCCCTGATGCCAGCCCAGAATAATCACAGTGCTGCTGATAAGCTGAGATAAATAAAATGCTTCAAATCGTCTTCAGTTCCTTGAGGCATCACTTCTAAAGCTTTCACCCTCAAGCTGTTCCCCTCCCCTGCTGCCATCAGTTTCCAGACTACCTCTGCCCTGGTACAAATATATTTAGCTGAAAAGAAGCTCTTTACAGACACTTTTCTCTTCTCCTGCCCTCAATTCATAAAGGTTTAGCTCAGGTCAAGAACATTTGACATTTCCCCACTTCATTTCTGTCTGGCTGTCAGCAGCTGTCTCAGCAGTGCCTTCTGGACAGCGTCTGAAATCACCCAGCTCCATCCCTCTCCTTGCTTAAGGACTTCTGAGGTGCAGATCCCGGGGGTGTTAAGTAGTTTCTCAGGTACATAGGAAAAATAGGCTACTTCAGCAACTTCTCCTTTTCAATTCTTGATCTGGTAGATTTTTTTCAGGGGAGAAGGGGATCAGACCAGGCTAGCAAGGCCCTACTGGATAAAACAACAGCAAAAGGGAGACCAGACTGGTTCTTTTGGAGTAGGGAGTCAAAATACAGCTGCAACAACTGACAAGGCTGGGGCTCAACAGGAAAGCTTCTGAGGCCCTCAGGACCATCTAAGGTCAAGGGCTAGCCCAAGGGCACAAACCCAGAAGTCAACAAAAGCCGCAAGCCCAGCCTGTACAACAGGAGACAGCAAACATCCAACCCATGACATAGGCCAGCCATTTAATAACCCAACCCCAAACTGCCACAGGATTTGGGTAAAGAGGCTGTGCTAAGTCAAGAGGCCCAGACTCATCACAACCTGTGCCCTTCATGTTTCTGGCCTGCATTGCACAACCACGTCACCGACACATGCTCCCAGATCACCCTTTGCCTCAATAATGAGCAAAATCAAAATGGACTTAAACCAACCCTCCAGCCTGAGCTCCTGTAGTTAAAAGTCAAGTCTATTTATGCAGGATTAACATTTCCGAAGCCTGCTAAGCTTAAATAAAATGATAGTACTGCCCAGGGTACCTATGGACCTGAGTGAGGCTTGTGCTGAAGAGCTGCTATTTAATGAGCTGTTCAAACGTACAACTTGCTTTGTCCCTCTGTGTATATGTAATATTTTTAAAATCACATATTTACAGAACATTGTTTGCTACTGTTCAAGGAAACAAATGATTTGCTTTTAACATAATCGCTATCAGAAGTAAATTATTCAGCGCTCGCTGCTTAGAAGTTAAAAAGGAAGCCTGAATTTCTTTACAGTTTCTTTCTTTTTTATAATAGATATACAAGCTGCAGGGCACACTTTTATGCTCCTGTAGCCAAGATTTTGTAGAATTGACTAATAATCTATTTTGCATATTTATAAACACTTTATCATTTATTAATGGGACATTTCAGGAGTAAATTTATAATCCTGCCACATGATCTCAGCCTTTCATAGAAAAATGGTTGCTCATGTCAAAGAGTTTGAAATTAGAGCTGGCATAACAAAGAAACGAGTGAGAATATCTCATTAGTGAGAAAGCAAACAGGCAAGAGCCTTTTGTGAGAATGAATGCCCACACGCACACAAGACAGCTCAAAAAAACCACGTTAGATGTCAAATACAGAGCACAGCGCTCAAGACATATCAATTCCCTGCTCTGCTTGCAATAAGACCCATAACAAGGTAATGCAGGCCCATATCCACATAAACACTGGCCCAACACACCCTGTGCTCACTCCCCAAATTGCCATTGCTGCACTCAGCCACACAATACCCAAGTATTTCAAACTTAGGGAGTTCAAAGGGAGCACTGATGCCCCTGACAGCAGATACAAAACCAAAGACCAGGCACAGAGCTCCTGTTGCCCCCTCACATCCTGCTCTGCTGGCACTGGAAGGCACAAACCATTCACCCATTATCATACCAAAGCTGAATCTGTCAGACATTCCCCACTACCCAGGCACTTAGAAAAAAAACAACTATAAGCTCTTTTTTACCTTACCTGTCTCTAGGAAGCCCCTGGAGATCCATCCTCATTGTGAGTGCTGTTTCCTCTGAGCCCTACAAGCTCTTTACCACCAAAACATCTCCCAACCACCTCACACCACCTGCAGTGATTACTCCACTTGTGTCCTTTATAATTTTCTGAGTGGCATCAACCCAATGCCTGCCAGCTACTTTCCTTGCTCAGGACCCTCCTCCCACCCCAGTCTTCCTCGTTCAGAGGCAGGTGGAAGAGGAAGCTCAGTGAAGAAGATACAAGGTTGTAGACCCAAAACAGCGCTGGCAGCTTGCACAAAGATGTGGTTGCAGGATGAGGGTTTCCAAGTTTTGCAGATTCACCAAATCACAGACCCTTTAAGTGCAAGGCTGCTGAAGCTATGCCCATGCCTACACTGCTTGCCCTGGTGTGCAGGTAGAACATGTGTTTTTTGGAAATAGCATGTCTAGAACTTCACAACATACGGCAAAAACCCTCTGACAGCTTCAGAGGCATTGTGTGTCTTTCCTAGCCCAAGCAGATGCTTTCTCCTGGCTGTTCCAGCCCCAGCACGAGAGCCACTTGCTAATCCTGGTGCCAGGGCAGCATTACCTGGGCATTTCACTGTGTGTTTGGGCTCAGCATCCCGGTGTGCTGCACAGCTTTCTGCAAGGCTGAGCCTGCTGCTTGTGCCAAGCCGTGCAGCCCAAGCCCCACAAAGTCCTCGTGGAGCTCCATCTCATAACCAGTGCCTCAGAGCAGGACAGCACCATCCAGTGCCAATCCAGAGGGCTGCAAAACCTTGGGTCGGAAGCTCAGGAACTACACACGGCTCTTTTTGATAGAAGTCTGGCAAGCAGGGGGTGTTGAACGAGGGCTATCTTGGTAAGGGGGAGGTGATTGAAGAGTGTGGCTCACAAAGGCTGGGACAGAGAACTGAGGAGACCTGCTGGGCTCTTCTGCAGCAGGGCAGGCAGCTGGGTGCGGGGTGAGTCCTTCCCAGCCCAGGGAGATGCTGTGCAGTTTGCCTTGCACCGGAGGCTTCAAGGGGCTGCTGCTGCTAAGGGGCAAAAGCCTCTGGAAGCTGACGTTTTTGGCACTCATTTTATTTTATTTTTCTGAAAGGAGCTTGGAACATTTGGAGTTTTCTTTGATTTGAATTTCACAGGAAGCCGAGCAAACTGGCTGTGCCTTGCCTGCTGAAGGGAAGAGCAGAAGGAGAGGAGAGAAGGTGAATCAAGCTGCAGTTTGGCGGTGTACCCAAGTGTAGCAGCACGTCATTTATGTCATTTAATTGTTCCCTGCAACTCAGATAATGCGGAAGACATTAGTAATAATAGCAGCTTCATTATGTTCCTTTTTGATGTGCTATCTAAAAAGCTGAAATCTGAACAAGGACATTAGGAACCCAGCATTTTAGGCTTCCTTTGGCATTTTGTTTTCCTGTAGAACCTGAAAATACTTCAATGAAGCCTATTAAAGCCTAATATAAATGTGTGCAAACAGAGAAAATGCAGAGTACACACAGAATACGCACAGAATACAAATAATGAGGTTTATCAGGTGGGGCTTTGCAGCACTGAAATTTTTCACCCCATTTCTCCGACCCCTCCAAAAAATGCGAGGTCAGAGACCAAGAGCCCTGCTTTGCACTACCCTTATTTAACACGGAGCAAAGCACATCCTAGGCATCCCGTTGGGATGGAGGCAGGAAAGTGCAGGGAACAAGCTCATTTCTGCAGCTCTGGCCATTGCAGAGGTCAGCTCAGACCCTGCCGCTAGGCATTTAGCGTGGGCAATACATTAAATATCCTCAGCCTATGGATCCAGCCAGCTCTTTGTCGTGTTTTGTTGGCCGGCTCTCATCATTAGGCGCTGGGAAATGCGGCGTGGCACTTCTGAGCACCCAGGGGGTTTCCAGCCCCGTGTTGAGCAGCCTGCGTTAGGCTTCAGTGAAGTGTGTGCTGACCGCTAGCGAAGGGAGGAGGAAGGGTTCCTGCCAAAAAATCATCTGGCTTAGCCGAGGTGCTGCTGGAGGCCAGGGGAGGCAGGAGCAGATTTACTGCGATGCCAGCGCCTGGGCATTGAGCCCTTGTTTTGTTCTCGCTACATGGATGCTTTGTTTTGCTTCTTTCTTGCCCTCCTGCTGTAATAAAAGGCCAGAAAGATTGGATCTCCACCAATACCGTGTGCAGTCATTCCACTGATTTTAAGAATATTGATGCCTTGTGTACCCAAGACATCGATTTTCTTGTCACCCCAGTGCACCAAAGGGAGACCCACTAAAGAGGTGCTCAAATGGCATCAGGGATGGCGGATGGGAGATGCCATGGGGGTGCTGACACAAGATGCTGGGGTTTGTGACCCCCCTTTCTCCCTGGGGATGTCCGCAGCCCACAGTCACTGCTGCTGTGAGTTTTGCTGACACTTGCTGGGAGCACAGGCTCGCTGCCGTGGAAGAACTCAAAACAGCAGCAGCCCAGAGTGATGGGAGGTGAGAAAATCCTCTCGCACGTAAGACAACAGGCTCGGCTGAGATTCACAGTTCACCGAGATACAGTGTAAGCGATGACCTACATTCATACACGAGGCACGGGACCCAAAATTAAACAAGGTGTGATGGAGCAGAAGAGGTGCGTGGTGCCCAGCCGGGTTCTGCAGCCAGGTCTGAGCCTGGCCCTCGGTGCTGGATCAGTCCTGCATGATGGGTGCTGGTCCTGAATCAGACTGAGGTGCCTGACCTGTGTCTCACCAGCTGATAATGAGAGGAAAACAGCCAAAAATACAGCTCCCCCTGGGCAGCCCCTGCAAGCTGGTGATGGGAAGTGTCACCAGGAGTGGTGGCTTTCCCATATCTTGTCCATATAAAATTTTCTTTTCCTTTTTCCCTCTCTTTTCACCATATGCCTCTTCCTTCAGACTATTTTATCTTTTCCCTCTTGTTTTGCTTCTAGAAGGGGTTACTTATCAATTGTCTAGCAGTGTTTTAAATGTCCTCCCAAGCCTGGGGAATGTAGCAGGCGTGTGAAGGCTTTTCCCTTTTCCCTATGGGCAAAATCCAGCTGCTATTATTCATATTTTCTCAAGACTAAAGATATTCTGGGTATTGAGGTAACATGATGGATGGAGCGAAGATAAAGACCGAAGGGATCAGTGGAATTGGCACTTTGATAAAAAAAAAAAAAAAAGGATAAAGCATATGAAACACTGCATATTCCTTTATTCACAAAAAGCACCTGCCAGAGGTTTTTTGTTTTTTTTTTTTTTTTTTTCCCCACCCTGTTCAACATACTAGAAAGATAGAAAGAATAGAAAGATAGCAGAAATGTTAAAATTCCTTTTGTTATCTATCCTTCTCCGTGCAGCACCTGCCTGTGCACGGCCGTGCCCTCCCTCCCCAAAGAGCCCAGCAAAGCAGGGCATCCATCCGCCTGTGTGTATTCTCGATTCAACCTGAAGCTAGGAAACATCAGCACCGGCAAAGGGGGCTTGCTTGGAGCTGTGAATCTGGGTCACGCCGAAGATTAGTGACCTACATTCCCAGGTTCAGAACTGCAGGCTGAAGTCGGAGTCGCCAAGCCCTGCGAGCACCCCTGAGACGGGGGAACCAGCCCGGAGGGTGCGGGGTGGGGAGGGAGATGGCCTGAGCTAGCTCCCACGCACCCAGAGACCCAAACCTGGTCATAAAAGGATTTGGAAAGACCCCAAATTCAGCTTGCTTGCCTCTTTGTTGGTTCTTTATGTTTCGTATAAGGTCATCCTCTAGTTAATCTGCATGTTTCAGCGGGCACCTCCTAGCACCTCTTACCCCTCCATGTCTTACAGCCTTGAAATGAGACCTGGGCATGGGCTCAGACCCAGGAGCTGCGGCTGAGACCCTCAGAGGCACACGAGGAGGCTCTCAAGCATCCGGAGCTGCTTGCTCTTGTCCTCCCGGGTGCCTTTGCTGCCAGAGAGGCTGAGCGCTGCATTCCAGGTCGAGGAGGATATGTGCTAACTGCACAAACACTTGGGCGGCAGCTTTGTGCAGTTTTAGCCCTTTCTGTTCAGCAATACAGAGCCTGCTGCTTCCTCTGTGCAACCTGCATCTTCTCATCAGTCTTTTTGGTGTGTGGAATTGGCAAAGCATTAGCAGGGGAGCAAGCGTTAGGCACCCTCTTCACCTGTCTTGACATTAACTAAAGAATTATTGGTATAATAAACATTTTACCTTGCTTTCTTGCTAAGCCTCAGCGCAGAACGTTTTGCAGAGCTCGAGTGCAAATCTGGACCCTGTGGCTTTTGTCAAAATACCGAATGCCGAGTTCCCGCTTGCCTCCCTCCCGATGTCGTTAATGATAACAATCATCCCCCCACAGCTCCTAATCCTCTTTGCAAAATGCTCGGTGAGTGCTGGGCTGAGTCTCCTCTGCCCTGCACGTTCTGCAGGTGTTTGTGCTAACACAACACGGCCACGGAAACCACCTGGTGGGGCTCGTAACTCTGCCTGCAGCCTGTATGCAATGGGATATCCCATGCAAAGAGCAGGGTGACCTGCAGGAGGAAAGTCCCAGAGCAGGGACATCTCTTCGGTGCCTACCTCAAAGACTTATATTTTATGTTAACACCTGCAAAGTCTAGCCCAGTTGTTTTGTTAAAAACCCACCCGAGCAAATGGACCCTGCTGGGGATTAACCTGCCCCCCTGCCTGAGATACCGGTTTAGTTTTTCCATCTATCTTCTCTCGATGTGCAGGTGTTAAGTCTCAGCTCATTTCACGTTCCTCTTTAAAACCACCTCCGAAGTGATGGGTCCCCTCAGACCAATACTGAAGCAATGATTGCAGCGTCCCTGGGACAGCCTCCATGATGGGCACAGATTAATCAAGCATCAGTTATAGAGCACATCCAACCTCACAGGAGAATGGCGGGACCTCGAGTGCTCCCTGGTATAACAGTGAGCTCTTATTTAATGTTCTCCAGTAATTTATCTCCAAGAGCTTTAACAAGGTGGGCTATTGTTGTTCTCCTCCTTTGGAAAATGAAGGAGTGCAGCGGAGATGCGAAATTACCCTCAAGTTTACACGAGCTTTAAGGCCTGTCTCGGAGAATCAGGAAAAAAAAATCCCATTAAGTATATATTTTTGATGAAATTTTCAATTTCAAAAGTACTTCAGATTTGCCATAAGAGCAGTGAGATTTTGGCAGATATTTTTCACTGGAAAAATGGAAAAAAAAAAAAAAAAATCATATCAATCATACCAAGATGACCCAAGCTGCATGTTTAGGGCAGGTTTACCTAACCTGCGAGGTGCTTCGTGGGCCCATAGGAAATCCTGGAGGAGCACAAGGGCATGGCACATCCAGGCTGTGATGCCAGGGGAGCATTTCAGCAACGTGCTGAACGCTGGCCGGGCTGAAAGCTTTTAAGCCTTTCTAAATCACACTTTTTCTAAATGCTTTCCTTTTGTGCCGTTTCTCTTCTGCGAAAATTGTGGCTTTCATCTTCGTTCCCAAAGAAAGCAAATACCAAGGCAGTGCAGGGCTCTGCAGGGGGAAAGGCTCTTTCCCTGTCTGGTGAGTAGGATGGGATGAGAACAGCGAAGGCATGTTGCGCACTGATTTCCTTGCTCACAGATCCCCTCCCTCCTGCAACAAGTCTGTGCTCTTAGGGTTGAGTAAATTTGTGTCCTGCCTCAGAGTTTTGATCTGTCTGCATTCGGCTTTATGGTAAATATCGAGGTTTCCACAAGGAAACAGCTTCTCCTTGTGGTCTCCTCGCTAGTCCGGGTCCTTTGGTGCCACATTTCCACCTTTCTCCCTCCTGGTTTATTACCGTGAGCCCGCTGCAAGACTTCATTCTTTTTTCATGAAATGTCTTGCAGTCCATTTACCAGCACATTGTGAAATCTAAGCATTAATAATTAAAGCTACAGCTGTCAAAATAAATGGCTGAGGTCCGTTTTGGCAGTGTTATGAAATATTATCCCCCCCTGTGCCGAGGAGGGGGGCGTTTTTCTGTAGCGCCTGCCCGCCTGCAGCTAGGAGGCTGGCAGTGCCCTGTAATCAGCGATGAGTTTCCCAGTCATTAGCTCAAATTAGAGCAGCCGTGATGACAAGTGGGACGGCAGCTCCAGCTCCTAATGGCCGGGGAAGGTGCAAGCTGACCCTTTCGCCGAGCGGAGCAGAATGGGTCATTTTGTCCCCATTTCGGGAAAGAGGCAGAGACCAGTTGCGTAATGCTGTGTTTGGTGCCAGCATGGGGAGAGCTCTGCGGGTATTTCATGTGGCTCCCTGCCTGCGAACAACACTGAAATTCATCCCACGTGGGCATCTGTGCCCCATCTGCCCCGAGGTCCTCGTGCTCTCCATCAGCTCCAGCCAGCATCCTCCTGGTGCCAGCTCTGGTCTCTCCTCCCAGAAATAAAGCAACGAGACTGAGCTCTGAAAACCTCCCAAATCTCGGGTTCCTCTCCCAGCCGTCGGGCTTACCCAGAGGAGGTTTTTCCACCCGGTTCCTGACTGCGAAGGTGCTGACCCAGAGCTGCAAGCTGTGGTGCAGATGAAAGAAAGTTACGGCTGAGAGTGGGCTGTGAGCTGTGGGGAACAGCCGAGCTCCGTGGGGACAGGGAAGAGCAGTGCTGGGAGCTCACACAACGTATTTTCCACCAGTCATATGGTATGTGGGGTTTTTGAAGTCACAGCTCTTGAACTCGGGATTATTTGAGCTGCTCCGCTTTCATTAATACAACAAAAGCTGCGCGCTTCTAGCCCTCGTGGTTACAGGGGAAAGGCTTGAAAAAAGACCCTGAGAAGCAGAGAAAAATAACACAATTAAAAATAGATGGCATACAGAAAGATCCCCACAGGTATTGTTCTGAAATAATTCCCTGATTTGGGGGGAAGGTTGAGCTCGGGGGTTACCAGCTCCGGAGCTTGCTCTCCCTTCCCAGCAGAGAGAAATGTCCCCAAGCCCTGCCACTACCTCGCTGTCTGCTCTGCCCTGAGTCACTTAAACCACCCCAAAGGCCGTACGTGAGCCTTGGCTACCCGGCTTGCAGAAACTCAGGGCACCTGCCTGTGCTGAATACTGAGCTGCATCTCCAAGTGCTGGGCTTTAGCTGTGGAAACGCCGGCGAAGCCTCCACGCCTCTGTTCCCTTTATCTGTGAAGTGAAGATAATGGCCTTGGCACGTCGTCACAAGTGCTCCGAGCCCTTCATCAGAGAGGGGGACGGATGTTTCGCTGAGATCCTCGGGCGTTTGGAAGCGCAAGTCCCAGCGAAAATCGGTTTGCAATTAGTCTTAGATAATTCTCTGAATGTTTTTCTCCCCGTGTCTCCCTGCTGGAGTGCTCTTCTCTCGCATGTAGAATTTTCCTCCTCTCGAGAGCAGGGGCAAGGAGGTTTGCAAAGGTTTTTCCTGGCTCCCACCCAAGCTGCTAAGGAAGGGCCATGGGGTTCACCCTGGTCTTGTGGTGGCTCCTCAGCCCTTGCAGAGGTGATGTCTTGGTGCCGCCAACCTCCTGGTAGACACTGCTGGCTTCTGGCCCGTGAGCATCCCAAATAACTGCTGCGCTCAGATTTCTTTCCCTTCCAGGATGTGTTGGTGCCCTTTGGGTGGCTCTGGGATGCCGCCTCCCCTGGGACTTGTTAAAGTGCTTCATCAGTGCCCGTCTCCCTCTGCAGGGATGACCTTTAACTCATCTCTGCTGTTGCTACCTGACTCGGATCACCTCAGAAGAAAGGTTGCCATGGTGATTTCATATTCAGCTCAGCCAAAAACTCCCGGCTTCTGTATCTTATTAAACGCTCCCTTTCAAGGACCCTACGTGCGGAGATCCAAGGCCAGGGGTTGCCTGCACTCGCTGTGGCCCCGACCGTGGTCACCAGGAGCTTCCCCACCAGCCAGCTCTTCGCTGCCCCTCCGCTGGGCCCAGGAGGATTTTCTATTATTTTTTTCCCATGTTCAGGTAAAAGCTCGGGGTTTCAAGCCATTAGTATTGCTATGAAAACACTTCTCTGCAAAATGTCAATCAGCCTTTTCGAGGGGATTTTTCACAGCTCTAATCTAAACTGCACTGTCAAATGTCAGGAGTGGATGTTTAATGAGGATCAGTTGGAAGCCCTAATTGGATGGGTATTCAACGGCTTCTTTTTTATTTTTTTTAGTTGTTGTTTTATCCTCAGGACTCTGTTTTCACAGAGTTTCTTGTTAAATTTTAGAAGCTAATCTCCGTTTAAACTGCAGGCTCAGTGAACCCTGGTCCTCGGGGGCTGCTTGGAGCCACGGCTGCTGTGGGCTTTCATTGAATTCACCTGGAAGGCAGAGCGAAAACCCACCCAGGATGTTTCTGCCTGAACAATGAGGACCATTTGGGGGTTTCGGTAGTCTGTTTCCTGCAAAAGGCTGGCTAAATGGACAAACGGGAAAATCTCAGGTCTGAAGGCAGCCAGGTGGTGGGGTGCCTGGTGGGCTCTGGTCCCTTCTATAGCCAAGACTCACCCCAGACTCATGCAACCCCTTTAAAACAGCTAGAGACGGTGCCTGCGTGCCCTGCAGCATCCTCTCTGGGCCTCATTACCTCCCATGGCCATGCTTCTTCCATCAGAGGCAACAGGTGCTGTGGAAAACAGTTTCGAGACATCTGCCACCAGCACAAAACGCTCCGTGCTCTGTCATCTGGGAAACTGAGACCCCTCTGAGCCGTTTCCAGACTGTCCCAGCCCACACCCTGCCTGGTGGCCGAGCTCCCTGACAGCTCCGTGCCTCCACAGACATCCCCTGCACTTCTTTGTCTCGTGCAGCACGTGCTTCCTAACAGGAAAACCTTTCCGACACGGCTCATTTTTCCATATGAGCTCAGTGTCCTGAACGCCTCCGTTAAAACAATTGTTCTTTGATTTTCTTCTCCCCCCCCAAAAAAAAATAAAAAAATTATAGCAGATGATTATTAAAGCATCCTGTTTTCCTACAGACATGTTTTTATTGCATTTTTAATTAAAACCTCGGGAGGACCATAAAAGACATATCACAGATGCAAATGTTTCCATACCCTGTTCCACATTAAGGCCATAAATAACTCAGCGCCCCTGCAGCTCCTCCTCTCTGCCCCCATTGCCCTGCAGCACCCGCAGAGGTCCGTGTTTCTACCAGATCCTTGGATAGGAAACAAAAATTATTCCAGCACACATGTAACACCTTCTCTCCACCCCTAATTGCATTTCATTTATCACATGCAGTTACCAAAACGACTGACTTCTTCCAAAAATAAACCACGGGATGTTTCAAGCTGCCTGGCTTCTCCAGCGGTTCTCAGCCAAGGAATTCGTGGCCTCCTGCTCTCTCTGGAAAGCCTGGGAGCACACCTGTGTGCCTGTAAATCTGCCCTTTATTCCATAAAGTCACCAGAAAAATGCCATGTACCCTGTGCTGAAGGCAGGTGAGACCCACAGGTCACAAACCATAACGTCTGCCCTGTCATTTCTGGGCGTTTGTTACGGTGCCTTAAGTCAGCAGCCTCAACAGCTCCCCTGGTCTCCAGCCAGGAGTAAAAGCGCTGAAGGAAATCAGGCCGCAGTTGTTTCCCCAAACCACAGAGCTAACATGCATGGTAATTAATTTCTTTAGCACAGAGAGGTTTTCCTCGCCGCTGTGAACTCTCCCAGGCACTGCCACAGCAGCTCATCCCCTTGGCAGCCAGACGGCCATCCCACGGCTTTCCTCAACGTGTCCCACGCAATTTGGCAGAAAAATCCAGCAGAAATTTTCCAGCACGGTGCCTGAAATGGAGCTGCCGAGGTCCAGCCTTTGAGGAGACCTTCTGAGGTGGCGGATGAAAGTGTGGTGCCGCTGGGCTTGGTGGATGCCTCTTATTGACTTCATCTTGAGTCCCATCACACACCAGCTTCTCGATGCAAGGACCGACAATACATAATAGGATCTAGAGGCTTTGGGTGCTCATAATCTGTTTAAAAGAAAACAAACAAACCATAAGCCCAGGGCTTGTGGTTAATATGGACCTTGTGGGAATGAAGTCAATTTGTTCTGCAGTTGTCTTAGTGACGGAGCAACTTCAAGCGTCCTTTCTCCAGCTTTCTTACGTTTGTCGTTGAAGGTTTCCTAAATTATGCTTGCAAGTGTCTAAATCTGATCACAGATGGAGCATAAATGCCACGTTATGAATTCGAAGGACACAGCTTACTTTCCGGGGAATAATACGTTGCAGCAATTTGATCCAGAATAACGGAGACGGTTTTTGTTTTGTTTTCTTTTCACCATGCTTCCTTCAAAGCTCCCATCCACAACACAACATTCGCCCACCCCCGTAACTAACTCATTATTTTACAGCAAGTGAAATGAAACTGGAGACAAATGACTGTTGTTTAGTGCCATTAGTTTCAATGGCTTTACACAATATTTGAGTCATTGGCTCGCCTGTTGCTTTGGAGGAAGCCCAAATCTGGATGAATCTCCGCGCATTACAAACCATCCATGGGGCCAGGCCGGGCCTGCCTAGCAGATGCGGGTCCATATGCTTTGGCTCCGCACCCATATGGAGTGCTAATCTGCAGTCCAGGAATAGAGCACGCCACCGCTCCTCTTCTCGAGCAACCTCCCATCCAAAGTCATTTCCAGACACGAGCCCAGTTAAGCAAGTTCATCTGGAACCTGTACAGCAAGACGCCACAAGACTGATGGGCCAAGCATAATATTTTCCTTGCTCTGTGGTTCCTGCTGAAGCCGAAATTGGAACAGTTTCTAGAAAGCAGTGCGTTAGGCTTTCCAGAGCGCTAGTTACAAAACCCATTACGCTCCTGTAATGTGCTTTAACCTCTGCCGCCTGGGTCGTGCAAGAACACGCCGTGCTTCATCGGCGCTCGCCGGAGGGATTTCTCCAGGCAACCAAACCAGCAAATAGCCGCGGATATTTCACAACGCCCAGGAGGTTTTGTTTGCGGGAGGCACAGGATTAGTATCAGCTGGCCTGCCACCATTTCAACACGGAGGACTTAGCTTTTATTGCTGGCTGTGCTCCTCCAGCAGCGCCAGCTGGTTTCGTCTGGCCAGGCACTTTGGGGGGGGGAGGATGACAGCCTCCCCCTGCATGGCTTTAGGGGTTGGAGGACGCTGGTTTTCCTGGTGCCTAAACCCTGCCCAAACCCCGTGCTTTTGTCAGGGATGCAATGCAAGAGATAGAGCTTGGTCCTGGTCAGAGCATGTGAGAATTAAATTCAGAGCCTGTGCCGTGCAGTCTTAAAGGAGAGCCAGGTGCCCATCCCAATCTGTATAAGGAACAGGCACATTATTTAGTTTCATTTTATAATTTTTATTTCATACTTTTTTTGTACTCTTAGTTTAGTTTATTTATAGGGCCTGGGAGGTAAGCACACCCTGTGCCAGCCGTCCAGCACAAAGGTGCTGGGATGTGCAATGCTCCCTCCATGGAGGCATAGCTCAGGTTGTACTGTGACACCCTGCACAGGACAGGGACCCCAGGCCACCCCTGGGCTGAGCACCCTTCTCCTGCCCTGTGCCTCTCTTTTTAGAGGGTTGGAGATAGCTGCTGCTGACTGGGTGCTGAGGATCCTTACACTGGGTGGAAGATATTTCCCTCCGTGGTGCTATTTCATCTTTGTGCTTGACCCAAAGTTGTTAGAGCATCGTCGCGGGAAGGGTTTGTGGGAGCTGACTGATTCCTGCAGAAATGCTCTCAGATTTGCTTGGAGATGCTGTTAAGCAGCTCCATGCATCTGCCTTCAGCTGGATCATGCATGTAATTGGCATGCAACGCTTCGCTCATGCATGGGGTTAGGTTCGATGGAGCTGAACAGGGGTGATTCCAGCTGGAAAAGGGGCTTATTGCCAAATGCCTCAATGCTGCTACTTCTGGGAAAGAAGTACATCCTCCTGCGAGGATGTTAGGTGTTTTGGTTAGCATTCAGACCTCTGCCCAGTCCTTCTCAGTTTTTTCTTTGCAAAAATGGATGAAGAGCTACTCCCTGGGAGAGTGGCAAATAAGACATATAGTCCACTCCCCAATGGTGGTGACCTCTCCGACCTGCAGCTTAAAATGCTTTCCTGCCTGGGCCTCCCACCAGGGTGATATTTTCCTGATGAACTCATAAATGTGAGAAATACAACGAGGAAAGCAACCAAAACACTGAACGGGCTGAACAATGTGTGGTGTAAGGAGGCACCACACCAGAGACCAAGGTCACACACCTGCTTTGCCTCCTGATGCCAAGAAGCACTCTGAAATAACCATGTCCCTGCCATCCCAGTGGGGATCTCAGAGCTTTCAGAGCTTTAAGCTTTAATTTCCATATTTCAAGCCTCTCTAGCATGAAATTGAGTAGCTTAAATTTTTTAGAAGGAATGATGGTCAAAAAATAGCATCTGTATAACAAGATCTGTAGATGGTGCAACATTTTAAAAAGTTTTGCATAAAATTAAAAATGAATCTACATTTGGGCCAACTGAAACCATTTATATAATTTAAAACAGACTGACTGAAGTCCACCGCTCTGTGTTGTTCCCAAGCAGCATCCAAAACAGTGTAAAACTGAAAACAATTTTCATCACACCTTCAAAACAAAACATCGTGTCTGTCAGGTTCGCAAGAGCAGCGTCTCAAAAACACATTCAGTGGTTTTCTCAGCACTAAAAAAAAAAACACCTCAGGCAGACAGAGTTCAGAGAAGCCACTGCAACTCACCTGGGCAAATACAAGTCAGTGTTATAGCAGGCAGCACTGCGTTAAATTAATAAATTGCAGTAATTAGATGGGATCTTGGCATCATTGACCTTTGCGCAGACTGCAGCTTGACCAGAGGAGCCATACCCTGTGCCAGTATGAGGTGTGAACAAGATAGCCCCTCTGAGAGCAGCATCCACAGAGGAGTATGTGAATTTTCATAGCAGGAACAGAAAGCTCTGTGCCATGCATCCCCCTTGGCATAGCCCCATGGCACAAGTGCAGCCAGAGCTGAGTTGAATCTGTCCCAGAGGGCCATTCCTCGGGCTGGAAAAACCCTGTTTTTGGGTTGGTAATGGTAGGCTTGTTTCTTGAGCTTTGTTCACCAGGGAAGAAAATCACTGGAGCAATCAAAGGGAGAGGAAAGCACAAGCTCACTTGCTGGGCATCAGAAGGCGAGGCCACTTCTTATCCCCAGGCTGGCTTCCGAGCGAGCGGCAGGTCAGAAGGCTGGGATGTAACAAAGCCAACCAAGATTAAAAAGAAAAGCAATCCAGGCAGCTGTGCTTTTGGCTGTGGCTTGGCTGAGCAGTCAAGGCCCTTATCCCCAAGCTGTGGTGAGGGAAGAACAGACAGGAGGCACACAAGGATGGAAAGGGCATCGGGTTTGGACAGGAGCACCCCTGTACCAGTGCCACAGCAACACAAACACAGCCCTAGCTCTGGATTCAGTCACATGGAAATTCCAAGTCAGCTCTATTTTACAAGTCCAGATCTAACATCAGCTGCTTGCTATGGTTTGAAAACTCATTCCTAGCCCACAGCAGGGAAATACACATCCCAGAGCCACTAGTCTGGGCTAGAGGCAGCAGCAGGATGGAGGAGCGAAGAGCCAAGGGCCATCCAGCACGTTCACAGTGCAGTACACACACCTGAATGGCATCCATATGGGCTTTGTCTCCTCTCAACAGCAGAAGAGCCTTAACTGGCACAAAGGCATCCACCAAGCAACAGCCCAGTCCCCTGGCATCTGGTGGCTGATTGCAGTCCCACATGGCAGCACTGGGGCAGCTGGTGTTAATTTGGGAACCTGGAGAGCATCCACCTGCCTCAAGCATCACTGCTCCCTGCACATAGAAGGTGAACCCCAGCTCAGAAAGCAGGAGGGCTCTGCAGCCCTCCCTGCTGGAGCTTGGGAGGGCTGGGTCCCAGCTGCCTGCTGGAAACAGGTGACACAGCACATTGCCAGTGGGGATTGGGATTGGAGTCCCTCCGAGAACCACGCTGGAGGACCTGACATGGCCATTAAAGCACGGGAAGGTTTCTGGATGCTTCTTGTGCCAGGGACCAACCTGGATGGCAGCTGGGTGAAATGGGAGCTCTGCCACTGGTCTGAGCAGCTGCAGGGCTTCAGTCCTGGTTTAATATATTTAAAACAGGGGAATAGAAACACCACCAGCAATGTAATCCTTTGGGATAATTTGCCTATAGCTTGCCCGGGTTCTGCCCCAAAAGATGCTTCAAGGGCACCAGAAATCTCTCTTCTCCCTTCCTTTTTCTCTCTATTTAACCAGCATGGCATCTTACAGTCTTACCCCACTTCTCATGTTGATACATCAAAAAAATAATAATTGCACATTTGTTTCATTTCTTGCCTTTTTATTTAAAAAGAAGGTTTGCTAACAGCGATCAGTACCGTGGCCCAGGCCCCTCAATACAACAGTTGGCTTTAGCAGCCCTGTGGCTTCATCCCCATCTCTCCCTCCTCCGTACCAGGACAAACCAGGGTCATCCCATTTAGCAACCACTCCTGAATCATGGGATGCTCCTTGGCACTGCAGACGGCTTCCACCTTGCAGTTTCACTCTTTGCCTCCTCCTGTCTCAGGAAACCTCAACAGCTTAAGCTGAGGTTCACAGCCAGATTTAACTTTATCCTGTCACTAAACTCAATAAAAATAAAATTAAAAAAGAAAAAACAGGCTTAAAAGGCATACATAAAATAAATCACTTTCTGGAGTTGGAAAGAAACGTCCCCCTGGCGGCAGATTAGCCCACTTTTATCCACTATAATGTTGCTTACACCTTAATCTTCGGCATCTTCATCTGACACTAATTAGCAGGCTGGAGGTTCCTACGGGTATCATACTGTCTACGTCCCAAAACATGAAAGAGAGCTCTTCCTTTTACAACTCAAAGCACTCTGCTTTTAAAGAAACAATGTCAAGTATTTCAGACCCAAAACGCACACTTTTCAACTTAAAAATCACAGCAGTAGGAGGAGGCACAAAGGTGCTGAAACCTCACCGCAAAAGCATCGCGACGCGTGCCCAGGGCTCGGCTGTGCATTATTTTGCTTGCACACAAATTAAACCCAAATTGCACTCGCTGAACCCCGGACTCACCTGCACTCTGGCACCCAGCACTAATTAGGAGATGAATCAAGGAGGTTATGGAAGCAGAAAATTAAATGAGCTAATCAGACCAATCTAGTTACTTCCCTCAAAAAAGGAATGCAAAATTTAGAGAAAAGCCAACAGAGTTGTAAGAACTTTTTCATATTTTAGGTACTCTCAGAAAGGCACGGGAAAAGATTAATTATTTCTTTGACGTTCATTACTACGCAAGCATCCCATTGAGAGCTATCTGACATCCTATTTAACTGTTCAGAACAACAACTAATTGGAGCTTGAAAGAAAGGATAGATCAGGACTTCAGTAATGCAGCGCTGTGTGCTGGCTCCTTGCGGAGAAGTGAAAATAAATTATTTAGACTTGACAAAGTCCCTTGAAGTCCTGCAGTCTTTCTGCTTGGCTGGGTCTCAGGCCTATCACCAATATTTCAGAGGTTATTTTTGGAGGGGGAAAAAAGGCAGGATGCTTAGCAGGTAGCTTTTGGGAATTAAGAGTTAGATGTACTTATGGTTTTCATGAGCCCTGGCAGATGTCGAGTGTCTTAGACCGGGGCACAGTAAGACACTTAATACTAATGGCATTGGTTTGCAGCAAAAAACCTTCCTGCCACGTTCCAGCATCTCTGCTCCTTCCCTTTTATATCTCTCCTTAAGAAAGGATGAGGAAAGTCATCCTCAGAATCCTCCTAACTGTCCACCCAGCTCATCCACCGCCTCCTGGAGGCTTCTCCCTCTCCTCTCCAAAGGCTGTGCTCATCAGATCTGCATGCTGCCCTGCCAGGCACCGGTCCCTGCTGGCAGGGGACGGGTCCCGCTGGGTGTTCCTCAGCTGTGAGAGCCGCCAACAAACCTTCCCTGCCCACCCCGCTCCCTGCCCCTTCCCTCCCCGCCACGAGCACGGAGCCAAGAACGTGCCTTGCTGCAGCACGCCAGGCGGTCTTGGCCGAACAAACTAACTACCAACCTCGGACCAGTCACGACAAACGGCTTCACGTTCACCCATCACCTAACATACCCTCAAAAACCAAGGTCACCACCACACGCCTCGGACGTCACTCGAACGCCCGCTCCCAGCCCAGCAAGCGCGAGGTCTCACCCGGGCCGGCCACTCCAGATGCTCCCGCACCTCTCCTGCCCCTTCCTTGGTGAACACCAAACAGTTATAATACTCAGGTCAATATATATAGGTACCACGTATATGTATTTGTGCCGCTGCTCTGCGCGTTGACAAAGACAACCATCCCCGCCAGGCCGTACCCGGCCCATCCGCCCCCTCCCCGGCCTGCCCTGGTTGTGCAGCCTGCAGGAACGCGGCCAGGGGCCGCCCTACGTGGTGGCCCCATCGCACTCCCCCACAGTCAGCTTCAAGGCTCCCTGCTGGTGCAGAGTCTTTAAGGCTTTGAACTCCAAGGGCATGGTGTGGGGGCTGGCCTGCGAGGTGTAGCCGTACTTGAGGCTGTCGTAGTAGTGGTACTTGACCGGGTGCTGGTTCTGGTCCAGGGGGAAGGGCCAGAAGCCGTAGAGGTGGATGCGGTTGCAGAAGCGAGTGGCCAGGGTGTACATGAGGAGGCCGGTGGTGGGTCGCTTGATGTGCACCTTGTTGGTCAGCCAGTACCTGCAAAAAGACAGCAGAGGAAAGCCTGTTATTGCCCCCGTGGATGGGCTCGTGCACACAGCTCATCTCTTGTGCTTTTTTCCCCCTTCCCGGCCTCCAGCGGAGATATATTGGTGATTCAAAGTGAGAGGTTTCTGACTAGCAGAAGAGTTCTCCATGCCAAGAAAGCCTCTCTGGGGAATGCTTCATGAATAAGCATCTCCTGCTCTCTGTCTGGCGGTTACACCACACGTGTTGCTATGGCATTGAAGCATCTCATGTCTCGGCAATCCGTTATGAAAAACAAATTGCTCGCAACGCTGGCCTTCGGTACTTCAGCCTACAATTACCTTCCAATCAACCGAGGGGATCGATACCTCAGACCTAACCATCCACACGTCAAGTAGACTCCAGCAGCCCCTCAAAGCAGCCACTCGCACACACGGCTGACGATTTTCATTGATCAATGAAGATTTTACTGACAGTAAACACAACAGGGCTGTAAAAACGTTTGCCTTTGAATAAAGGGTCAGCAGGCTGGAGGAGCTCAAACACATCTGCTCCAGTGCCCGTGGTACACGCAGCCACTGCTCTGCGGTCCTGTATCAAAACACGGCACCGGGCTTCACAACATCAGTCCATAAAACATACAGTTGGCCATCTTGCAATGTGCAAGACGCGATACACAAGCTAGATACGCTCCCTGTTGCAAGCTGTGCTAGGTTTTTTTTTTTTTTTTTTACTAGGGATGGTGAAAAGATAGGGGGAAGGAGGCATCTTGCATGAGCAGAAAGGAGCTGCAGCTGTATTTTTGGGGCTGCTGATAAAAGTTCCTGCAGTATCAACATCCTGTAATAAGAAGTTTCCAGCTCTCAGCGCGTTATTGCACAGACAATTTCTCTGGTTTGCTCAGTGGCAGAGCACCATCGAGGAGCAAAATCAGAAAGGAGAAGATCTGGGGGGGGGGTGTGTGTGTGGAAGAGTTCCCCAGGCACACTCCCTCCTCCCCGAACACGTTTGATGCCGCCGCTGCCTGCTCAAGCCCTCGCTGCGGGATCTGCCAGTGGATTATTGGTGATGGATAATTCAAAGGGCCTGGGTGCAGGTGACTGAACATGGGACACGTCTTGCTCCTCATTCATGCTTCCTGCTGGGCTCCCGAGGGTCCGGGGCTCAGACAGCAGGAACCCGCAGGAGAGCAGAGCCATAATCCTGCAAATTAGCTTTTCACGAAAGCCACTAAAATTTAGCAACCAAGGCACAAAATGTACTTGCTTGTTCTCAGAGAGATAAGAGGAAAATTGACTTTTCTGGTGAATCAAATTCCAGAAGCATGCACGGAAAGGAGGGGCCGGGTTCATGGGGGTCCAACGCCCCAGAACTGGCCAGGAACCGGCAGCTTAACTAAGTATGAGTGTGGTGTTTGAGGAAGGATGTCCTCCTTGCCGGACTCCTCTCCTCAGCACCCAGCATGGAAGAGGAGCAAGAAAGTGGGGAGAAACCAGCAAAAATACATGTCACCATTGGCCTTTTGTGGGCTTGCCCAGGGGCTGAGCTATGGGGACAGCAAAGCTTGGTGCGGTGCTACTGCTTCATCCCACAAGTGGCTGCCAAACAGATTCCTTGATTTTTTCAAGGCGAATTGCATCAGGCCCCTGATGTGCACAGAGAAGTAGGAGGTTATCACAGCTGTTTAATGCTGGATTAGGGTATCCTCCTGCAGCAGGGAAGCCACCTGGGAGGAGCTGTCACATTGGGGGTGGCTCTGGGGGAAGATGCAGCCTTCAGTTTGAGGGCACTGCTCAGCAAGCTACTGGGGTACCTGCCCAGCCTGCCCAAAATGCTGACTTTTTTTTTTTTTTTAGATATATTAAAAATGACAAAAATGATAAGGGCCACACTCCAAGGAGCCCTCCCAGCCACAGCAGGAAGGGGATCTGCCAAAACAACCCAACACCACTGAGCACTCCAAACCTTTCTGCAATATCACAGTGGACAGTGGCAATTCAGATGCTTAGAAGGAAAATAACAGATACCATACACAATATATCATGTCCAAACCATAGCACAGGTCACACCACAGCTCTTCCAAGTCACTTCTTACACAATTAAGGTGGAAAATCTCTAATGAGTGCTGGGGAACACTTTTTAATGACCATTTTGTGGCAGGAGTGTGGGACGATCTCCCTCTTGTCTCTCCCACCACTGCCCAACGGAGACAGTGGCCACATCCCCAGTGCAGGAGAGAACAGCTGGGGATGGAAATAAAACCTAATTAATTCCGTAAATCCAAATGAGGTTGTCTGGGCGCACATGGGATGCTGTGTCAACAGCACACCTTTAATATGTGAGGTCCGGGATTTTAATTAGGAGGAAAGATAATCTTGAAGCAGGCAGTAATTATTTTTCAAATTGGCTACACCAATCACCATAACTATTAACTGCAACATTTTATGGAAAGAGACAGCAATTAAAAGAGAAGAGCAAAGAGCAGTCCTGAAACTCAATGCCTCCTTTCTCAGAGCCCTTCCGAGTGCCGACCTCCTTCAGAAGCAGCGTAAACAAACCCTCAGGGGTGTAAGCAGCCACAGAGATGGTCTGACACCTGAGTGGGATGCAGCTATGGATAAGAGCCATAATGCTGCCAGGCAGGAATTGCCTGAGACAGCTCTTGTTTGGATGAGCATGATAACAACAGATGGAAAATGCCACCAGAGCATCGAGGCCATCTTTTGTAAGGGAACAGCCCAGACATAGGGCTGAGCACCTACCCAAGCTGATACTTGGTGCTAGACAAGGACAGAGGTTTTGGAAGGAGCAGCTCAGCACCCTGTGCTTCCTCCTCACCAGGTATCATCCACCATGGACACAGCAGGTGTTTTGCAAAAGAGACTTCACCAGTCCCTCCGTGGTCGCTGGGAAAAGTGCTGCTCCTCCCCAAAACCCAGGCAAAACCTAACGGTTCCAGCACATGGAGGCAATCACAGAAGCACCAATTTCCCAGTAGGTTTCCAAGAAGTCTCCTGAGCAGAACTGCCCAGCGATGCTGCTGGTGTGTGGCTCATTTCTTGAGGTCCAGTGGGAATCCCTCCAGAGACAAAATGCTCCAAAGCCACCCGTAGGAAGCCCCAGCTCCCACCTGTATCTGGAGGGAGTGACAGTGTTCATCCTCCTCCTGCATTGCCCAGTGCACTGAATTTGGGGGGCAGAATCTGGCCCTGGCTTGTGCCAAAATGCTGGGTGCAGGACTCCTCCCTGCAGACAGCGTTTGGGACCATTAGCAAGGACAGGATCCTGCTCTGTGCTTGCACATCACCTCCTGATATATCCAAGGAAACCCTCAAGTAATATGTACCCTCCAGGCAAGGGTTAAACAGCAGGATAAAATAAACTAAAAATCTATCACACTGATGAAATGAGTAAAAGAAAGCCAGGTCAATGAAGAAATCAAGTTTCAGCAGCATTGGCTGCATTATTTTGTGATACAAATCAGAATAGCTGAAATAATGCAATTTCAGACCCTTTTAAAACAGCTTATTTGTCCAAGTGCGATACAAACACAAGCTGTTGTGGAGGTGTTAGCCCCTGAGTGTCTGAAGCACATTATCTGCCTGCCACACACATCCTGCTCCCATTAACACTCGCAAGAGGCTGGCTGAAGGCAATCAGCACCCTGCTGGCACCCCGTGCTCCCACTGCTGCACGCCAGGACAGGGCCAGCAGGGAACGGCACAGAGAGGAGATGAAGTGCTGGAGCCTAGGGGGACAGCGAAATCTTCTTGTCCATCCATCTGTGTGTCCAGTTTCCTCCTTCACCTCCAACAAAATAACCTTGCAGTGACCAGATCTGTGCTGGATGGGGACTGACCCTCAGGTCCTCACCGAGAGTCCCAAAGCTGCACCTGGAGCTGGGCTTCATCCCCAGCCTGGGCAGAGCCCAAACTTCAAACATCACATGCAGGGGAGATGGGGCTTGGGTTACAGTGTCCTAACACAAGGAAATCAATGCTGAGGGACTAAAGATTGGTAACAGATGAATAACCACATCCTCACCCAGGTCTGGATACCTGCAATGCCCCTGCGGACACAGAGGGTACTCAACATCAAGCTGAGCCATCGCCAAGCAGACACAAGAGGAGGAATGTAACTGGGAAGAGAATCATTATTTCTTTTCCCTTTCCCTCCTATGCTTCTCCATTTCTTTTTACGAAGAGAAACCTAAATCTTCTTCCTGATTAACTGGAACCAATTAAGCATCACGGGGACCTGGTGGAGACAGACACCAGCTTGGATACAGCGTGCCTCATTTGCTTGTACAGAAGGGGTGAGAATAATTGCCCACAGAAGTGTTCCTTCCTGTGATACCGCTTATCTAACCCACACACGGCTTTACTTAGATGTTATTTGGGTATGAGGACCCAGAGAGAGATCTGAGGTGAGGATGAAGCCACCTCATGTCCCACCCAGCTGTGTTTCTGAGGACACACGGCAGAGCCGTGCTACAAAAGCTGCAGGCACCACGCGAGGTGATCGCTGTCACAGAGAGCACGCCCGAGCTGTCACGGCTGCTTGGATGGTAAACCTAATGGGAGAGTGAGCCAAGGAGCTGGAAGATCTATTGATTTTTATTTTATTTTTTTAAAGAAGCTCTTAATAAAATCTGATGGGATTAGAATTGGTTACAGCCAAGAGAGCCTTGTGATGGACATGGTGAGAAAAGCTAGACTAGATTATACAAGGCAAACTGAAACGCACCCATGAATTCTCTGCAAGAGGTGATAGTCAGACCTCCAGACACAATTATTTCCCCCTGCTTCCTGCATTTCATGTTATTTCTCTAACAAAAGCTGCTTGGCAATGGGGATTACAAGGCTTTTTGGAGACGCCAGCAGATGACTTATAAGGGGCTTGCTTGCTTCCCAGCCAGAAGATGAGCACCGCGCTTGCCAGAAGCATCGCTCAGGAGACATTTTAGAGAATCTCTCAGAAGTGAGTCATGCACCCCAAAACCCATGGAGCTGGCACTGGAAACAGGTTCCTTAGCTGTAACCCTGCTTCATCACTTTGAAAGCTTGTTCCTGAGCCCCTCCATTGAAATGCTGATGGCTTTCCCCACTCTTGGCATGCAGGGAGCGGAGCTGGTGAGTTTAACTGCGAGAGAAGAGGCTCTGTCCTACTGCATTGGTCATCCAGAACCACCAACACAAAGTCAACCAGCAAACATTTAAGGCACCAGCACAGCAGGGAAGGTGGTGTCTCACATGATGCTGTTAAGGACAACAAAAGCAAAATGCTTTTTATTTATCTCAGTGATGCACACTCTACAAGTGCCTCAAATGCACTGCAAATTATAGGAAGAAGTGTTCAATTGCCACGGAAATGCATTTTGGTCTGGGGGAAAGCAGAGCAAGACAATAAATTCTGCGGTTCAAGGAAGAGTCAAGAACTTACAAATGTATTTCTCTGGAAGTGAAGGAAGAAGAGTAAAGGCAACGCTTTTGTAGCTGAATTGAAGTTGGCTGAAATAACATTAGTTTGTGTAGAAAGTGCAATTGCTTAAAAAAAAAAAAAAAATACTTAAAAGAGTTTCTTAGCTGAAAGACCTTCCCCATTTCTTTGTGGTTTCCAAATCAACTTAGGATAGATTATAAATCAAAGGTAGCTCTATCCAGCAAAGAAGAAGGGACAACTCTATCACTGCAGTGCAAGAGGGTGTTCAGAAGCCTTTGTGGGTTATTGTCTCTCAGCTGCATGCTACACTCCACAGGGTGTCTTAATTGCACAAATCTCAGATCCATCAAAGGAAAAGCTTAATGCTATAACTGCTGCGTTCCTCAGAGAGATGGGGGCTGTGGAAGTTGTTGGAGACCATGCCCCTCTAACAGCAAAGAGTTCATCACGCAAAAATACACAACAATTGTAGAAATTAGTACAAAGACAATAAATAACTAAACTCCTGGTCATTCTGGTCAGGTTGACTTGGGGAAAGACTCCTTCCTCACCCCAAACTGCACCATATACTACAGTAATCATTAATCAACAGCATACTTGTTTTGCTGCTGTAGGGCTGATAAGCAGGATGGCAGGCAGGCAGCAGCTCCCCTGACTTGGAAGGGAGCTGGGCAGCTTGGGGCATCCTCCTCTCATCCCGTGGGGTGCGGGGGAGCAGTGCCCAGCCCCAGCAGACCCTCACAGAGCTTTCTGCAGGGAGGTGCTGGCACCAGGAGCGGTTGCCAGCACAGGATTAGCAGCCTGTTGATTTAAAGGGCTTATTACAGGAGCTTAATTCTATTTTGACAGATGAAAGTAAGTCAATTACAGCTAGAAATAGCTCAGAATTTGGGTGATTTTTCCCCTCTTTTACGTGAGTTGTGGTGTCATTTTCCTTCCCTTTCTTTACCTCAAAGCCAGCATTTTCCGTAAAAAACCTCTGAGGCCCAGGGAAGCCTCAAGCACAGGCACTGGAGGGCAGACCTGGCTGTCCTCAAGCCTTGCTGCTGCCTGGGATTCACCGTGACGCCAGAGCCCGGCTTAGGCTGGCTCGTGCTGGAAACCACCCTGAGAGCATCCCCAGGGCCTGCCCTGTGCCCAATCCATCCCTGGCACGAGGCGATGTCAGCAGGGAGCAGCCCCTCCGAAAAGCTCAGGCTGGAAGGTGCAGGGGTGAAGAAATGCCTGAAGTAATCAAGAACTGTTAGTGCTGAGGCTTAGAGCAGGGGGAGCATCACCTGCTCAAATGGATCTCCAGCCTGGGAAAGCAACAGGTTGGGGTCCAGATCAGAGAGAACTGCTGCTGCAAAGGGGCTGCCACTAAGCCACCTCCTGCACAAGCCACCACCTGCCTGCTCTGCCTAAATACCTAACAAATGATCTCTCACCCCAGAGAAATAAAGCGAGAGCCTACCTCATCCCCAAGGCATTCATGTAGAAGTCTCACCCCTGGGGCTCCATTCCTTTATAACCTCCCTGGTAACCTCCAGTTGTGCCTTCCCCACTCCTACAATTGCAGCAGCCCCTTCTTGCCTTCCCAACACACCCATTCACCACCACCTGAGTCTATTTACCTGATCAGCAGGCCGGGCCATGTTAGACCTTTCTCTGTCTTAGAAGTTCATTTGAGATGAGCACTGTAATTAGCACCAGTAGAGGAGCACATGGGCTACTCAAGAACTACTCAGGAACTACTGGGTCTTGCCCTTTCCAACCTACCACCAGCTCCCTGATGTGAGGAGCTGGGTGATGTCCCCACGTGTTGCTCAAGCCCATGGTGACAAGCCTTGTTACTAGCCAGCACACGCACATTTCCCCTAGGAAAGCACTAACAGTAGGATGGGGAGCAACTGTGGTGACATCCAGGCTTACAGCCAGCAAAGCACCGTCAGACTCAGGCTCTGTTGCACGGCTATAACACCTCACACTCAGCCCAGTGAGGAGCCCCCGCTTGCAAGGTGGTCTCCAGTTCTCACTTAGGGCCCAGCCACGGCTCGTGGAGTCTTCCTCGCGGTCTGCAGAAGAAACAGCTCGTGCTGTTTGCCTCCAGCACAAACCCAGCTCAGGAAGCTCACGAACTGCTGGCTCCGAGCGCATCAACCGTGCTCTCACCCTCGGACAGCGTGCAGCAGGCGCAGCGAGGGGTAGGCAGTCCTGACGTTGATGCGGTGCTTCAGGATGAGCTCGTTCACCCACTCCACGCGCTCCTTGCCCCCCTTGGCCATGAACGCCGGGATCCACAGGATGCTGCCGTTGAGGCTGTGCAGGCGCTGCAGCAGCTTCTCCCGCCACGTCTCGTTCACCAGGTCCTCGAAGGCTCGCTGGATGACCGACGGGTTCATGGTCACCAGGTCCGTCTTCATGCCCACGTCCTGTGAGTACTCCTGGACGGGGGCCAGGTTGCACCTGCGAGGGGAAACACTGAACAGCCCTCTGCAGCGGATATGAGAGGGGGCACTAACAAATATAGTGAGGGTGATGCTCAGTGCCAGGACAGTGACAGATGTGCCGTTTGCCCTCACTTTTTGGAAGGAGAAAGGAAGAAGAATGAGGCTTTGTGATAAATTAGAGAGGCTCTCACCTGGTAGTGATGAGCTATGTCAATATGCCGGCACACGTGTGCATGTTCCTCTGGGCAATGCTAATGCCGCGTGTAACTGTGGGCGGGTTTGTACGGTCTGTATTGCTGCTGGTGCAGCTCAAAAATAACGCAGAGCAACAAACCTCCCTTGTTTGCTGCCACAGCAGATTTAAAATGAAATGGCTTTTCCCACGCAAGGAAGGTGCTCGCCTCTGTAAGTGCCTGCACGCCCCGCGGCAGCAGCAGCAGCTCGGGCAGGCTGGCAATGTCCCCAGGTGGAACACGCACCAGCAGTGACAATGACACTGGCAGGAGGTGGATGCCACAGGACGTGGGCTCCACGGGGTTTGGCTGATTGGAGCCTGTGACCTTCAGAAACCCAGTTTCATTCCATCATTTTAATTGCTGCCTCCTCTGGGGCTGTGCAGACGGGTAGGGACTCCTGTGCTCCTGCGAGGGATGAGGATGGAGGGGCTGTGGGATAAACTGCCAGCAGGTCCCCCCTGTTATATGGGGGGTTCCTACAGCACACTGTGCTCTCCGGTGGTGTTTTACAGTGAATTTACAGTATTTAACGAGCAGGAATTGTGTCTTAACCGTCTGTCTCCATAACCAGCCATTACTGCTATTTTCCCCCACTTTGCAGATGGGGGAAATAATGGAAAGAAAACCCAGCGAGCAGCATGCGGGGTCCTGGAGCCCATCGGATGTGCTTGCCACAGGAGTCAAATGGCTTAAAATAAACATTGGGTCTGAAGAGCAAAGCTGTGGACAGAGGCCATTCACTGCTGGCCATGGCCAGCCCTACTGAAAAGGCTGCCAGGAGCAAAGCTCCTCATGAGAATGCAATTTTGAGTGGTGGCTCAGCTAATCTATGGTGGGAAGAGCCCGTCCACGCCAGCCCTGCACTAGCACACGTGGCTGGGGAGACTTCACCCCAAATCCCAGTCCTACCCTGCCTTATGCCCAGCAAAACTTTTCTCTCACAGCTTTGCTGCCTGACATGAAACCCCTCCCTAAACTTTGCCAGAAGAGCAACAGGCTGTTTTCTCCTTTGCTCTCTCTGGTTTTGTTTAAGGATGCAAATGGGTGCAGTCCCCCGTGGCCAGGAGGGAGCTGCCGGCAGCCAGGCTGGAGCAGCTGGCCATGAGCAGGGGCAGAGGTGACATTATCCTCGTCCCCACATCACGCAGGGGACTGCCTCCGTGAGCCGCTGATGGATTGGGCTGTCTTCATAATAGACTTGCCAGGAAGCAAATGTCTGCACATACATAAATCATCAGCGGGCTCCCACAGCCCCTCAGCTAGCGGATGTACACGGGTGTTGGGGATGGATGGGAGGGCTGGCGTGCTCCTCCTCTGCACTCCGAGCATCTTAGGGAGGGAATTTCATGTAGATCAGGACCTGCCACTGTGGCCCATGGGGCAGTGTGACACAGGATATGGGTGCTGGGGACAGCAGGGTGAGAAGACATGGGCTGTGTTTGCAAGGAGCGCTTGGCAGTGGTTGGAAGAGTTCACAGCAGGGCGTTCGCCTCGGTGAACTTTATGCTTGCACCTCTCCAACCCCCCAAACCCACCACACGGCTGGATGCAGCCCCTACCTGATCACAAAGCTGTGTGCATCGATCTCGGGGCCGCAGCCACTGCTGAGCAGGACCCCCGAGTTGCCCACGATGGCGCAGGAGGGGAACTGCTTGCCCTTGAGGGGCGAGGTGCGGGGCAGCAGCTCGTACAGGTTTTGTGAGACGTTCATGGTGCTGTCCCTGTCAAAGACGTAGTGGATGATGTCCCCCGGCTTCAGCGTCCCCTTCAGCACCGAAATGTCCTTCTCTGCATCCAGGAACTTCAAGATCTGTTTCCTGGGGACAGGGAAGAAAACGGCCCCATCAGCTCAGGTACAGAGGGGATTTGGGTAACGCAGAAGATGAACTCTTTGTCTCCTGCCTGCCCTGCAGGAACAGCTTCCAAATAGCTGTCACCATTCTAATGCCCTCTCCTGCCCCATCCAGCCCTTCCAGCAGGCTAGCGTGGCTGGCCCACCATCAGTGGGGTCTCTGCATTCCCCCCGGGGCACACCAGCATTGCACACCAGTTGCACTTGGCCTGGAAACTGGGGGCTCGAATGCTCCGCGTTTCACGGCTGCAGGGCCAGCTGGTTCAGCTGGGAACTCATTTCCAAGCGATCGCTTACAGATATGAAGTCTAGCTCAGCAGGAGATAAGCCTTTTATTTCTTCCTTGACTTCTTTAGATGATATACAGAGGCAATTTGCCAGCTTGCACTGGAGAGGACCAGATCTGTCTCTTGTCCTATAGGTAATTACCAGTACCTGATCTTCAAAGAGAGTGTCTGGTTGTGTCTCCATTTGGATGAGGCTGGTTTAATGTCGTGCTTAATGCTTTCATTACTTCTGTCAACAACAGCTGGAGACGAAGAGTCATTTATTACTACTTCAGCTCTAGAGAAAAGAAAGACAGGGCGAGGGAGAGAGACAGGATCCGTTAGCATCCCAATGGCATTTCTAATCACTGTCTTCGGCTGTGGCTGCTGGAATTCAAACTTCATCAGAAAAGCAAAATTGTAGTTATTACCTAAACGAGAACTGAAAGCCTGTTTGTATTCCGCCACGCTCAAGCCGACACAGATCCTTAAATACCTGCTCGCTCACACAAACACATACTTACAGGTTTACATAAAACACAATTGTACACATCCAGCCGGAGAAGCGCATGCACAGGGAGACAAGAGCACACTGCAGACAGGCTGGCAGACAACACACACAGCCCTGCGGAGCCCCAAATGTCACTGAGAGATGGGCTGCACCCCAAAGCTGAGCCCCTCAGCTCCTGGGGTGGGTAAAAACCTCAAGAGGGAAGCACAACCTGCACTTCACCCTATGGAGAAATGAATTAATTGAGCCGCTGGGTGCTGCTTGTGAGGTTGGGTACTCACTACAAAGACCCCAAACAGGGGGAGATTGGCTTGCTGGTAACTTTTTTTTCCCCACTGAAAAAGAACAAAATGATTTCAGCATCCATCCTGCCTGCTCCATGCCCAGCAATGAGCAGGGGGATGAGAAACAGCCAGATACACTCATGCTGGGGTTTGGAGATGATCACTGGGAGACCCCAGCTTTTAATCCCTGCTCTAAGAGGCAAATAGGCCCCAGCACTTCAGTGCAATTTACATCAAATGGCATAAATTAAGGGAGCCTCTGCATATTTGATTTCAGCCAGCCGCCCTCCAAAGAGAATACCCAAGCATCTCATCAAGAAGCTGTGCATGTGTCTGCAGCCCCGAAAAAGCCTTCACACTTCAGAGCGCTCTGAAAAACACACAGCCAAAGCACTTGCTACCAGCTGAAGGGAATCTCCCTCTGTAGTGCAAAGGGCTTTTTCCAGCCGGGGAACAGTTTGTAAATAAATACATTCATAAAAGGCAGGTAAAGCCCAGGGTGGGAAAAGAGGGAGAGACGGGGCAGAGCTGGTGGCTCAGGCTCACGGCAATGCGTAGCTCCTGGGAGCACATCTCCAGCCCAAGGCTGGTGCTCCTGAGGACACATTACATCTCAAACTATGTAGTGTTGCAGAGAGGAAGGGAAATTTGTTGATAAAGGCTAGATATCAGTGTCCTCGTGTGTGCTTGTACATACCAAATGCTACGGGACCTTCTCCAGAGGCTGCCTCCAGTGGAGGTTGTTTCCCATCCTGCATTTTGCTATTTTGTCTCATGCCTTGCAAAGCTTACTTATGAGGTGTCAGAAACCTTAAAGGAAATAGGGTAAAGGAATCTGAGGAATAACTATGATTTTTTTTGTTGTTGTTTTGTCCATTTTCTGTGTTTGGATGATGTGTTGTGACACCATCGCAGAATGGCACAGCTCTTTCTTTCTTGTGTGGTGTCGCTGGGCTTTACAACTTGGCAGCGCTGGGATGACACAACATCATCGTAAAAATAACACAGAGAGGCACCGAGTGAGGCTGTGATGCCATGAAATGTCTCTGCGAGGGAGCGACGTTACAGAACTGCATTATGATAAAACCGAATGGGGTTCTGATGTCAAAGCAAGCTCTCTCCCTCCTAATAGCACACAGTAAACTACGAAAATGGCAACTCTATCA
The DNA here is from genome assembly GCF_964035555.1 of Netta rufina. Classification (NCBI taxonomy): domain Eukaryota; kingdom Metazoa; phylum Chordata; class Aves; order Anseriformes; family Anatidae; genus Netta; species Netta rufina. Next base: position 16,341,334 of record NC_140134.1, on the reverse strand, counting down.
CTGACTTATTTTCACCATAAGTAACTCTCTCTTTCTCATTCTCTCAATCACCGCAACTTGCAGATCCTTGGTTATTTGCAAATGATTATTGCACTGAGCTGGGGAAGGAGGGAGAGAAACGATTAAGAAAATGCAAAGCAGAAGTGAAAAGAAACAGATACATTTGCTAAATAAGACCAGCACTATCCAGCAAAGGGGAGAAGCAGATTAATAGCTGCCTTACAGCAAAAACAAATGAACACAAAATCTAATTTACAAACCTATTAGATTTGCTATGTAAGCTGTTCACAGCTGATCTGATTGTACCTCTGCCTCCAGAACTCCTGCAAGACAAAGGAAATGCATTATTTATAAACCCGGCTCCTCTTTGCCAAGCATTGTTCAACAGTCAAGAGATCCAGCTCCGAAGGGCTCTGAACTGAGACACGGCTCGCATCTCACCCCATCCAGAATGGAGATGTCCTGATGCCTGTGAAGGGCTTTTCACATCCCTTGTCGCTGCTGCCCTACTGCGACCGTAAAACCATTACAGCAAAAAGCTCCTAACCAACCCAATTAATAATACCTGCGCTCTCTAACCAGCCATCAAAGACATCTGGTCTCTGTTGTCAAAGCAGCGTGCAGCCTACAGGTTGCGTTAAATACATCTCAACTCTTTTTTTTTTTTTTTTTTTTACGCATCAGGTGGGAGCTGTGCCTAGAGAAGGTCTCCTCCAACTCCAGGTCTCCAAGGGATGTCTCCCTGTCCTTCTCCAGGGCACTGATGGAATGACGTGGCCGGGATTCATGCCTCTGGTTTCATCCTGGGATTCAGTTTGGACCACCCAACGTCTCCATTTATCCCAAATGAGCCACCGGTTTCTGCAAGTCACCCAGGAGGCTCTGTCCTCACCGTGCACCTTCTCCCAGCTTCCAGTGATCCAAAAGAGACCCAGTGCCCCGTTCCAACCTGCTCCAGTCCCACGGGTGCCCTGAAGCCCCTGGTCTCCACCCTTGGTGTGACCTGGCTGAAGCTATGAGACCAACTCACTGGGGTCACTCATAAGCTGGAGCTGGGACCCGAAGGGACAGCCTTGTCACTGCCACAGCCGGGCAGCCCTGCACGAGGATGGGCACCAGACCTGCCTGAGCAGGACCCGTGGGAAGGCAGAGCCCACGTTTCCAGCACCAGGCACTGGACTGTTGCTATAATTTTAAAATAGGTGGAACCAAGCCTCTTCAGAAACCAGTGTCACTCATATGGCCCATAAATCCTTGGTTAAACAAATCCCAGTGTTGTTCTGCATTTAGCTGCAGAGCCCCTTCTTGCTTTAGCTCGCTATTTTGAAGCAGGCCGCAAAGAATCTGTCCCCTGCTTTCTGGTGACACTCAGTGGCAGACACATTTTAGCCGCCACGTTCTCATTGCTCCGTTTTATTGTTTCCATTGTACAGACAACTGTATGAACACGCTCATAAAGAGAACCAAATTCTTTTCCAGCAGAAATATTATTACCTGGAAATATATCCCTTAATGAAAATTTATCTCAGGAGCAGGTATTTCTAGCAGTCCTAAAAAGATCCCAAATGTATTAGACACAAATGAAATAGTGAGCATGGCCATTTGGTAGCATTAAAAAGATTTTCAGGCTTGTGGGATGTGATGTAAACCCCTTAGTTAGGCTGAGAGGAACCCTCAGCACTGCATAATATAAAACCCTTGGAGAAGCTGTGATGGTTGTCCCTTCCCTCCCTCCCTCCCACAGGAGGCCATTCTATGGCCAAGCCACTGAGATTCTTCCTCCAACACTCTCCTTTTTCCTCTGACAAACCTGAGAGCTAGCAAGCTGTTTCACAGCAGGACTGGCTTATTCCTAGAGCCTACTGGCATTTAACAAGCCTCTGCTTTAATGGGGTTCACCGCGGGTTGTGGGAGCAGGCTGGATTAGCGTGCAAACCACGCATCCTTTCAGAGACGTCTCCTCTGAAGGAGCCTTCCAAATGGGATTCACACTCCTTCACACTTGCTGTAAGAGAGATAGGGACTGGATTAAGGGCTTAGAAAAAAGAAATGTTGCTCTCTGAATAAGTGCTGGTTCACAATCTCTGTGAAAGGGGGGGGGAAATCACAGAAATCTGGAAGTGGAGAAGACCTCTTAGTGCCCACCTCATCCACTTTTTGTGGCTACAGTAGGACTGATCCGAAGCATCACAACATGTTATTCAAATGCATTTATCCAAGCTAAGCTTTACATGCCCCCAGTGACAGCTCTGTGCATGTTTTCTCCTGAAATTCAGGCAGCTGCTCGGGCAGGTGATGCTGGATGTGAGGAAGAAGATCTGGGAGCCCAGCTATCAGCTCGCTGTGTGTGGAGGCAGTGGGGAGAGAGGTCAGCTCTTCATTTTCCCTCCACTGTGAAAAGCAAAAGTTTTCAAAATATTGCAATGCAAACAGAGCACAAAGCGTTCAATGCAAACAGCACAAAGTGTTCTTGTGGCTGTCCTGTTCAGGCACCCAAGAGGGCAAGAAAATGCTGCCTTCCTCCCTGGGTGGGTATTTATATGATCTGTACCCTATTATGGCAGTGAACTGATGTCATATATGAACTTGGAAGGGACAGCTCAGCAGTGGAGGAGTGAGCAGGGCTCTGCTAGCCAGCATCTGGCCCAAAGGCAGCAGGGATGCTCTTGGCAAGCTCCTGAGATGCTGGCAGGGATGCTGCTCCCCCCACTGGGCTTGGGTTCTCTCTCCAAGCCACAGAGATTGCCTGAGACTGGGACATGATACTTGGCTGAAGCTCTCCACTTGTCCAGTCAACCCTAAAACACTCCTGTGACCTCAAAACCACCGGCCTTTCCATCCTTCCTGTCCCACACTGCAACTTCTGGACACCCTCCCTACAATCTCCCTTTCTACAACCAAGGACAATGAGAGCTGTGATACCACGGGGAAGATTCCCCCATCCAGAGGTCTCTCTCAGCCCTCCAGCAGGTACCAGCCAGGCACACCAGTTGCTCAAAATGCCCCCAGTTTAGCCAAGCACCACATTTTCCAGGGTTTGCCACAGCTACCAACACAGCCAAGCTACTATTGCTGTACCACCTCTCCAGTCCCACCTGGGAAGAGGAAAACTTTAAGAAATGGAAGGTAGTAATTAAGAGGCACATGTTAAACAAACAAACAAACAAACAAACACAATGCTTTTTATTACACCTTACTGACCTGGAGTTTCAAATCTCTTGGCTTCAAAAGGCAAAGACCAACCTCGATTAAAATTGCACTGATAGGCATTGATTTTGAAAAGCTTTCTGGTGCTACAGCGTGTTTAGATTGAATTGCTTTATTAATCTAGCTGTTATCAGTTTGATTGTATAGCCAGCCCCACAAAGTACCAACCTGCTTCCTAATCCTATTATTTACAAAACGCTCTTCTTTTGACTTCAGCTTGGATGTTTTCCAGCGATAAGTTGCATCTATATGCGATAATGCCTTATTACTGGTTTATGCCATCCTTTCTCATTTTTGCTGTAAGATTTTTCAAGCTGAATTTTGACTGTCTAAGATATTATATAGGTCAAAATATTCTGTGCTTAGTTCTAGAGTGACACTGATTCATATATCAGAGAGGAATGAAAAAATGTCTTATGGTTCAGGTCCAAATTTTCTTGGATGAATAATTCCTCACAAACCAGGTATGCAAAGACTTTTCCATTCACAGTCTATGAATGGGCTGTTTAGGGGTTTTGGTTCCCTTTTCATCATTGTCCACTTCTTAAATGATTCTCTTAATTGTTGCTCAGTGCAGTTTGGTCTTGCTTCCAGCAATTTCAATACATGGAATCAAAGCTGCTCTGACTGAACAAGTAGGTCACACAGCTTCTTTGGGTGACTGGGTCTCTAAAAGTAGGCTTTGCACACCCCTGTTCGCAAGCTTACAAATCTGAAAATGTGTTTGCTGTGGGTATTTTACAAAACCCACCTCATGTTCCTCCTTCTCCCCAGAGCAGAGGGCACATGGGAAGCAGGCACAAGAATCATGGATGGTCCAAATATGTGAGCTACACAATTTGGCCACATCCAAGCACCCAGTCAGCTGCATTTGCATTTCTAGAACAAAACCTGCCAGAGCCTTCCTGACCTGGGATGAGCCAAGTTGCCCCAGCTCCCCTCTCCTCCCTCCTCCGCATAAAGCAGAGGTAGTAAAAGCACCATAACCCGTAGGGGGATTGTTAAACGAAATTTATTCATCCAAATTCCTCAGAAAGACAGCTCGGAGTGCCACAGTTTTATCTGAGGAGTGCAAATGAGTAACACCTACTGAGTGAGTTTTCACAGCCCTCTTTTGCATTAGGAGCATCTTGTGATCCTCGCTTTAAGGCTGGGATGGTGGCAGGGAAGCGGCTTGGCCTGTGACACCGGAGGTGACAGGTCCACAGCCCGGGACAGGAGCAGATGCCTCCTGCCCTTCCTGAGCATGGCTCTTGCTGGCTGAGGGGAAGCACACGTAACACAGAGGGCCATAGGAATTGATCACAGGCGTGATGCCCAGCCTCGGCAATGCCAGCAGGGTGCTGACAGACACCCTGCAGGCCAGGCCAACCTGCTCACTGCCACCAGAAGGCCTGGGGAAAGGGAAACTGGAAGCTGTCACTGGAAACGAACTACAAACACGTAGATAACACCCTTCCTCCAAAGCCTGACACACTTTAGCTCTGCTGATGCTAGCAATGATAGGTAATCCAACGTGCATGCAGGTGGGCCACACCTGGTGGTGTCAGGGACCAGCTGGCACCCACACACCACCATGTTAGAGACGGGCTCATGTCTTCTGGCTGCCCCATGAAGTGACCGAATTCGTTCTTCTGACCAAGAGAAATGCAGTCTTCGAGATAAGCCCTGTGCTCCCTGAGCCCTCAGGGAAGGGGTCTTCAGGGTCAGGATTCACTCAGGCCAGTGCTGCAAAACTGGGACGAGGACACAGGCTTCAACCTTCCCTCCTCTCCCCTGAAGTTTGGGGTTTGTGTTGAGACCAGCAGAAGGTCGCGTTCATCAGCAAGTCCCCTTGGGGGCTTCTCGCTGGATGCTCAGCTGATTGCTGAGGGGAGCATGTCAAAGCCCATCCACATGATGAGCTGCTCTCGCTATCGCAAAAGAGACAAAACATGCAGAGGGAATGCTCTATTCAGAGGGAGGCAGGCCCACAACATCGGCCAACAGCCAAATGGGAAACTAAAGCCAAAATTGGGTGAGGAATGATGGCATTGACCCCATTTCTGACCCTGGAGATGGGATGCTGGCACGCAACACCGTCTGCCCGCCCCAGTCTTCCCCTCGCACCAGAAACCCAGCTGCCAGGCTCATTTCTCACTCACCGCCCCATATCACATTTTATATCATGTCAGGAGGAGCCAGGACATTTGAGACTTGCCCATCATTCCCGGTGACATTTCATCAGTTGCTTTTGAGGTTTTCATGCCAGGGTGTGAAGGAGACTGCGATTAAGAGGAGCGGTGGCCGTTGGGCAGCCCTGCCAGCATGCACTCTCCTGGCGAGCAAGGTTCCTCTCTAGGGATTAATTTGGAGGAAATTTCTAAAGCATTTGTCTGCTAGATGAAAGAGCCTGCAATATATCTTGATGAGACATTTGAAATCTCACTTCGATGTGTTTAAAATCTCACTTGTTCATATTGTCACAGCTTGGCAGCCAGGGTGTCAAAAACTTCCTAAATATCAGGTGCTATTTTTGCAGCTCCAAGTTCCACTCTCTCTATCGAGTCATACAACCACATTTCAGAGATCGTGCTTGTACCAGGGGATCCAAGAACATCACCTTGCCTCACTAGTTGGGGAGCAAGGTTGGGAGGCTCGGTGACAAAGTGCCAGCCGACAGCCTCGCTGCCGCTCATAGCACTTGCTATCGCCCTTTTTGAGTAAAAGGAGGTCTGTCTGTCTTGTACAAACCAGCCTTTCTAATTTAATTGTTTCCTCCCATGCCACAGCCCCACCTCCATCACTTCACCTACCCCACAACCCGCGAGGGAAGGGGAAGGTTGGAGGCGCTCAGCATCGAAGCAGCCCCATGTGCCAGGCAGAACCATGGCTCCGCATCAGCTCCTGTGGAAATGAGAGCAGGGTTTGGCCCTGAGCTTTCTGCCTGGCTGCAAATCACTGTGTGCAATCACTGCCAGTGTACGCCGAGGGCACAGGAATCGAGACACATGAGTTTGCAAAACAGAGACACCTATTGCTTAATAGGGATAAGCCAATTAGGCTGAAATGCTTACGTGACAAAACCAGTGCAGAAGTAGCAGGAAAGGCACAGCTCCAAAGGTGAAAGGACATGAGGCAAAAAAAAGGGACACCCACAGCACATCACCAGGGTGCTGCTTGGGGATCCCTTGGTGCTGGGGTAACCAGAGCATCACCACTAAATCCCAGTCTGTGTCTGAAGGAGCTGTGAGGGGCAGGAGGATGCTGGCAGCATGCTGAAGGTCCCTGCTGCCCCCCAAGGGTCTGCGGGTCCGGGGCTCACAGGCTCTGTCTCTCTTGCACCTGTAGAGTGTCAGGTCTCACATCCACACACGTTCCTCACAATGTCAGCACGGCCTGACTCCGTTACCCCGTGACACTCCTGTTTTATCGCTGCTCTAAAGACAAAACACTCACGTGCTCGCAGGGATGAAATGTCACACGCTTCATCTCTCCCCGTCCTGCGTACCGGCAGGCCTTATTCCTTCCTCCAGCTTCTTTGGCTATGTTAGTGAAACATCCAGCAAAGAAACAGCCTCTGAAGCAGGGTAAAAGCATCCAGAGAGGGGCTTGGGTCAGGGTTGTTGTCTGTGGATTTAATTTTCCCCTTCTGGAAGGGAGAAGGTGAAATACCAAGAGTCCAGGGAAGACCTAGCAAAGAGCTGAGGGAGACAAATGTGTCACTACTTAAAAACCATGTCTACACTGTATGTTCTTCCTGAGATCATTTTTTTTTCAGCCAACTGAGCAGAGCTATCAGAGAGCACAAGCAGTAGAGCATCAGTCTTGCAGGAGATCCTGTCTTCCTGAGCATCCTTGTCCTAAAGGGCAGAAATCCCAGCGGCTCTTGTAGCATTGTGGGTGCCACGTACCTTGGGAAATGATTGAGGGTCCCCAGCCTCACTGGGATACTCAGGGTCTCATGTTTTTCTTTTTCCACTGTCAGCGTGGACACTGAGGACCTCTCCTGGGCAGTGACATCTTCTTGGTGCAGATTTTCTGTATGAACATCCTCAACATGATGTTGGGTACCAGGAGCACCCAGGTGAGAGCTGCACCCCACGGTCAGCAAACACCTGAGCCATTTGCCCACCATCAGAGGCATTCCCCAGCAAAGGAGCCACCTTTGCAAGGACTTATTCCCCCAAGCATGGTGTCCAGATGCCATACATTGAAAAAACGGTGGTTATCTCAGAGCTCAGCCTCCTCTCCCTTCCCCTGTCTCACAAAACCACGCTGTGGAGATCCAGACAGCAGCAGGAAGAAGTTTAATTACCAAGTGAGCAGCTGTTGGGCGACAGTCGAGTGTGCTTCTGAGTGCCTGAGAAGGTGTAGGGGATGTCTGATGACAACGCTTAACCTTAGCAGGGGAAACATGTCCCCAGCCATAGCTGCTGGCTGATGTTCCCAAGGATGATGGTGACACCTGGGTCAGAGGTGACGGATGGTGGTGGGACAACCACCCCTCGATCGGGGATGCCTGGAGCCTGCCATGATGCTGTCTGAGGGAGGGAGGCCACAAGAGCACAGCAAAACCTTGTCGTGACGGTGACAGTGCGTGCTTTTAAAAGCAGCCCTGCATATGGAGAGTGCTCGGCGGGCAGGGACAGGGTGCTCAGCATGCAGATGGCCAGCCTGGTGGGTTTTTTTGTTTGTTTGTGCTATTCCCAGTGGGTTTCTATGTGCAATGACAAGGAGTTCATTTGCAGTAGCAACAAGCAAGAGTCTAGCGCTTAATTTTGGAAAGAACTGACCCTGTGAAAAAGCAACCAGCTTGATGAATTGAACACCATGCAAACAAGAGACCTGTGTATGTTCAACAGCAAGACCAGTGAAGTCAGTGTGCCAGCAGTGCTGCTGGTGAGGGTGCTTATCCCAAGGCCACCACCACCAAGGCTGCTGCTTAGCCAAGGCAAGGGGCTTGCTTAGATTTACAGTGGGAGCACAAAGGAAACAGAGCTGTAAGGATTCCTTTTTTTTTTTTTTTTTTTCCTTGCTATTGAATTGCGATGGGCAGAGCTGCTGACACCAGCCTGCTCTGCCATGCTGTTTGCTGAAGGACACTTCAAAGTCTGCTCCCACGGTAAATTTGCTGGGACAGGGAATTCCCTGGTTTCCAGAGCCAGCTGGGGAAGGACAGCAGGGAAAAAGCAAAATAATTACTGTCTAATACTGTGGTTTGGGTTTATTTCTTGCTGCTGAAGGTGACCCAGACCCAAGGAAAGCAAATGGTGGAGGCAATTAGAGGAAGCCTGGCTTTGAAACAACTGTTTTTTTTATAGCAACGGTGCTTGTAGATGCATTATTTGAGTAATTCTGCTCTTAGGGATAAAAACCAAAATACTCATAACCGGGAAGCCCAGGGAAAGGTATAGGAGCTCCTGTTAAATGCTTTTCTGGAGGATCTGAAGCACATTTGGCATGCAGGTAGGCAAAGACGAACAGATGTCCAAGCAGAATAACCACGGTTGCTGCAGGCATGTGAGCACAGAATATAAGAGGAAAAAAAAAAAAGAAAAGACAAGCCTTTTATCAGTGTCCATTCCCTTCCAGATTTAAATGGTGCATTTGCAGGGTTAGTGACTGGACAAAGAAAGCCCACCTGGGTGAGAGGGAAACTTGTAGCACTTATCGGGGTGGCTTTTGTCTCCTCGGCACTCTGGTTGTTGCAGCTGGGACCGGCTGTGGCTCCGGCACCTCCGTGCCCAGGGAGAGTTGGCTGGAGAGGCAGCCAGAGGGCTGCTGCCATTGCTCCCCTCATGGGCAACCTCGGAAATCCCCTCCTTGGGGTCTTGCAGGCAACAGATGGGCAGGCCTGGACTGAAGTTTTCACCAGCTGTAATGAAAACCCCGCAGAGGGCCTGGTTATGTTCCTGGCGCTGGATTTGGCTTTGCTCCACTGGACAGCTCAGGGTCCTGCTGGTGTTTCCCGTCCTGCTGCTCATCCCTCCTGCAGGCACCACTGCTCCTGCTGTCCTCTCGAGGCTCAGCTTGAGGAAATAAGCTAAGATTCATTCCCTTCACCTTCTCTAGGCAGCAGCACGGGGGTTTTGCCCATTATTTTGTGGCAGCCGCCCCTGCCCTCCTCCCCCCATGGCTCGACAGGAGATGGGGCTTTTCTGTGCCACAGCAGTGCTGACAGGGAGCGAGGGGAGCTCTGCAGCCAACCTGAAAATGGGCTGCTGGAGGTATTGTCAGGAGTGTGGCAATCAAAGCCTACACCGAATATTTCCTCATTCAAATCAGTGCTCCAACATTGCTTTTATTTTCCAGCCCGATGCGTCACGGGGCTTTTGTTAGAGCCTTGCCATACCCAATGAGTACAAAGGCCTCTCCATGGACTTGATTTGCATGAACAGTTACTTGGTGTCCGTGGGATCTGTGCTGCAGAGAGGCGTTCCTCCTCCAGACCCACCCAGGTAATTGTTGGTTCCTGCGCACCCGCTGTGTGAGCGCACAAAAGCTGGGGTTGGTAGAGTATGGCACTTTTCTTCAGCAAAACTTTCCGGTGTAGAGCAAGTCTTTGACTCCGGGTCAGGCGCAATAAATCACAGCCCGAAGGACTTCAGCAGGATGTTTATAGTCGATGGACCAGCCTTGACAAGAAGTGTTATGACTGTAGCATGCTACAGGCCACTCAGAGCAAACGCATCAGCCACCGCCGAGGACGCAAAGCCGTTTTGTGGCTCTCCCGAGACTTCGACAGGCAGGCGTTGGAAACGTGGCGATTTGACGACAAGCTTCGGGGCAGGCCAACAATATTTAATCCTCCAGTTCATCACTTCAAAGAGCAGGATATGATTCCTGTTGTAATCAGGATGGAAAGGCGTGTGGTCCGGACTAGCAGAGAAAAAGGTTGACTCATATTAAGTCCGACCCATTACCAAGTGTCAAGCGCTGCCTAAGATGGCTCAAGCTAATTCCAGAAGTCACCTGGTGGCAGCGGGTCACCAGCTCCCTCTACAGACAATCAGGACACAGCCGGACCCCTGCAGAACCGCTACGGCAGATGCATAACAAAGAGTCCCTTTAAACCGCCACCAAGGAGCAGAATTTTCCAACAATTATCCCCCTCGCTTTCCCAATAATTATCCCACTCCTTTGTCTGCCTCCGCAGAAGGCAGGAGAGGTCTGGCCCGCTCCCCTGTCCTGGGCTGGACGAAGAAATGGCAGCGATTGCTGTTGCATTCCCCAAGCCAGCCCCGAATGCCTCTTTTGTCTCCTTTCTGGGGAAACAAAGAGCTGTGCACGGAGCGGTGTGGGGAAAGGCAGGCGCCAACGGGCTGCAGGAAAAGTTCAGCGGCTGGGACAAGGGTGGCTGCTGAGGACCGACGTGGCCACACTGCTGGAAACGTCTGCATGTCACCGCTGGAAACCTCTACATGTCACCCCGGTGGGACTGGAGCGAGGGCGAGCGCACCCACCTCCCCTTTGGCAACCCACCACCGGCTCCAGGCAGGTGGGCAGGGGGTTGCCCGTGCCGAAATGGGTGAGAGGAAGGGGCTAGCGAGAGCAGCACAGTGCCAGGCCCCAGAAACTGCTGATTTTCCATCCTTGCCCCAGCACTGTCATTTAGCCTCTTTGTTTCAGCTTCTCCCCTCTGCAGGAGGAGGGATAATAGTATCTGGAGGAGCAAAGATGCTTGCTTCCTAAGGAGTCTCCTTCTTCAGGAAGCTCCGCCAGGCAGAGATGTTCTCGGCTCCAAGCCCCCTTTTTCACCTGTGATGCTGGGAACTTTTTGTCTGGGCAAACAGCATGATTTTTTTTTTATTATTTTTTTTGTCCGTTTGCCAGTAATATTACATTTTTACTTTGTACCTAATGAACATTTTGTTCTCTCTTTCTTCGATTTCTCAGTATTCATAGGTGAGAGAAATATGTTCCCCCTGTTCCTACCCGTACGAGGCAGATCCTTCCAAAGACAATCCAAATCGCAGGCAGGGGGCAGGGTATGTGTAAAAGTGGGCAAGCTGTTCGCTCCTCGCAATAATTAGAGAGTGTTTCGATGCCAAGGAAAAAGAAAAAAAGAGTTGCACCTGCCTGCAGCTCCCAGCCCCTTGGTGCCAGGGGTCTCTGCCCGCCTCTTCCCCCTGCTTCCCATTTAGGGCCATGCCAACCACCGAGGTGGTGCCAGGGGATCGGGGGAGAGGACACCAAGCTAAACCATCTGCCAGCTGGATATTCCCAACCTGGGAGAGAGCTGAACAAAAAGCCAGTGGCTTCCAAACCTGTAACAGGGTGGAACTGTTCCCTTCTGGGAATGCCGAGAGCTCCTAGAAAACTTTGCGGTTTCTCTACACCACGGCACGCATTTTGTCTTCCCCTTTACTTACAAGTCCTGATTGGAAAAGATGCCACTAGCACGTGGCCCCAGAAGCTGAAAAACCATAACCATCTCCTGGGCTGTCTCACTCTTTGCAACTTTGCTACTTCTCCCCAGCAATGCCTTTCAGACAGGTCACAGCATCGTGTTGGCCGTCACCAGCACCATGGCTGCATGCAGAAATGGGGTGTTCCTTGTACCAGGCTCCTGTGCTAAGAGTCAAGGGTGTACGATGAGCAGAGCTTGGGATGAAGGAGCTCAAACATAGGCTACTTCAGGGATTTGGGACATGCAATGGGGAAAAGATGTGGGTGGGAATGGAGAAAGGAGGAGAAAGGGTCGGTTTGTCCTACTTCGTGGTGACTTCTAAATATAGTCTCACCTTTGCTCTGGGTGTCCGTGTGTCCCAGCTGATGTGGTAGCTTATTTATAAAGAAAATAAATTGGTCTGGGACTAATGCACGCGTATCAGAGGGCACCAGATCATAGGAAGCCTCCTTCAGTCCCTGGGGCAGTGAGTGGGTCTGAGCCAGGGGCACAGGGATCTCCTCTCCTGCCCACGTTACCTCCCACACTTGCTGAAACGCCGTATGAAAGAGGCTGCTCGATATTCCTGCAGAACTCATCTGACCCTGTTGCTGTCTCTGCCACTGAACTGTTTGGCAGTACTTCCTTGGAGAACTACAGCAACAAACTCAGATGCCAGGGCTTGGAGATAAGCAGCCAGCAAACATCCAATTTCCATAACACGTACAGAAAAGAGAGGAGGGGAAAAAAACAACAAAACCAAACCCAAAAAACACCTGGAAGTCTCTAATGAACCTGGGCGAAGAGCAGGACAAGTAACTAACACAACAGAATAGATTTTCAATAAGGGCACAGCAAGTTCTAGCAGGCAGATCTAGCAGATAGGCGAGGAGGGAGAAGAAAGAGCCAAAGCCGGAAAAGAGGATGGGAGGAAAGCGAGGGGATCGGAGCAGCCTGTCCGATGGGGAGGATGCTCCTGAAGCATTTCATTTCCTTTCTTATTGTATAGGCAGCATCAGCTCGTAGCAGAGCAATAATCTGCCCAGCCTGGTAACCTACAGCCTGGTGCTGGATGTTTCTGGACAGGGCTACTGACCTTTGAGGACTTCTAGCCCGTGGCACCCGGCATAACCCAACAATGAAACAACGACAAACATCACCGCGTTTCATTTACAGTTTTAGCCGAGTGCTAGGTGTTTGTTCCGAGCTACTCCAGCAGGAAATTCCACCCAGTCCTGAGCAGAAAGAAGGACCCCGTGCCATTTTGGCACCACCAGCGCACCCCCCGTTCCTACAGCGATGTGACTTGTTTTCCCATGCTACTGCAGTGAGTTCCTCGGGTTAATGCAAGCCCTCCTCTCTGCTCTTCCTCCTCTCACTCCCTCATTTACCAAGCAGCCTTCCGAGATGGGGTTTACGGGGCGGGTGGGGCATTGCTCCTCTTCCCAGATTTAGGGTTCCTTAGTCCCTGCCACACAGGACGCCCCAGGTAGGAGCGGTACGCGATCCTAAAGCCTCCGACCCAACAGCCAAACAGCTTGAGCTCTCCCAGTGCTCTCCATCACCCCCCACCCATCCCAAATCTTGTCCCTGCTCCCCCTCTCCCTCCCCATGGACGGGTCCTCACCTTAGCTCCCTGCAGACCGGCCCCTGCCCACCGCCCCAGGGTGCAGGGTACCCACTCCACCACGCCCACCCGGACCCACCGAGCCCCCCGGGATGCAGCTCGCCCCTCCATCCCCAGCCGAGCCGCAGCCCCCTCTCCCCAACCCCTCTCTGACACCCCGAAGCGGGCCGGCACCGCTCCGGCACCGCCACCGGGACCTGCACCCGGCTCAGCACCCCAACCCGGAGCGGGATGCCGTGCCTCTGGGGGACCGGCACCTGCTCCAGCACCCGACCCGGCCCGATATCTCCTTGTCCCCAACGGGACCGGGACCGGCCCCATCTCCCCGTCCCACCCGGTCCCGTCCCGTCCCACTGGGGGGGGGGGTCCCGGGGGGTCCCTCCCGGGGCTGCCGCCGGCTGCGCGGTGCGCGGAGCGAGCTCCTTGCCCACTTGGGCTCTCGAGGAGCCGGCAGAGCAGGAGACAAAGAAAACTGTCCGGCCGCTCCCCGAGCCCCGCTCCTCCTCCTCCATCCTCCATCCTCCTCCTCCTCCTCCTCCATCCTCCGCGCCGCGGAGCGGGGGCTCCTTACCCGCTGCCCTCCTCCTCCTCGATCTCGGAGATGTCGGCGAAGATGAGGAAGCCGACCAGCAGCGTGAGCAAAGCCAGCGTCCAGCCCCGGCACGGCAGCGGCATGGCTCCGGGGGCCGAGCCGTGCCGAGCCGTGCCGAGCCGCTCCGCGGGGCGCTGAGCGCGGCTCCGCGTCCCGGCACCGCCGCCACCGCCCCCCGGCGGGGCCGCTCCGCCCCTCGGCGCCCGCCGAGCTCCCCCTCGCCCCGCCCGGTGCGGGGAGGGGAAGGGAAGGGAAAGGGAGGGAGGGGAAGGATGGGGACGAAGGGAGGAGGCTGCTTCCCAAAGCCCCCCGCCGCTAAAGTTGGCCGGGGGGCGCTCGGGGAAGCGCCCCGCGGGGAGACGCCCCCCCTGTGGGGTCCCCACTGATGCCTTGCAGAGCACCTGGGAGCCCGGGGGTCTGCTCTAAATGAGGCTGGAGGGATGCTGGTGGGCGCATCTGTTCCTAAAGAGGGGCTTTTGGGGTCGCAAAGCGCTGTGCACATAGAGGTGCTCGGTAACTAATCGCACCTACCCCTCTCACTATGTGATAACAATAAGTCTTTGTGTACCGTTAATGCATAAGCACACACCAGCCCTGCCGTGACTCCCAAAATCAGACAGGAGTTTGAACAGGCAGAATTAATTGTGGCAGAATTCACCGAGCAGAAACCTCTGGGTGCATCCCCGCCACGCTCCCATGGGCAGCCTGCGGTTTGGTACGGAGAGAAAAGGCTGCAGCTCCTCTCCAGAAAGGGAGCCAAAAGCGTGTGAAAGTGGCAGGTGGGAAGAAGGAAAAAACATCAGGCTGACCCAAAGAACGGCCAAAACCAGACCAAAAGGTCCCTTCCCTGCACCCCTATTATATATCAGCCCAGCACCAGCTCAGGAGGAGAGGACGGTGGTGCTGAGGGCTTAGGCAGGGCCAGGCAGGAGCACCTCCGCAGCCAGCTGTAATTCCTGCAGCCCAGAAAGTTGCTGAGGACCAGGATATCTGGCGCTACACGCGCCGCCGAGCTGGAGAGGGACGCAGCAGATTTGTAATGCAGCAGATAGAAGAAGCACAGATGTGTTGCGAGAGAGGGAGAGAGAGAGAGATACTAATTGCTTACATATTTAAAACAGCATCTTTAGTCTGAATGGGAGGCACCATTAAGCAAAACAGAGCTATTAACTGGGGCCACTTGGAAAGCTGCCATTTTCCCTTTTGTGCATGGCTTTTTGCATCAACACAGAAGTGCCATGCTTAGGGCACAGAAGGGCTGTCGGTCGTGTCCTGTGATTCCTCGCAGGGGTGCCGAGGTGCTTTGCAGTGGGGCAGAGCGTGTCCCTATACTCCTGGGTGCCTAACGTGGGTTTTGTGTGCACGCCCTCCGTGGAGGACTTTCCTCTTTATCTGGATTAAATGGGAGAAAGAGCCCATTGCGGGAGGTTTGCTTTCCTGGGGATTGGTGAAACTCTTGTAGGAAGGGGAGACAAGCATATCGCCGTCACATTTATAGGTAAAAAATACAACATAGGTGAGTCTGGTACAATTACACTGTAGCATAGATGGCAAATTTACAGGCTCATATGCAGATTTTCTAACAGAGCATATTCAGGCCCCTGGAGAGAAAGTGATTTTAGGTACTGTAAGTAGCCCCATAATTTACCTTCTGCATACATCCGAGAAAACACTAATTTTCCTTCTGTTTTCTCCTTTCTGGACTCCTCTATCTCACCATACTCCAGAGTGTAGTAGCAGTGTGACCTGCCTGAGGATGAGGAAGGTGACCTTGGTGGTGCTGGTGCTGCCATCAGGGCTTCCCGAGATGCAGCGGGGCAGAGCAGCAGTCCCCTGGGATCCGTGAGCACCACACCGCAGCTGGCATCCCAGCCCCACAAAGCCTCGAGGAGGCAGATGGAGATATCTGCTCCTGCATCTCTTTCAGCTCCGTCCCAGGTGGTGCCTCAGCCTTCCTTTGTCTGATCTTTCTGCTTCGGTTGCCAATCACGGTGGCGACGTGCAGGAACAGAAAGCCCGACGGAGGCTGAGCAGAAAGTGGGGGATCATTCTGGGAGTGGGTTTGCCTGGAAGAAACCCCTCGCAGGAGGCAGGGATGTCCAATTTGCTGAGATGCTCCTTCTGCCGAGGAGTAGCTGGTGTTAAAAGACACGCTGGGATTTGACTCTGCTCCTGCATAAGTCGGTGGAAATGCTGCTATTAAGTGGAATGAAAAAGCCTCCTTGCAGGGTTTGCTGAGAGTTAAGCTTGATGCCCTTCACTGGGGAGCTCTGCTGTAGGGGCTTGCACAAAGAGCTCTGTGAATCCTCTACTTGGTGTCATCTGTTGCTTTATTCCTATGAAAGATGTAGGTCAGAGAGAAAGGTCATTCTTCAGCTGCTCGGGCTTCAAACACAGGGACGAGACCCTTGGAGCGCAGCCGGGTTTTGAATGGAGAGGCAGCAAGCTATGGAGAAGAGTCAGGAAGAGTGCAGCTTGCTGAATCATGTTGTAATCAATTAACGAGGTTTTGTAACATCAAGTGCAACTCCATGGTGAAAACCTGGTGATTTTGATGCATTTTGTTGCATTGCTGACGGCCAACTTCTGCTCAACCAGGAGCCTTACGGTAGGGATAGCAAGAAATGAGCGTATCAGGTATGGGCTGCAGGCGAGTACATTTTATTCTGCTTTTGCTCCGAGTCCATCCTTTAGAGCATTCCAGACAGAGTTGGCAGAGGAGGAGATAATGCATCCTAGCTTTATGCATTGCTCTTTATCCTGAAGAACTGCAAACTGCTTTGGAGCAATTGCCATAGTTCCTCAAGTATTAGTCATTCCCCACATTCAATCCACTGCAAATCCTCACATGATTCAACTTAAACAGGTGCATAAATGCTGCAGGATTGGGTCCATAAGCACCCGGAGCCTCAATTTTATGTCTCATTTGTAAGATGGGTTGCAGGAAGATGAGAGTAAACTGTCGAAAATAGACTGTTGTGGTAGAGTAATATGTTCTGAAACAGAATAAAAGGCTATTATATCTTCTAGTTTTTAATAATTTGAGGAAATAATTCTGTATCCTGAACACTTGCAGTAAATACAAAAAGGTGTATTGAAAAAAAATATCTTTGCATAACAGCAAGAGTAACTGCACCAGAACAATATTGCATTTTGCAGCTTTGAAGGGAGAAAAGAAAAGAAATGGCACTTTTACATTTTCTTTTGACCTTTCAGAAATACCAGGAATATGTAATAGCCATATTCACCAACAATAGCTCAGAGGATTCAGGGAATAAGAGTTAAACACCCAGGGACATTTACAAACAACTGACAGAGAGGTGATGAATTTAAGATGTGGATATGAAAGGCACGGATATGCAGAGTGCAAAAATAATACATATTTAACTTGTTTTTAATCCGTCACCAGGAAAGGTAGCGGCACCTGACCAAGAGAAGGGGAGCTGGAGAAGACGACACCACTGGCTCGTTCCCGTGCCATGACAGATGATGGGACCTGGAGCAGCGGGAGGTCTCGGGGGACCTTTCTCCTTCCCATTCGTGAGGCTGTAAAATGCACATAGCCTTTATCATAGCTGTCAGCCAAAGTGAACAAAGTTTACAGCCCATTTTATACAGCTAAACAGTGCTCTGACGGGATAAACAGGCATGATGGATGGGAGCCTGGACTAACCAGGGTCGTGACGTTTCATTGCCCCATTACTGGCAAGGAGACAGCCTCCAGGTACTTTCTCCAATGAAACTGTGGTTCCTCTGGTGATGGGCAGGCAGCTGTCAAGGGGTGTGGTGTCTTTTCATCCCCAATAGGTTCATCAGCATGAGGGAAGGATGCCGATGCTGTAGGTTCAATGCTCTCCACCTTCTTGCTGCATAGCCCATGGCAAGGGATTGGGGGTACCACTCCGGCACAAAGAGTCCACAGCCCCTTTGCATGTTGATGGAGAAACACTGGTAATAACCAAGCAGCTTGCAGGCTTTATTTGCCCTTAGGTAAATCTTTTCCAGCCAGATCCCAAAGCAGCCAGGTCCAATACTAAAGTACATTCACCGCCCTCCTGCAGGAACAAGGAGTCTTATTAAAGGACTCCCAGATGCTGGAGAAATTAATGTGTCCTAGGCATGGGGATGTGAATATGGTTCACTTATAAGGCATAGCACTGAGACAGCCCTTGCTGAGACCTTGGGAGATGGCCTAATGTTGGTGAATCTGAATTTAGCCACATCAGAAGGGTCTGAGACTTTGTGGTCTGCTCCCTGCTGAATTGCCTCAAAAGGCATCCCCGCTCCTCATCTCATAGGCTGAAAGGAAAAGCCCTTATTTTCCTTGGATGGAGCTAAAACCCTCATTGATTTTCTCTTCTCAGGGATTTTTGCCATCAGAAGGAGGAATCCAAGCCTGTCACAGTCTTTATTACCAAAGTGGTGTAGCAGCAACAAAAAAAGCTTTGGTGGTTCACAAGAAAGGGCGAAGAAAATTAAACTGTATTAATTTCAAGCTCTATTAGGATTTTAAGAAAGTTAAATCAATAGAAAAGGATGGACTCAATAGGGAACGTGACCTTATTTTCCCAGTGTCTGAAGGGGAAGTGCACACAATAGAGAGACAAAAATATGCATATCTGTAAAAGCAGATCAGCTTCTTTGATGTAGAAGGAGAGAAGTTAAAAAGCTTTCATAAGCTGGCATCATTTGACTGGCATTTAGGAGAACTGTCCAAAAAATAGCAAAGGAAAAAAAAAAGCCAACCAAACAAAAAACCCCAAACAAACACCACCAACAAAGAAACCCAACCTCACCCATTAGTCCGTTCCATTTCTTCCTCTCCTGCAGTAAATCACAAAAAGGTGTGATCGTCCATGCAACATTTCATTAAATACAACTTACCATTGTCAGAACAAAATGTTTGATATGAAACAGAATGATCTTTCTTTCTTTTTGGTCAGATAAGCTGGTTTGGATTAATAAAAATGCCACATCACAATGATATTGACAATTTGCATGTGAAAAGCCTTCCACCTGGTAATGAAAACAATTTTTCAGTTTTGCCACCACTAGCTGTGAGAGATAAGGTCTGCTGTCCTCCCCCTCACATTAACCATGCACAAAAAATATGGAAAAGGTAGAAAATGTGTGACAATTGCAAATTGCCTCTTATCTGAACCTGATGCTCAGGTATTGATATTTCCAAATGCAGCCGCCCAGCTGGCACTCTGCTCCTCTCTTGCAGCCTGGCACCTCCAGTTTGGGAGGGCAGAGCTCAGTACGTGCCTGGGTGAAGTTTTTTGTACCCTCTTTGTGGCGTTTGGTGAAAAAACAACCCGCTTGCATCGCCCCTTTGTCTGCGGTTAGCGAACCGCTGGGTGGCAGTGCTGTGCGTGCACGCGTGCACATAAAGGATGGGGGGGAACACTATTTTTGGGGGGATGTCACAAACCTGAGCATGATTTGCTCATCTTTGATACTCTGAGGGTCACCGCGGTGCCCAAAAGAAGGCAGGAAAAGAAAGAGCTGGAAGATGCTTCAGCTCTGGAGATCGTTGATTATCGCTGCGTTTCCATCAATCTGTGCGAAAACCTACAGCCAGAAGGAGCGAAGGCACAAAGTTCAATCCCAGCGCCGGCACGCCGGGCTGATGCCAGCTGTCCCAGCCCTGCCTGCGAATTTGCATTTGCAACATTTGTCTTGCAGGGCCACCAGAGAAACAAAGCAGCCCCTTGCTGACAGCCCCGAAACAGAAAAGGCACGAGCTACCACTCCACCCCTGCCCTCCACACTTCGCCCATGTTCTTCCCACCCCGTAGAGAAGAAATGAACCCAGTGAGGCCATATTTTAAATGATTCAGAGTTTGCACACGTGCTCAGTTAAATATGAAGCATTCACAACTCTTGCATATGACTGGCAGTGATTTGAATTCAACAAAATATTCCCCTGAGATAATTCCGAATTGATAAGTATTTCTCACTTACGACGGTAGATTTTAAGTGTCTGATAAACAGATAGAGTCTTCGGATGCCAAATTCAGCCCCAATCTGGTTTTGAATTTTATCTTTTTATCTCAGTTCAAAGCTGCTAAGAAGTGGCATTGCTTTCAGGTCTCCCTCTGCAGAACACCTTCATCACTGTACTTCTGTCTGAATTTCCTGGCCCTTAAAGCACAGGTCAAATCTGAATCTAGTTTTGGCCTGCTTTGTGTTGGCAGGTTTGATTAATCTTGTCCTGTACTTGACAGAAACCCAATTACTTTCCACAACTGTGCCGCAGAGGTAAATCTACCTAGTTTGGATAAACAATTCTACACACGAGATGAAGAAATAAGCTGTGCACGGGCACAGTGCAGATCTGTGGGGGTGGTCTTGTAAGATTAATTTGAGATAACAGACTCTGTTCCCACCTGTGAGAAGCCAGAGTGAAAATGAAGGCTGGAGAAGATGATGTGAGAATAGATAAAGAAGGACGAGGAAGTCTTTATGACCTTCTTTTGTGGCCGTCCAAATAAAGACGACAACGGTGCTAACCTCTCAAAAGTTCATCACCCTGGTGATCAGCACACCTGAGAGAAAGTACAAAAGGTTATCTTGCTTTTCCCCGACCTTCTTGCGGTCCTTGGGAAAATTTTGATCGAAAATGTTGATGCAAAACATGCAGATTACAACAGCAATTAAAACGCCCCAAAAAAAGAAGAAGGAGGAAAAAAAAACCTGCATACACACATGGCCCTTTGCAAATGAGAACTTCTCTGCAAGGAACACATGGGATTTAACAATATGTTCCATTTAGCACAAATGACAAAATCTTTAGGGATAACATGAAGAATGAACTTTTTCTTCTCTCTACTTCTTGCCACCACTAAAAACTGCTGTGCAAAAGGCTGTTAATGTGAAACCCATTTCAGGTCTAGAAAGGCACTTGATTTCTGTCTACAGGGATTGTCATTTCACTTCCCCCATCAATAATGAATGCTTTTTTCTCCTCTTTTGTACTAATATTTCTCATCCTTCATGTCCTTTGTGGTGTGAAGAGCTGCTGAGCGAATTGCCCGGGCTTCAGAATAAGGGAACTTTTCAAAGAGCAAAGCAGGGCAGAGGGGTTTCCCCTGAAGATCCCTAACCACAAGCTGCAACAGTTAGCTCCCCCTGTGGGAGCAAGAACTGAAGTTCTTCACCAGGACTCACCTAAGAACTTGCCTTTTGGTGACCACAACCAAAGAGAAAATCATTTACTTTTGATCTGAAAAAGCTTTTTGTGCATTGCAAACGCTGCCATCAACAATCATAGTCCCCTTCTGGATCCTAAAGTGAAGTTTTTAATCCATGACTTTGGCTATGCGTTACCACGTTCTTGGAAACCCCTGTTTTTGCAAAGCCAATCTAAGCGAGTTCCTCAGGAAGGAAAAAACTTTAGTGCAACTTGTCCCTAAATGCAATTTTTGGTCTGATCTTAGATCATCAGTGTCCTCTGTGGTGAGGAATATTGGTGACTGATCTGCTGCTGGCTCGCACCTAGCACAGTGAGGTATCATCAGGAGGGGAGATAACAGGCAAAGCTCCTGGCGGGTTTATGTGCTCTGTACTAATGTAGAAGGAGAGAGAGAGAAAGAGCCAGTGTGAGGGAGAGACACCACAGGCATGTAGCAGACTTCCTGACCCAGTGATTTATTTATGGCATTCCTAGAGGGGAGGAAGCCATGCAACGATCACGAGCCTGCACGCTGCTGTAAGTGGCATGCTTATGTATATTTAGCAAGCAAAAACATGAGACATGAAATCCACAGAGGATGCGAAAACGATTCTGATCCTTGTGAGGTTATAGAATGATTAGAGTCGGGGAATCAGAGACTGTTATTTGGAGGAGCAAGAAAGATTTCCCTTGCTTCCTTCTATAAATGATTTATTGTCTCTGCCAAGATTTGCCTTTTTTGCTGCCTTGAAAGCCAGGGTATTTCCTCGCCTAGCTCACCATGCTTTCCTTCTGGTCCATCCAGGCCATCCATGGAGCTCCGCAGGGAGCTTTGGATGCTGATAGCCACCGCAGGGCTGAGAGAGAACAGCCTCTTTTCGCACCGAGATCTCTGGGAGATAAATCTCGCCGCGAGCTGCTGTCTCCATGGTAGGTGAACAATGAAAGAAGCGTTGCAGAGAACAGGCCTCAGATACAGCTCAAAAAAGGACATAATCTATGTCTGCTGAAACCAGCAGCGACATCCATCGGCCTGATGAATACCCCCATTGGCAGATGGGAACATTTATGTAGTATGGGGTTGCATAGAAGGGAAGTGCACAAAGAGGAGCCAAACGCACCAAAAAGCCTCATTCTGTGAGGTGCTGTGCACCTCCAGCTCCTGGCAAAGAGCACAGCACTTTGCTGGAGCCACCTCAGTGGACATCACCCAAATTCCCCCCCCCCCTTGCTGCAGGCTGGGCTGAGCCCAGGAGGGTGCAGTGAGCAGTGGGACCAGCAGCAGCATGACCCAAGGCTGCACCATGCCTTGGGGAGAGCACCCCTTGGGGAACAAGGGGTGTCCGGTAGCACAGCTCAGCCTGGGCACCTTGCAAAGCACCGAGCCCTCACTGAACCCATGGCCTCACATCAGGGTTCTTGCCTCTGCTGTCTAAACTGGAGCACATCAGAAACAAGATGTGAAACAAAAGCCAAGACCAACCCGTTTTGTTTCCAAATTCAGCCTCTGCTTCAGCTTTTGGGATTTCAGAAGTGGCAGAACCCACAAGGCTGAGGCTCCTGGGGACACGTGGGTGACTTGGGGCACCAGCTCTCCCAGCTGCCTCTCCAGCTGGGTCTGATGACTGGAGGAAGGCTCAGGAACATCAGCCCTGACCTGGCCTGAGGAGCTGAAGTTAATGGACTTAATGCTCAGACTTGCATCCTGATCAGACTTGTCTGTTGTTCGTGGTGGGGAAAAAAATCTGCCTTTTATAGATGGGAATATAATGATCAATCAAGCTTTATCGCTCCAGTTTCCATTCTAGCAGCTTATAACCACATAATAAAAGCACATAATGAAAACATCATAAAAAGACACAGTAAAAATACATTCACCATGCAAGTATTGCCATCTTAGCACATCCCGGATAGAAATGCTGAAGAGTTTTTGAGGCTTCTGGTGTGCCCTCGTGACCCCCACAATACTACATCACACCCACCCCTTCCACTCGAGGAGTGCTGCCAGTACCAACCACAATGGTTCTGGGAGATGCACATAATTGTTTGGATTCAACAAACCGAGAAGACAAAAGGCCTCCAGACAAGTTTTGCCTTCACAAAGTTGGGTAGAAAATTCTGTGAGAACAGCCTCTTCAGCCTCTTTTGTTGCATTATAGCTCTTGTAGGAAGAGCTGCGTGAGATGGGTGTTGTATTAACACTTCTTCCCCACGCTTTAAGAGAAGGTTCATCTTCACAGGCACTCCTCGGCTTTACTTTGAAGGACACAAACAGCTTGCTTTGCCTCCCTGGCCTAGCTTCATTTCACTTTTTTTCCCAGCACTTTTTCTTATATCCTCTCCAAGAGAGCACAGTTTGCTCTCACTGGAGATGGATCAACACCTGAACCTGCTATAGCCCCTGGACTGGGGGATGGCTTTGCCCAGGGACCGAGGATGCTGGCCCATACTAACTCTGCTTGACACAGAAATGGGTTTTATTCACATCAGATGGCTTCCATGGTGTTGCACTGAGATACCTGGGAAACAGGAGCAGCGCTCATAGACTTATTTCTTCTCCTGCTTAGCAGTGACTCCTTTATGCGGGGAAGCTGCTTGGGTTAAAGCCCTGCCTAGCTGGCCCCCAAACCTGCCCACCAGTCTCTCACCGTGCTCTCCAAGTTTCTCATGCAATTATTGAAGTGAGTAGCTAAAACAGAAATTAATCATCAGTGCCTGCACTTTGTCCTTCACTTCAATAGCACCGAAATGGGCTTCTCACACTTTAATAAGCCCCTCCTGGATTCTACTTGCTTTCAAAGATTTTGTTTTGTGTTTTATTTATTTATTTATTTTTAAAAGCCAACATCGCAGTGACACTGAACTTAATGGCTCAGCCACAGGTTGAATTTTTGTTTTTATTTTTTTTTAAAGCCACAGATGTTAGTAGTAACATCTAAGATGACTGCACCTGGTTATCTTGGAGATTAAAGGCAATATTGTTCCCAATTTTTTCCAACTGCCTATTTTGTGTCTTTGCAAGCACTTTGTACTCGCGTGGTTTTGCTTTTTTTTTTTTTTTTTTTCCCTCCATTACTTCTCTCTCCTTTGTTTGCTTGACACTTTCATGCAGAGAAAGGGGAGAAACATAAACTAGGCAAATGTGATTTGATCACAGAGCTGGTGGGGGGCAGGCACAGGCAATCATGCTGCCTTGAACTCTCGGGTGTGCAATCAGCTGGAGCTCGGCTGCATGGAGTCCCCAGGAATTATGTAGCACAACGATGCTGATCCAGGGCCTGTTATTGAGTGATGCCTTTGCACAGACCCCAGAGCAGATGTAGTATGTAAATATCTCACCCCCAAAATCTGGGGATGTGGGAAAATCTGGAGGTTGGTTTACTGAACGAAACCTGTATGCTGGTTCAGCTGCAGAGCAGAAATTCCTGGCCCTGGCCCTTCAGTTTCTCTCCTAGAATATAAAACCCCTGTCAGAGGTATTTTCTGTGAGTTCCCAGCCTCTTCAGAGGTGCAGTAAATTAACCCAAACTCCCTTGATTTCCCTTAATCTTATGAAAAAGCAGGTTGCAAAGCAAAACTGTTGTCAGCAAATGCATTAGAGACCAAGGCGGCAAAGCTGACCCCCTTACACCAGCCCTCAATTAGGTCCCTGGGATTTTAACTGTTCCTTTATCTACTGAAAAGGAATGTTAAAAAGTTTAATTGGCATGTAATGAGATAACTATAACAAGTTAATTAGTTCTCAATTAAATTGCGTTTACCATACATTCTGAATGTGTTGTTAGCAATTAATGACACCTAATGAACTTGCAAGAGTGACTGAGTTTACAGTGATAAGGAAAATAATAGTAAAGCTCACACGTGGCTTCATAGCATCTTAGAAGCAACACATGGTTTCATAAGCCTGTGGTCAAGCCACCATATCTCGTGCAACCACTAGAAGGGAAACAAGCAGTAAATTTATTCTGGCATGTAACAGGGTCTGGTAGGAAACAATTGGCTTTCATGACAGGCCTTGCTGGGAAAGAGAAATCCCTGAGTGCTCCAGGAGAATTTCAAAGGAGAAGGGAAAGCAAAGTTGCACGATAAGGTCAATTGTTCAGTTTAGACTTATAAAAGCAGTGTTCAGATCATGACAAACGGTTGAGCCTGGTGGGATCAGATAGAGATCCTGCGGTGGATGAGGGAAAAGGGTTAAATTATTTCCCAAGATTCCCTAAGCAGTGAGTTTATAGAGAACAGTTTATCTTTGTGCTGTGAGTTAACCTCCTCTTAAGCTTTGCACCATTACAGTGCCACACTGAATAGGCATTAGAAGGGAAAAAAAAAATCCTACAAACTAATTTACATTCTAATGAATTTTTAATTGAACCGAAATCTGTTGTTTCTGTTTAAAGATGCAGTGTTGACTTTGTGGTCTGTGCTGCTGAGAGCCAAGTGGGATCTTAATGTGATAAAAACAATGATAACGCTAAGCTTAATTAGGTCTGAAAGCGTGCCTGGTAAAGTGGCATGGAGTATGGGAATAAAAATGTCACCTCCTGCCTCTACCCCGAGCAGCCGGGCAGGCTGCAGCGAGACCAAAACCAGAGCCTTTACTGCTCCCTTGTGCAAAAGTCAGCCGATGTGCCAGAGAAATATCTGGTCCCACGGGCAATAGGATCATCCGCAGTCAGTCCTGTAAGCTAAATTTCATCTTCTCCTGCTATTAGATCCAGCTGTAATGACAGACAGGACCTGCTGGGGTTTCTCTAATCACTTTTCTCTTTGTAATAGACCATACAGAAATGCCAAAGCCTGGGAACTGCAGTTTCCAAGGCCAGGACTTGGAGGCATCAGCTCTCATCTCCTTCTCCACTCACTGTCCATGCATCTGAGCCTCCCTAGGGCTGGGAGACCAGAGAAAAGCCCTTACTCAGGGATTTCTGACCAGCTGCACTTGGATTTAACCAAAAATGCTCCCTGGTACCTAGGTACCCTCATTTGCTCCCTCTCTGGCGTCCATGTAATTCTGTTCCACACATTTTAAGGCATTCTGTTGTGTTTTTAATGTCTTGCACTGAGTGACTCACCAAGCTGTCAGTGACACACATACCTAAGGAGCTCACCGAAATAAGAGCAGAACAGCTATTTTGACACTGGTTTCTTGCAGGTCCTCCCTCATCCTTCCTCTGGCTGCGTCTGCTCCTGAGAGGGTTGCTCTGTTCATAATATGCTTGGATTTTCATGCAATTAAACTGCGTTTTTACTATTTATTATGGTAATTTATATAGTATTATATAGTTATTAATTTATTAGGTTATGATGGGTTTAGCTCCACGAGGAGCGTAAGCTGAATACACTCTTCACCTCCACAGAAAGCCTGATACTCTAACGAACCCAAATAAATCCACAGTGATCAAAAACAAGCTATGGCAGCAGGTTTCAAAACCTGTTAATATCACCACGCAAGCTTCATCTTCAATATCCTGCTGCTACCTACCAGGCCCTGCGTTTTGCAGCAATTTGCTCCACTATTGCTCTGTTATGACACTTGAATTTATATTGTGTATGAGTCACTAGCCTTCAATGCTCAACTTTGTCCTTTACATTATACATCACATTATTTTTGACTTTTAAAAGTAATGGTGCCCCTGACCAATTTATTTCATACCTCCTCCCCAGTGTCAGCAGGCAGTAATTTGGTTCCCTGTTAACATGGGCTGGAAACACATTCCTCCCTCAAGAGAGCAAGTTTGTCACTGCAAACACCCTTTGGCATAGAGTAGATAAAGCACAGACCTTCCAGCTGAGTTCTAGCTGCTGTTTTCTGGAGCTGGAGCGGCTGAACAGAGTGAGCTGCAGCTCTCCCTGTGTTGCCTTGGCTCTGGGGTCATTCCTGCCTGTCTCTTCTGGCTTTGCAGCAGCAGGAGGTACAAGAAGAGCCCTGACAGGTTGCAGGGTTGCAGTCCCAATACTGGGAAGTTCAGATGTTAAAGAAACAGGGAAGATGCCACCAGGAGGTTTGGATGTCACTCATGACCACCAGGATGCCCAAAGCTGCATGTATGAAGAGAGGTGACTGAGCATGGGACTCGCCAGGCTTTTGCCTTGGCACAGGACATTGCGGTGGGGAGCTGGCAGCCTGCAGCAGGCCATCAGAACTGATTTGGGCAGGCAGGGTGCTGGGGTATGCCAGCTTTCCAAGAGCAGATCTTGAAGAGCTTAGTGTGCTTCCAGCACGTGGTGGTCTCTCAACTCCTTGCTTGATTTGCCCACTGAGCAGGAATGACACCAGGGCAGATCTCAAGGCCCAGGTGCAAATCCACTGTAGCGGGATGGGAAAAGCCCAGGAGTCAAACAAGCTGAAGAGAGAGGCCTCTTTGCATGTTTTTTTTTTTTTTTTTTTTTTTTTTTCTGCACCTGTGCAAGAGCTTGTCAAGTCCATAGGAACAAGGTAGCTTAAAATCCAGGAAACAGCTGCTAAATGGCAGAGGTGTCTTTGCACTTGTATGAAGATCATGACTGCACTGTATGAACTCAAGCTTCTGGAGATAGGCTCCAAACGTGGGTAAATGTCACTTCATTTTGCTTTGTTGAAAGGCCCTTTTGGAAAGAACGATGCAAAACCTGCCCTTCCTCACCTGCCTTTCTCCTCTCTCCTCCCTTGCTGCTGCTGCTGGGAGTTAAGCGTCAAGTCAATTGAGTGATTTTTCATTTTACTCTGACAGCTGGGGAGATTTGTGACCAGCTGGAGGTCCTGTGGCACCCAGTGATGGACCAGGCCGAGGCAGCACCGTCTCCCTCTCTAATGAGCCCAGCAGTGGGGCTAGCGGGTCCCAATGCCTGCTGCAGCAGAGGAGTCCCTCTGTGATAAAGGTCACCTCCGAGTTAGCTTAAGACATTTTCTCAGAGGTTTTTGTAGATGTATAGGCTTGTGGCTCTGAATTTAGCTTGATCTGGGTGATACAGGCTGTCAGAAAGCTTTCATTCTCGTGCTTTCAGAGGTATAGCAGCACTCAGTAAATCTGCTCAGATGTCAGACAAAATAAATGCCAAAGAGGCAAACCACTGCTATTTACTGATGAGGTCTCTCCTGTCGCCCAGCTGTGCTGGCACCTTCAGCACCAGCCCTCACTGCAGAGCCAAGGCAGAGGCTCTGGGTGTGCAGTGCAGGTGAGTTTTTCAGAGCAAATTCGGAGGCTGGTGACCCCTCAGACACACCTGGAGGGACGTCAACCCCAGGCATCCTCCTGTGAGGGGGAGAGGGCAGGATGGAGAGCTGGGCAAGCTTTCCCTGAGCTTTCACAGGAAAGTGAGCACAGGCAGCATTTCCAACCCAGAAAAAGCTGGATCTCCATTCCCAAGCTCTGCTGGTCACAATTCAATCACACAATGCCTATTAGAAAGTTGCTTTTGCGATGTGCTTAAAAAAAAAAAAAAAAAAAAAAGTTGGCTAATTGGCTTTTGGCCTATTTAGGTGCATGAGACCTAGCACTACAGAAAAGGCACTTTTGAAGGGAAGGGTCTCTGGGAGATTATTTTTTTCGATAGCTCTATGTAAAATCTCTCTCTACTTCTCCACCAGAGTTGAATCAAACCTACTGATGTCACATTGCAAGCTTTGCCCCTGCTTTTTTACCCGCTTCTGCCTCTGTTCCTCTCAGTCTGATAATGACTTCAAGCGACGAGAGCTCGGGCCTCCTCATAATGGGCCCACTCGTATCGCCAGGACTAATTTTGGATACTGGGATGAAAAATATTGTCAAGGTCCCATTTGACAAAGCGTCGTTAGTTCTGAGAGAGGGATGATTTTGTGATTCTATTCAGGGAAAATGAGGACAATGAAGGGGATTTAGTGCACAAGGGACCACATAGCATCTGTTCCACAGGTCACCAAACACCTTTCCATCTCTCCTTAGCTGATGTGATACCTGCAGAAGAAATAAACACAAAACAACCTGTGCTGCAGGAATGTCCTAAGTCAGCATCTCTGGGAGAGAAAGGTCCATGAAAGGTGGGCTCGCACAAAGGTGGCTGCAGTGGTTTTAAGATGTTGCCTCCTCCTCAGAGGGGCCAGCAGATGGCAACATGGGCCTGAAGCTCAGTTGCACCCAAGCAGGCTCTGCCACCCTTCAAAGCCACAGGCTGCCAGGCACAGACCTGTGCAGAAGAGGCTGAGATGAGAGCAGCTTTGGCAAACAGGCATCAAATAGCTGGAGGCTGCGATTCCTTGAGCAATTGCAGGAGGAATTCATCTGCCAGCGCTCTGTAACTGGGACGTCCCATGAGTACGAGGCTGCATGCCCATTTCCAATAAGGCTTAGGTCAATCAAGATCATTTTGTTCCCCAGCCATAGAAAAGCAGTCTAAGTGGATTGACACAATTGACTCAAGCAGAGTTCAAAAACTCTTTGGAGATTAGGGCTATGGTCTCCTTTGAAAATAGATAGTCCCTCGCACAACAGAGCCCTGACTTTGGTTAGGCCTACCGCAAATTAATAAGTGTAATAAATTATATAACGGATGGAAGAACTTAAGCAAAACACTCCTGCCCAAGAAGGCAGAAGTGATTTTTCAATAAAGCACTTTTCAGGTTTTCACCAGGCTTCAGCTGCTTTTTGAATAATGAAGTAGATAACAAATGAAATACATATGCTTAAACCACGATCCTAATTGAAACACATTATGGTCGAACAGGGCATGTTCTACACAGGCAGAGATCAGTGTGATAAAGCAA
This sequence comes from Netta rufina, assembly GCF_964035555.1. NCBI lineage: Eukaryota > Metazoa > Chordata > Aves > Anseriformes > Anatidae > Netta > Netta rufina. The sequence goes on along the minus strand of NC_140134.1, from coordinate 16,311,641 downwards.
GGAACAAGATGGAATAGTGCTTCAGAAGTGTTTAAAAGCTCTTTCCATTTGGCAGGAGTGGCTCACATTTGCAAAACATTTATTCAAGTCTTAGTTGAAAATAAATCCTTGAATGTAGCTATGCTATTGAGAGGTTGCAAAGTGGCAGTGGCCTCTTTAATCATTGTCCCATTCAAGCCCTAATCAGCGCAGCATATGCAGGAATGAGTGGTAGGAGCGAGAATTCACCTCCTCAGCAGGGTGAGGCTGCATGTGTCTCTTCTTTCTAATTAGAAGCTCTATTCAGATGTTAATCAGCAACACCATGATTAAGGAGGATTAAAGAGAACACTTGGACTTCATTTCACTGATGTGGCTAAAGAGGTTTTTCCTTTCTTGTAGCAAAAAAATGGAAGTCAGTTTGATTTCTGAGTCTTGTCTGGCTTCACCTCAGCAGCGAGGATGTCACCTGCTCCTCGATGCTGCAGTGATGGAGGGCAGATGCTTCACATCCAAGGCTTTCTGCCTTTTGTGAGCCTTCCGAGCCACTGGCCCTCGGTTTGCACTGCTGGTCTGCTGAAGTGGGGATGAACGACTCAGCCCCTGCAGCCAAGAGGAGCTTGGGAAATACCGAAGACAAAAATGGATTGAGAAAATAATAAATGAATCTGAGCTGCATATGAGAAGTCAATGAAGGAATATTCCTACAGCTGATAGGATCAGACCTAGCCTGGCAACTGGAAGGGACAAAACTGCTGGTGATGATGCAGGGATAACTTCAAGACAGACAGAATAAAGATGGACTACAGATCCTATGGGCACTTTGATATCTATAACTTCTCTGCTCTCCCTTATCCGAAGGGAAGGGTTGCTACTTCACTAGAGATGGCCTCCAACACCCTCTGCAAGGCACCTACACTACGTGCCATGTCCTGCTCGGCAGTGCCATGTCATTCCCTGTGCCTTCCTGTGCCCCACAATTAGAGGAAACAAAAAGCACTCTTGTGTTTCTTCTGAGAGATGAGCTCAGCTGGCATAAAATGAAACCATTTGTCTAATGGTCTAATATTTGGAAAAAATCCCTTCAAAGAGACTGTACTGGAACTGGCTAGCCCTCCAAATACATGAAATGATTTAATTGAAGGTGACAATTTAAATGGGATTTTTAATGGATAGTGACCTCATTGAAATCCGTATTTTACCATTACAAAAAAGTTAACAGCAGGTAAGTCCATTGTACATTTTCAGTTTTTTTTTTTTTTTTTTTTTTTTTAAAAGTTCTCCCAAATAGATGTAAATATAACCAAAATCCCAACGTGCAAATATTCCTCTGTGAACTCCGGTGCCAGGGTGTATTCCCTTCATTTGCATCTTTTAAAAAAGAAAATAAAATCAAAGCAATCAGTTCGTTTCTGGTGGAGAATTTGGATGCAGCCTCCTGCATCAATGCATAATCCTCAGCTCAGTGCTCATTAAGCCGTGATGATTCACGACTGGCTCCTCCAGCTGAGACACAGGACGGGTTCAGCCCTGAGTTGCCCTCACTATCTGGAGGCATTTAGCTCTGGGGGGTGGCAGCACACAGATTGCTGTGGGTTTTTGGAGGCTGGCTCTGTTCTGCAAAGTTAAGTGTTGACTTCAGCTGAGTTTCTGACTGTACAAAACTAGCATAGGCAAGCAGGGATTCGGTCCTGCACCATATATTATATATGATTGCTTGGGGCAAAAAACTACCAGTGTCTTTAATTCTTCTTGGTACTATGCAGGGGGGAAATAGTGGTGGCAATAATAGGCTGTGTGCTTGTGGAGTGTTTCCAGTCTGGATTCATTTTAGAAAGGTTAGCACAGAGTTGTCAGGGACTTCTGAAAATTAGGGGTTTTCAAAGCATACAATTCCCATGTTGAGATGCTGCTGGCAGTCAATATCCAGGCTGAGTCTTCAAACATCAGCTGGGCCTTCAGCATACCTTTGTGTCATCCTAATAGACATTCACATCTCAGCCACCACCACTCAAAATAGCACCTTTTTGAACTGGAGTCCTGCTCTGTCTAACGGAGAGAGACCGTAATCTTGGGAGGTAGAGCTCTGCTGGGTTTGATGTATCCTGCAAGGATAACAATGATAGCAGAGCAATGATGGAATAGATGGTTGTATGAGCTATACAAGTTCATGGGCTGCTAACCCATGGCGACATCCACATCGCCCCACTGTCACTGCTGCTGCTACCTGCAAAAGGTAGATTGAGTGTGGCTGGATCTACTGCTGATGTGACACTTAGACACTGGTGTAGCTGCATGGGAAAATCAGGGGCGGACATCCTGTGACCAAGCATGTCAGAGGGAGGTGACTGGAAATCAATCATTCACCGTTCTCATAGCAGAAAAATAAGGGATCATCAAATTAAATCTTTCAGTTGAAGAATTAAGCAAAGATAAATTCTTTTGCTCATATTTAAACTGCGGAACACACTGCCACAGGATGACGTGTAAGACAACAATATCCATGGTCAGAAAAAAATAATCAAATGTTGTTAAAAAGAAAGATGTAAATATTGGCTAAAAATGCCTACGCTATACTGCCTAAAGCTGGAAGGACACACCAGAGCAAACACCTCCATACGCTTTCTTTGTTCCTATACCAAAAGCTTTTGTTGCTGATCACTGTTGGAGACAGAAATCGGAGCACAGTGGGGTTTGGTTAGGCTGAGCACAATCATTCTATTCTTACATCCTTATGAAAGTGTTTTGCTCACGGGTTTCCTTTTCTAGGAAACTTCAGGATCTCTGGACAGCATTTTGACAGATTTTGGAAACTAACCAGATACACCAGTGTTTTAACTTTAACGAGGACCGTGCTGTTGGCTGTTGGCCATTAATGGTGAGAGTCCCTCTGTAGCCTAGCAAATTACCATGACTCCTGAAGGCCACCTCCTACCACCCAAGCAGTTCTGAGGACAGACACAGTCCCCTGTTAGCAAAGCCATCTGCTGTCAATGTGGCAGGATAGCTCTGTGCATTTCTCCTTGTACTCTGGGTCTCGGTTTCTCTGTCCTCAGGGCACACTAGCAGACTGAGAGGAGCCTGTCTCAGCCCCTCAGCTGCCCAGGTCTCCAACATTTTACTGCTGTCACTGTGGCCGTGCCCACTCAGCGTAATTCAGTGCTCTGCAGAGCTGCATCAGCCAGCTCGGAGTCAGGCAGCATCTGCACTGTTGGCACCCAAGCTGCACTCACACAGAACTGCTTTCAAGTCAACACATAGTATTTCTCACCCACAGGGCTACTTTAGCATCCCTTGCACCTTTGCACCACAGAGACACACCTTTCCTTAATTTTAAGCACACAGTAATGAAGTCCCCTTGGTTGTTGCCAAAACCATGAAGACTAAAGGCTGCAAAGAACAGCCACTGCACCAGCACTGTCCTCATCAGCTTAGGAGAAAGGCTGGGAAGGATGGATTCCCTGCCATCCATGTCTTCCACCTAACCAAAATGGGGTTTTGCATTAGACTCCTTCTGCATGCCTGAGCACTGGACACGTTTCTCCAGCCATGAAAGTCCCTTGAAGTATTTAAGATGAAAAAAATCAAATCAGAGAGCTACAAACCACTGAGGTTTTGATCAGAGACCATTACACTTCCCACATACTTAGAAATACATTCATATCCTATTATTTACTTGCTTCCTTCTGCTAACAGTATCTCCAGAAGAGTCCTTCCAACCTCACCTACTTCTCAGCCTGCAAAGAAATAGAGATCATGATTGATGATCGCAGGCAGATGTGATGAAAGCATCCCAATCAGAGGCACAACACTGTTGCCTGAGTAATGGCTTTCCCACCCCCACAGGAGGCAGCACGCACGTGGTGCTGAGCTTGTTGTTCTGGTGGGCAGGATCCTGCTCCATCAGATGTACACAAACAGCCGCAAGTGCACTTTGCAACGCACGAAGAAAGCAAATAGATAAAGCTCAAAATACCTCCCTGCCCTTGTCTGTACTCCTGTTAACATCCTGGCATGAGTGTTAGTCTGTTGCAGTCATTTGTTTTAAGATTGTATTTGGCTTGACAGGGAGTCTAGACAGAAGTGTGCTCCGCTCATCTGACAAGCTCCCATTGCTCTTCCTTGCATTGGGGAAATCTTGGAGGAGCCGGTGCCTTGGAGGCAGAGCTCAGCCCTGCACGGCTGGGGCTTTAGTGCAGAGCACCCCTGGCTGAATGTAACGGGTCTCTGGAAGCAGGGGAGGAAGGTGCTCTTCTTCATCTGGAGCAGGGCGGAGACATTTTAGGGTCCCTGACCACAAAACCCATTTCCAGATCGAGAGCACAAGGAGCAGTGGATAAGCTGCCAAGGCCAGAGTGATTGACTGATAGATAGATAGATGGATAGATAGACAGACAGATAGATAGATAGATAGATAGATGGGTGGGTAGATAGACAGACAGATAGATAGCTTTTTAGGGCAGTAGGATCAGAGGCTAGGACACTGCTTTATACACATCTCCATGTTTCATGCATATATCCATCTGTGTGAAAGAGGTCCCACCTCAGCCTGAGTCTGCACCCTGATGGGACACAACCTGCATCCCTTCGCTGCTTGCAAAAGTCAGCAGGAACTGGGAGCAGCTGCGTTTTAGTGATGTATCCTCCAAGAAGCTGTAATTCTTCCCCCCAGGCTGTTCTTTGTCATTCAAAGGCACCCCTCATAGTGCATCCTCTTTGTCACGTGCAGGTAACCTCTGTCCTAAAGCGGTCACCGTGTGCCTGCTTTCTTGTAATGCCAACCACTGCAACAGTCTGGATAGCCTCTGACCAGCCAACACAGACCCTTTTGGGGTCACCAGAGATCCCAACCCCACATTCTCCATGCTTCTCCACTTCAACTGCAGGTATTTCCCAGATGACACGTTTCTGTTGGGCTTCTCCCAGGGAGATGGGAAGGCAGAGAGGGAGTGAAAGCAATGAGGGCTATTTTGGGACAGAGAGCTATGGGAGCCCTGGAAGAAAGGACAAGCACTCCATTGTCTTGTAATATCCAAAAATCTGCTTCCAAGGGCCAATATTGCTAGTTCAGACGCCTGGATGCTGCACGAGGTGGGGTGCCCCAGCCTGGTCCAGGCAGCCTGGCCCCTCTCACTGCAGCCCGCTCATCCCTCTGCCGGGCAGGGAGATCAAGATTTTTGGCTGCAGCTCTGAATGCTCCTCTGCCGATGAAATATTTATTATGACATGTTGCCTAGCAATGACCAGATTGCCCTGAACATGCAGGGGATAAAACATACTACGGGATGCGGGAACCAGGGAGAGACAGTGGAAGACAAAAATCAAAGGAAAAATAACTCCAGACGGTCACCGATTTTGCCGGGTTTGGAACAATTTGCTAGCAAGAGATGAAAAATAGATTTTGTTCAGTAAAGTGTTGGATTGGTCAGACTAATTTCACCAGCTAGGTAGCAGGCTTACAGGGATAAAAGCAGACAGTCAGGAAGCACTTAGCAGTTATGTAGCAAAATGGGTTATTTTTGTCACTGCTTGGCGGTGTGTGTCCGGACAGCACGGTGCTGTGCTGGTGTCTTCCTGCTCGTTGTCAATGTGCCAGAGCTAATTAAAGCGAGCTGGGCCTATCCATGGAGTGGGATTTACTGAAACAAACTAATCAGGAAGGCAAAAATAGCTGTGGATTTCTGCTGTTCGGAGGGAATTTGTCGGCTTGGGAAGAGGATGGCGGGGAGAGCCGACATCAGATGTCTGTTTCGCCATCTGATGCTTCTCATTCATCCCGCTGTATACTCAGAGTGCTTTCAGGGTTGTTTTTGTTTTGTTTTTCACCTCCCAGATTTAATCCCGTTTCCAACAAGCTGAATAGCCAACAGGTGAGAGAGGCAGCATTTCTGAAAAACAACCGCTTTAGAAAAGCTGTCGGTGCATTTGCCTTTTGATGGAACTCAGCACAAAAGGGAGGGAAAAAGGGAAAGAGAGAAGTCCTTTTTCTGTGAAAAGAGATCATCCCGCGACTTCATTCACCGTGTTTGTTTGCTGGAGCCTTTGCAGAGGCCAGCCGTTAATAGATGGGCTGCATGAGCCTTCTCATTCAATTTATCACCAGGCTTGCACAAAACGATTCTGCTGCTTTCGCGGGGGCATAGTCAATCTAACTATCTCACACGTCGGGAAAAGCCCTGATTGCTTTAGCATCCATTGCCTGACAGCTTTTATTCCTAGAATAGCCCTGCGGGGAAGGGATTAATGCTCCATTTTACAGATTCACGGAGTAGTGCTTAAAACCAGGAGGAACTTTGGATCGTCAAGCCGAATGCAGCTCAGGACATCTCATTGGCTACCCCTGGATGCCACCCAGTTCTTTGCAAGTGCCTGATGTCCTCATGGTGTCCCCATGGCAAAACCGTGTTGTGGTCCTGCCACCAGGATGTGGAAAACCCCTGGAGAGCTTGGTCTTGGGAAGCTATGTAGTCTCAAATCTACACATCTCCAGGTTCAGCTCCAAGAGAATGAAGCCCTGGTCCTCAAAAGCAAGAGGATGCCTTCTTTCACTTTAGGATTTAGTGGGCTTTACACACCTAAAATTTTTAAGGACATGAATCCTGTTTTCAGGGATCCTAAAGAATCAAACCAGAGCTCCCCAGTCCGAGATGCAACACTGAACGCCCCTTGCCCACCATGATGAGGAGCTCCTCAGAGGTCTTATTTCAAAAGTTCTCCCAGTTCTAAAGGATTCAGTCAACCCAGAGCTGTTTAAAATAGCCACTTTTTTATTTTTATTTATTTTTATTTTTTTTTCTCCCTTCTTTCTTTCTTTTATTTATTTATTTTTTTGCAAACCAGTGAAGAAGGTATAATTTCAAAGTAATCCCCAAAGGCTGTTGTGGAGTCCGAGATGTGGTTAGTTAAAACCCTGTCCTAGGAAAATGTTGGTAATCAGGAGAGAGAGCATGGAAGGGGATTGAAAAATATTCTGGTCTGGAGGGTGTGATTTATGGTGACAGGTGAAGTAGAGCTTCCTATGTAGGCTAAGTGATGGCTAAATGGGAAGGTGCTAATGGCAAATCTATTTGAAAAAAAGGTATGAAATATCAAGGACAAAGACGGAGTGCCTCAGGTGGGTGCATGGCAGCGTGCTGGGCCCACTGGCATAACGACCTGTGCAGCAGTGAGGTTATGGGGAGCTGAGGAACGGTCTCCATACAGATCAGAGGAGCTAGAGTTAAGAATTTAAGTGAGAATTTAACAGTTAGGCTGGGAAGAAAACAAACAAGACAACCAAAGCAGACAAAAAAACAGGTGTATGGAAGGGAGTTTCCTGGCCAGCTCAGGAGCAGGGCTGTGGGGTAGCACCAGAGTCCCCTTTCCCTCCCCAGGTTTCACCGTGCCCATGGGCTCTGGTCCCAGCAAGCTCCTTCAAGCATTTCGTCCCCAGCCTGAATTTCTGCACCACTCTCGCTTTTTCAGCTTCGTCATTTTGACAGGCCAATTCTCTGACATTTTCCCCTCTGCTGGCTCTGCAAGCAGAGCCGACATGCATTACTTGAGCTCCCAGCACTGTCCTTCCCCGGGCACCAGCCGTGGCTGCACCAACGCCTGCCAACCTTGCAGCTTTTTCCCCCAGTTTTTTATTTCACAGCAGATGTTTGGCTGGGCCCCTTGGGGCTGTTCATTCAGCTTATTGCATGGTGGAGAGAAATCCCTGTTTCTCCAGGGTGGGTGATGGCTGCGGAGCCCTAGGAAGCTATCGGGGTGTTCGTGCCATCCTCCTGCAGGTGTTTCGGGGACAAGGTTACCTCGTCCCCTCCTGACTCTCACCCAGAGTCAGCATGGGGGAACTAATTGCCTGCCTTTAATAGATAAACCAAGGGCTGTTTAACCTTTGATGACTGAGTGGATCTGGGAAATGAATCGACCAGTCTTTAACGCAAGGAATTATATGGGCAAAAGAGGCAGAGTGGGATGGCAGATCTATTCAGCTGCTAGGACTGAGGCAAAAGAGACCAGGATGTGCCTCTCTCTCCCACACCCAAATAAAAGGCTGCCCATCAGAATAGGAGGGCAGGGATGGGGTGATGAGATACAGCACACCTGTGTCGGGAGCCAGACCCATCAATTACCACAGCAGGACTGTCACTGGGGAGATGCCTCCCTCGGCACAGAATCCGATGATGCTGAGTTGAGACCGTGCCCTGCAGATTTCAGAGGCCCTCGTGTCCCACCCGATGCTATCGCTGTTAGTAGCAGCTGGAAGAGAGAGGTGCAGGGAAAGGAGGAAGCACCAGCTCCCCTGGGCTCAGTGCCTAGCATTTCCAGCGATTTGCTGGATGCCCTTGGAAAAGCCAATTACGGTTTTGCTGCCTTGGATTTCTCAGTTGTACAATCCAGAGCTGTTCGCAAGCGTAATTAACCCATAATCTGACCACAGTTTCAGGCTTGTGGTTTGTAAGAGGATGGCGTGATTATTTCAGAAATCATGTATTGAAAGTATTAATAGATTTTTAAGACCTGGAGCAATGACTGTGCTAATTTATTTATACAGCATTTGTTAACCAGATCGCAGAACCTCTTCCTGCAGTATCTACACTGCAGGCATGCCTGTAAGTCCCCTCTGTGCTATAGCAAGCCCTCCAAAAAGATGTTAAGTTTTGATTTAAAGGTCCCAGGTGACAGAGGCTTCATCACATCTGTAGGTCAGCTGTTGGAAGGCTGATTTCCCTGCATTGCTGAAGTATGCCGTATTGCTAGGCTGAGCGTATCCAGGATCCGTTCCCACTGCGAGAAGATTAAAGAGCCGTAAATGTGAGCAATCTCTAACCCAAGTAGGAAGCTGCAGACTGTGACCGAGTGAGCTCTTTGCATGCTTGTGGATAAACTGAATAGATTAGGGTTTAAGCCTCTAGGAATAAAGCAGATTTTTGAGATCTTAAATAATTCCTGGAACTCTCCTCTGAAGCCTTTCTGATTTTTCCAAACTCTCTTTGAGCTTTAGGTGTCAAAACCGAAGAAAGTATCAAATGCAATCTCAATGATAATAAATTTAGACGTAGCAGCTCTACACTACTACAATTTCCTTCCTTACTCATTCGTGGCTCATATTTGTACTTGTAGCTACAGATTTGTGCCAGCAGTCTGTTTGGTTGTCTACCATGACGCCCTGTTTCTGTTCCAACAGTTTCTCAGCACTCTCAGAATACCTATTTACAACGTGATCAATGTTTAGACATAAGGGCAGGATGAGTAGCTGATATTTTGATCTAGAATAACCTAACGAGAGCCCAGTAGTCAGTCTGTGCCTGAGAGGTGGAGTCAAATTCACAGCTGGAGTTTTTCAGCCCAGACAAGTACAGCCTGGATGGGGAGCAGCATTAACCTGCAAGGTGGGCTGTGCTGCCTGAGCACATCAAACCTGGCATAAGCTGATGAAATGCACTTTTCTAGGAAAAAGGTCTGTGGGAAGGGAGGGGGGCTTGACAGGCAGGAAAAGGGGATTTCTCTAAACAGAAGGAAAGTTGCGGCAAGAAGCAAAAAAGCCAGGACCTGCTTTACTAAAAAATGGAGGAAAAAGACATAAGGGAGCAGTAAGGAAGCCTGCAGAGAAACCTGGAGGTGGAAACTCTTTGTTTACCTGAATTAAAACCAAGGTTGGTTAATCCCAATTAATTAATTGAAGTTAAGAACCTAATTTTCTTGCCACATGGAGATATTCTGCTAAGTGGAATGAAAAGGGAGATGATTGGTGAACAAAGACAGTGTGCAGGAGAAAAGTGAGATAACATGCACTGAACATGAGGTGTCAGAGGGATGTATTGGAGGTTATCCCAAAGATGCAACAGAGTGTTCACTGTAGAGAGGAATAATGAGAAAACCCAAGAAAGTAGAGATGGGAATTCTCCCAAGTGAGTGATGACCAAAAAACACAAGAGTTGCCGGAACTGTGAAACCAGTGGAAAGGGAAGTTGAAGAAAACAGGGACAAAAGCAGGTGTGCCAACAGCAAGTGGCAGGGGAACCTGCGGGCAGAGAGGGCAAATGGTTTGCAAAAGCGAAAGAAAAGAGAAAGTTCCCCTGCAAAATCTAGTACTGAAGAACTGTGATTAATTGCCTCATGAAATATTTTGTCCTCTGGGGAAGTCCCTGAGAAGCTTCACATGGAGCTTCCAGCTGCTGCGGTCTGGTAGATAAATGTCATCTTCTTGGAGGCTTTGTGCTGCTGTGTGGAGCTGGACCCCAGGACCAGGCAGCGGCGTGATTTACCATGCTAACATTAATGCTATCAAGTGATGGGCCTCTGGTTATTGGGGTGTATGGTGGAGCGTATTTTACTGATAATGAATGTAGCATTTGCCTTGAGATGTCCATCAACAAGGCACCTGCCCTATTTGCTATTGATTTATTCATTCATTATCATGCTGTATGATTAGAAAACCCACATCGTCACGGCCACTGCAGCAATGGCAGCAGGGCTCTTGCAAAATCCATCCTGCACAGCAAAACTCTTGATCTGAGACGGAGACAGACCTCTGCGTCTCAGAGTGACTTCACATCTCTGCTGGGAGGTGAAGGGGCCACTGTGCATCACTTCTCATTGCCACAGACAAGGGCCTGATGTTTGCTTTTGCTTCTCCTGTTGTCTGCTGCTGAATGGGAAAAGAACGCCTCTTGCTCCCTGCTTTCTACATCAATTCAGCGATGGAGAACAAAGCTTCCCCTAAGTGAAAGTGCAAGCTTAGCTATATGATTGGTTACGAGGCATGTTTGCAGCCTACAGAGACACTCGGGAGCACAGCGATTGGCTTTGCTTAATAGTGGTGACAAAAGCTCCTTATCCTGCCCAACAGCACTAAAACCTCCCAGCACAAAGGGCCGGGTGCTGGTGGGGCTGGCGGCTTCTCCCCACGATGCCTGGCTTCTGTTGCACTGTGTTTACAAGGCAAGCAGGTTTTATGCTGCTTTGGGCTCAGTAGGATCGTGCCATTATAACAAAACCTCCTCTCCTTTTCCTGGGAGGAGGTGAAATGCTTGAGCGGAAAGATTAACTCTGACACGACTCTGAAGCTGCTCCCGGGGGCAGGATGACCTGCCTGGAGAGCCAGGGCTTTGGCAGGGGTCAAGAGCTGGCTCCAAAGCTCATGGCTTTTTGTTTGGTTTTGTTTAAAAAACAGGAGCAGGAGCAGGCAGCCCCCAGAGCACAGTTCCTCTCCCATCACGTTATTCACCACGGTTCAGCCCCAGCTCTACAGAACATCTCCCCGAGTCTTTTTTCCTGCACAAAAGCACCCAATTAGATTTCAGAATGGAAATTTATCAATTACATAACTTTTCTACAGAGAAAATTGCTGCCTACATGCCATATCTTTTCAGGAGGAGATGTCCATTAGAGCTAATTGTGCTGGTGGCTTTGGTAATGGAGACACCGGTTGGGCTGGAGCTGGACAGGCAGACTTAATCCTATTTGCACTTATGCTACTGAACAGATAGTGGATGTCAATTACTCTAGTTACTAATTTTCTGGACTGTGTTGTAACCCATTATCCAGAGGTGAAAAGTTTTGTACCCCATTATCATGTCCCTCACATCAGCTAATGACGCCAAAAATAAACGACGTGTTTGAAGATGTTGAAATTAATAGTAATTTCTCCGTGCTTTGTGATATCCCTGTTTTTGGTACATGTTCTCCAAAGCCTCAGTATTTTAACTGCAGAAAATGTTAAGCTGGGAAAGCTATTTATTGATTATACGTGGTATACGGGGAGTGCTTTTTTGGCATTAGTCCATCTCATGTCCACTTGGATTTTCAGGAGAGACTGAGTGGCTCTGACAGGAGTAGAAGAGGGCAAGCACATTGAAAAAAATGTAATTGGAGTAAATGAACTTTCCAAGACTCAAAGTGGACTGTAAGGAGAACTCTGAAGTCTGGAGGAGCTTCCCATTCCCCCAGAATAACTTAGTCCAAGAAAAAGACTGTAGTCATGCTGCTAGGGGTGGGTGCCCAAGCAGGACACCGGGCTTGTTGGAGCCCTTCCCTAAAGAATCCTTCCACCCATTATATTGGCCATCTACCCCAAATTTCCATTTCTCTATGGAAAGATATGTTTTCCATTGACAAATCCAATCTCATAATTTGTGTTTGGGACAGAAAACGTTGGTTTACTATCAAATAATAAAAAAATTCCCAACTTTCCATTTTCTCATCCATCTTCCATTTGTCTGTGCTCATCCATCTTAAAGTATAATAGGGATTTTGTGGTGCCTTTTTTTTTTTTTTTTTTTTTTGAATCTGAATAGATGCGCTGAGCCTTCAGAATAATTTTTATGACAGGCAGACAGGTGAAAGGGAGAAATCACAGACATTTGAATAAATGTCATATAAAACACAAGAACCAATCTGAAAGTTCACAGGATGCTGAAACAGATGGTTTTCTGAGAGGTAATCTATTTTCTGAATTTGGTGTTGCAGCAGGCACATAAACATATCCTAAGGAGAAGACTCCCTGTCTTTTGATAAAAGGCACCTACCCTCCATGCAGCCTGTACCTGAACAAGGAAGAAAAGAGAGAAAACTGGGGAAAAAAAATAATCAGGTTGCATTTTGCAAGTCTTTGTTGGAAAAGGGATGCGGAGAGGGTGAATACTCCTAATTATTATCTGAGAAGCATTCACAGATACTAGCTTTGGGGAAGCCTGTGGCAGGTTAAGAGAGCACATCAGCGCGTGCACACAAATGAAGAGGTACCTGCTCGAAGCAAAACAATGCATAAAACATCCTGCTTATGCAAATGTATGATGATGACATTGCCAGGCACTGATTAGGAAATAAATCTGATTTGCTTATGGCTCCCTTTTATCAACAATGTACTGTTCTTTAAGGCAACCATGGCTCATTCCTCATATTTGGCTGGCCCCTGGGGTTAGGTCTGGAGCTCGGAGACTGGCAGGGGAGGAAGGCTCCTGCTCTGACAGTGCCCTGCAGACACCTCCAGACACAGCTGATGAGCAGGTGGGTGGTTTTAGTGCTTGCCACAGGTGAGAACATCTCCTTAAGCATCCCATAAGCTGCCTTGCTCCTGCTCCTAAGGATGCCATGGTATGCATTAATTCTTCTCCAGCCTTGCCACGTGAAGGAGAACCTGCTCATGCAGCAGAAGGAAACGAACTGAAATAACTTGCAGAGTAGGCTGGTTGGAAGTTCCCTTCTGGCTGTGTTTACATAGGATTAAACCTTCCACTCCACACTGCAGGGGCAGAGACATTAGGAAATGGCAGGAATCTCCACCTGTATCAGCTGATGTGGTCCCTGATACCAAAAAGCATCACAGCCCTCCTTTGATAGCGTTCATTGCTGGGAAGATTTTTCTGATAAACAGTGGCCATTAGCACATCCCGCAAGTGCCTATTCTAAGCCCATCTCATCTTGGCATTCATGACCTGTGGAGACTGGTTGCTAGCTGCTAGCTCTACAAATTGGCAACAGATCACATTAGCAGATGGCCTTAAGTACATGCGTGCCAGGCCTCATTATGTGTCTTTTTTTTCCTTCTTTCTTTTTTTTTTTTTTAGAGCCATGTGTGGACTCTGTCCAACTATGTGGCAACACCTCCCATGCCTGGGATGCTGCTGATACACCTTTGTTGTTCAAGAAAAGGGCTGCCTCCATTTGCAATGCTTTCTGAAGTCCTCACCCTCAGAAGGCACAGAGCATCTGCCTGCTTTGAGGAAACAGCTGTGCGTTCATTTCGGATAGCTTGGAGTAGGCTGCTGGCAGCCTATGCAAAATGAAGCTACCAGCATCCAGCCATTTCTCAGCAGACTCCCCATCTCCGTAGATTTTCCCCAACCTCAAACACTTCCTCAGCTGATATTTCCATGACAGCCACAGCACAGGCAAAACAGGACATGGAAGGAGGGGAATTTTCTGGCAAAAGGCACCTGGCTGCAGACAAAGCCTGCAGAGAGGATGAACGAAGCCTGGTGCATTTGCTTCTCGAGTTGCCTTGCTCCTGCTGCCACTCCAGGCTGCAGGGGCATGCAGGGAAGCTCTTCCAGGTTGCAGCCAAAGGACATTGGCACCACAGCACCTACAGCTCTACTGAACGCTGGATTTGAGACTCTCAGCTTGGTTTTTGCCCACCTTCAGGTCTGCGTTATTCACCTGACGCCTTGCCCCTTCATCTTCTCAAAGATTTCCATGACTCCGCCGCCTCCCCACTTGTGCCAATCTCAATTTTTTTTTCCCTAAGAGAAATATATGTCATGTACTGATCTGCCAGTCACTCCTTCATGGATACTGAATCTATTAAAAAGAAAAACCTGATTTTAAATGACATGTCATACTAAACTGTCTCATTACCTCTGAAGCGAGATGAAACGCATTCTCTCCCCATATGATTTTTTTACCCTGTGTCTCCATATTACTCCTCATTCACGGGAAGGGTGTTTAGCCCAGAAGATTATAGACTGGTCATAACCAAAGAAAGGGAGAGAAAGATTTACTCCAATCATGTCGGAGGGACCTCAGCGAGTATTAACTGATGAAGTATACACAGATCACAGCACCTCCTCAGTGCCCGCCTGTGAATTTATCCCGCTTGATAAATGGGAGCAGTTTATGGAACAGGCAGAAATTGATACGGAAGAGGTTTCTATCTGGAATGCACTGTATAAATTACGGGATGCTTATCTGTGAGTAATTCTCTTGCATATGCTAACTGCCCAGACACTTACAGCCTATGGCAAAGACATTAGATAACCTTCAATTCACAATTGCCGGGGGCAATCTTCATGCTAAATAAATAGTTCATCTTTTTTGGACTCAAATGATATATCTGTTTGCAAGCACCACAAATACTGCTCTAGAAATGGATACTTAAGGCACATATATATATATTTTTAAGCTGTCCTTTTTTTTTTTCCTCTGCCTGCAATTTGTGGCTGCACTTTATGTAATTTAGCAGCCTGCTACTCCTGCCTCGTCTATTTTATCTATCAGGTTTCTAATGTGCTATCTAGGTGCCTGTCAGGTAGATGGACAGTTAAAGGCATGATATTTTTTGTCTTGCTCTTTCTTGCTACGCCTGTCCCATTGAGGGCACGCGATACCCTTGTTCATGTATTTGCCTGTTAGGCAACTTTGCCCACGGTTCTTTGCTGCCACAGACCTATGTGCTGATCTGAAAAGGAAACATTTTTTTTTTCTACTGAGCTCTGCAGGCTTGAGATCAGAATTCAGCTGAGCAAAAAGGGAGGCCAGGATGCAGGCACGATGAAAAAATCAAGCACTCAGTATATGAAGAAAAGAGCATTTCCCGGTGCTCAGACAGGTGAATGACAAATATCTTCCTCTTTTGACATAACTCCCCACCCCCCAGCTTAATGCAGACATTGCATAGTGTTTGTTTGGCATAAGCCGGGTTTATAGCTCTATTTTCTAGAAATAAAATCACTGTCTGCCTGAAAGCCAAAAGCATTTTTTTTCCCCTTTCCAAAGGAATTGCATTGGCACTCACAGCCCATCTCAGAGGCTGGTGCCAACTGAGTGCAAATGAACCAGGAGGAAATTCAATGCACGGAGAGAAACCTCAGGCTCCAGGCAACTTACAGCAGCAGATCAAGACCAGCTGGTCTGACACCACTACTTCTCCAGCCATCAAGCCCCAAGCCAGGGATGCCCGTCCCATCATCACCCAGCTCCTGAGACACTGCCCAACAGTATGCTTTGCTCTAACTTCTGCTGCCTAACAAGAGGTGCTGATAACTTTCAAGGGAAATTGCACGTATCAGTGGAGCTGGGCTCTGTTTGCTCACAGGATTTGTATTTCTCAGCCCTGGAAGAGGTGCTGATCCCACGTCTCATTCTTGGCATTGCCAGCATCCTGGCAGAAAGCTGCACATGACTCTGCCCGCAGGGAAATACTCCATTAATCAAGTGCTGACAGACCTCCTCGCTACTTTTTCCCCATGGTGGTCACACATGCCATTTTTTCTCTGAAAAGCTGTTCTCTGCATTTCGGCACGGCACAGATGCATCGTCACAGAAGCCTCAGGGGCAGCAGAGGGGCTGGATCTCAGCCTGTATCTTTTGGGAAAGAAGCAGTGCATCCCACCAGGATCTCATACGGATGCAGGCAGAGAGCTCATCTTCTGAGGAAAATGGGGATGGAGTCACCGCTGCACACCTGCGATTTCAGCTGGACAAACCCTTTTCTGTGTGCATTCATCAGTGATTTCACAACTTTCTTTAGATGCATGGGTCCAACCTACTCAAAAAGAAACTGGGAGCAAGTTTCCTTCTCTGTCTCCGCAGAGCCACGCACACTTCTGTCTCAAAGGAAAGAGCATCTAGATGCTATTTCTGCCTCCTCATGGCTTGTTGCAAAAAGGGCTCCCCCACTACCTTTCCCAGAGGGCAGAAGAGTTGCCTTCAGTTCTAAATTTAGCTTTAATGAGCGCAAAATGAATGAGGTAGCAGGGGAACTTAATCTGGTTAACAGAGCAGCAGCAGAAAGAGCAAGATGTTTGCGTGCAGTGATGGATCCTGATTTCCCATGCTGAATCCACAGGAGCATCAAAAGGACTCAAGTCTGCTGAATCCTGAGTGGTTTTGTGGATATGTGGTTGGGTACGAAGCAGGCAGGGAGTCCTCACTGCCAGCGATGACAGCAGAGCACTATTTGGCCTTGGGCAAACACACATGCCTGCTGACTTTGGTGCTCGGATGTTGTTTATGAAGGGAGAAACAGCACAGGCTGGCATACGCAGAGATCTGCACAAAATCATCCGCTTGCGTGGCTTGCAGGTACACCTCGCTCCTGACACGTACCCCCTGGCTGTTCCTGCTATCATCCAGGCTCTCGGTCTGACAGCACCTGATCTCTTTCCTCCTCCAGTCCTGGAGCACCACCGAGCTCTGCTCATTCATCTCTTTGAAGAAAAACGATGTGTTGCATTTAGTCAAATCCAGGATCCCCAAAACAACAGCACCAACACACCTCGGCCTTGGTCTAGACCTGATTCTCTGACCCTGTGGAGCTGACCTGCACAATCCTTCCTGCTCTTAGAAGCCCAAAAATGTGCATCACAGCACACCTCTGCAAACTATTTCAATGAATAGCATGCCCTATCTGACTTTTGCAGCTAGGATTTCGGATTCACATAAGACATCCAAGGATATATTCAATAAACCTTACAAATCCAAATTCCTTGGTCCATTGCTGTGAAGTAGCTCCGTGGGCAAAAGAAAAAAATGAAAATGAATGAACACTGTTGTAACCAAAGCAGGGTAATACCGCCCAAAACCACAAAGAAGAACATGTGCAGAGAGATAAATTATTCAGACACCACTGCAGGGTTTTTTAAGCCAGGACTCCAGAATTAGCACCTTGCTCATGTCAAGAAAAGGCAGAGGATGGATCATGACTGTAAATGATCAAGGCCTTTCCTTAGTTTCACATTTCATATAAGACCAATTTCCAGAAATAACAAATTCCCCTCGTTCTGTGCCAACACCAGCACTTTCTGCAGGGTCCTGGGGCTTCCTTAGAGGTCTCTGGATCAGCCACAAAAAGGATGCACAGGCTGAATTTTGGAAGGGGCCGCGCACCCGCAGCTTCCACCAAAGCCACCCGAGGAGGCTGCAATGCTCTGAATCCTTTCCTAATTAGATCAACAGTCTCGTCACCTCCTGGGATGGCTTGGTATATCCTCTGGCTTTTAAAGGATTTTGTATTAAAAACAGATCTCTGATAAACCAGAGCCTCCCTGCATACAGAAAGAAAAGCACGATAAACTCCTTTCTTTTCCTCGCAGTTTTGAGCGATGATAGCTAGAGAAATAACACTTGCTTGTAAATAACCCATGACCCTTTTCATCCGAGGGGATCTTCCTAGCAAATTAATCCATTTTTTAAGACATGGAGGGCATTAAAAACACGCTCAGCCAGTTTTCTCATTTGGATTTCCAACTTCTTCAATTCTGTGACCACTCATTCACTGAAGAAGAAATAAATAAAAATCTCTCTTAATTTCTCCTAAGATTCCATGAGCTTATTTTTAGGGAATGAAGCAGAAATAATTATTTTTAATAGACATTTATATTTCAGGGGACGAATGAAACAGTAAGCACCATCAGCTTTTGGTGGCAATGACAAGGGAGCAAATCAGCCGCGTGTGAGCAAATCGCTCGTATGAGCTCCAGGGCCAACTCTCTCCCCGGACACCATATTTCAGCAGTCTGTACATTCACACAGAAGGCTGGATTCATGTTTTAATGTGGTATGCACCTATGCACGTAGCCAATAAGCTGGTAGGACAAGTAAATAGTACCTGGGACAGTAGACATTATTATTCCCCTTTGACAAAGGCAAATGGAAGTCCATAAGGGACTGGGAAGTGAATCCTGTTTTTTTTTTAGCACATGGTGCTCGAGTCACAAGGCTTACATCTTCTCAACAATCTCTAAACCTCAGAAATTCAGCTGTAAAACTGCAGCTTTGCCCTCACTACCTCCAGCAAAATGAAAGGGATGTGGAGATGCTCAGAGAAACCAGGCAGCTCAGAGGGCACGGAGGAGCCAGCCCCTCACATGCCCAGACCCTCCTGGTGAAGCCCATGCAAGCCAAAATGAGCAAACAACAGTGGAGTGTCTGCAAAGATTTTATGTGAATGATGCTTGAATGTTTTCCTTGGTGATACTTCCAACTTTTGCCATGAGTGTTCACATGAATGATATTTTTGATAGTAAAAACAATTGTGCAAAGGGAAATTCTCAGAAATACGCGTTTGAATGAAGCCACACCACAAAAAGGACATACGCAGCCGTGCAGAGATCTCCCTGCTGTGTACAAAAGTTTCGGTCCCCCAGGAAGGGAGCAGAAGTAAGGTAATACATTTTGCAAAACAGAAAACAGCCGCAAAAGGATGGCAAACAGCCAGGCGCAAACGAAACGAACTCAAGGACTGAGATGCATCACGGGCTGTGTTTGATTAAGGAACATTGTCATAAAAAAACAAGCCTGTTCGTTCATGAATAATACAGGACCAAGAGACAGGTCTGGATTTGTCATTTAAATTATTTATCATAACTATGAAATGGCTACCTGTCCAGGCTTGTGGCAGTGTTTGAACCTCGGCCATTTAAATCAAAAAGCAAAAGATAATGCTGCTTACGCTAAACTTTTATTTTTTGTTTAAATTGTGATCATCCTCAAGGTGTGCTTTTTGCCCTGTTCCATTGCTGAAGAGAAATGGGTGATGATTATTATTTCTTCTATAGGCTAAAGGGACCCCAGGGTATTCCAGACACCTGAACCTACAGGCAGGATCACCAAACCACCACGATGCAGCGGCACCGCACACATCAAACCAGCACTGCCTGCTCCAGAGGTGGATTTTAGGTTTCCTGAGGTTATAGCACTCAGTACAGGGAAATGATGAGCTCAGGGCAGGGATGTCTCAATTTGCAAAGGCCCGTCCTACACGGTGCAGGGAGCAGCTCTACAGGACCAGCCTGACAAAGCTGCTCCAACCTCACACCGAGGAGACAACATCTCCTAGAAGCACACCGCCTCTGTGTCTAGTCAATTAGTTGGAGATGGAATAAAATCAGTGCTGGAGGAGGTCTAACGGGTATTTGTGAGCCTTCTGGATAGGCCCTTACATGCCTCCCCCAGGCTGTTCCCAGCACCTGACTTCAGGCAGCTCCTCCAGGGCGAGCTGCAAGTGAGCCAAACCGCTCAGGATTTCAGCATGGCTTTAAAAGCCGATGCTCTTTCCAAAATATCTCAGCAGATCTATAATAAACAATAGCTACTTTCAAAAGCCACTCGGCATTCTTCTTCAAATAACCCCTCTTCCTCTCGAAGCGTCTTGTTTCCCTCGGGGTTGTCATAGAGAGGAAGGTATCGATGAGCTAGTCTTGTGTCAGGGAGCAAAGACGAGAAAGAAGCATTGAAGTGAAGCCATTTACTCTCTTCTTGAAAGCTTGCAGTTTTGACCTGTTTCTCCAGCGTGTAGCTACAGCATCTCTGTTCCTTCATGTCAATTTGGACACTGGGAAGAGCGCCCTGCAGCAGAGGCAGTGCAGACACAGTTAATGCTGCGATGCCTCGGACCGGAGAAGCATCCGTCATGTTCAATGCAGCCTGTGAAAGCAGACACCCCGTAGCAGGGAAGTCAATAGGTTGTTTGGTGCTACTGAGCTTCTAGAAGGCAAAGCCTCGCTTTCACCTTTGTAAAGAAAAGGAAGGTCTTGGATAGCAGCGCATTAGATCTTAAGAATGTCCCATCAAAACGCAGACTGCTATAAAGGTTGTTACCTTGTAAGAGAAACGTCTTACTGAAATCAGCAAGGTCTTTGCTCTCTCCCTTATAAGAGAAAGGTAAAGAATGAAAGCAGCCAGTAGGTTCTGAGGCTGTTTTCACCAGAAATAACCCAAAGCTTTTTTTTTTTTTTATTTTCTTCTCCCTTCCTGGTGCATTCCAGCTTTGCTTGCACTTAACTAGAAAACTGAAAAAGAAGAGATAAAAGGTGAACAATGCCAGGCCAGGCCATCAGCGAGTCTTAACCATCAAAAAGCTTCTTTAGCAGCAGCAGTCCAAGTCAGCATTTATAACGTGGATCAAGAGCTGCCTACAAGCTCCAGTTCTTCTAGTACAAATATTTTTGGAGACTTTCCTCTGGACTTTTTCCTGCCCTTGCTGGAACATGCAGCTGTGTTCCCGACCCTCACAACACCTTTATCCTGTTTAGGCACCTCTAACAGCTACCCCATTCACATTGGAACAGTTTTCATTGTAGCAATACATTAACTAAACATATTAATTAACTGATGTACTCTCATCTTCTCAAGTTTCCACCACCATATGGTCTGCTGTACTCTAATCATACTTGAAATTTCTGTTTTCTTCTTCCCTAGCTACCAAACATTATTGTGTGCCCATTTGCAGCTTTGCTTAAGGATGCATCTGCAAAAACAAATAAGCATGCATTTTGCAGGCATCTCCACCTATCTCTGAATGCAACCATCAAAAGGCTGACTTATTTCTAAAGCCTCACCCAAACGATGAGAACATTTAAATACAGCTATGGCAACGCATGGCCAGGTAGCTAATTCTGGTGATGACAACCACGGAGCAGGGAAAGGAGGGAGAAAAATGAAGAACCAGCTCAAATAACATTTGCTGAAAAGACAAGCCTAAATGTTGTTAACCTGATTCTTCTCAGCCATCACATTTCTGGCTCAATGAGATTCAGAGCCTGAAAGGTAACAACAAATCCTTTCTTCTAACAAGCCCATAAACTACTGGCACTCTGAAAAAACCTGGCACACCAGGCTTTGTGGTCTGCAGTGAAAACAGATCAGATGTGGTGCCCTGCAAGCCTCAAAAAAATCCCCTCGAGCCTCACTCAGCTACAAAGTGCCTTGGTGTGATGATCAAGCTTTGGTTTCAGCCCAGCACCCTGTTCTGCACCGCTGTGTGCGTTTGTGGATTCAACAGCACGTGCACAAAGTCAGAGAGATCACAGACCTTTTTGTTCACATGTCACTTCCACAAAGGCTGGGTTGTGTTCTGACTTGTGGCTTCATCAAGAAATCGAGGTGTCTTTCAAGCTGCTCTGCTCCTTTCCAAAGGCGTTTAGAAGCTGTGTGGGTGTTAGTACTGGATGAGCATCGATTTCAGTGGGGAATTAGTACATGCTCAGAATGGAGAAAATACACTGTATAGACCCAAAGCTTGCAGGAAAGGGTACCCAGGATTTCATGGAAACACATTTCTCCTATTTAATCGAAGTGGAAGGATGTCAGGAGAAAGAATTTCAATCCCAGAGGCTACCCCTATGAGTAAAAGGCAGGATGAGGCTCCACTCCACTTTCCTGTTCAGCCAGCGGCTGAATTTGCTGAATTTGCCCAATTTCTGCACCACAGTCATTTGCTGGATGGAGGCAGCCCCAGGCCCCTGCTCATTTTGCACGGGCCATCCTGCAGCCTTCAGGGGCACCCTCACCCCTCACTGCCACTTTGAGTCCATTTGAGATGAAGATAATAAATCTGTGCCCCCTTTCCCACCTCTCAGTAGAAGTTTCCCCAACGTGCTGGATAATGAGCCCATTTTTATTCTTTCTGGCCATCTCCTAAAGGTGAAAATGGGACCTCCACTGAGCACCGTCGCCAAAGGCTCAAGGCTTTTAATAAAAAGCCTGAAATTCCTTCTCTTTAAGGCCAGAAGGTGACTAATGGGCTATGTAGCCTGCGAGGTGGAGGAGCGGCTCTGCTGAAAAGCCTGGTGGCAGCCAGCAAGCCCCATGGACCTCAGGCAGGAACAGATCCCTTAACGGCCCTTTGTACTCTGCAAGCTTTTTTATACTTCTGTCACCTTTTCCCTGCCTGCAAGGCTAGTGGAAATACCAGATTTCTCTGTCTGCCTGTTTCCTCCAAGGATTTGCACCCTTAAAATAGAAATCCTCCTACTGGGGCCTTTGCCCTCTGCAGAGCAGGCTGAAGCAATGCAGCCCATGCTGTGTTCCTCCCACTTGTGCAGCAAGACAGCAGGACCCGAGCAAACTCTGCCCCAAGCTCAGAGCAGTGAGCCTGGCTTGAGCATCCTGCCAGCAGCTCCTTTCCAGCCCCTGCCCGGAGCACAAAGCAAATTTGCAAAAAGAGCAAACCCAAAGCCAATTTCAAGTGAACACTGGCCTCAGACTGACAGGAAAATGCACCATTTGCTTTGATTTTTCCATACATTAGCTCTTCTCTCAAAGCCTGGATCAATAGAGAGGGAAAACCGAGCGCTGGGTAACCCTTTACTTGTGTAGGAATGGGATTTATCCTCATGCTGCTTGGCAAGGACCGTAGGGTGGCTGCGTGCTCCTGCACTTCCCTTGCAGCAGCCGCGGCTGCTCTCCTTTAAGCTCTCCTTTTAAACACCAGGCTCACGATGCTCTAAAAATAGGCACCAGTGGGGTCTGGAGAGGCAAGGAGCTGCCCGTGGAAAGTTCCAGAAGGTCTGCACACACGGGTATTTTGAATAAAATATTGAATTTAGAGATTTCCACAGAAGCACGATCTTAAGCAGAAGAGGTTGCTTGAAGGCCACCACAACATTTTATTTCACTAAGAGTTCAAACACTTTATTATACTTGCTGATGGCATTCAAGCCACCACCGCCCGAAGAAAACTTGACATGATTCAATTCCATCAAGACCCTTTGAGCTCATCAAAAGATCTTTTAAATGAAACACCACTGAAATGGGGATCCTCCCATCATATCCCCCAGAGAGGCATGGCTGCAACACAGCTCGCAGGTAACAGCATCGCTCGGGAGCGCGCCAAGCCCTCCTCCCACACGCTGTGTGCCCACGTCACTGAGCTCAATGTGCGTGGCTCTCTGGTAGCTGCATGATAAAAGCCATCCTTTGCCATACAGAAAGCAGTAAACCCGTTGGGAGCAGGGAACAGGGAGGAATTTGGCTCTGTTATGGGAGAAGCGATGGCCAAAATGCAGCCCTAACAAAACCACAGGTACCATGGTAGCACTGCACAGGTCTCTGGGGATCTGCAAAACGCACGTGTGCCTTTGTCTCAGGAACGTGATTCAGCACAGGGCTGCTGGGAACACGCCTGCTGCTTAAAAGCAAGGTTTCAAAGAGAAACCTTCATGCTCCCACCCTGTTGCAAGGACCTGCCTGACCTGGTCCAGGTCCACTCGGGGTCCCTGCAGCAGCATAGCCAGGCAGGACACACTGCAGGAGGCACACTGCAGGCAGCTCTGCGAGACAGGCAGCTCCCACTTGGCAAGGACAAGCCTGTGCTCCTGCCTGGCCAGTGTCTGTCACAGGAGGAGAACAAGACAGTTATTTGCCTCTTGTCTCTGTCACACAAGACAGAGACAAGAGGCAAATAACTAACTTAGCACTGCCATGAACAACATAGGATATGTTGGTCATTTCTGGCTGAGCAGGACTCTACAAAGTTGCTGGTACAAAGGCTCACAACTCTAACTATATATATATATATATATATATTTTTTTTTTTTTTTTTTTTCCTTCCAAAAAGGAAGTCCCTCCACCACTGCTATTGACCAAGCACAGGCTCAGAAACCCAAGGTGCTGGACTACCAGGATCGTGCCCTCCCCAGGGCCAGCACCACGTCCCTGAGACTTACCTAAGATCCAGGGACAGCAAGGAGGAGAAGCAGCAGAAAGGGCTAAAAGAGGCAGAGAAACCTCCTTGTGCTGTTGATGTGACCCATCTGCGAGTCCTTTCTAATTAGAATGGGGCTCGCAGCACAGCCGCACATGGCTCTGCTGCTAATTAGGAAGGGCTGAGCACCGACACATTAACCTCCCGGTCTCGAAACATTAACTTTACCAGGTGTAATATCTTCTAGGTGACATAAAGGTTAATAATCTGCATCCAAAACAGAACCCAGCTCAGTAAATACCCAATTAACCGGGTTCTGGCAGGGGTGGCAGCAAAATGCAATGCTGTGGGGACAGCCGGAGTGTGCAGCAGTGATGCCTTCGGAGGGGGTCTGTGTAGGCCCCACCACCAGCAGTACCAAGGGAAAGCAACAAAATAAGATAAATAAATTATTTTATTTATTTATTTATTTATTCTTTTTGTTGAGGGTGTTTAACAAAATGTATTTCCTTCTTCCCTCGCCCCCTCCTTCAGAAACTGCTCCCCAAAGCTTCTGCCATACGAAGGGGAACTCAAAGTGATTGCACTCCGGTTGTGTGCAGTAAAACGGCAGGTTTGGCTAACTTTTAATCATGTTGTACTCTGCCTTCCAGAAAAGGGATTGGGAACAGGGGAGGATAAAGAGTGAAATAAACCTGCAACAAGTGAATATTCATCTCACTGTGAACGTAGATGCCTCATTTGGGATCATTTTGTAGAAACAAAGGAGAAAATAATTTTCTATTCTTACAAGAGCTGAAACATTTAAAAATAATGGGCCAAATAAGTTTTATCCTGACCGCAGCAGCAGACAAAACAGGTAGAAATGACATTCGCACATTCTCACTGTGCTGCCCGGACCCTGGGGCCCTGGGTGTGCTGATGGAGATGAAGACAGAAAACCTCTCCAGCTCTCCGAGCAAAACCAGCTGCAGGCTCTCAGGGTACTTCGCAGGGCTCAGCCACTTCACTGAGCTCTTGTTATTTTAACTAAAAGCACTTTTTTTTTTTTTTTTCCCCCTGCACAGCTGAACTGACACAAAGAGTGTCAAACAAGAAGACATCCACCATTCTTCCAAACTGCTCGACTCACATTCCCTCTGAGCTCCTCCTCGCCTTACGATCTTCCTGGGTTCGAGTTCTCCCATTCAGCAACCACTTAGGATGCCCTGCTTCTCCCTCTCCTTTTCTACAAACACTAATCAAACTTCAGCTGAGGATCCACCTTTCCAAGGATCTGCCCTGTGCTCTCTGCCACAACCACTTCTTCCCCAGGAGCTCTCCTCTGCAGGCACTGTGCATGCACAGGAAAACGTCCAGCCCCACTGCCATTCCTAACAAATTGCACCTCGACATCAAACCTCCAACCCAAACTCTCTGCGCTGCTTTTACTGAAACAAACCCTTCTAGGAGAGACAGAGCACCAGCCCGGCCAGCCAAGCTGTAAAGAAAGGGAGTACCGAAAGAGATCATCCAGTGAGACAGGAGAAGAATGAAAATAGTGTTTTTAATATCATTTACAGCAAACTTACAGTATGTTATTTCACATCACATATTTCTAAACTGCTCATCTGGAAAATATAAGCTGCAAAAATACAGAATGCAGTACTCAAAATATATCGAGCATGTGGTTTCTCTCTCTCTCTTTTTTTTTTTTTTTTTTAAATCAATTGCACAGCGAAATATTTCCTTTTCCAAACCAAGTTTTGGTTTATTTTGGAAGTGCTGCTAAAAGCATCTGCAAAATGCCCAGCAGTAAAACCAGCATGCTTCAAAGGCTTTCCCTTGGGCACCATAGGAAGGGGCTGACCCGCAGCCTGAAGCAGGGGCAGGTCCCATGCTGCAGACCTCGATGGAGCTGCCCCACGCAGCAGGGACCTCCTTTGGGTGTACAGCCTCCCAGAAATGCTGCTCTGCCCAGCTGGTGGAAGAACAGCAATGATATGTGGGTCCCACAGCACTGACTGGCCTGGCACAGAGGCGGGGAGGTGCTCAGCTGATATCGTGGGCCCTGGGGGTGAGTTTCAAGCCCCAGGTGTGGCAAATGGTGAGTGATGGTCTTATCCTTCAACAAGATGACCAATGTGGAAGCATCCTCCATGGGCTGATGGTGTACTGCGTCTCTGCACCAGCCACAAACACTTGCCAGAGAAGTCCTCAGCTTCTGGAGGAAACGCTCCCCAAAACCCAGCTATGAGACATCAGGGCTTGGAGGGCAGGCAGCAGAAACATGTGGGTGTGTTGTTCTCCGTTACTGCACCATGGAGAAACGTGAGGATGGAGAAGGAGTGGGTTAAAGAAGAGATTAAGTGCCCAATATTCTTATCAGTCAAAAAAAAAAAAAAAGGGGAGAAAAAAAAAGACCCTTAGTGTTTGCCAGAGCCACAGAGGGGCCAGCTGGTTGAGTTAACAGGATAACTTCTTTCCCAATTTGCTTTGAATTTTAAGCTCTCGAGTTTGCTCAGCTGTAGCTGCTGCTGAGGGATCTCAAGGGTGGAGAATAACTGGGTTACACAGGCAGGGCATATGCTCCCGATCAGCCTCTGCATCAGGAAAACGAGCCAGGAGAAATCAGAAGCATGGTGAGGTGGCTGGGCAGTGCTGCTGCTTCTGCCCACCGACCACCCTGAGTAAAGAGCTGTGTTCCTCCTATGCTCTGAGGCTGCCCCACTCCCTCTGCTCTGCCTTTCACATGGTGCTTGCTTCTTATCTATAGAGGGCAAGAGGAATTTTAAAATGTCCTTATTGCAAACATTTCCCATCTAATGCTGTTTACGTGCTTCTAGCTCACATGACCCCAAACGTCCCCATGCCTGGAATGTGATATAAGAACATACAGCAGGGAAAAAAACAAAACAAAACATTTTTTTTTTTTTGCAGACTGCATTTGTCTTGTATCAAAATCCTAACAAACACCACGTTTATTGTACTTTATTTACACGGTCGTCACGTATACTATAATACAGCACAGCGGTCCGTTTGCAGCGGTAGGCACTATGGGTTTTAGAAGGTCACAGCTCTTCCCCTGCTCCCATCCCACCCTCCTCCCCATGGACTTGTACCCAAGAGCACCGAGAGCTGCCTTTTTGCCTTTTGCTCCTGATGCTGTGTGGTCCCAGCGCTCTGCAATATTCCCACTGAGCCCTGCTCTGAGATGGCTCCTTCCCAAACGAGCAGGACGGGAGCTGCTTTTGGTGCTAACACGGAGTCTCCCAAACTCCGGGGTCAGAGACCACCAGCAAACCCTAACAGTTGTCAGTGACAGTAATGTACACCCGCACGACGAGGTGTTTAACTGAAAGCATCAAGAAGGCAATAACATGCAGTAGGACAGGGCCCAGCCTGTGCTCAGCAGAGCCCGGTTTTGGTCCCACTGCACTAAGGACTTCAGGAAAACGGCTGTGATCCTACAAGGGGGATCACAACCCTCTGGGCTCACTGGAAGCATCCCGGGCAGAGAACAGGGCTCATTTCTTTTCTTCCTTTTGGGTTCACACTGTTGTGAGGCACCAAAAACATAGCACTTGGATGCAGCTTGCGCTGAAGGGTAAAAGCGCTGGTATTTGTGCGATGCCATACTGCAAAACAAACGGGTTTTGGAGGACTAAAATATACCAGTGGAGGGGAAAGATGCCTTTCGCTGTCCTGCCGACTGGCAGTTCAGTTGGGAAGAACCAAGCTAAGTCAGGCCATATGCGACTTGTCGATTCCCGAGAGATCTTTGCTTCAGGTCTAAGAGCTCTGCAAACACTGCAAATAAAATTCCCACCACCTGCTTCACCTTAATACCAATTTGTTTTTGTCTGGGTTCATACCCTTCTCGTGTTTGCTCTCTGTAATTACTCAAATGAATGCATTAACTGGTAGGAACACTGCGAGAGGCAGAGAATTTCAAGCATCTGTGAGAGAATATTCCTGGAAAGTGAACCGGGAGCTGAAAGCCAGCACTTTGGCTGTCCCAGAGCTGTGCATGTCCAGCGGCGCTCTGCCCACTGGCATTGAGCAAGGCTCCTCTTACTCAATTTCTAATCACATCCTTCTGAACTAAACATTTGCACTGATGAGAAAATTCCAGTCTCGGGAAGTGGGGATCAGAAATGTCCCCAGTGGCTGCGGTGTCCAGACAGAACAAACCAACTTGCATGAATTATAAGGAAGCTTTTTCAGCCCCTCTCCCGACCACAGATTATATGCAGAAATGACCTTGCAAATACACTGGAGGCCTTTTCTTGTTTTTCTCAGCAATTCGCAAGGAGGAAATAAAAGGGAAAATTCATTTATGAAGTCGCTATAAATTATTTGCTGAGTTGGACTTGACAAGTTTCTTATTGCTTTTTGCCATGTGCAGACACCAACATCATGTAGAACAAGCCCAGCACTAGAAACTGTCAGGGTATTGCTAATCTTTTCCTTTCTACGCTGTTATATTCTTCTCTGCTGCAGTTAATCGGAAGAATTTGGGGAAAACACCACAAGCTCATAGCATCCCTAAGCCCACAGCCCTGTAGTGCCCTCATTCCCTTCCTCCTTGGATCAACCTCAGCCTGAAATGAAGCCTGACTCGTGCCAAAGGCTCCCTTCATGTGGCTGCCAAACTTAATTAAGGGCTGCTCCTACAACTGATGGTGTCTTGGCTGCCTGTGGTGTGTGAGGCTGTGGGGACTGGAGGGCATCACGTTAGGAGGAAAGGAGATTTTCTGGAGGCTCCTGAGCTGCTGACACAAAGCAGGAGAGTCACAGCAGCAACATGGGATTTTGGGAGAGGTGATCTCTGGCTTAGGTAGGAAAAGAAAAAGCTCCTAATGGAAGCGAGAACAGGTCAGTATTATTGCTTATACCCAGGGTGCTCAGCCCAGTGCATGGAAAGCCTCTGAATTTGGCAGGAATTAATCAGATCTGGAGAGAAAGCAACAGCAAACCTGCTTCTGCCTGCAAAAGTTCACATACGTGGGGGATAGATGAGCATGGCTGTGTCTAAACGCAGAGTGGAAATAAGTCTGGAAGCCCCTGCGAACAAAGCTGTTATCACATCAGTCCAGCGAAACATTTGCATATGTCTTTCATACTGACAATTCCCCGTGTCACCTGCCAAGAATAAAACAAACATCACAGCAAGACTGTCCAAGCCTTAAGAAAACACAGGCCAACACAACCGGCTGTGAAAAAATTCACTTGACAGCAACGGCCGTGGCCGACTCTGGGGCTAAAGCTTCATGGTGCCGGCAGCCTCGGGGGTGTCTTGGGTTTGCTCTGGGGTGAAGCTGCTGGTTACTGGCTGCAGTTGCCTT
Source organism: Netta rufina (assembly GCF_964035555.1). Classification (NCBI taxonomy): domain Eukaryota; kingdom Metazoa; phylum Chordata; class Aves; order Anseriformes; family Anatidae; genus Netta; species Netta rufina. The sequence continues at coordinate 16,282,202 of NC_140134.1, read as the reverse complement.
TCTGTCTCTCTTTTTCACTCTAAGAAAATGTGTCGGAGTGACACACAAACGTAAGCCCCCAGTATATTGCTTCCAACAGTTCTGATGAACAGAAGCCAGCCAAGGACGCTACTTTGAACCCTGATGGGGATTGGAGGGACTGGAAGTCTCAATCATTCCCTTTATTATTTCTTTTGAGAAAAAAAAAAAAAAAAAAAAGCTACGTGTCTTAGCCATTTGGAAACTCTCCAATCACTTTCCAAATGTCTGCAGCCTGCCAGTTCAATTCTGAAGCAGCTAATTCCTTTCTGCATCTTTCCCTTTTCACCTTCCCAGCAAGGTGAGACCCAGCTGAGATTAAGAATAGGGGCTCTGAGTAGCTCAGAGCATCTCACAGGGGCATGGCAGCGTGAGGCCCTTCTGAGTTCCTTGCAAACCCTTCAAATTCTAAGGAATGGGGATTTGGTCTAGATAATTCGAGTGCTGGCCTTTTTATTCCCATTGCACATCCAAGATGTGCTGGGCAAAGACAGAAAAATGTATGATTTCAACACGTATTAAAAAAGAAGGTTCTGAAAATGCATCTTCTTGTTGAAAAAGGAAACAACCCAAACAACAACAACAAAAAAAAAACACCAATGGGACAGATTCTAGTGTCATCTGCTCCAATTTTAGATTGGGTTTCCCTTCTGATTCAACTGGGGCAATTCCAAGGCGGGATCTATGCAAGGGAAGGGAACCCCCAATCTGAAGTCACCCGAGGCAACCAGACAAACCTTAGAGACTGCTCAACCTCAAGGAGATTGAATCTCCAACATCCCATCCTTAGCAGACAGCCAAGAAGAGAACACAGTGCCTGGAGATGTCAAAATAAAATTTCTGCTGAGACGGTGGCCTCAGCAAAACCCTGAATTTTTATGCCTCTGAATATGGAGAAGAATTTCTAACTCTAAATCTGCACTGCACGGCTCAGACCATGCCACTACTTCTGCTCCCAGGAATGGACATGTTTCTAACCCCATCTTTGTTCTCAGGTGTCCCGCACATTAAGGCAGTTGTGGATGGAAGTGGAGTGCTCGCAGGCTAAGGCGAGCACTGCGTTTTGGGAAGGAGAAGGATGTCTGAGACTCTCCACTTGTTATTCTAAAACAAAAATGGGGTTGCAGGCAAAACTGATTTGTGGTTTTGAAATCAGAAAAGCAAAGAGGTTGCTGGGATGGATGAGGGTTCTGGTCTGCACATTTTCTTTAAAATAAAACTTTTATTTGAATCTGTACCAAAGCACTGACAGTAAAACCCTTCACGATGCAGGCATCTGATACATCCTTAAAAAAAGAGGAGGATGGGAAGAGAGCTTTTCAAAAGCCACATTATCAAAAGAAATAAAGCAACAATCATGCAGATATTTTAAGTTACAGCTTAAAAATAATAAAAGTAACCCCATTCAACTGCATCTCCCATTCACACCATGAGAAGAGATTAAAAAAAAAAAAAAAAAGGAGGAAAAAAAAATTGAAAGCATTAAGTGTTCTGGAATCCTGTTTCTATAACTCCGGTCAAGGGGGACTTTTGACTGTACTGACAAACCTCAGCTCTTGAACACTGGGAGTTTGTTTTGCATCATGCCAGCACGTCATTCTCCTTCACCTTGGACTTTCAGAGGGGAAGAGATGGAATTGTGGAGGGGGTTATAGAATTTCAAGCAGTCAGGCTCTGAGAAAGGCTCTGTTCTCCAACGTTTGTGTTCAAGTCTGAATGTGTGTGTATGGTATAAAATTATGAGCTAACATTTGAAAAGACAGCAGTCTAAGTAATAAATTTCCAGAATGAAGAGAACTGTACAGAATGATTTCAAAGGCTTATACTTGACAATTATACATATTTTATGAGACAGTTATGCACCCTGTGCCTTTTTTAAATTCATTGTTTTATGGATGCAGTATCTCTTATTTTATCAGACAGGATATACTAAACAAATCTAATGGTCTAAAAAGCATCATTTACCGCCCAGCGTAACAATGGCACTGCATAGCTTTGTAACTTTTTTTTTCTTAAACTCCTTCATTAATCAAACGATCCTTAACATGGCTGAAAACCAAGAATCGAGTATCTGCAGTTACAATATCTGTTTAGCATTTGGCACTGTGGAGTTTATTTGATACACCTTTTTTTTTTTTTTTGCCCTTATTGTTGCTGAACATTTAACGCTGTGCATAAATTACAAACACACTTGTAAAGTAAGTCAGACGGAAGCTTTTTGATACCCCACACCCATGTTTAAATGCCAAAATAAGAGCAAAGTCTGCTAAAAGCAGTGCTGAACATGAATAGCAAGTTACCAGCTCCCCTGTAACCACAGCAGCTGTAGGGTGCCCACTGCCAGCAGTGGACAAGGACCTGGGGACGATCAGCCCATCTCCAGCTGCATAGAAGTGATGTCCAGCATACGGTTCAACATACCAGGTTACTTCTCTAAACATCTGCAAGTTCACAACAGCTTCAAAATATGAACAAAAAAGGCATTTATTATTATTTTTTTTTTATTAAGATGCTAACCCTTAAAACCCTTCTGACATTTACTCCATTGGAAATGGGCCTGGTTTCCATTTCTGACTGGGGAAAACTCATCAAACACAACCGCTTAGTATTGCTTCCCAACAGGAATGTTTTGGAAAAGAAAAAAAAGCATGCAAAATAAGCCTGGCCCAATGCTTCTTGAAATCAGATGAAAGTTTTCCCTTGATTCTTTACAGTCTTGGCTAAGACTGCATTGCAAAGGCAAAGCCAAATCTGTTCTTGTATGGGTGCCTCTTGAGGATCTGAATGAAAAATTCAGAGGTGCTTAGTGCCGGCCAGCCTCTGCTCCCACAACCCAGCCTTCCACAGGAACACAATTTGCACATCTAAGGTCAAAATGTGGCCTCCAGGAGAGGAGATTATTCCACCTTTCTCACACGGCTTCCATTGAAGTGAGTGGCATTTCTCAGGTGAAAAAAATATCAGTTGTGAGGATCAAGGTCGGTATTCCTTTCATCTTGTGTACACACACACACACACACACACACTTTAAAGAAAACATCCACCACACAATTTCTAGATTGCAAATTATATATATATATCTTTAAAAACTGGAGAGAACATAAATAGTCTCTCCATATATATATATGTATTCACTGAGTCACATATAATATGAAAAAACTATATTATGTAAATCATCATATTATCTATAATTTTCCAACTGACTTTTTTTTTTTTTTATAGAGACACAGTGCATTCATTCTCTTTTTTAAAAACATATTATGTGTCTTCATTGGCTTGGTAGCATATTAGAATGAAGGCGTATGGACAAAAAACGCAGAGGATTAAACAAACCCCTTCAGTCATATTATTAAACAGAATCCTTCCCCGAACTAGCATAAATAAATCCACCCTATGGAAAAGTGTCAGCGATTTAAGGGTTAACATAGATTTGAAAATAACTTTATAAAACCTTATTAGAGGACTACGCAGACAAATATTTGGAATTCATCCCCCTTTAAAAATGACAGCACGTTTGGCAAGTGTGAGCAAATGTCTCGAACTTTACTGGGTTTGACAGATCTGAGCACAGCTATTCACAGCCACCCAAAGGGCTGTGATCTGCGAATGCGCCTCAGCTGGAAGGACTCGGATACTCGGACAGCACTGCCAGCTACCTGGAAGGTTTCCAGCAGCTCTGAAGGTATTTAGCGTGGACTCGTGGCTGGTGGCAGAGTGTGAGTGGTTGAACAACTCCAGCACCGTTCTCTCTTTGCCATCACGGCGTGCGCCGGGTTCGAACAGCCCAGCAGGGCTCCACGCATCCCTGCCATTAACATCTTGCTTTCTCTATGCTTCATGCCCAAGCCTGTCCGTTTGCCGAGCTCTCCGATGAACCTCTGTGGATGCCCTTCATCGATTCCCGTTTTGGAAGCCCGTACTGTCATCAAAGGGGCTGGTACCCAGCCGCAGCAGCTCCCTGCTTTCTCCATCACCCCGCAGGATATCGCAAGTGATCCCATGAAAAGATGTTGTTCTCAAGAATCCTGACTGGGTTTGACTTTGAGAAAAAGACAAAAGTTTCCTGTGTTGCCATTGTTGCTTTGCAATTGTAATTCTTCACTCTCACTCTCCTCTTGTTTTTATTAAAAAGGACCCTTGTATTATTAATATAGTTCACCCCTCCACGGTCACTATAAAACGGACTCCATATTTTCACACCACTCATGATCTTCAAGGTTATAGATAAATTTTGTCCTATGTGATTGATTTTGGGGCACTGAGTCCCGCCCCAGATTGTCTAAGGTGAGAGTAGAGGCAAAAAACTCACTAGTGCTGAGCCCACCTTCGTGGTTCTTGATGTACCTTTTATAGTTTTTCCTCAAGCACTGCCAGGTGGTTGTGTACAAGATGAATGCAAAAGACTTGAGGGCTATAGCGATACTAACGTACAGGTATCTATAGACCACGTTGTCATACAGTGCGCAGGCTCCTTGCTCGCCACAGAACGTGCTCCAGAACAGACACGTGGAGTCAATTCCAGCCCCAAAGATCAGGGGAGGTGGAATAAAACCTGTCAAAATAAGAGAGACAAATCATGCTTTTATGATCTTTACGATAAAGGGAGAGGACGTGATTGCAGTGAATGGAAAGAGAGGACACTTATCAAGGTTAATGGTCCCAGATGGAGCCTGTAATCCTGTAATTCTCTTCTGGTTTTTTTTTTTTTTTTTTTTTTTTTTTTAGTTCTAAATCAACCTAAACAAAGGCTGTGGATACGAGTTTTTATTCTGGACTCATTATCTATGGAACAGACTCCTGCTGATATCCCAAATGCAGGTAGGATTTTCTCAAGTTTAAGTGCCTTACATTAAGCTTCTGGTTTGAAGCTGGGTGGAGGAGTAAATGAAAGAGGAGGAGGATGGCCCTGTAGCTTGCTCTCTGTTTAGATTCTGGTAATTCTGCACTCTGGGATGCTCACTTGAAGGGTGTCACAGGACTCCAGAGTCTGAAATCAGCTGGGGCACTGAGAGCTAGTTTTGGACCTTTTGCTGGCAGAGGAGTAGGCTTTCCTCTGATCCAAGGAGAAGAAACAATGGCCTGTAATGCATGCCAGTATTAAATAGGAAAAGAAGGGAAATTTTCAGTGTGTCATCAAGTGAAACATCACAGCAGGATTCTCCCAGAGCCACTGCAGCTAACGGCTGATGAGCATTTCTCCATTTGCAACAGAGCTGCAATCAAAAAGCAAAGCAATCATTCCAATCTCTGTTAACCAATAAAGGCGATGGTTTTTCTTCTCTACTTTTTCTCGTCTTACAGGGATACTGTAGAGCATCACATTACCCCATTTCACATTACCCCCACGGTGGTGAGGCTGTCCACATCCAGCTGTGTGCTCCCCAGCTGGCACGTGGGCACCGAGCGTGCAGAAGAAAATGTGGATGCTCTAAATGTGGATGCTCTACATAATGCAGAGCATTTCTTTTCCTTCTGCTATATTTACGGGGGGGAACAAAAACGGATGGAAAGTGGATAAACCTGGGGGAGAGGGGGTGGGGAACAAAACCAAAAAAAAATACACAAACAAAACTTACTGCTGTGGGCTAAGACAGCAAGCACGGAGAAGAACACTGTGGGCACCATGTACTCTCCCAGATTGGGCCTTGACAGTATCACCCCATTTGTAGGTGCTGCGATGGCTGAGACTCTATAAATACATGTGTAGGCAAACAGACACAAGGACTGCAGTTTTTAGACAGAAAAGTGCTTAATCTTGGATCCGGTTTCATCATTAACCTGGATTTCCAGGCTTAGATAAGATGCCTTCTTTCAGCTTGTCACGAACAAAACAGTGACATTCATGACATATATCCTACGACTACAAATAAATTGGTTGTCTTCACTGTTCCCTGTGGCAGCTGAGATCTCTTTATTTTATTTTGATGACTAGAGCTCTGCAGTTTTTGTTTGATCTTCCTTATATGTTAATAAATGCAGGAAGGAAGAAAGGCTATACGGACTTCTGGTACTCGTTTTAACCAGTCATTAATAGCATGGATGTAGTAAATAAAAATAGACGATATAAAAGCAAGACGATCCTTTTGTTACAAACACTAGTTCCAGTCATCACATCTAAGACCTGGTTATGTTCTGGAAAAACAGTCAGTGCCAGCTCGCTGTTCGTCATGTCAATGACATGTCAAGGGAAAGCTGCATGCGAATCAGAATTTTGAGGTGTGAACCCATACTTATGGACACACTGAGAGAAGCTGGTGCAAAGCTTTGGAGGTGCATAGGCAGAACTCCAGAAATAGTGATCACTCCCATCAGCTGCTTTCAGCTGGTTTTCCAGCTTTTCAAGATAATTTGGCCTGGAAGTTGCTGCTTACGAGACCTGACGAAGGACCTGTTTGACTGAACTACAAAGCTATACCTACATGGATGCAGGCAGGTGTGGAAACCTTTAAGAAAAATACACACAAAAAAAATCTTTTTAGCAACCAGAGTTTCAGGTAATTTCAGGGGAAAGGGCACAAGACTTTTGGGATGATTCAGAGATTAGACCCTCTGAAACATGGGAGTTGAGGGATTGCACTGTGGATAGGAAAGTCCTCCCAAGGGAAGCACTGCATTTTTCTTGTGTTGGAAGAAGACAGGCAAACAACATGGGCTCGTAGGAAAAAACAAATGAAGTCCCCTGGTAAGTGGAGGCTATGCCAGGATGCATGGTGAACACAGTTCAGAAAGGACGCATCCAGGATCTCTGCACATGACTAAACCCTTTCACCATTCCAGACATGCCCAGTCAGTGCTGACAATCCCTGACACAATCAGGATGGAATTATCAAGGATGTTTTGTCTCGTGCTGTTTCCAAAAGCCATTTTTCAATCTCAGAGGGATCTGAACTGCACGCTTCCCATCCAGCTCCGAACTTCCCCAGCTACTGGAAGCACTCAGAGATTCCAGGTTTCTAGTCCTATCAGCCCTACCTCTCTATGCATGAGATGTTATAGGGAAAGAACGTCCCTATCAGAGCTTCTTGTATAGCAACTGCTGCTTCTGAAAACCTTTGGCTCCAATTGCATTGCTTTACATTGTTCCCTGAGAAACTGCAGTAGCACTTCTATATGAAAACACTGTTACGCTGCTCTCTCTCAGCAGAGTTCCTGTGGAATGAGATAATACATCCAGAAGGATACTGGAAGAATTCAGTGGTGTTTCATGTTATTATAGTGAATATTAAAGAGATTCAATCATGCTTTACCTCTTAGTGCAAAGCGTGGCAAAAATTTCTGTGATACACATTTCATGCAGAAACTGCAGGGCCATAGAAAAAAAAGTTACCCCTGGCTTACCGAAATCTATTAGCTACGATTGCACCTCTGGGTCTCATACCACCTATATTTAATACTCTCCTTTGGTTCAAGAAGCAGCTATTATCACTCTCTTCTTAAGTCAAAGCTTAAAGGTGAACTGAAAAGCTTTTAAAATAAATCAGTAAAGCTAGTCTCAAACCTCAGATTGTTAAGGGCAAGATTTGGATACCATGGTTTATATTGAAAAGTACCTTTCTCTTCATTTTCTGTATGTTCTAGCTATGTTGCTGGATATACTCTTATTTCAAGGGAATTCCTTAGTGACAGAGCAACATATAAAGATTTGAGTTTAAATTCTTACTATGGTTTCTTTATAGGAAGAAAAAAAAAGATCTATTCATCTTCAGTACATGCGTCAGAGCCCAGTTTTAGTGGAATTCAAGATGCTGCTATCTCAGAAGGTTTCTCTCTTTCAAAATGTTGAGAGAAGAGAGAAAACCTTCCCCCTTAAGTACTTTTTCATTTGGAAACAACAACCCACAGATCTCCTCCTAGCACACTTGCCTGCTGACACTCCACATTCAGCCAAAGAAGACAGGCCAAAACCTGAGAGCAGCACTGACAGCAAAGGAAAATGCTGTCTTTGCAAGGCTTGAACCAGAGCCAGGCCAAGTCAACCCAGAAGCTTCCCTTTGACTTATCTGAGCTCTGGATAAGGTTGTTTGATGGAGCTTTAATGCAAACTGGTCTGTGACTATCGTTTTCCTTTCAGCTCATGGGAGACAAGGTGTTACCAAAAATAAGTAAATAAATACAGTCACTTATTCAAGGCAATGAGTGTTATTTTGTGATTTTTGGTCTTCCTTTCTACAGCCTAGAAGATGGCATTTTACTCTCCAGCTCATCCCTTTGAGACTGGGGGACCATGCAGGGAAGGTACTGCCTGTGCCCTGCTGCAGGAGGCATGAAGCTTGACGCTAAAAAAAGTAAATTCCACCCCTAAAACATGAAGAAACCATATGTGTGAGATGGACCCACACAATGATGTGTCACTGAGATTAATGAGCTGAAATACAGGAGCTTTAAAATAGAAGCCATCTCTTTAAAAGGGGAAAAATTTCCACCTAGAAATAAGTAGCAGATAAACAAAAGCCCAGTGTGTTCCTTTTAATTCACACATGAGAAACACATATTGGTCCAGAGGAATAGCTGCATGAATTTTAATGGGATATTAACCCCCAGGAGAGTACAAGGACTCAGCCTGTCTCATCTCACTTTTTCTTTTCCGAGAGACCAGAAGGAAGGGACAAACACAGCATGTAACATAGCTCCTGTCCCTCAAATGAGGATAAAAATATACATTCCTCTACTTCAGCAATATGCAATACAGCAGTAATTTTGCAAGCTGCTGACATGTTAATAACAACTATAGAAGAGAACCGTCTGCATGGGAGCGTGGCAGAAATGGTCATTTCTCATGCAACACCACATTTTCTTCCATTAGCACAATCCAAATGGCAGGAAAGGCGCCTTCGGGAGCCTTGATGCAACATCCTTCACAGGGAGGTCCTAGACCTCATTGCTTCAGACCCCACTCGTGACAACCAGTGTCTGATGTGTAAGTTCACATGAAGAAGAAATCAACTCTTGCATATTAAAAATAGTGTTATCTGTGAGAGAGGGAAGGGTTGGGGAGGAAGATGAGATTTTTTTGTACCTACCTAGCAAACGGAGAAGCAGGAAAAGCACCCCCAAAGCATAAGACTTGAGTTCAGGGCTCACGGTTCTGTAGGGAGGAGAAAGGGAGAGAGTGAAATCGATTCTTATTGTTCTGCTTTGATTAACACACCCCATGGCGATTCTGTGCTGTCAGCCAGGATGCCACCACCACCTCTTCAAAAAGTCATTAATGGGGCTTTTCTTCTCCCTTTGCCTACAGCCTCGAAAGTAATTGCGACAGTGGCCATGTGATGGGTTCTGGAATTTAGCGAAGTCATTAATAACAGCAGCTGATCCTGCTGTCGGATAGGGAAAAATGAAATTCCCATCCCAGTAAATCATCGTTTACAAACTCCACATCATGATTTTCAGGCTCCACATGCTGAGAATTGGTGGGCGAGAAAAACGCCTTTTTCCGAGGCTTCCCAGACTACTGGGAATAAGAGGAGAAGGGTGGATGATGGACCAAAATGTTTGGTCAACCTGTGAAACCAAGCCTTTCAGTGATGACGTGCTCAACAAGACTTCTTTTCATGGAATTTGTTTTATACTGGGAAGACAATCATTGCCCAACCTTTTGCTATGAGCAGAACCCGGTTTATCGCATTAGTATCAACCTCCAAAGGTGCTTTAAAAAGTAATTCATGGCTTTCCGATTGGCTTAGCTCAAGGATCCTATTGGCTGAAGTTATCCTCTCGAGGCAGGCTCAGCAAAGCCTCTGGCATTTCAGAAATCATTAACTTGGTCTCAAGCCTTATAATAGCATTTTATGTCCCACGGTATACAGAGGCTTGGAAGGCAGACGGTGATCCCCACGTGACTGGGTTTGTCACGCAGGGAAACGTTAAAGGCCTCGGTGGTTTTTTCCCCCAGCTCTTCACAGAGGCTTGCACTCAGCCCTGCCAGTGACACCCATGGGGGCACGGGCACTCCTCTGTATAAATATATCGGAGGGGAATCAGAAAATACCAATTAAAAAGCCAGAAAAGCAACAGGATTTAAATTAAGAGAAGACTGTTCTGATCACTGCCCTTATCTCAGACATTACACAAGCCATGTAACCTGGTATCAGGACTCCTACACGAAGCCTATAACCTCTGGCTGGGTTTCAGCAGTTTTCAGGCAGACACCCAGGCCTGATAAAAAGACTTGAAGGTGTGAAGTATCTACCCTTGGAAAAATGTTTGAGTGATTAATGGCTTGGCTTAAATAGGGTCTACAGTAGCATGGGAAATGAAGGAAATGGAAACAGTATCGAAGTTTATATTATGGGAAAAATAGATTATCATTTGAAAAAAATCAGTGGTTTTTAATCAATGCTAGTGTCTGCCTGTCCACCTTTCTGTATTAAGTCAAGGTCAATCCCCATACCTTAGTGTGAAGTACAATTTGTCACTTGGAAGCATCTCCTTTTCCTGACTACAACACTGAACCAAAGACCTTCCTAGATAAGACATCTAATTTGAGGACTCTGAAGGGAGGGCAGACAAATTTCACACCAAGTGCTGAAATAATTCTAGAGCCTCAGCTCCAAGGCGAGCAGTTACAGCTGATTAAAGTGTTTTCTGGCTAAAACTTCAGTTCCTGCCCTGTGGCCATCTCAGGCACATGCCTGGGCACACAAAAACTCCCAGTCCCAGTGCAACTCTTGCTCGTCTGGTGGGGGGAGTTCGCTTTTAAATTAAACACAGGAAGCGAATGATGCTGTTGTCACTGCCAGAGACACCAGGGATACATGCCAACACTTCCTTTTAGCAATGCCTTATCCAAGATGGCATTTGCAAGAGAACATGTGGTGGGATATGGTGAGCAGCTCTTTCCCATGCATTTTAGCAGATAAAACACTAAAGCTCTGAAGGGAGTGCAGCTACTAATTTGGAAGGGTGAATTGTTTATTTATCTGAGCTGAGAGCTAAGTATTTTTAATGCTCCCTTCCCTTTTTCTTGTATTCCTCTTCCTGGCTGGTGACTGGCTTTTCTCATTTGAAGTTGACACAAAGACAACTTCATTCAGGATCCTACAGGTGCTGGCAGCTCCCTCGAACAAAGAACCCTTCAAACTTCAAATTACTTTTGCCACAATATTTATCATGAGAAATTTGATTTCCCTTTAGCTACTGTAGATGCAAAGAGAGAAAAGAACCAGTAGATGGAATATCTCATTTTGTATCCTGCAGGGAGACATGCCCTCACCGAGCTGTTCTGTCCAAGATCCACTCAAGAGTGTGCCTCTAATACAGACCTTATTGATTGGGTTTTATTGGAATTTTCCAGGCTGCAGAATGGATCTGCTATTTATGCCTCTGGTTATTATTCTCACTAAGTGACAGCCTCTGGATAAACGTGGGCTTAGATATATACTTGTATCATAGGGTGAAGTGTTCCGTGTGTCTGGAAATAACACAGGGTCGGTTACCTGACTAAGCTACTTCAACTATTCACATTGGCTCAGCCCCGAGACGTCCTTCGTACTTTAAAGTTCCTTCTGGCTTTGGACTTGGTCCAGGGTGAGAGAAGTCAAACTCCAGCCAAGCGGGCACTGACCAATGCTCACCTTTGCCACAGTCTTGTATTTTTCCATCATTTCTAAGATCTCCAGGCCATCTCTAATGGTATCTCAGCCATTACATGCTGAGGCCACGGGGCTGCAGTTCTGCCACTTTGCTGCTGCAGCTGTAACGTCCCTCCTGCCTCGACTGGAAGCTGCACTTCTGCAGGTCCTTTCCCATGCTAACCCCAGCCTTGGCAAAACCAAGTTTGCTGCCCCTTTTTGCAGCATCCTGGCAGCGACCTTCTCGGTTTGCAAGCCCAGTTCCTCCTCACTCCCTTTTTACCAACACTGAACACGAGTGATTCCTTTATTCCCTTCAGCCACAGCAGGGATGAACCAGGTGCAGTGAGCAGCACCCCATGAGCCCCCGGCCCCATCCCCACCCCGTGAGCAGCCCCCCAGTGGCCACAGCCCCCAGGCAGCCCCCCCAGTTCCTCCTGGCATTGGCCTTACCTGATGAGTATGATAACTGAGGGCGTCTGCGCCATGGCCCCGATCATGCTGCAAACGCACATCACGCAGAGGAATGTCAAGAAGGCCTCTTCGCAGCCGGGACTGGGGCATTTTCCGGGAACAACGGTGGCATTTTCGGCAGGGACCGAGCTGAGGCATGAGCAGCCGCTGAGGTTCTGTGGAGGAGCACAGGGGTTCAGGGAAAGCAAGAGCTGTGGTCCCCGGCACCTGCCCTCTGCGATGAGGGCTGCCAACAGGCACTCGGAAGGCTCTCATGGTCAATTAAGTCACTCCTAAGTGCTTATCTGAGGGGGGCTTGGGAAGGATTCCCAAGCATGTCAGCTCTGATGCATGTGACCAGCAAGGAAACGTCCCTCGGCTTGTTTCTTTTCTCCTGCTCCTTTCAAGTCTCTCCCATAAATGTCATGGAGACGGAATTATTGCCAAGTTATGCCCCTTCAGAGGAGAATAAAGAAACGATCTGTGTCCCTCAGACACAAAAGATCCCCCAATTATGGGTCTAATTACTTTCTTCTTTACCTTTGTCTTCATGGCTCTTGCAGTTAACTTGAAGTATGTTAAAACCAGGTAAATCTGCAGCCCTGTTCCTGGCTGTGGGACCAGTGCCTGATTCCAGCACCCTGGGTTTTGGGAGGAGGACACCCATGGCACATGCTGCAGACCACCAAGAGCTGACTATCGTGGTGTGGCAGCACGGACACTGCTGGGCTCGAGTGCACTACAGGGCTAATCAATGACATCTGGTTCAGAGGAATTTGTGTCGAGCTAAAAGCTGAAGTCAGGCAAGATAAACTATCAATATGTGATCAGAAGAAGAGCGAAACGACTGCATTTCTCTTTGATGTCTCCAGCAAGTGCAGGATGTGAAAAGAAGCTTTGTTTGCCAGTCACAGATTTAGTTTTTTTTCTTTCTTATTTTCTAGCTTGCCCTCCTGAATTTGTGAGTGGGGGATGTCGATGCAATTAAGGCGCACAATACTACCAAGAAATCCCTTAATGAATACAGAACGAAACGATCATAAATGATTCATGTCTTGTCTTCGTTGGGTTGCTGGGTTTGCAGGTCACATGTTTGTAAGAGGAGTAATGCCATAAGTAAAACATACTGAAAAACAGCTTCATCTCCTCCCCTTCCCTCTACCACATTCGAGCAGAAATTCCTTTGCTTTTCTACTGGGGTCCCCTTAGGACTGTACAAAAGCACACTTTCTGGTTCACTGCCTCTAAAGTTAAGGATCCGTGGGGACGCTACTCTAGCCTTTCTGACACCAATCTCTTTCTTCTTGCATAGGAGTCAAATGATTTTCTTCCACATAAGTGCACAGAGGGCAAGAGAGACTGCAGTGCAGAGCTCCAGGATCGCGGGAGTAGACATGTAGGTGCCTTTCTGGCTGGCAAGCAATCATTACCATAACAAATTCCTGTGCTGTGAGTGAGAAGCTGCCACCTGAAGGCTTTGAGATGGTGACAATTAGCACAACTGCAGTGGTGTTTGCACAGCAATAACAGTGCAGTAATTTGTAACTCCTGGCTCTTATTGCCGTACATTGTTGGTGTCCAACCCGCCAGGACACAGCCCTGTAGATTAAACCACATCTGAATACATACCTGTACTGAAAAATCCTGGGATAAAATTTCCAGTGTGGCAAACGTGCACAACTGGCTGCTTATTTCTGCTTATTTCTAATGGGCACTCATCAAAGAAGAGCAAGTGCCTGTTCCTGGCAATAGTGGGGCAGATTCTCCTCCCACTGGTGTGGTTTTCTACCCGGTACAACAAACCATGCAGCAGTCCCTACCTTCGGACCCTGAAACGTTGCCCCTCAATCTGCTTTTCCAACCACCTTGCACCGAGGTGCTATCCCAGAGCAATGCAAGTATTTTGTACCAGCTACATCTGCTCGCTTAGTGCTGTGCCTCAGCCTTACTTGGGAGATCTTTGATCTTTTATTACTGACATGCGATACAACTCACAGACATCAAACCCAGGAAACATCAAAGATGGACTTTTACCTTTGCCCCGTGGCAAGGCAACTTTTTGTTACCCATGCCAAATCGCTACAGATTCCCTTGTCTGCAACCCCATCACCACTCAGCCACACATTTATTTTCCACTGCCTTGCAGCTTGCACACCCAGATTTTTTATTTTTTGTGCGTGTGCGAAGCTGCACAGGAGCAGAGTTTGCACCTTCAAAAGCATCCCAAGTTTGGGGTAATTATCTACACAAATTGCCCATGTTTTTAATTATCTTTTTTTTTTTTTTTTTAAACCTTGGCTCTGACAGGAGAGGGACAAGCTGGTACTTCACTGCAAAGCCCTGAGATGCCAGCAATGTAATGCTGGGCTGGAATTCACGCACCTCCCGCCAAAAGAGAGATTAAGAAAAGCAACGGCACAAAACAAACAAGATGTACGGTCAAAGGCTTTGCACGCATGGGTCACTTTCGGGAATGGCTCAAAAGGGATTTTCCTGTGGGTGCCAGAGCTCTGCCTATCAGCCCCAATACTCCTAAAGCTTTTTGGAAAGGTGCATCCCTGCAACCAGCTCGATAAGAGAGCACAAATGGAAAAGAAAAAAAACCTAACTGAGCTACACACTGCTTTTGGAAATTGTTCACAGAGGAAAAATGTAGAGAGGCAGTCAGAAACATCCAATGCATTAAAGTTAAATAAAGCATTCAGTGAATTTTATGTCCCAGTAAAAAGCAACCCTTGGCTCATCACGAGCATATAACATTCACAAGAACCTCTAGACAGGTCATTACCTGGATTATGGGTTTAAAACCTGGTTTGGAAATTTGGCTTTGCCTCAGGGCCATGACATGGCCAAACTGGTCCATAATTTTTGATAATGCCCTTTCTAGAGGATGCTACTGCTTCACTAATTTGTATTCAAAACGGTACTGCGAGAAACCACACAAACCAAAGCATCAAAAAGAACCCCAAGATGACGATGAAAGGAAAAGAAAGAATGAATGAGCAAGAGAGAGGGGAAAGGACAGAGAGGTTCTTGCTCAGAGGTTTGCTCTCATGGAGCGCGAGGTCAGGCAGCTGCTCGCTGAATGGACCAAGCTGAATTTTCATTCCTGCGCTCCTTCCAGAGAAGCCCAAGCTTTGCCCTGAGTTGCACAGCAAGGCGGTCGCTCCTGCACTCCAGACACGAACAACGCTGGTCGTACTCTTGCTAAGGGCTCGGCGAACTGGTGAGACACCACTCTGCGTGCTCTGTACAAGCTGGCTTCTTGTCAAAACGCTCACGTTGCTGCCCGAAGTGCTGGCTTGTCTCTTGTCGGGAGGTTGAGGACAGGAGGTAACGTCTTTGCATGTACCACGGCCCAGGCCACACGCTCGTGGGTCCCTTCTGGGGTTGCTGAGAGCACCGTGAATCCGTGGCACTTTCCTTTTTTTTTCAAAGGGCCGCCTTCAGCTTTGAGGCTGGAGTGGGAATTCGGGAGAGAAGAGGTTTCAGCAAGATGAGCTGGCTCCCGGGTCATCTGTACCGCGAGTCTGCGCTTGTTAGCAGCGAGCTTGTGCCTCACTGCCTGGTGCTCGCAGGCGGTTTGTCTCTTCAGGGAGGGGAGGCAGGTTTGATGTCTCCTCAAAAAGGCAGGATGAAACCACAGAGGGATAACTGCACGCGGTGAGCGCTGATGTCCCTGAAGCTGCAAACGGTCACCGCGACCGGGCTCACCTCCCTCAGGCTCCACACAACACGGCAGTGGTCACTGCGCCTGGCACGGCCCCAGCCAGGGAGCAGAGACAGCAGAAACCCTGCCAATTCCCCCCCACGGGAGCGACAGGCCTTCGTTTGCAGTGTAACCCAGCAGGCATTAGCATTTCAGCAGTAAAAAATGGAAAAGCAGACTTTTAAGAATTCCTTGTCTTTACACAGAGATGGCTTGGTCTTGAAGAGCTTTCTAAAGGAATAAACTCTTAGAAATGGAGAACTGAAAAATGCAGAATGTCTTTAGAGGGAGTCTCTGTTCTCTCGACAACTGTTCTTGCCATTGCCTCAGAGAAAAGGAGTGAAAGAGAGAAGCAAGAGGAGCAGAAGGAAATCTTAAACAAGGGTGAATAAAATCAGGAGTTGGTCATATGTGTCTAGGAACCAGACTCGGGGAAAAAGCAAGTAGAAAAGTAGAAAGGACTGGCCAGGGTGAACACTACCAGGTGGAGAACCAGGGAGACGGGGAGCAGCAGGAGAAAAGAGCTTTCCCCACAGTTTGGGCCAGCAAGCTCTTGCAGAAGATCGGGATTCTGTCAATGCACATACACAGATTTCCTCCTGTGCTGCTCTGCTTCAGTGCTGAGAAGAAAGACCGGAAAGGGGGATGACAAGGAGGAGGAGAACGAAGGGAAAACCCATCCTGCTTTATGAGTGCCCCTGGCACACTGCCGCCAGAGCCAGCGGGCATGAAGGCAACAGAGCGAGAAACATCAATGGCTCAGGACCAGAGACTTGGGGGCTTAACCACTGCTGACTGTAACTGAGTGACTCGACCAGATATGCACTACCCTCCCTCACTTGCTCTCACAGAGTCATTCCTACAGGTGAGAGATGCCAAGGAAAGGCTGCTTACCGTGCTGCTGCAGCCAGCAAAGCAGGCAGATAAGTAGGTGACCCCATCTGCACCACAGACTGGAGTGAAGGAATCGGTTTGGCATTCACAGTTGTTATTGCAGGGGGAATATGGGTCCAGAGATGAGGTTGGAGTTGAGCTGTAAGAGAAGCAGAAATAGAAATTAACAGGTAGTATAATGATACCAGCCAGCTTTTCCAATCAGTGCTGCACAAAGATGGCTTTGAAGGGAGGGTGACTTAAGGCAAACAAATTACAAAAAGCAGTGGGCAGGCTATCAAGGTCCCAGCTTGAGGAAATCCAGGCTACAGTCTCTCCTGAGGACAGAAATGCCTTGGCCACCATCCCTCTGCAATAGGAAATCTAACGTGAAACTTGGGCTGCCTCGTCTTCTCAATGAGCAGCCCCAAGGAGACCCTAAGACATGCCCAGAGAGGTTGCTCTGTGTTTTTCTGGAGAAGTGAACAGCTGAGAGCCTGAAGTTTTCATCTTCATAAAAGTCACTACTGTATGCTGAGGAGCACCAGAAAAGAAAACAGGGAATAACTCTCCAAGTCCTGTGAATGCTACAGTGAACTGGGTACCTCGTTACTCCCATCAAAATGTGTTTGGAGCCATTCGTGCTCTCTCCGCCATATCCAAATTTCCATGTGTCAGTAACCTGGTTCTACAAATTCCCTTCAGGCACTCCAATAAACACACAAAGCAGTGTTATGTCCCTCACTGCCAGGAGAAACCAGCTGGCGTGGTGGACCGAGCGCTGTGTAGGTGGCCATGGGTTCAGAACTGGGTCTGGCACCTTTGATTCAGTTTGGCTGATTTTAGTAAAGCTCATTTGCCAGCTGCAGGCACTCAGCTCTCACATGTGGTATGAAGAGCCCCGAGACTGAGAGCATTATTCGACACTGCCCTCCTTAAACTGCTTGCTATATGGTTGCCCGTGGGCCAGCACTGCCTGAAGGTTGCTCATCGAGGACAATTACGTGGCACTTATATAGGCAAAGCTGAGAGAGATGTGCCCTTTGTTGGCTGGATGGAGGGGAGACCCTGAACCTCCCTGGGGACTTACTTGTTTCCATAGGGAACAGTAACCCCTGCCACGGGTCCCGTGTCGCATCCCAGGAACAGGAAAGACACGTAGCAAGCTGTGGACACCAGGTTCACCAGCATGGCCATCCTGATGGCTCCCAGAGCAGAGAGGCTGAGCTTCTTCACCAAGAGGCCACCCAGGAATATGCCCAGACACGCACATGGGATTGCTGTCATCCCTGCAAGAGAAAAAAAACAGTTATCAGCAAGTGCAGGTAAGGGTCAGTGAACCACACTGCTACAGGCTTGTATTTCTCAGCAATCAGATCTGTGTGTTATCGTTGGGAAACCTTCTAATGGTCAACTACCGGAGCTGATATTCATTCACTCAGGCGTGTTCTTCTTAGCAGTCATCAATCAGAAGCCACAGAAGCGCTGACACCTGGCAGTGACTGAGTTAGAGCCCGTCTGGGATGGCAGACCAACTCACCGACCACCAGCCCGCTCCTCTCCTCGCCTCAGGCACTGCACAATTATATCCGCGCTGTTTTCTCCGGCCTTGTTTTAGGACACGGACTGGGGCTGCTCCACACAGAGGGATGTATACTTACCGCTGGAGGAGCCACGATTTTCTTCTAGTTTTCATCCATATTTTAGGAGGATGCCAAAATGGCCAAGGGTGGCCCGCCTTAACCTAAACAACAGCATCTTTAATGTGTCGTGTGACAGCTGGCAGCCAGAAAAGTCACAAATATTCCGAGGTGTCTGGAAGCTTTGGGTGAACCCCACTTGGTATACTTCAAAGCAGTCTGATTTTCAGAGATTAGGCAATAGTTGCATTTGAAAATGCTAAGCCTCCCTTACAGAATCTCCTTAAACTGCGAGATGCAAAATCACTGCCAGAAGTGACTCACTTTCCAGGCACAGAGAGGCATTATCACACTGAACGTGTCTGGGTTCACTTTAATCCCTGTGCTGCCAGTTGCACTCCAAACCTCACCTTCCCAAGCTAAGCTCAGAAGTGCATCCAAATCCTCACATTTCTGGACTCCCACAAAAGCCACCTGGGAAATCTGGCAGCAACGCTGCTTAAATTAAACAAGTTGTGTGGATGGTGGAAGTATCAAAGTCTCCTACACCCTGCTTGGTCAGAGGCAGGACGTGCTCTGGCTCACGGTGTTTCCCTCTTTGCTGGCCAGCCAGCTGGCCACACATGCTGACCAGCCAGACACCCTCCTTCAAACAGCACAGTGGTTGTCCTTCTTCCATTGGGCCAATATTGAAGTTGCTTTCCTTTGTCAAGCCTTTAATTTTCAGGAAAATTACAAGAACCTGACATCTCGGAGACCTCTGCCCTTCTGTAAAACCCATTAAAATCCACCAGCAAGTTTTGCGTCGCCGGTGGTGGCAAGATTGACTGCACGAGGTTGTTTCTTTTGGAAAATTGGGCCCAAACCAGAAGGTATCACTGAGTTCGATGGGAAAATAAGTAACTGTCAGGAGAGCAGCTTGCAAGTTTTTTATTTCGATATTAAGATTCATCCATTTCACAATGTCTCAGTTTTTGACAGGTCACTGCCAGATGCCCATCTGGCGAGCTGTGGGTGCAGATCAGCCAAGATCAACCCGCAGATATTTCAGATGGGTGCTGCTGAGAGAATGGCTGTCACAAACGAATTGCTAGACTGCTTGGAAATGAGCAGCAGGAGAAAATAAATGAAGATCCTGCCTATGCATGAGTATCCTGACAGAGAATGAATGAATGTCGAGAAATGAAGAGTACATGGGAAACAGCCGCAGCATAGCATGGTCAGAGAGAAGGGGTTTTTGAAGCTGTTTCAGCTGATGATTGAGTCCTCTCATTTTCAGTACAAGAGGAAAGGAGGGGACTAACAGGAGAAACTGGAGAAATCTGGAATACCTGAACCAGGAGATAAGTAGTTATATGGGCCGCCCTGTAGCTTGGCAGGTAATTGTGCCAATGGCCCAGTTTGGTTAGGATTTTTGCTGAACTTCAGGGCCATCACATCTTTGGATGCTGGGCAAGTTACCTTCTGAGCAGCCTTATCAGCAAGCCTGGTTGCAGCTACCAGTCATGCTGAATATTTCAGTGCCTTCGGATGCTGGAGGCTCGGCGGTCCCTGTGGTTACTCACCCAGCAGCTGGTTGGCAGACGAGGTGGTGAGGTTGAACTGCTGCTCCAGGTACTTTCCCAGGAAGGCGGCAAAGCCCGCCACCACGGCAATCTCCATGCAGGCTGCCAGGATGATGCAGGTGAAGACAGGATTGGAGAGCAAGTGCTTTGTTACTTTGGGGATCACTAGAAGAGAGGAAAAAGGGAGAGGTGTTATCGTGCAGGCTCTGCTCGAGGTGCTGAAGGTGCCTTGCTACTCTCCTGAGGACAAACTCATGGTATTAGGGCTAAATTTCCACTCTACACAGAGAAACTGGTCGAAAAGTGGCAACACAAGATGAAACAAACCCCACAGTGTCATCTAAAGTACCAGGAGGTGCAAAGAGAAGTCATCTGTCATTATTCCTAAAGGCTAAGGATGATTTTGAAATTTTGAAAGATCAATGTTTTCCAGCATTGCTCTCGTTTCCCTTGAAGGGACGTCAGTCAGAGCCTGATATTCTCTTTTTCCTTCACCTCTCCCTGCCTGCTCCCCATGAACAATACCAAGTCAGCTGATAAGTGCCATGAGTGTACGTAGTACCCACATTCTTTCAAGCTTTCAGACACAAGCTAATCCAAGCTCACATTTGGCCCTTCCTTTTCCTGCCATCCAGGTTTGCTTCAATTTTTAATTTCCACCTAACACTGGCTCACACGCCAACATCTTCTTGCAGCACATTTGTGTGCAAGCTGAAATTCTCTTCTCTGGCCCAGGGGCACTCATGAGCATGAAGGATCCCACACCTAGGCCAGGCAGATTAGCCTGGGTGTTCCCACAAACCTGAGCTTGAGCAGCTGAACGACACCTTGTGCCTAGCCCCTACCAGCCTCGGTGGCTGCAGGGGTAGCAGGGGACGTGCTGAGCTCCTCATTGTGTAACACACACACACACACACACACCCCTGCTTTAGTTTCATGATCCCTTGCTCTTCCCTCCCGCATCACTAGTGTCCTGAGCCCTCTTCCAAGCTCGTCTCTATTTCCGATAAGGAAACAAGTTACCTTACAAAGGGAAATTTGGCTAATGAATCAGATAGCACATTTTCTACTTCAGTGAACATTTTAATTATTGCCGAGATAACACAGCTTGAAGAGGATAGCATAGCAGTACAGGAGAGAGCCTTGCTTTGTCTCAATACCTGATGACTAATTTCTCCCTGAATTAAATGTGAAAATCATTAAGTTTGAAAATTACCCTGCTGAAGTGTAGTGAAGCCTCAATGGGCCCCTATTTGCATTTTGAAAATCCATTCCCCACCCACCTCTGGTGTACCAGGGTCTGCCAGATGACAGATTTCTCTGGTGTGGCTTCTATTTTCCCTTAGGGCTTTTTTTTGGTGTGAAATCTAATTGCACTGGCCTCAGCAAGAAAATGCACAGCTCTTTGTCAAGGCTCTGCTTGGGTCCCCACGGTTCTTTCTTTGGGAGAAAAAAAAAAGGTTATAATTAGGTTTGATCTAACCTTTCTGGAAGGGACCACTCCACAGTTTCTGGTCTCTTTACATCACAAATGTTTTTTCGTGCTGTATAAAATTCTTGCTTCCTGAGAATTTGCTGAACATAATGAAGGTGCAGGAGGCACAGCACTTTTTAGTGGGAAAGGACTTATTAAAAAACAAAACAAAACAAAAAATTACAGGGAAGAAGAAGTCTGGGAGATTCAGACATGGACGTATCTCAGAAGCTACCTGCTGCCTCCTTCAGTTCTTTGGGGGCCACCTGCAGAACTTCCCCTCCTTGCCAGGAAAAGAAGGGAAAAAGCAAAGGTGGACTTGGCAGAGCTGAGCTCGGAAAGCCATATTTAAGGTATTACTGCCTGTTGTGCCTCTGGAGTTCAATCTGTACAAGATTAATGGATTCCTTGAGATGTAGCTTTGTGCCAATTCAAATGTAAAGACACAGAAGTCTCTCTGTAACTTCACCCACCAAATAATAACACTGACAGCCTGTCTTTTGCAAGATGGAGTTAAAGATCATGGACATTTGTTGCTGAAGGTTGCACGGCCAGTACCAAATCTTCATGCATTACAAAGTGAAAACCAATCCCTCATACATGCTGGAGGAGAGGAAGGGTTTTGCAGTCCCTGCAGCATCTCACACGAATGAGAAGGCTGCTGCGACTGCCTTGCCTGGCAGTAAGTCCCACCACTTTGTCACCGGTCATCCTCTCTGTGCATCTGGGCGTGAGGTTTCGGGGACAAGTTTGTCCTTTTCTGCACATCTGACCAGTGCATAACGCAACGGGGCTCTGTACCAGCTATATAATAGGGTGTAACACAAAACCCAGTGCAAAGAGCACAACAGCAAAGGAGGAAATGCCTGGCAGCCTCCACCATCTTCTCTCAGCATGGGCCAACTCATTCCCTTTTATTTTCTAAGGAAAATGACAAGAGGCTCCCCAAAGAAATGAATATCCTTTCATCTTGCTACTGCCACCCGTTAAGATGATTCATTTGACACCTGCTGCTGCCTTATCTGTCTCAGTTCTTGGGGTGAAATACCTCTGGGAACAAGATTAAAAGTCAGCAGTGAAGTTTAAAAACCTCTCCCTAGACTGGAGTGACGTACATTCAGCTGTCTGGCATATGGTGCTGGGTAGGAAGGGGGAATGGAAGATGTCTGGTGGGGGACAGGAAAGCCCCAGGAGCACAAGAGCTGAGCGTGGTGCTCCTTCCCTGGAGGTGATCCCAGTGGAAGTGATGATAAACGTTACCTTGCGCCTTGCTGACTCAATCAGGATTTAGACGCGTGCTCCAGCCCAAAAGGTTAGCTGCATGCTTCGTAGCAGCATTTTGGAGCTACAAATCTGATGTTGAAGTCCACTCATTGAATGGAAAAAGGGAAAGGACTTTGGGATTCAAAATAGTCTTGGAAGTCTTCATGGAGAACCCGCTAGCTGTATCAGACAAGGCACAGGGAGGCTCGCCCTCCCATGGTCAGAAGGATTAGCTCATTTAACATCCTCATCCCAACACACCAGATATGTCACAGAAACAACAATACACTGAGAAGAAGTAGAAACTTTATCACCCTCTCCTCCTGCTCAAGTAGCTAAAGCCTTCAGCACTGGTCATAGGATGTTCAGGTTGGAAGGGACCTGGGAGGATGCCCCACAGCTCTCTGACGCCCCTGCTAATCCCTCACCTTCACACCTTTTACCACCCTCAGCAACACCACGCCAAGCACCAGCAGTTCGAGCTGAGGTTGTCGAGCATCCCCTCCTGCTGATGGGCCAGCTGTGGGTGACAGACCACGGGCTCGGCGAGCAAATGCACTTATGTACACCAAGTAGCTTTGATTTGTCACTAAACATCGGGGAGTACCGGGGATAATTGGCAACCTCATTACATGAGGTTTAACTACTCTCCAGAAACGACAAACTATAATCATCATGTTGGTGCTTGAAATGAATTGTTTGGAGCATTACAATCACCAAGGCCCCTTTTTCCAGTTGGAGCACCCTACAGAGACATGTTTTCAATTTGCAGTAAAGATGAGGAACACAGAAAGCAAAGTAATAAATTAGAGGGAGGTTTACAGCCCAGTCCACCTAGGACAGTGGGATGGGAGAAAGACAAAATTTAGCATTGATCCAAAATACTACTTTCTAACAGCAATGTAGGCAAGTCTCAAATTTGAATAATAATAATAAACAAAACAAAAACAAAAGGCAAGATCTGCAGCTTGCTTGAGGAATAAGGGATGAAGAAAAGAGTGAAGGCAGCAAGAAGAAAATACCTCCTGGAAAGAGGAAGCTTCTGTAATAGGGAGAGAGAAGATGGGAAAAGGCAAGAGGCACTAGAGATAATTCAAGTGAGCTTAATATACGAAAGTTCATAAAATAAATAACAAAAAAAGGTATGAAGGAAAAGGATGACACCCATGTCAAACAGGCTTCTTGGGCAGTGGGTTCCTGTAGTCTATTGTCCTGCCCCCAGCAACAGCAGCAACCTGATGTAGAGCATTTCATGGTCACCTGCCTCCCCTTCCTTACAATTAGGACTTCTCAGCAAGCCTTTTAGGTGTTGGTAAGGAACCAAGGTCTTGGGACCAACAGATCTGGGCCAACGACTCGCCTCTACGGCCACACAGCTGGAGCCCTCTCCAAAAGGTTTTCACTGGGACATGTTAGAGCTGTAAATTTGAAACTCCTTGTGGGACCTGCTAATCCTGCTCAATTCCATGAATGCCCACAGAGGAATACAGGCTGGGACCTGTGCACAGCTGGGAGCTTCTGGCCCAGCACTACCTGTCTGCCCGGAGAGCACTCGTGGGGTCAGGGAGCCAGGACCCAGGGGAGCTCTCTCAAGGTACTCAGTAGATCGGCACAGAGAGCAGGAAGGAACCGAACAGAAGACAAGACAGCTGTCAGCTGTACATCTCAGCTCTCCTACGCTCTTGGAAATGAAGCTGGGTGGAAAGCAAAATGTTTCCAAATTGAGGGAATTTGCAGTTTTGAAATTCATTTAATTCCGCAGTGGGTTTGCTTTTAATTCCTTGTGAATGAGTTTCTATCTCCAAACCTGAAGGATTCCATATCAATTTCAATCCCGTGCCATTTTTTCATATCTCTCGCTAGACAGACGTAATGAATTTCTGGTTTAAATAATTACACAATAAAATGCATTTAGAGCGGAATGCTTCAGGAGAGTTAAAGAAAAAGCCAAGGAAGCATTTTGAAACCAAATTTCATCAGCGCTGACCACTCGAATTCAACAAAAGCGATGTTTTCATAGGAAAAATGGTTCTGACAGAGCATTTCCAAGCACGTCCCGGAGCAGGTGGTGGGTTAGAGGCAGCGTGTTGATGTGGAGCAAGGGGCAGATGCGTGGCAGACATGAGCAGAGGGCACAGGTGCCCTGACAGAGCCGAACGTCATCTCCAGCCCCAAATAGCAGAGAGGTCCCCAGGGCAGAGCAGAGGTGTGAAAGCAGAGCCGTGCCCCCGGGACAGCAAGGACTGCTGCAGCCCATGCCTGAATTGCTTTTGTGGACCACACGAAGAACGCTGGATGAGAACAACCCTGCCAGGCTGCCAGCTGGGAGCAAAGATCAATGGCAGCATTTATCCACCCTCTCCCTGCTATTAATCCTTCGCTTTCCTGTGCGCCCAAACGCTTTTGTGTTGCTTAACTGAAACACTGATCACAGAAAATGGTGCAGCATTCGTTCTCCAGTTTGGTGATGGTTAGCACCTCCCAGGATTGTCCCTGGGCTTTCTTGAGGAAAGCCAGGGGATCAAAGGGACTGCCCTGGGCTCAGCCTCCTTCCCCAGCTCTCTGGGGGCACAGAAGAGCTGCCCCAGCCAGCACATCCTACCTGCAACACGGTGCATGGTTTTCATTGCAAGTTTGAAGTTCTTCTTAAAGATGCTTGGTTTCACACCGTGAAAATACCCCACAAAAAGAAATGCTATGGCTTCCCTAAAGCTGGCTCCTCCTTTCCATTTAGGCCTTGGTAGAGATGAAAAAGACTTTCCAACACTTCGAGAAGGTTGTTCCTGTATTAGTCACAGCTCTTCTGTGTGCTAAGGCTAGAGAAAGCCAAGGAATCTCACCCAGCCTTACGTCTCACTGTCTCTCAGCAAACATTGTAGTGTCTCAGGCATCCTCCCATGTGCCAGACATGCCTTGTCACTAGCTGACAGCCATGACCCAGCTGGGAGCACGTCTCCAAATTACACTACCCCCCTTCTCTCCTGCCACGTCTAGTCACTTGTAGCAGTCACTGCGAGATGTGAATTCTTTTTTTTTTCAACAGCCAAAAAGGACCTTCAGTTTAGCCTCCAAGAATGCCCTGTTGATTCAACATGTTCACACAAAGTCCAGAGGAAGAACTTTTCCTTCCCATAACTAAGCACAAGAGATGGACAATCCCACACCTCCATGCAGGCATGGACTTATGCCCCATACACATCTGTCCAGGACTGAGCTGCAGTGACAACAGATATGAAAAAGGTCTTGGAATTACTGGCCACACAATTCCTGATGAACGTTTCCACCCACAAACCCACGTACAGGTACATTCTCTGCTGTTCAGCTCCACAAATGCATGCAAACCCTAAAGCCCATGATAGGACAGAACTTGTGACTACACGTACACATTTATATTTTTAACCTCTGTATGCAATTATCTCTCCTTTTTAATCCTAAGGAAAAGAATTAACAGGTGTAGCTTTCCCCAAAGGAAACCTTATACAGCCAACAAATGGATTAAGGATATTAGGTCCTACCATGCAGGAATGCACATATATTTTCCAGCTGCTGGCAGAATAATGCATACACACAGCAAGATTCAAGCCATCACCTTAAACACTACTCATCAGAAGTGAGAGAAGCATGTTTGTCTTCCCTTGTGGGGTCTGGTCACCTCCTCCAGGCAGGCACTTCAGCAAATACGACTCCTGACCACGTTCTGACTGCGACAACAGTGCCAAGGGACTTGAAAGGAGATGGCAGCTACCAACACCATGTCATCTGTGACAGCCGCAAAGGCGTGACTAAAAAGGTCGTTCCCTGTCTTATTTGATGCAATGTAAATTGTACTTCAAAGTCCATCTACAAAGAGACTTCTGGAGCTCACTGATCCGAAGTGGGATTTACCTGCAATGAGAAGACTAACGTGGAGGACTGTAGTGCCTCCTGATGCAATCAGTACTTCGAAGCATATGGAAGTGACACTTACACTTCTGTACTTCAACGAGCAATAGATGTTGTGGCACCCCCCCTCTACTGGCCTCTCGGTGTGCAAGAACCTCAGCTTGCTTAGCACCACCCCCAGGCAGAACTGACACCCTTCCTTGCAGCAAGGACGTGCCATATTTTATTCCTTTCTACAAAAATGCAAAAATGTCTAGTGCCCACTCCAAAAACTAAGCAGCCAGAAACAGATGCTCCAGTGAGTTGCCAACAAAAGCCACAGAATCATCCAGATGGACGTACCATTGAAAAAGCCCATTTCCCAAACCTGAGAAAATCCTTGCAACAAGGACAAGAGGATCACAAAATTCATTTTCCTGGCACATTTTCAAACAATGTATTCTTTTACCTTCCTTTCTTTTGAATTTTCTCATCAAGTCAAAGTTTCACATCTTTGACCTTCCCTTAATGAACAACCACATCAACTATTCAAACCATTTTTATATTTAAAGAAAACATTTTTTCCCCAAAGCCTCTTTTTTCCCTTCCCTCATGTACCTCGTTCAACTCCCAATTAGGGTGACTGCACAGGGAGTAAGTGATTTTGTCCTCATTTATCAAAATGTATTAGGCAATAATGAAACCTGCTCTGCCACTGTGACAGAGAGTGGGAAGCAACCACCAGGACTACAGAACCACCCTCTTGGATGAAAGACTTTCTGGTGCAGAGTACGGAAAGGATACAAACCCACACTCCTGCAAAATGCCAGGTCGTTAGCTGGCCTTAATTAGATCCAGGCCCCTTGACATCACTGCAGGACACGATGTAGGGTTTTCTATTCCGAACTGCTTCAAGCTATTTTCTACCCCGCTGCTTTGCTGCCATTTGGGCTGGTATCTCTCTCTTCCCCATCCCAGTTTAAGAGCTGTGTTGGTAAAGCACTTGTTGCCTTGTATCTGGGATTGCAGTAGCCCTGCTGCAGCCCCGGTGCTGAGAGCTCCCCATCCCTTTGAAGCAGCCGTGCAGGCTCGCTCTCCGTTTCAGGAGGCAGAGGGAAGCAGGACAGTAGACTGGAGAGAAGTTCACAAACTGCTTAGGCAACTGCATTCCCCTTCATTTTTATCAACCCTACAGGACTATCACGGATTTCAGAAGCTTTGTAGTTTAAAAAAAAATAAATCTTTCAAGTGGAACAAAGTCTCTCTTTAAAACGAGGACAATGCCAGAGATAATTAGAAGCTAGGGACTGAAATCTCAGGACACTAGGTTTGTATTTTTTTTTCTGGGTAGAGGTAGGTAGCCCGAATCAGAGACCAATTATAAATCCCGCCAGATGCTAGTCTGTCGCTGACTCTCACAGAGAACGTGACAAGAGGGCAGTGCCTCACCTCGCAGCTGCTGGAAGCAGGTCGTGCTGTTCTCCGTGTCCAGCGGGTGCCGCAGGACCCCGTTGCTCGGCTTGGCCCTCTCGTAGTCCCTCTCGGGAAGCATGGCCTGCTCGCTCTCCCCGGCGTGCTCCGGCCGCGGGGGCAAGGACTGTGGGAACCCAAACATCGGCAGGGACGAGAAGAAGAGTAAGGCACCGCAGAGCAGGAAGCCTCCCCACCACGCACCGATCCACCGAGGGTCGTCCGGAGTGATGTCCAGCTTACCTGCAAGAGGGCACAGGTGTAAGTGGCAGGGCTGCGTGGAGGGAACTCAAGGGGTTAATGGTCCTGTAGGTTAGAAATCAATTTTTGGGGGCTCTGTTGGCTGGTGAGGGGCTACAGATCATCCCACACCCCTCTCCTGTGAGCCACCAGCACATACGGACCTTCTCCTGTAAGAGGTCCTTAGGATAAGCAACCCTTCACTTGTCTATCCTGATGGCATGTCCAGCTTCTGCAGCACCCTGAAATCAGGGCTTCTCTCCAATGTCTTCGGCCCTGCCAGCTCCAGGATGCTGCTGTGTACAAACCAGTGTCACCTCTGCTGGCACCAAGGTTTTGGGCATCACCAGCCCAGTGTGTCAAACGTGCAGAGGGAAATAAACCCTCAGTGGCTTCTCCAAAAGCTGGCAGCTGCGGACATGGTCTGTGAGGGAAATGGTTGATGGATAAGGGACATTTGGGCTTTTTGGGCACCTGTGACTGTAAGGAGGGTGAAACAATCCTAAAAACTGGGAGAGAAACCCACTCACTGCAGCAAATTGGCCCAGAAATGTGGAGATATCAAAAAAGGAAGAAAAGCAGAGTAAAAAACGAGTATCCTACGGGCTGCCACTCAGCAGAGATAAGGAAAAGGAAGGCACTGGAGTCAATTCGGGGGAATAAAAATAAGCAGCAGGAGAGAAGAAATTGTATTCCCAACAGCAACCTCGCTGCCACAGCCACTAAGTGTGCTGGCGGAGGGTGCCCAGCACTGGGAGCTGGGTCCTGGGAGAGACTGGGCCCCACGTGGCTGGAGGAACAAGCTGCCCCATCATGATGTCTGTCTGGTTACAGCCACTCTGAAAAATCCGTCTCAAGTGAGGCAATCAAGTTGTCTCTCTCGCAGAGACAGAAGGAAACTCTTTTCTCCTTAGGGAAAATAACACGCAGCTCTCAAATATATATAAAGTTTGAAATATAGTGTTCTGGGAGGATTGAATTCTTCGGCTGTTATTTCCTCCTGCCTGAAGTGCATTTTTTCAGGCTCTTGGGAACACAGCCACAAGAAGAGCCATATAAACAAAGGTCTTCCTCACATCCCCATCCTATAACAAGCCCTGCACGGCAGGCAGTGCAGCAGCTGCCCTGGCACCCTACACCTCTGGTCTGGAACAGGGAGCGGGATCGGGCTCGCCTCCTGGAGCTCAGTCTCCTTGCACTGGCCCGAGCTGCAAGGCAGAGCCAGCTGAAGGCCGAATCGTTTTCTGGTAATAAAAGAGACCGTGGCCATGTGTGCCCCAGACTTCAACAAAGGACCATGGCCAAAGGCAGCTGGACCTGCCCCTGGAAAGTGCTGTACCCTCCCTGTACCCTGATGGGCCCTATAACTTTTCACCAGCATCTTGCACTGATAGTACCAACAGCAGGTGTTCAAAAAGTGCACAAGACTCAAGCCAACGTATTCCTGGTGTTACTCCTGCTTCTTGCAGTTTGTGGCTTACGGACTTTATAAGATAGATTTGGTGGCTTTTCCATTTGTTCTTCTATAATCTCATGCAGTTGTCTTTCAACCCACTTGCAAACTTTTAATGCTCTGTGGTGAGGAGTTCCACAGCTTCACCTACTGGACAAGGAATGTCTTCTTCTGCATATTCGTATTTCAGAGGGAATTATACTTAATGATCAAATGCGTAGCAGGATTCAAGCAAGCTCCTCTGCCTACAGAATCATATGAGGCTTTGGCATAGGTGTGCAAGGTGTAAGAAGGGGCCATGCCTCTCTGACCAAGCCATAGCTAAAAGTTTCAGCCATCCAAAAACTAAAAGACTTCTGCTCATTTCGTATTATTAAGATTTCTTCACCTGCCACATACATGTAAGACCAAGAAAGGCCAGCAGCACTTTTCCAGATTCGCACAATTCTTTTCTGACCGCTGCAAGGCTAAACTTCATCCAAACGCATCCTGTGAAGATGTATTTGCAATATCATAAAACTGGAGCACACCCTCACAGGTGACAACACAAAGTCTTAGGTTTGCAGCCTACAGCCAGAGGGCTTGGGGAGCAGTGGAGAAAAGCCTGTTACACATTGCCCTCTAATGGCAAAGAGGGCACAGTGCAGGTAGCAATACAAGAATTTACACGTTTTTCTTAACGAATAAAAAGACAATTTGCCAACGATTTAACCCAAGAGCAGAGTCAAGGTGAGCAATAATTAACACTGCTTTGGGAAAAAACAACAATGTTCTGAGACTGAACTTGGTCATTTTCAGACAGTGCTGGTGTGGGTCTGATGGGTGGGCATCCCCCAGAGTGCCTGGATGTTCCAGGTGGCAGCTCTCCAAGGTTCATGCCCTGCTCTGGACACAGCCCCCCTAGCATGACTCCACCCATGCTGCCCTGTGTGCTCTGCCACTGTGATATTTTGATCTTTTAGCCACTACAAACCTGTTGCTTATGGGGATGAAGTTGAAAATAGTTGAATTCTAGTCAAAAAATAAATAAAAAACCAAAAACCTCTAAAAATGATATACATACATAAGGGGCACTCAAGATGAAATGAGAAGCAGCGTCCTACTTGCACGCATCAATGTTGTCACGCTGATACATCAATACACTTGATTTTAAACAAATCCCCTTTCTCCTTACTTGTGTCAATGAAGACAGCATCCACGTAGATTTTGGTACAGAAGGAGCCCAAGATAAATCCACAGGCTGGCCCAAATACCAGCATCGTAAACAGGATCCCTACAAGGAGAGAGAAAATAGAAAATTAGTATTTGGCTCAGATTATTCCTTGCAAGTCGTTCTGCTTGGCTCCTACGAGACGGCATTGCCCTACTAACACCAAATAGATACAGATATGTCTCTGTGTCGAGTGCTTCAGACAAAAGGGCACCCTAATGCTTTTTGCTTTTCCACAGCCTTTCAGGAAAAAGAATAGATGAAGCTGTGATAATGCTGAAGGATTTCTATTGAGCTGGGAAGACTGTGGCCATACACTGTGCTCTGGTTGTCTGGCCACTCTGAAGAATGTCTTACTCGAGGTAAAGCGGACCCGTATTCTCTCCACAATGAAGGGACTTTTGCTACCCCCAGCTAAATCTGGGATATTTGCAGAATTTAGATCCAACGAATCTATGAAATCGTGAGTTGTCACAGACTGCTGGATGAAGTCCCTTTAGAGAGGTAGGAGCCCCCATTCAAACCCGTGAAAGCCTTCTCCCTAGCATGTATCACGTAGCAAATATTCCCTGAGACACACGGCTACTCAGACCTCTCCTGCAGACTCACTCTTCCTGCAAAACCTGCAGGAAATTGCCAAAGCAATGCCAGGCAGAGAGTTCTTGTGAGACGACGACTTACTTCTTTAATACAATATTTAGAACCATTTATTCCCACTCCCATTTTGGCCCTGCAGCAGGCACGCCGCAGGCACGCCGCCAGCTCTCAGCCATCCCGGGCGGAACGGCAGCGGGACGCGAGGATAATCCAGAGACAGCAGCAGCAGAGATAACACAAAGCAGTTGTAAATTAGACAACGGGAGCATATTTAGCGCCTTCACGTGGGACGGACAAACAACAACAAGTCCCTGCGGAGCCTTGTAAGAGGCTTTCTGAAGGAATCACCGGCAAGGCTGAACAGCACGGAGAGGAGCTGCGTGTGCGGTGAGGACAGCATGGCCAGGGACGTGTTGGCCTGTGGTGGTAAGGCCATGCCTTGATCCCCTAGGACCCGTAAAGCCTCCCCTGGGAGACCCCAGGTGCTGTGAAGCACCTTGTGGGATGTGAAGGAGAGCAGGGGAAGGGCTTTCTGCCCTGTGCCCACCCAGCACCATCGCCCTCTTTCCCGGGGCTACAAAACTTCCCGTGGCACTTTATAAAACATCCACGGCGCATTTTTTTGGTCACTAGATGGCATCGGTGTCTGTCACTCGCCCACCAGCAGCGCTGGCACTGAGGTTGTAGTGGAAGAGTTTAGTTTTAACAGAGTTATCCGGCAGGGGAACAGCCACGGCTGTTACCCTGATGGCACTCCGGCAATTCAACCCCTGTTGGGCTGAAGAGGGACAGAGATTTGTCTGGGGATGGTTTCCAAACCACAGGCAGAGCTGTCAGAGCATGTGGATGTAAGTTAAAACACTACCAAAATGTGTTTCATGGGGCAATAGGTGAGACAAACACACACACAAACACAAAATCCTTCAAAATAAACAAACAAAAACTGGGGAATACCTTCCCTTTTTCCAAAGCAGAAAGAAGCAGAGGCCTTTTGCCTGTGATCCATCAGCAGCAGAGAGATGCAAGCACGGGCAGTGAGCTCAAACAAAAAGCCGACTGCAGGAGAGCTGCCAGATGCAGGCACACACACACGTCTGTGCCCCTTTTCCCAAGGCTCCCCCTGCAATGGGTGAATGCTGCTCCTCCTCGAGCAATTTGTATTGCACAGCAAACAGCCCCTTCAAAACAGAGCCATGTCCTCAGTTCTCAAAGCACCACCTTTTATATCCTGGCAGCTGAAATCCAGAAGGCATCACTCCGAAATGTTCTCGCTAGAGGGCAATGTGGGATAGGGCAGGGAGCTGAGGAGCTGAGACCTTACAGTAAGGTATTAAATTAACATTCACCTCTAGGGTAGGTGCAGGAAATGCTTGTGTTAATTGTGTTTTTACTTTTTCTACATTTTGTCCTAAAAGCAGGTAAACAGCAGACTCTCCCCATGCCCTTTTTGCTATCCTCTTTCAAGATACCAACAAAACCCTTTGACTGCAGAATTTTACACTTTGTCTCACAAATTGAACAGATCCTGAAAAAAAACAAGGCATGGGCTGTCACGATCGATAGCCTGGGGCCTGGAGGGAGCTGGACGATGTTCAAGGGTCGGCAGAACACACCACTGGGCACAAGAAGTAGGCACTGAGGTAATGTGGATCCTACCTGTGGTTGAACATGTACGTGGAATTCAGCGCTCGAGAGGAAATTACCCAAATTAGAATTAGCTTAAGACATCCTTCCTCTTCCGAGAAATTCTGCATGATTGCTCATCACCACTGTTATTAGGAAAACACTTTCCATGTCATCTGCCTGACCACACAACCATGAAGCTGCTTCGTTAGAGAAGCTCGAGTAAAACCTCTTCTCCCAGCCCTGGGGTTGCTGCTAAGGATGAAGATGTCTTAAGCTTGTGGATGGCTTTAACACCACTTGCTAGGGCTTTTCCCATCTTTCCCTCTAACTTTTTATTCAATCAGCCTGATTCAACACAGGTGGATGCTAAAGAGCACCAATACCAGGAGCAAACAGATCCAAGATCTAATCCTGGCTCCATTACAGCCTCTTGCAGAAATCCCACTGATGGTAACAAAGCTGGCCATCAGTGCGGGATACTCCAGCCTCTTCCCTTTCATTCGTAGCTTAAAATTCATTTCCATCGCTCAGAGCTGCACATTTGGTAACAAACATAACCGAGAGAAGGGAAAACAAAGCGAGAAGTGCCAGATCCAGCAGTGCTCTGCAAATACACACCTCCTGCTCTGCACAGCAGGCTGCCCTTCTTTCAGGGTGGCTGTGCTTCATCCTGCACCCAACATTGCAAGGAGGAGCAGGGCATGTTCCCAGGGTAGCACTATACAAACCACTGGAAAGAAAGATGAGAAAGGTTTCTCCCTTGTGCAGTTTGGTGGGTTTTTAATTTTTTAGTTTATTTTTTTAATTTTAATTCTTTCCAGATTATGACAATTCTTAAAAATGCTAAAGAGCTGAGGATTGAAACTAACAAACTTGCTTTGGGACAATTCAAAGTTTCCTTTGGTAATTCAAAAATACTTAATTACATCTTGGTCCTTTTAAAAGCACAATTATATTTTATTTTGAAAAAGCTCCTCATTTTTAGCTTTCTTGTTCTATCCCTTTCTGCCACTCCCATTGCCCTTGGAAAAGTCAGGCTGAAAAAAAAAAAGGAAAGAAAACCAGGCTGGACCGAGGAATTAGAATAATTTTCCTCCCCCTTTTTATCTAATGGAACAATTTGCCAAATTCTACTTTGTCCTGTCAACTACCAGACATTTTCCAGGGGCTGAGGAAAGGGCAGGGACAGAGGGAAGAATTTGATCTGACATTTCGTGATGGGACTTTATCACTTCTTAGTGAATAAGGCCCAGGACTGCTAATGCAGTTCTCCATTAGAGCAAAAGGAGAGAGCAACAGCAGGTGCGGCTACATCTGTGGAAAGAGATGTGCACAGAGATGCTCCATCAGTCATGCAGAGTTACAAGTTACAAAGCCAGGGATAAGGGAAGTCAATATTTCAGTAATAAGGAGCTATCCCCTGGCGATCCAGGTTGCTTTCCAGCAGCAGTAGGATCCCCAAACACTACCAAACTCTTGCTGTCCGCATCAAGTCGATCTCTGTAAAGAATTACTTGGGGACAGTGACTCCCAGCAGAAAACTCCTGGCTGGAAATAAGACATTGAAGGAGATGCAGCAAGACTTGCCAGCCACGGGTTAGGAAAAAAATGCATGTTTTTTTTTCTCTCTCTTTTTTTTTTTTTTTAACATGAAACCCTGAAGCAAAATGGTCAGAACTCTGGGTATGGGTTTCTTTTATAAAAGAACTAAAGTAGTTTGTGATGGGATTTAGTGACTAGTGGTAGAGATGTTGGAAGTGGAGGTAGAAAGTGAAGTAGCCTTGTTAGCTGTCATCTTGTCCCATCTCTCATTCCTTTTAAGCCCGGATATGAAGTGCTGCCATTATCTGCCACGTGCTTTGCCCAGTAACAGACCATGTAGCGATGACTAACAGCAGGATACGTGTTTCTGCCTTACTCCACACAACATTTAGATACGAGCTAAAGCTTGCTTCAAGAACATACGCAAATCCAGCACGTTAGCTTCAAAGAACCTGACCCAGAGCAGATGCTAAAACAAGATTTATCCCCAAGGCAGCCAAAGGCTTCTGTCCGTCTCCACCTTGCTATCAAACTGGTACAAAACTCAAATCTCCCAGCCACAAGTCAGCACCACTTCCAGGTTACATGTCGGCTCTGGGTTTGCCCAGCCAGCAAAGTGTGGCTAAAGCAGCTCTGTGCACCATGCAAACAGCCTGAGCCCAAGGGCTGTCAACCTTCCCGGCCTTACAAAGCTGCAGGCTGAAATGCAGTTGAGAAGCACTCACTTTGGAGAACCAGGGGACAGGAAAAAGGTTGGGAGGTGATGCTGTGAAATGACAACCTTTCCCCAGCACGCCCAGCTGTAGGATGTAGCTGAATTACAGCGTCTGTTGTCCCCTCAATTCTTTTCAAAGCCCTCCTGTCAGAAGAGCCCTGCTGTCAGTCCCAAGAGCCAGTGTCAGCAAGAGGAGTCATGCTTCAACCGTTCCCAAAGCGAGGATTCTATTTAGTGCTGAGAGGAAGGACATTTGTTCGTGATGCACTCTGGAAGAGCTCGGTTGCGAAGTCCCTGTGCAGAGCAACTCTCTGCCAACTGAGCCCCTGGAAATCACTACGAGAACTGCCTCCGGGGTGCTGTAATCACCTTGGAAGTTTGCTTGAGTCAACCAAATGCTGCTGAAAATGCTGCTTCCTATTTCCACAGCTGGTATGGGCTGGATCCAAGGTGCGTGTGCAGACACTGCACTGCTCCACTCCTCTCCTCCCAGGTCGGTAGGCAGTCAAGCTGGATGTCTTTGAGCACCAGGGAGTTAAATCACCTCTTTGACGTGCCTTGAAATGGTGGCAAAGCAGTGGTGCTTCCAAACCGATCCATAAAGCCAGCAGAGCCTGGATGGCTCAGCCCCCTCACCCCCCAGGAACAGCTGCTCTGTCGAGGAACGGGGTTTCGAGGGAAGCACGCAGCCTTTGGACAAAAATCAAAATGTACAAGCGTGATTTTTGACTCCACCAAACTCCTTCACAACCGTTCGCCTCGCTGTGCAAATCACTCGGACACGAAGTGGGCAAAACAAGCTCAGTTTGAGGGATGCGGGAAGCTCCCTCCGCTGCAGAGCCGGTGTCCTCACAGCACCCAGTAACTGCATCCCCGGGGGAGCGAGCAGCGCAACGCGATCTCCATTGAAGACGACAGTGACCAGATGGCTCAGCGACAGTCACCAAGTGGACATAGGGGGCAGGCAGAGGAGGGCAGGGCACACACACACACACTATTGCTGCCGTGGCCCTGCGGGTGCTGGTGACACGAGGAGGTGTCGCGCTGCAGGTGGTGGCCCCGGCCAGCTGCCGCGGCCTCCTGCCCTCTGCAGGAGCGAGCTCTGTCTGAAGCACAGAGGGAATAGTTTTGCAGAGCACGAGATAATCGCAAAACCCTGCTTGTCCCACATTTCCCGGCTGCGTGGAGGACGGGGCAGGCCCCTGAGAAGGGATTACGGGAGCACAGCTCGTGTGCTGTCTTTAAAGGGACACCGCTGCCCTGGTGATGGCAGGCAACACTGGGCCAGCTGCAAAAGCTGCATCCCCCTGAGCACGAATTAATGGCCCTCAAGTGCTTTGAGATGGGCTTTGCTGTGGGCAGAGCTACCATCACTTTCAGTGGGCTTTCTGTCACTTCCATCAGCTGTTGTAACCTCAAAAACACACACTGTGGGTACGGGGTCGGCTGTGTCCTAACCAGATGGCTTCTTCCTGCGGGCACCGCAGCCACCGTGGTGCAAAGATGCCTGCAGCAACACCCTCAGCCTTTCCTTTTCTTCCCTGCTTTCCTGGGGACACCTTTCCTCGTTTACCATGGACAAACACCATTTTTCCTGCCACTCAGCTCCTGGTGTGCACCAGCGGCCGCCCACCTCCTTCTCAGGCCTGCTCCCTGGCCCCGCTGTGGCCTCATGGAGGAAACGTGACCGGCGGTGTTTGGATCTGTTCGGCTTCCTCGCTGCGGCCACTGAGGCAAAGGGAAGGCTCAGACAATCCTGGCAGATGTTTCCAAGAGCCTGCAGCTGATGAGGGGCAACTTTGGATAACTCACTTTAACGTCAAGGCTGTTCTGATAGGGATCAGAGCGGATCCAGCCCACTATTGGTATCAGACGAAATGGGGAGGGGGAGAAGCCAGCTCTCTCTGTGTAGGAGCACACAGATTTTTTTATTAGCTTTGTCCCCAGCCTTCATGGGCTCAAAACTAGTAGCTCCTCAGCTGTGGGCATCTCTTGAGGGCTGCTCAGTGATGCCTGTGACTGGGAGAGATGTCCTGGTGCTGCCGAGGTTCCCAACAGCCTGAACTCCCTGCTCAGCCCTGGCCTTTGATGGACTTCTCCCATTTCTGTGGGGCTGCTTGCGATGGGAACCCCTTGCAGGGGTTCAGTATTTGAGTGCCCTGCTTTTAGCCAGTGAAGTAAGTAATTGCCTAGTTTGAAAATCAGACAGCTTTGGACATCTTCTGTCAGCTTCGTCCCCTCCTCTCCTATCAAAGCTTTCTTCTTTCCAGCAATTTACCAAATCACTGCCTGGTGAGGAAGGCAGCCTGTAAAATCAGCTCCAGCTTCACAAGGATTTTTATTTTAATGCAAGCTACTCACCGCTTTATGGAAATGCTGCGGAATGACTTATTTGCCCCTGTATTTAATAAGCCTTAATGGCTGTATTTAAAGCTGGCCGGAGTTTTCCTTTACTTGTCAAGAGGCAGGGAAAAGTGCATCTGTGCTACAAGCATAACAAACTTCTAATGTGATCCTTCCAGAGCTGCAGAGAGCTCATAGTGGCCTTCCTCACCTGCTGTAAAACACTGCTTAACTCCTCAGCACGGCCCTTTGTTCTGGCCTATATTTAGCATTCAGATGTTAATCCCTAAAGAGGTTGCTAGGACGTGAAGGTACATTACAGAGGTTTCTCCCCAGACTACCAGTGTCCCTTGAAATATCGATTTCCAACAGAATTCAGGATTTCTTCGAGGAGATGTCTGCTGCCTTTGAGATGGAATCTCATTCCTATAAGCAGGTATTTTGCCAGGTGAACTACCCTGCATTTTCAATCATCACCAAACCTGAAGCTTGTTTTATCAGCAAATTCCTGTCCCCAGCACTATCAAGGCTCCATCTGAAAGGATCAATGTCATACGGCCAGCTGACAGTCCCTGGGGATCCCGACACACACACACGATGTTTGCAGAGCGGCACAAAAAAGTGGTTGGACCTCTGCATTAGGAGCACAAGCTCGGAGCCCAGCCCTGAATTTTCCATCATAACGTGGAGCACTTCTGCCTGCTCAAAACCCCTATTTGCTGGCTTCTGCTCCTCATTCTGATAAACACAGAAGTAACAAAAAGCCAAGCAAATAAACAAAAACCAGCCCAGATCCCTATTCTATTTGTTCTGGCCTTTGGGTCGTTGGTTTGCCCAGCTACTGAAACAGGATCACCACCAAGATTGCAGAGGAAAAAACACTGCAAGGACAAAAGCTCTGCAATCCCCAAAATTCATTTGCTTGCAAAATAGAAATTAAATAGTCAGGCTGTGAGCTCTGAAAGGAAAACTATGGGGATGCTCCCACTACAAAGTCTTAGGATTACTTCAGTCCCTACCAGCTGGCACTGGGTGCTAACTATTCCCCTCTCCTGAGCAGTTTTCCTCCTTAGGCAGCGGAGGGACTGCTTGCTGCGATTCTTCCCTTGCTGATGGGAAGCTGGAAAAGAAATTTGCTTATGCTAATCAATCCCTGGCACGCCTCACACCAGACACTAATCCACGAGCAATCTCCATCAGTCTCTGCATATTTAACTAAGGCAGCGAACACTCGTGGAGGATTATGAACGCAGTGCTATTGTTGTAGCGGTGTTTTCCTACCTAAGCAGCAATTGCTCAGACACCCTGTCTCCTAATATTTACATCCACTGCACACGCAGGCAACCTGCAGAATCACTGGAGTCCATGCTGGACCTGGCCAGACCCTGCACCGTGATTTAATAGATGTCCCTGCACTGTACAATGCTGGCTCCATTACCCTCTGTCAAAATGCTTATGTTCATGGGGGTTATTTATAAAGTACCATCCTTGAAGGTATAAATACTGCCTTATGCTCGTAAAACGTGCGCTTCTTCCTCCAAACTACTCACAGGTAGTCTGCATGTGCATTGCCAGAGATTACAGACTGGGGGCTGGCTTGAGCAAGCCTTTTGAAAAGGCTTTTGGTGGCCCAATTTTCCATCTCCTTCTGCCAGAATCAAACCCACACTGAGTCCACTCAGATGCATCACTGACTTCAGTACTCCTGCTCTCCCAGTGCAAAAAAGACAATGCTAAGCACTCTTTAGCATCTCTGAAGTGTAAGGAGAAGTCAGCTGCTCCACCCACCAAGCTGGCTCCGTTCTTGTCCCCGAAATTTGCTCCTCACCACATGTTCAGAAGAAGCCAACTCAGCTGAAGCGGGTGTGAGGATGTATCTAACTATAGCACACACATCCACGGCCAGCTCTGCACCCCGTGCACCATCCCCAGACGCAGATTCCACACCTTTGACGTACCGTGCAAACACGCCAGCCGCAGCCGTGGGCTCGAATGAAAGATTTCCACATTTCAAGCAAGTTTCGCTGTGCTAATTACCTTGGGAAGCAGCCACCAAATAGACTCCGAAAGAAGTGTGCTTGGATGCCAAGTACACTCTGAAGGGTTTAAGTCACATGCCTTGGAGCTGTGTTCATCTCCTCCCAGCCGTTAAACACAAACACCTGCTTCACCAAATCTGTGGTGCTGCTTTAGCTAAAGAAGGCCAGATTTCCTCGTGTTATTTCACAGGAACTGTGCCAGCAGGAGGTTAGAATGGAAACGCACTTCCAGGGCACATTTCCCTCTCTACAGGGCTGTAATTCTCTGAGTTTGCTGACTGATTTCTCATTTAACACCAAGTGGTTTTGATCCTACGTAGGGATACATTAGGAAACTGCACAGTGTCCTTCCCATCCCTCGCTGCCCTGCTGGGGCAAGCTGTCTAACCCACCTGTGGGCACAGCCTGTGTTTGTGACATGGGGACGTGGCTCCGGGATGTTTTTATCTCCATCACTTGAATTCCATAAAAGCCAGCACCTCTTATCCTCCTTACTCATTAGAATACGCTAGGAAAAAAATAAAAACCAAGATCACACCACTGAGAGTCACACACTGAGAGCAAATCTCTGAGCCTGAAAAATCTGAATTTTGGCATTTGTCAGTTTGGAGGTTGGCACAACACCTCCTTCCTTTTTTATTTATTTTTTTTAAGCTGTGCACAGAGTTCAGCACAGATACATCAGTTGGAGGATAAGGCTGCCAAGACTGCCTTCCTCCCACTTTCACCTTCGGCTTTGGGGTATCCCTTCTCATCCCACACACCTTAGATGAGAAAACAGCAAGTCGGCCTTTCTAGCTGACGCTTTATGTCAATACTGACAGCTTGCTGCTTTCCTAAGCAATGATGCAGTCAGGAAGAAAAGTTCAGCTCCATTTCTTCCCTATTGGATCTATTCTGTGCCAACCTCCCTGTTTGAAAGGCTTTTCCCTGCAAAAGTCCCCAGTCTTCCTTCCTATGCTGCACGACTTGAAGGCAGAAGGGCAAGCACGGGTAAGCCCCAAACCCCTGCAGCAAGGAGAGGCCTGGGAATCACCTACAAGGGAGCTGCTGGGAATGCAGAGCTGATAACAGTTATCAGTACCAGCCATTTAAGAAAGGCTGCGCTTTTCTCTGCAAAGTAGATTTAATCGGCTCCAGTAATGGCTGAGCCATCAGGAAGGAAAGGAAATTAAAAACAAAACTTCTGTTGTTCTGCTTCCTCACATTGTGAATGCCAGCAGAAAAAGTATTTGCTCCTGACAATAGTCATTCTTTGCACGGACCCAAACCTCGCTGAAGTTTATAGGAACTCTCCCCCTGACCTCAGCTGGCTTTGGATCAAATCCATCGTTCACTCGATGGGGAGGAAGGATGGCCAGGCACTTTGGGTGCCCCGGGCACTCCTGCTAGGGAGCAGCCGTGGCTGATGGCAGGTAGTGGTTGGGATCCTGGTGCCTCTTTCCACCCACCGCCAGCCTTTGAGGTCCCTCGTCACAGAAGGAGCACATCCATGGATGTTACCACGTGCCACGTGCTGCCGTGGCTCCAGACGTGTTTGCTGCATGGCAGCCTCACTTCCCAACCGGCTCTGGACAAGCTGCTCAGCAGGAGGAATTTGGGAAACCTTAAAGGTGTACTGTTTGTTAGGATCGGGAGCATCGCTGGGAAATTTAATTTGCCATGTCTGAAGCAGAAGAAATGCAATCGAAAGCCTGAAGCTAGACATGTGCTAATCAGGGCATCTTACGGAGATGTTCAGGAATAAATACGAGAGGAGGCTGGGACAGCACCGTGCTCCCATGGACCACTTCAGAGCAGGGGGTGCCCTGGTCAGTCAGCCCCCTCCAAGCACCCCCTGCTCACCCCGGAAAAGTCCGAGGGATGCCAGATGCCAGGCTGCTCAGGGGGAGGGGGAGGCTGGCTGGCTGCAGGATAATCCCCCAATCTAAGATTACTTTCAATATAATTTCTGGCAGTCCCTAGCAGCTCGGTTGTGTTATAAGCACAAACCCTGGGGGCTGGAGCCAGAGGACTGCTCCTGCAGGGTGCATCCCCCAGCGTTTCATCCCTAGGGACCCCCATCCAGAGCACACCCTTCCCTCCACGTCCCCAAACTGCAGGGCACAGACTTTTTGCTGAGGCTTCTTACAAAGACAGAAGCCACAAAGAGCTGCAAAGTTCCCCCGTGCTGCTTTCGTGAGAATATTTTCCTTTGTGCCAAGGAGGACCCTGTCCCTGATGAGTCTCTCTCTCCCCAGGGGACAGAACAGCTGCTGCTATCATTAAGGGCTTGTCTCCCTTAATTAAGCACCCACAAC
Organism: Netta rufina; assembly: GCF_964035555.1. Taxonomy (NCBI): domain Eukaryota; kingdom Metazoa; phylum Chordata; class Aves; order Anseriformes; family Anatidae; genus Netta; species Netta rufina. Next base: position 16,240,241 of record NC_140134.1, on the reverse strand, counting down.
CGAAGCACAAAGCTGAAAACAAAGCCCTTTTCCAGCCCTCCAGGAGCACTAGGAGGGATGTCCTGGACAAAGACAGCAAGAGGAACAATTCTCTCCCACAGTAAACCTTTCAAATTGGGAGGTGAATTAAAAGCACCTGAACATCCCATTTAAAGGTAAACGCACCAGGAGCCAGGTAAAGGTGTTCAGTGGGAGGTTGCCCCACCTGTGAGGGAAGTAACCACACTGGGCCATGTAGGATCATCCTCCCATGAATGCAGGAAGGTGTGTGTAGCCTTGTTTCCAAAACAGGACCTCCACAGGTGTCCCCATGCAGCTCTCTGTGCTCAGGGACCTCTTGGGAGCTGCTGTGGCTCTGCCCAGCCTCAGCTGTTACCTTCCTGGCAGTGACACCTCGCTGATAAATGTCCGATTCCCACGTTGTATGGGGATGACCACCTCTGGACTTGTTACTCATTGAGGAGGTTCATGCTTTCAGGAGGGCGGAGGTAGAGTTTGCCTTTCTTTAGAATTAAATTTTAAATTAATACAAGCTCCTTAATTCCAGCACCATTTGCTTCATGCTGGTTTTCTTTACAAGCATCCCTTCGCCCTGGTTAGGCAACAAACAGGTTGCACTCGACCAAGTAATAGGTTTAACTCGACCAAGGTGTGCAGCTTGTTGCCACCTATCTGTTGCAAGTTCTGCCAGCCAAATTGTGCCAGTGTTGGCATTTCCAAGCCCAGTCCCACAGAGCGATCCAGGTTAGGAAACCCACGCTATTAAACTACCCCAGCTGAGGAACTGCCAAAGGGCAAAAACAACAGACAGCTGGAAATGGTGATTTCCAGAGCAGCAAATAGAGGCATTTTTAAAAAATATTCTCATTTCATAAGGTTTATCTTTATTTGAAAGTCCTGGTAAGAGAAGTAAGTCCATCAAAGGCTTCCTGACCAACGTGCCACTGGAAAAATACAGCGGGTGAAGTCAGGAGGCTTCATGAAATTACGGCTGCTCGTCCTTAATTTCATTTTTGGGAAGGGAAATAAGGACAGGATTTTGAAAATTCCCTTTCTCAGAATTTCAAAATGAAACACTACTTCTGGTCTTGAAAAAACATTGTCAACTTTATGCGATAGATTTCATACTGCGGGATATGCGGCCACATAAAACTACGAAGTGGTAATAAAAACACTGACCTCGCAGACATTTTGTCCTCAAAATATGCCGTTGTGGAAAATTTCACCAGTTGCCCTTTTTCCTCCACGAAGAGGCATGAAGACACATTTCACGAAAACCTCGCAGGGAAGGGAGCCACCAGCTGAAAGGGAGCACGGCCCTGCGGAGAGCCGGCCCCGCAGGACGGCACTTGGCTGGCCAGCAGGAGCTGCCACATGTTTCAGCTGCTGTGGCTTTGGATGAGGATCTACTTTTATTATTTCTGGCAGGGTTTGTCCTATTCTTTAGGACAGTAATTACATTTTCCAGGGCAGGCTTGCTGCCAGAGCTCAGAGTGACGACCAACAGGCCCTTTTTAACCACCTGCTATGGTTCCAGCCTTGATTAGTTATTAAAGTGCTGCTGAAACCCACAGCATCAGTCGCCCTTTCTGGTTGTGTTGCCAGCCTGACTCCAGGGAGAGGTAGGCTTGAAAGGAGAACGGGGAAATACCGTAAGCAAAGATGGATTTGAAAGAACTGGAAGAGGAGAGGTTTCCTGCAGAGGTCCTTAACGTTGTCAATGTTCAGGCAGCACCAGCCTTGTCCCCACTTCCCACATAAACCAGGATCGAGCATCTTTGATAAGGTAAAACCCACCTCTGATAAGCAAACCCAATGCAAACGTTTAGCCAAAAAATGAAACAAAACTTCTCATAGGAGTCTGGGGTCTCTTTACCTGCCAAGTATCCCATTTTCTTCATGTTCGTCTCCCATTTTCTTCATGTGCTCCAGCTGGCTTTGGGGAACGTGACAGGCTTGAAAACACTGGGATTGTGCGCGTCCTGTCTGCCTGCTCCCTAAATATACTGCCTTCATGGCCTCGTGTCTGACAGACTGCAAGGACCTTAAAGATACTCATTCTTGTCACTCGTGCATCTGTGGCCATGGAGAGCAGCTATAACTCCGTGGCCAAAGGTCAGGCAGGAACAGCCCGGCCGCAGGCTCTATTTGTAGGTGTTGCAGATGCTCATTACATGGTATCACAGCGATCCCAAAGCGCAGCCACGGGTGCATCTGTGGCTGGGAGGATGCAGCGAGTGTGCCTTGGCAGGGGAGCAGTCCTTTCAGCCCAACCAAAGCCTCTCATTTCCTCCGTCTTCTAATTTCCACCCTCTAATTTCTCCCATCTCCTCGCTCCCAAAAAAGAAATGACAGTTCCTGCCATGGTAAACCCCGAGCAGGGGGGCAGGCCTTGCACGAGGAAGAATCGGGCTCCCTTCTGCCTAAGTAAGAGGCTCCTGCTACTGCACATCACACACGTTGGGTATTTTCTTCATTAAATAAGTGAGAGAAGGGAAAAAAACAGAGGACTGAGGCACCAATGACCAAGGACATTTCCAAGATTTTATGGACCCTGGATTTTAATCTTACCTCTTTTTTCAGCACTGTTATCAAGAAATGCCCTGTTACACACAGACCACACTAACTCCTTTAGTCTTTGAGGGATCCGTTCTCATAGTTTGTGCACTCACCCGGTGAACTCTCTGTCCTTCTCCTTTTAGCACTCATCACGTCTTAATTTTACCTTCAGCCATCGAGCACAAAAAGCCAAGGGCTTGGCACACACCACAGGCACAAAGGACACAGGCACCTGGCACCTTCACAAAGCATCAGTTCCTAAGCGAGTAAGCACAATTCACCATGAATTTCCACTCTCTACAGCCACCAAATTTTAAAGGAAATATGACCAACAACATTCCTTCAACATGGTCAGGATTCCTCTGGCCAGGCTTCCTGCGGCATCCTCCTCATCACAGACTGCAGCTGCAGGCTGCTGGGGCTGGCTTGCTGCTTCCCTCCGAGCAGACCTCAATAAAGTTACCCACAGGATCCTGATAAAAATCAATGTGATCCCCTGCCACATGTCACCGAATCCGCATCCTGAGGGGGATACGATATATGAAAATTACAACCTTAGTTTTGTGGTAAAGCATCGGCAATGAAATGGCCATCTCCGGGGAACACTCTGCCTTTGCTTTCACTCTGTTCTTCTATCATCTCCCAGAAGGTTTTTATTATTAAACCTTGCAATATGTTTAAGAGGTTCCAGCGCAGACACACAGAAAGTGCTTGGTATTTATTGTGCTCGTTTCTGCTTTGCAAAGCAGGCGTATGTCTGCCAGAAAGCTCCGCGTTTTGCCTCTCCCAGAGTAACCTGAACCCTGGGGAGGGGAAGGGGACTTGGTTTTCACATTATCCTGTTTACATTCCTCTTCACAATGAAGCTGCAACTCTAAAAACATTCCCCTCGTCACTTTTTTTCCTTTACATGGTTAAAGGTAGGATTTCATCAGGTTAGCACTCCATGGAGATAAACATCTACAAACATCCCGCTGGTTCCTCATTGCGCGCCGGGCTGCCAGGAAAAGTCCAAGAGCTCAGCTTTAGAGAGCTGAGTTTCTCCATGGGAAGTTTGGAAGAACAGTTCAGTAAAAATATGATTTTTCCATCCCCGTGGAAATACTTCCTTTAGTCCTACGGCGAGACAAATCATCAAACCTGGTGACTTTTTTGCCAAAAGAAACATTCCCAAAATGCTTCGCTGAAATGACTGGATCGTTATGTGTTGATAGAGTGAAAAATAGCTATCACGAGTTTGTCTCAGCCCATTATTAGATTAAAAGTCTTTTGCCCCCATCAAAATGACATAATGTTGAAAATCTCCTTTTGAAAAATTGGACAAGTTTGATGTAATCCAGCAAAACACCTCAGTTCGAACGAATTGGCCTTACAGCAAATTGCCACAGCGAGCAAGGTGCAGGAATGACCAAGAAGGTTTTCTGATCTGGAAGCCACCTTTATCAGCATCTTCAAACCTGCAGGCTGCGGGAGTTTGTACTGCAGACTTCAATCATTTTGTCGTTGCATTTTGACAAGATTATGCACGAGGCTGTAGCGGGGCAAGCGTCTGAAGGAAATTACCTGGGCCCTGAATCACAGGCTGTGTGCATCTGCAGCGCTCTAATTGAAGCCTGCGGGCTAATTACCGTACCTTTCCACTTAGGGAAGAGAAAAGTTTCCTTTCCCCGTGAATGACCATTAACTGTGTAATAATAACAGGAGACGGTAACCATTCTGTATAACTGCAGCGTGTGTCACGGAGAACAATTTGGCAATGTACAATTTTCAGAGTCCAACCAGATTAGAGTCCGTCCAGTTCATTACTGCAAGAAAGCACATCACAGCCCAGAGTATTATGGCAAAGCTGTGTTAGGTCACATTTACTCGATCGCCGTGCTCAGTGTAGGAATGCTCTTCCCTGCTTTTGTATGGGATTAATTTTCAGATGTACACATGTGCAGTTGTCATTTCATTACGCAAAACCGAGCATTTATGCTCGTAGTTAATAAACGAGTAAAGAAAAAAGATAGGAAAATGTATTCTCGGTAGTGTATGAAGGTATGAAAGTGATATAGTGAGAACTACTTTTCCTTTAGATGGCAGGTGATATAACACAAAAGAGGTGCTGGCTGACACAGGCTGAAATTACAGAACCCTTCTGGGGACAGCGATGCTGTTTATGAGGGGCCCTTCATCCATCCTGACATGATGACACTACGCAGGCACTGCTGCAAGAGGTGTTGTCAATCCAGCCTGTGGATGGCTCGCTAGCAGTGATCCTTCCCATCCACATTCTGGATGAGAACCGTGCTGCATCTGCCCTGTTTAGCAGCAGCGAGCAGCAAACAAAGCCCTGGTCCCTGGATCCACTGCTTTGTGCCACCTCTCCTGCTCCACAGCCTGCAGAGGAAAGTGCCTGTGTGGTCCTGGCACAGCCAGGAAAGGTTACGCAGAGGAAAACAGGGCACCTCTGGGTGCACAGACAGCCCTCTCATTAATATGTGCATGGGAAATAATTCCTGGCTTGCACAAAAGTGCCGGAGAGACAGAAAGGATTTAATGGGCTTGGAAGTGGGGAAAGGAGCACGATGAGAGACATCCAACATGCTATGGATGTCCCACCTACAGATCTCCTTCTCCTCACCTGCCCCTGAAGGTGGGCACTGAACTGTGGCAGTCTCCTCTCTATGGGGGACGTTGCTCTCATTTGACCGTCTCACAGCTTTCCTCATGGGTGATGGTGAGATCTAAAAAAAACCTGAGCATCTCCACCTCCCGATTTCCTTGATGTTTTTGACCCAGCACTTTCAGAAAGAACTTCCAATAAGGATGATCACTGAGCTCTCGGAGGAAGGTGTTCTGCCAGGAACTAATCGCTCCGGGCACTTTATAAGTGGAAAAACAGAAAAAACACATTTTGAGACAGCTGTAGCTGAAGGCCCTGATTCATCCCCACAAGGAATTTGCCAGGCCACACAAGGTACAAACCTTTCCCTCCTTCCACATAGAGAGAAATCTGCTAAGGCAGCCCTGGCTGGCCAGTAAGCTCCCCAGAGGTGCGTGACCTCCCCTCTGGCCATGGGGGAAGCAAGAGAGAACACAGGTTTTATATAAAGCACCTCGATTCAGGAGGGATGGATTAGGACGTAGAAGGGTAAGAGGGAGAGTCATGCCAGACCCGAATCGCAGAGCTGGGCTGTCAGGGCCAGCAGCAGCTCAGCTCCAAGCCTTGCCTTTTCCTGCACCAAAATAGCAGTTAAGCCTGAGCAGAAAGTTCTGAAATATTCATAATGAAGGAATTAGAGGCAACACTTAATCCTCGTTCCTTACTGTTGGTATTTAGGCAGCATCCTGTCCCGCTAGAGAGTAATCTAGAGGCAGAAGGCAGAAGAAGTTAATGTACATGAAGGTGCTGTCATTTCAGAGACGTTGCTCAGCGCTGCCTATTGGCCCCGTGTTATCTTTGTGGGCAGAGAGAATACAAATTCCTCTCTCTAACTGTCATTGTAAGAAAAAGCAGAGCTGGCATGAATAAAGCAGCGAGCATCCAGTTGCATATTTCTGCTTCCAGCCTCCTGGAGCCCTATTTACGGTGTAAGAGGTGCACGGAAATTTCCCTGCACATTTAAGGCCGGTTGGGTCCTTTCTGACCATGCTGCATCTCCCCAGATGATCTTTGTTTTTCCTATGAGGACAGGGAAGCAGCAGCTCCCCATCACACCAACCTCCCTACCTTCCACCCACGCTCTCCTCTCCCTCCTGGATGAAAGCTCCTGCTTCAGCCCGCTGTCACGGCCGAGGCGTCTCGCTTTCACTCCTCGCACTGAAGCTGTTCAAGAACAGAGGCTGCTGTGTCCCGATAAAAGCAGCAAACACCAGGGTTTTCAGCAGAGGCTTTGAGTTTGCTGTCTAAGACATCAGTCTGCCAGGCTGCCAGCCTGCTGAGCAGCAAGGGAGAGAGAGAGGAGGCATCCTCAGGGGCTCTGTACAAAAAACAGACCAAAATGGACTCACCAACTAATACAGCCCTTCAAATTGCTGTAGGGAAAGCAGTTTTCCTTCCTGCTCTTAGGACCATAAAGACTCACGTTTCAGTGCTGTTGCTGGATGCCCTGTGAACAAGGACAGTGCTGGGTACCACCAGGCAGCTCCCAGGCTCTGCAGGTCACTCCCAGGAGGGGGACAGGGGTACGAGTCGGGGATAGGGACCCCGCAGACAGGGCTGTGACCACAGCACAGTCACCCAGCACCCGTATCCCTGCGTGCAGCCTGCGAAGGGTCACCAAACCCAGCTCCGAAGCAAAATAAAATTTAAAAGTAAAACCTTATACTCTTGACTTGTGAGGTTTTTGCGAGTTTAAAAGCAGCCCAGCTATCTGCCACGGTGCAGAGCCGTGGCAGTAGCGTCTGCCTTAAAACAAGAGGTGGTGCAGGGCAGTGCTCAGCTATCCCCAGGTGGCTCTGAACCGCCTTCCAGATGCAGAGCAGGCACCGTGTCAGCCCTGCAGGTCAGTTAGAGCACGCTGCAAGGTGGCTGAAGGGAAAGGAGATTCACCGATCAGCATGTGATGTGCCAAACCGCCGGCCTGTCCTTCCCCCCGCTGCGCTCTGCCCTGCGGAGACAGGGATGTGTAACCACAGAGGAGAGCAAGATTTCCACCTCTGAGGTTAAAAACGGAGCAAAAAGCCTGCTGCTTGCTCACGGCTCCTCTGGGCCTTCCCCGGCGTGTGGGCAGCAGAGCTGGCTGCAGAGCGCTACCCATGGTGGCCGCTGCCACCCTCAGAACTGCCACTTGCGGCCGATTAATTAATGCTGCGCGGGTACAGGCTGTAGTGTTAATTAAGCTGAGGGGGAATTTCAGAAAGCGATGCTGAGGAGTGCTACCAGGCGCTAGAGAAGGGGCTGAACGAGGCTGTCTCTCCCCTCCAGAAGCAGTGAAAACAAACAAACAAGTCAAGTATAGACCTGAACAAAACGGGACCCAGTACGTTTTTAAACAGATCTCATTTGGTTAATTTCAAATAAATGCTAGGCAATTTAATTTCCAGGGCTATAGGCAAGAATAATACAGCCCTGCTGTGTTGTCTTCATCTGTCTTCTAATAAACTGATTAGAGCCCAACACGTTAAAGCCCCGTGCGCCATTATCTATTATTCAGGTCCCTAAAAGATGTTAATTAACCCGCGTGCTCTGAGAAGCTCCATTGTAACATGTACAATAAGGAACCACATGGCACAGTCAGAGCACGTGTTGCTTACTCATTTTGACTTAATTACATGGGCACGACGCCAAGGTGGTTCTGGAGGAAAATGCTGTATTATTGCAGAGACGATGTCCAGATACTTGCATCGTGTTACACTGCAGTATTTCACCAGGGAAAAAAAATAAATAAAAATCACCCTTCTCTGTTCTTATATGATTAAAAAAAAAAAAAAATGCTGGCTCACTCCTAACTGGGTTATGTCAGGGAAACAGATATGTTTGGGTTCAATGAGCAGCACTGGGAAAGAGTTCATCCTGCCCGCTGAGCATATGCAAAATAAAACCTTCTAGAGGCTCACAGCGTAGCCCAGGTTAAGCACACTTCTGTAGTGATGACAAAAGGCTCCTCGGAGGCTTCAAAATTATCTCTCCCCAGACTGCAAGGCATAAGAGCACATGATAACCGTAAGAATTACAGCACCATTTAAACGGGGTAGAACAGCATGCGCTTAGCCAAAAAACGCCAAGATGGTCACTTGTGCTGGAAATCATTTTCTTTGCATAAGAAGTAATCCTGAGATGTGAAGTCCATGTGGAAATCTTGGGGTCAAATCGTGGAAGTCAGCAGGGCTGTAAGCCCTCAGGACACGGCAGCAGGCAGCTGGTACCGCTCCTCGCTCCACCTCCGGGCAGGTTTAACAAGACATCAGGCGGAGCAGCCAACCCTCGTAAACCCCAAAGCACTCGAATGGTGTCTTTTAAACCGGGTGATCAAATAAAAATCCAAAAAAAAAGAGGTAGAAGCAGTGCAATCTGGGAAGGTTTCTGATCAGCTGGTGCCCTGCTTCCCGGCATGAGGTCGCTGATTCACGCGATAGGAGCTTGCAGCAGGGTGCTGAGCATCCCCGTACTACATGGGTTAAATTAAATGGGATAAGTTACCTGTGAAGCTGAAATGATGAATATCGACCAAAATTAATTGCTTACAGGTGTTAACTCTGATTTGGGGCCGGTCCAATCATTACCTGTGGTAAGTAAATATTACCCCTAGAAGAGATCAAACAGGATGAAAGCCAGCACTCCGCACGTTATGCTAACTCTCCTCCTATTTTGCAAACTTATTTTTTAAACAAGATACTCAAAAAAAAGGGAAAAACAAACAAACAAAAAAAAACTTCCCTTCTCAGCCTCCACAGACCATGGGGCGAGTGAGGCTGCAGGAGGAGCACAGCGGTCCCTGGTAGGAACTGGCCCTCTTGCCAGGACTCCCATGAAGTACCGTGGCAGGGCTTAGCAGGAGCACACCACATTCATTTTTAAAGGACTCACAACACGCAGCTGGCAGGAAATGAGCTCAAACCCCACTCCTGCAGCCAGGCACCTGGCTGGGAGCTGGCTGATAAGGGCAGGACTTTGCTCTGGGGCAGGAACCGCCTCGGTCCCCCAAGGCTTTCATGCTCAGTCTCTCTGCCATAAATCTAAGCCAGCTCCATAAACCTGCTAACGAAATTTTCTGATGGGAGTTACACAAACATTACATATGCAACGGGCAGCTTGGAGAGAGCCTACCTCCTTGTTCATCTCCTAGTGCTGCTGGGTTATTTGTTTTTTAAGTAGTTTAAGAGCTACTGGATCTGCCGAGCGGGCGTTGCAGCCGGCAGACTCAGCGGCCTCTGGGAGCCCAGCACGCAGTGGGTTATGTTTTATGGCCATACAAGAGCTTTGTGATGGGGTTTCTGATGTCTCTGATGTCAGGGTTTGGTACTTAAACGCAGGACAATTTGTTCCTTGTTCTCAGAAAGAAGGAACTTGAAGACATGACAAAATTTTTATTGGGATTTAGTGTTTAAATAAAGAATTTGAAAGGGATACGTAACTCAAGGTGTTCTTAAGCCCTTGGCTGTTGGAGGGCACCCAGTGTCAGGGACAAATTTTCCTCCCATGTGTATTTATTGAAGACCTTACCTCTTCAGCAACCCATGCTTTCCCTCAAAAAAGAGGGACCATAGGATTAGGGACCATGGAGAATATAAAGAAAAAAGCCAGAGAAACTCGATATTTAGTGAAATCTCCACTCAGCACTGCACAAAGTACTCATCCAGGGAATCTTCTGCTGGCAGAGCTGCAGATGCTGAGCAGATTCCCTGCTGGCATGGGAGCACGGCTCACTGGGCAGCAGCCTCACCAGGCTTTTCCTGCATCTTAAGGTCAACCCAACCCCACCCGGCGATTTCTCCCGCTGACAGCGGCAGGATGTTTATGCCCAACCAATATCAGTGCAGACACCATTAATATGTCCGCGTGTAGCAGCACAAGTAATAGCACGGCGTTAATTGAATGGCTCGGCGTTCGCTTCATCACGCATTAACTCTGCTGAAAGTTATATAATGCAGTTCCCAGGGAACATTTTAACTTATACCATAAACTACCTCCAGAAAAAAAAAAGGAAGCGAAGACAAAGCAAATCAGAAGATCAGAGAGCTGAAAGCTCCTAGCAGCTTCTCCCCTTATGGAGGGCTGTTATTTAATCAGCTTTTATTTCCATTATTTATCATGGGGAAGCAACTGTGCTGTTTCAGTTGCTGTAGCTTAAAATGTAATAAAATATGGTTGTGACACAACAATACCTGGATCCTCCAGCCAAGCCCTGCATTTCAGTGTCAAGATGTACAAAATATTAATCATCTGATGCAGCCGCTGCCGCCTTTGTGAGCAGAGCATATATTTCACTGCACCCTGCCACAGCTCTTCTCCTGAGGGCTTTTATTAAAAAGAGCCTGAGAGTTACTGAACTGTAAGGGTTGCAAGCCAGAAATTCAACCCCATACGCAGGTTCATAATGCTTTTGGAAAATATTTAAATCGATGATGAGACCCAGACCCTTAAATCACAGCAGAGTAACACCCGATACACCGTTATACAACAGATCTGTTTAAGAGGGAGCTGATGGAGCTTAGCTTCTGGCATCGTTGTTTGCAGTGTTTTGTAACCAAGGCGGCCAGGTTCCTACCTACAGACTAGGTCAACAGACAGAAAAATATTTGGGCAGAGCAACCCTTCCTGAAGTTTTGGCTTTGAGCTGTGAGCATCACGACACTGCCATTAAGGGGAACGTGAGCAAGATGCGGCTGGGTGGCAGTGCCACGCTTTGCTCGGAGGGGAAAAACGAAAGGGAAAGCTCCCTTGCTGATGCTGGCCATCCACCCGTGCCACCAGGGCCAGATCCTGGCTCTTGCCTTGCCTGACACAGGGGTTGGAGCCGAGGAGAAGTGCGGCTCCAACTCCCTCGGGTTCCCCAGATTTTAGACCAAGCTCTTCCATTCGCCCCCGACTTTAATAAAAGTGAATGCAGAGGCATGGAGAAGGGTAAGGACGTTTCATTTGGCTGCAGTGTCAGTCCTGCTCAGAACTGGGTCATTAAAGAACAGCTATTTCAGCCATTCTATCTAATTACAAAGAGGAATCTGTCGCTAAAAATAAAGCTTCAAGTGCCTGCACTATATTAAAGACAGATAATTAACAATCAAGTAGATGATGCCATCTTCCCCATCACGATAAGCCCAGGTACCCTGCTGGGACACATCGCTGGGGCGCATCGCTAACCCCACGTAAAGGACAACAGCCACGGCTCCTGACTGATGACACCAATATCCATCAACTTCTGTCTCGGTGCTTTTGAAAAAGAAAAACACTGCTGCTGGGGGGTTTGCTGCCAAAGGAAACGTGTCTGTGTTGAGTTCAGAGAAACAATTGACTGGGTATCTGTTACCCCTCTCCAGCTCAGACACATCCCAGCGATCTAGACACAAGCGAGGCACCTAATTTACAGGCACTCCATCCTCCGAGGACATACCTCCGAAAAAAGTGCCAGATGTCAGGACTGCCCCTTCAGCTGAGGATGTCTGAGGCCAGCCTTCATCTCCAATTCAGTGGGGACCGCCAGGCTGAGCTCTCCCTGAAAGCTGGGAGCAAAACACCTTTGGAATAAGACGGTGTAAAACAGGGTGCAAGCTCGCAGAGCCAGCGCTCGGCAGGCTGGCCTCAAAGCTCGTTCTGTGTACACAAACACGCCAAAGATCAGACGGATCTCTGGAGCTCCTGGAATTGCAAAGCTGGAGCGGAGTCTCACAAAAATAATCTTGCTCGTGGTACAGCTTGTTCTTCCTATTTCTGAAAGTGATGGGAACACTGCGAGAACAGCCTCTGCCATCGCCGAGGAGCATATTGTATTCCCAGGCCGTGCAGCAACAGAAAAGCAGAAGTGAATGGACCAAAAAAAGCCTATCACTTTGGCATTAGCAGCCACAAAAAGACTGTGTTCAAAAAAAAAAAAAAAGTCCAAATTGCCTAACACACTGTTTGAAAGTTTTTCATGTCCATTTTACCATCAGAGTAGTTCTCTCGGAGGTAATTTCAGAGAGAGGACCTAAAAGGTGAATCAGACTGGAGAGATTCATCCACTTTGGGGTGAAAGCCCTCCCCTCTTCTCCTGTTCTCCAGACCAGCGTGGATCCAATTTACCTGCACCAACCCAAGAGAAATGGCAGGGAGGATGGGAGGGAGCCAGCCCAGCTGCAGTGACGGAGGGGCATCGAACCCCAGCACCATGGGGTAGCTCTTGCTAAAACCTGGATGCGTGCAAACCAAAAATCTGCATCCACTGCTGCCTTTTTTTTCTCTCCATCCCCCGATAAATCTTTCCTAGACTATTATCTGTTACTCATTAAAAAAGAGCACTGCTATGAAGAAAACAAGACAGAGACAGCACCTTTGGGGGGTTCAGCTGAGGCTGAAAGGGATCATTAGGAACTCACACCAGAGACCCTGCACAAGAACCTCACCCAACAATTTCTACACCACTCCAGAGCATCTGTTTGAGCTATGGCACATCCTTTAGATGAACGCTCAGCTTGGACTGAGAGACATCCCATGACTGAATTGTTCTGTGAATTCCTTCGGTGATTCATTAAACTCAGGATACAAAATGTGTCCCTTATTTCTTTTCCTAGTATGTCCAGCTTCTAGGTCTCATTTCTCTGTTTCCTGCTCAGTTAAAATACCCACTGCCACTGGATGTTTGTCCTGCTAAAATCCTCTGCTGGGTGCTTGTGTAGCACAGTAACAGGCAGTGCACAGCATGAGATCAGAGAGGCAGGAGCTGAGGCTGCTGGCCCCCCCTGCCCTCCTCCCAGGGCTGGGGAGCAGCGCCTGCACCAGGCTGCTGAGGACAACCAAACCCTGGTGCCAGAGGTGCTCCTGTACAAAAGATGGCAAGGATGGACCGGGAAGAGGCTCAGCAGGAGAAGAACCAGCTGCAGAAACCACCCAAGCAGGGACATCCAGCTTTTTCAGCCTGTTCAGGTTATCTCTGAACCTCAGTCTCTTGCGAATCCTTATCTTGCACCCTTCCTCCCCTCTCCCTTTTAGCCAAACTCCTTCCATCCCTCCCTCCCGACACACAAAGTGTTTGCAGACACCATTCACCTGCCTGTGTATCACCCCTCCCATCTCTGCCACGTCTGTTCATATCCAGCTCTTCAAGCACGCTCCTTGCGTCACATCTGCTAAGACTTTGTTAGCCTTACTTTCAAGAGCTTACAAGTGGGATTAAATAGCATCTAGTAGATACTGAGCTGCAGGAATCAGCATGTTTTTTCACACAGGGCCATTCAGGGTAATTACTAATCACATATTCATTGCAGATGCAACCTTTCCTGACCCAATTCTCAATAGGCAACATCTGCCCGCCTGCAAAAAACGTGGATCACTGCGCTGTGACTCTCGTATATGTAGAAAGAAACTACTATGTGCAGAAAGCCTCTTGCATTTATAGGCTCTGGGATGCCTTGTTCTGAACCTAGGAAACAGGAGCACCAGGGCTGCTGCTGGGGCTGAAGGCTCGTGTAGGTGGGGAAGGAGCAGGGAGGGCTGAGGAGTGCCCTGAGCTTTCCACTACACAGCAAGCACTGCTCAGTGCCTGGGCTAACTGCCTGCTAATCCACATTTATTCACTGCTCACAGGTAGCTGCCTTCTGCTCAGAGTGGTACTGAGGGATGCAGAAGGAACGAAGGAAAGTAAAATAAAACATCAGCACTTTGGCACTGGTTAACCCAGTTCGTGTCCTGTAATGGGCAACAGGCTCTTAACACGGCGACGTAGCGCAGAAGCTCCTGCAGCTCGCAGCTGGGAGCACGGCTGAGAGCTAGGAAGCAATCCTGGTTAAAAATAGGACAGTGCCTGGAAGAGGTAGGGTTTGTAACTTCTAAAAATAGCCTTCCCTAAAAGGATGCTTTTTACCCCGCTCACATGTCACACGCGCATCAGGCCACTTGGCCAGCACCGGCAGCCATCGCAGGATTTTTGCCTGGTCTTAACTTATTATTGCAGAAATGTCTCATTTTAAGTCACAAATTTAAAAAAATAATTAGTATTTACCACAGTGACTCATTCCGAGGGCTACATTCACAAATCTCCCTTCCCCCTCCCAGGACACACATTCCAGGCCCATGTGAGCAAGAAAACGCAGCGGCAGTTCCCAAATACCACGGGCTCTGCTTATTTAACAATTTTGGCAAGCCTCTGTTTCCTGATTCAGTGTTTCAGCTTTGCAACAACAGAAGTGCGAGATTACAGAGCAGGTTCGCGTGGAGGCTGCGATAAATGTAGGTCGACAAAGCTGAATTTCCTACCAAGTGTAGGAGAGCCGTGTTGTCACACCACAACGGTCTCCAGCTGTTACGCCACCAAAATACACAGCTCCACTCATGAGATGTGTGGATAGTGCTTGGAAGTGTGTACAGAGCCGGCTCGTCTCATGGGAGGTCTGCGGGGCAGTCACTAACACAGGGCCTTTATAGAAGGCAGCGTGATCACTTGGTGACACTGCGATGTAATTCAACTGAATCGTAGCGGGACAAGGATTAAATTCAATGATTCTCCAAGTTCCTGCTGCTTTTTGCTCTGCCAACATCCCTGCTCAGCTCTCTGTTAACACACAGTGTCAGAGTTGTTGTTCCACAGGGAGGAGAAAAGCCCAAACCATGCTGCTGGGCAGAGGGAACGAGGAGGCAGCAGCATCCATCGGGGTCCTGCTGCTCCCAGCCCTGCCCTACAGGCATCCCTCTGCAAGGACATCTCCCTCCTCGTGATCTAATCCTTTACCTTTGGGCAGAAACACCTCTTACGTCTCATCAGACCTAGCACTGGAACAGAAGTGACCGCTACACACTGATCTCTGGCACAGTGGAGAAGGAAGCGAGAGATTTCTCTATTTTGTTTTCTCTGCTTCCAGCAATGGGCCAGCGTTTGGGCAAGCAGCTGCGGTGCCATGTAAATCTGGGGCCTGCCTGTATAAGCAACAGCACCGAAAGAGATGGGTTGAAAGGATCCCTTTGATGCATCAAAAGCTACAGTCTGCCTCTCTGAACCAAACCGTAAATCAGAAAGGAAACTCTTCTGAAGTTTCTTTCTCCTCTAATTTGCATCTTGTTTTCTTGCTCCTCTTTTGTAACTTGGGCTGTGAAAGCACGTTTCCCTGCTAGCAGCAAGGCAGAGCCGGGAGGTGAGAAACCTCCCTCCTACCACCGCAGGGATCCCTTTGCTCGCTGCCTACGTGTCTTCCAGGGCTGGCCGACCCGACCCACCTGCGGGAGGCTGGGAGCTCCCTCTCCCACCTCACCCATTCCTGGAAAGGCTCCAGAGACCTCCAACTGCACCTCGACACTTCGGAAAAAAAAATGTGCTTCATCAGAAAGGGGAATAAAACCCAAAAACCGTAGATGCTTGCTGTCAATTTACACCCACCCCACACGAACACATGTTCCTGTGCTTTCCTCCACCTAGTTTTTAAGAGGATGAGTGGTTAACAACAAACTTTGCAGCGCTGCATGCATGGCCCTCTACAACTAGGCTCTGTTGAGCACCACATCCCTGGGCCACGGTCTGATTAGTAGGAATGATAATTGTACATTTAATACCCAAAACATTTACTGATAATGGCAGCAAGGTACTGTGCCACGAGGAGGTTTTGCACCTGCCCAACAGCTTTCATGCAGCGTTGTGAAAGCACATTGCAAATTACAGCATCCATCTGAGCTAGAATTCGTTTTTGCTTTTGTTCTTTCCAATAGACCCCGTCGCAGCTCTGAGCATATTACGATGGTCCCACTCTGCACCCAGACCCTCGCAGGGTTCTGTGCTTGTGCCTCCTGGGAGATGGTTCACAAACATGCATTTAAAATCTCTGCACAAGGCAATAAACCACCATCTCATGCTGCCAAATACTAGGTTAAAGCACGTGCAAAAGCATCAAATTTTTCACTTCTCCACTCCTGCAGTTTCGTTTTGAACCTAGAACACATTTTTAAAGGAAGTTGTAAAACAACTAGGAGACCACAACAAAGTCAGTTGCACATTCAGACCATTGCCTGCAGTGTCGGTTCTGCCCTGCAGGAATTGTTACTGACCTGTCCTCCAAGTGGCCAAACATAGGCTGGACAGAGCTGTACCAACACCTCCAAGCCCAGTGGTGTGCACCTAGGTCTCAGCAAAACTGACAGCTCAGAAATTATGCAAAGTTTGTGCAGAGATGAGGCAGATTTATCAATTTCCTGGCACCTTAGCAACAGCTCCATGGCTACAGCCTGTGTATCTAACCCTAAACGCAGAAAGGGAAAAAAAAAAAAAACGCATTTCACGGTCAAAACCTTGTGTTTAATTTTCTCATGAATAATGCAACAGCAGCAGGATGAAACCTTGCCTTCTGCCCCAATCACAGTGTCTCAGTCATCAGAATTCCAGTGGTGTCTTTCCCTCGCTCGCCAGCTCCCACAGGTAGATACTTGACAATTCAGTAAACTAAACTGAAATGAAGGCTCAACAGAGCACAAAATTTGAGGCTAGTTGCAGCCTTTGAACCAGACCATTATGATATTTTGGGTCAGCGAGTAGGAAAACAAGTTGAGATAGAAAAATGTCAAAGTGTAAAACTGTCAGGAAAAAAAGGAAAAAAAAAAAGATGTCAGAAACAATATGCTTTTATTCCTCCCTGAAGATGACTCAGTTCATGATACAATACAAAAATCATTTTACACACCAGAGATCCATAAAGGCCTTTCAGATGGAGTGACAGCAACTGATATCTCGCTCTGGAGCGAATACAGTGAGCTTCATCACTCGATCTCGTGTTTCAGGAGTTGACTTGGACCATGAGATTTTATTGGTAGCACAAAAATTTTTCAGTAGAGCTAAGCTGATGGGTTAATAGTGCTGAGAACAGGAGACATGTTCACTTGGATCATTTTGTCTCCTCAGAGATAACAGTAAGAATTTGAGAAAGGTATAAACCTCAAATCAGAGATCTTTTACATGAGAAAGTTGAAAGTTTCAGTATTACTTCAGTAGGAAATGCAGAAGTTCAATTAATTTATGGATCATTCTGAAAGCCTGACAGTCAATCTTGCAACATTATCTATATTTAAGCAAACTACAGCATAGAACCTACAATGTCAGCACCAGAAATATCTTTGCTACGTTTTCATAAGGATATTTGGACTTCCTACATCTACAACAGATAAATTTGTGTTCATTCATGTATTAAAGTCAATGATATGATAACATAATACAATATGAACACTTGAAGCATTGCACAAGCAATTCCGTAATTCTTAGCTGTGCTGCACCCTGAAATAATTTGGCTAAAGCTTTTTAAATTAGCCTTGTCTGGGTTCATTGATTAACCTCAGCTGTCACTTGAAGCATCTAGGAAACTCACTGTAAAAGCAGTACATAATTTGTAATTGGAGAAAGAGTTTCTTTCTACAAACGTTTCTGAGTGTATACAGGATGGGAGAGAGGGTTGAAGGCTCCGGGTGCCTCAGGAAAATCACAGGAGATGGAAGTTTCAGATCTCTGCTGAGAGTCAAGTCACCACTAACCACAAGAGATCCTCCTCATCCTGCATCTGTTTCTCAACATAGGTAAAAATGTATTTGAAGGTCTCCTGCCTGATGAATGCTACGTCATGTGCATGAACTGGGGGCGTTGCTGAAAGCTCAGTGTCAATGCCAAAATTCTGGAGATGCAAAGTTAGGCAAGAACATGGAAGAACATCAGCAGGAGCTCTCCCCACCACTCAACTCTCCAGATGAAGACAAACACTCTTCAGGACAATATGGCACTGATGAGCATTAAACACACTTCAAATATTTTAAAATGATAGTTTAAAAATCATAGTCCTTTGCTTTTATACATTAAATACTGAGATGAGAAATCCCCTTGCTCAGCTCCCAGGGAAAGCCAGCACAAAGCCACTCTGGCGATCACAGCTATCAAACCGCAGCTATCAAACCCGGCTTCCCAAGGGGCACCCCAGCACACAAGGCATTCAAAGCCGGGCTGGATGGGCCATCAGCACACATACTGGTGGAAATCAGCTTCCATTCAACCCTGAGAGGACAAGGTTGTAAATAAATATTTCCAAACCCTCATATCTCCAGTTCCACTGGATGCACTTGCGTTGAAAAGACAGAAGATAAAAGCCAGAGTTAAAATAGCCACTTACAGAAAACGCTCAGCTTGATCCGTCCAGGTCAAGGATCCTGGAATGCAAATACAATGCTGCAGAAGGCTATAAAATAATGGATGTGATTGTTTTCAAGTATGTCTTTCTCTTTCCAGGAGAACTACCTTTAAATAAGCCACGGTGCCTTCTCAAATACAGTGCCCTCAATTAGCAGAAGTAGTCTTTGAGTGAACTGTTGAATTTAATCTCGGATCTAGAAGTCTGTTCTTTTCTCATGCTTATTCCCTAATCAGATAGCCATTCAGAAGGAGAGAAGAGCAAAGACATTGTCAAGTGTTTTCATCAGCTGAAATGCATGTAGATGGCATGCAGATGGCATGCAGATGACCCCCACCTCACCTGCGATCACACAGCCTCTTTCCCCCCTCGCTGAGATCATTGTGCCAACCCAAGCAATTTCTTCCCAGGAAAAGTAATGCTAGAGATACCTGCCAAAGTTTTTAAAGCACCTAAATGACTCAGAGAAAGACCAAGCACCAACCAGACATGAGTCAGCTGCAGATAATTCAGAGGGAACAATTTGGCTTACTCTGATTTTTACTACACTAGTGTATCCCAAAGACCAAAAGGACAAAAATACCTTTTTTCCAAAATTTATTTTTAAGTGGTGGAACTCACTAGCACATGATGAGAGCCAAAAGCGTGGATGGATTCAGAAATCAACTGGACAAAATAAGAAGTCTCTCTTACTGCCAGGTAGCACAGAATATACGTGCGGACAGGGGAGAGCAGGGTTTCACTTAACCTGCTAGAGACGGGACAACAGGCAATGTGATGTGGAGTTAATATCACACCGAATCACCAGCATCCAAAATCCCAGCCCTGGGTCAGGACATGTGTTTGAAGAGACAGACATGCAACTTATATCACCCAAGTGTATTTGCTGTTTAATATTTGCTCAATATTTGGCCTACACGTCTTCCATCACAGAGAGGTCCTTGTACAGCCACAGAAACGTGACAGCATGGGCAGGATCTCTTGTACTCCTCTTGGTGTCTGAGCCGTGATGGTGTTAACTCATAGGTTTATTGATATTGATCGTTTCTGGCACTAGAGAACATCAGGGACCCTCCCGACACCTTTAGGGAACAAAGAAGCATTACTAATTCTGCATAAATGTATATAGGATGAGACACAGAGGCACAAAGACATTGAACTACACGGTCACAAGCAAGAGGCAGTAGCACAACAACCTAGGTCCCAGCCCAGGGACCTTGACCTGCTGATGCAGGCGTGTCGGCATGAAACCTTGAAGCGGATTCTGACTTCAGCTATGGTGCTTAGAAGCTCTTTTCTTTGCCTTTACCTTCTAATCTATTATTTTACTTCTCAGAGATAAATGACATTCCTTTTAATAAAAGAAAAAAAAAAAAAAGTAAATGCCAAGAAATTTGAGAAGGGAAGGATGATTGACAAAAACATGTCAGTTTTCAGAGTTTAGCTGCCAGAGAGAAAACTCAGCCTATCCCCTTCCCACGGCCATGATGGGAGCACAACACAATTCACTGGGAGGCCTTTACCCCACAGAGCCATGATGCTTGTAACAAATGTCACGTCACCAAACCCAAAGCCTCTCATTTTGTCCTGAGTGCTCCTTCCTCAACAAGAAGACAAAGCTACTGCACAAAGATATGGAGAGATGTCTCTGTTCCAGCTGCTCAATGGACAAAGAAATCAGGGCAATTAATCTGTACTCACAGCTGGCACAAATTTAACTTTTATTTGGAGACGCAGACCATAAGCAACAGCCCAAAGTCTCCATCACATAACCAAAGAACTGTAAAGGTTGAGATAGTGTTTTCAAAGGATGCAAGTCTGATCAGCAATGGCTCAGCATATCTTTTTTTAAACTTCTGCGAGTGAAAAAAAATAGAGGTAGGCCAGCACTAACTCTTTTTTCTATTAGAAATCAGTGCAGACCATATGTGCTCCGACTTTCTGGACTCAAGACAGCCACCTGGCACCAAAGCACAGCACCCAATTAGCGTGATGGATTGATTTCTCCAAGAGGCCAAATTAATGCAAAGCATTAGTGTTATCCAGCTTGTATCAGCATCTCACAGTACCCAGGAGCAGGTGACACCAGCCTGGCACCGCTCTGAAGATGCGGGGGAAAGGCGCGTCCCTGGCGCTTGCTGGCTGGTCGTGCACGCGGCCAGGATTTGAGGAAACCTCAGGTGACTGCCGTGAGATCTCTGCTCCGCTGGGAAACTTCATTCAGTCGTGGATGTCTGCAGCCTGCTGATGCACCTTTTCATCCACCAGTTTCTCTTTGCCCAATAAATCCATGCCTTGTAGCACTTCGACTTGTCTTCTTGCGTCTCTTTTACCTTCTCCCGTTCACGCAGGGACAGCACTTCCCTCTCAGCATCAGTACAGGCAGCCTTCAGGGTCCCGTTTTGTTCACAACAGGGCTGCTTTTTGCAGGTGAAGAACTGGCTCAATTCATCTGCCAAGCCTTCAACAGCAGCAATGTGGATCACAATCAAAGGGCCCTTCAGAGGAAGGCTTTTCGGGCTGCGAGCAGACGAGCTATGCTTTGGGAACTCGCCCTGTATGGCAAAATAGCCCTGAAGCCCCAGCTGCCACAACAGGCTCAGACTCAACAGCTACAGCTTCAAAAATGAGGCAGAATTTAACCATACCGTAAGAGCAAGAGCAGATTTCTTTTTGCCTTTGAAAAGCCAAAAGCAGGAGCAAACCACATGAAAAGGAGTTAACACAGTAAAATGAGCTAGAGTTTGTAGGCATTGCTGCAATATGCTTCAGTGTAGCAGAATAATAGACTCTTCTCACTGTATTTTGGCTGCTGCAACCCCAGCTGGAGTGCAAACGTGCACCAAAAACCACAGAACAAAGAATAACGAAAATAAATTATTATTTTTAAAATGCTGGAAAAAAATCAATTTGAATATGACGCACACATTTATTTTACTTTGAGACTGCTACAATAAGCTTATTGCAGCCTCATCACACTTGTATAGGTTCAGGGCAACACCAACTGTTAGTTTATGACCATGAACCTTCAAAACCACAGGCAGGTAAGCACACACAGAGTAAGTCAAGCTCCTGTTTAAGAGTAAACACCCAGCGACATATTTGTAATTTAAATAGGGGGAAATACCCTCAGTTTCCAACAACTTAAAAAAAATAAATATATATATATTTATTTAGGGTTTGATGGGTGCACCTTCAGCCAGAGCAGTGTGTGCTCCAACCTTGACAGTTTTACCATAACTGATGGCACAAGCTGTGGCCAAGAGGCATTTTGGTCCCACCTGCGAGCCCCAGGCTCCCCGAGGTAGCTGCCAGAGCATCAGGACACGCAGAGAGCAGGAGCCAGCCTGGTCATTTCACCCCAGAGGAAATCATGACTCAGTATCTTCTTCCAAGAATCAATTCAAACAACAGCAAGGAAAGCAGTAAGGGGATCAAAAGCCTTTACTGGTTTACTGATAATCTGGGGACCCTGACCATTTGAATTTTTTCTTCTGTGCTAACTTTATGGGACAAGAAAAGGGAAGAATGAGGAAAAAATAAAGTAGGATTTCACAGCTCGAACAATTTGCACAAGCATCTATCTTCCCAAACACCACCTTGGCAGAAAGTCTAAGCAAGAGCAGCTGAGCAGTGACCACCAGGGCACAGCATGGCATAACCATGTATATGCACCGAGTTGTCTGAGGACATACAGCAGGGGAGGGGAATACGTCTCACTGTGAGAGGGAAAGAGTATGAATAGTCTCATAATCCAGAATAACATAAGGAAAATAACACCTAGGAATTTATGTTTAGGTAAAGGTAGCCAGGGCTTATAACCTCCACGTATCCTCCTCTGTTCTGTCTCCTGTGATGCTTGCTGAAAAGGCATTTACAGTCCCTTTGTGTGGCTTTGCTGTAAGATGACTCTTTGGTTTCCTCCTCTTTGAGTTCCTTCTGACAGGTGTGCCCAAGGGCACACTGAGCAGCACCTCAGACATCTGTTGCTCGGGCTCCCTTTTCAAGCCTGCCAAGAGACATCAATTGGATTGCTTTGCAAATGCAGATGGGAGGATGCAACCTAAGGGTATAATCCACACGGTATCCCTTTTATAGGTAAAAATAACAACAACAAAAATAACCACAGCCTACGTGTAAACTTCAGCCCGTCTTTTTATCGTATCGCGTTATGGTATCACCTGGCCACTTCTGCTAATGTCTTTTCTTTGGGGAAATGGAAAACAGGAGCTTATCTACAGGGATCATAAACCAGAAGGCTCTAATCTCCTGGAAATAGTGCACACCAAGAATAGTCACAATGGTGAAGTCACCCAACAACTGTTTGGAAAGCACTGACAGGAAAACACAAGTTCAGCCTTCCCCACAGCATCATATGCAGAAACATCTCCCTCTCAGCTGCCAACCTCTCAGCTCACAGCTTGACACTGCCAGTATCGCAGCTCTGGTTTCTGCTAACAAGACGTCTGCACTTCAGAAATTCTTCACAGAAGAGGCAGCTCCTTTCCTGCGAGACTGAGGGGTCCCCCTGCCACTGCCAGGGCAGTGCCACCTTCCTTCAGCGATGCAGGGACACAGCCTGAGGACATCGTGGTGACTTCCCCCTCAGGTGTAAAGACCAAATTAAAATGGTATTTTGTGTGCAGTGCCCAAATTACGTTCCCAAAGTAGCCGAGCATTTGTCCATCATTATCAGGAGTTAGCTGATCAGCAGCCAGCGCCAGGAGCAGAATGAGGATCAGCAACCGTGGCAAGCGTTGATGTGAAGTGAGACAGACGGACAGAAAGGTTGCAGACAAGCCTGTGGAGAGCGGTAGCAGGGACTGATGGAGTGCCAGATGGTTACGCAGCAAAGTTTTCCCTGCCTTCACAGTTAACAGCATTGCCCCCTGAGCAGCTCCAGTGTCAGTGTCACGGATGCTCTCGTTCAGGGTCCCCGTGGCTGATATCTGCTCCTCCTGCATGGGTGCCATGTAATGATCGGCCTAGCTGCTGCTGCAGCCACAAGCAAGGGAGTGGAGAAGCAGGTTGCCAGGTATTTACAAATCAAGTGCCTGTCTTGCAATTTAGACCCGGATAAGCCATTTGGGAACTTCTCCCGGTGATTTTGGTAGTCTATAGGAGCTGTCAAACGCCTCAGTGAGATACTGGGTGCCTGGTTCTTACGGATGGGAAAGGCTTGCCTGCATGTCTGTGAGCACACATGCATGGGGTGATCCAGGCTGCCTAAAATAACTGCCTAAGCCCAGCACACAGGCAGTCAGAGGCAGATGTCTCTGATGACCTTGATATTGAATCTTTGGAGGTCATGGGGAAAGCCTTGTTTGAGGCTATAGCAACTATAACCCTGAGCAATATTCGGGGAAATAGTCTAATATCAGGCCCAAGCTATGCAGCTGTACATGCAGGTTCATACTTCATAAAGCAAATACAAGTTTCCCCACGTTATGGGATTTGGGACACTGCAAATACCATCGCTTTGTCCTGTCCTTAGAACTGGTGCTAAACCCACCTCTAGGACAGGCTATATGTCCCTGGCATGTTCAGGAGCTCTGCTTCGGCACTGATGGGAACAGCACAAGGATTGTCCTCTCCTCTTGACGCAGACAACGTAAGTGAAAACCACAGAATCCTGCACAGTACGGGCATCATTAAGGAATACTACCAATATAAAGAGTAACTTCAGTAGCCAAAGTGACTCACAGACAGACAGCGGGGCATATACACCACAGTTCCTCATGAATATAGTAAATGTGATTCCCATCCAGCAGAACTGTTCCCAAAGCCTCATTCATCTCCCAGGAAAGAGAGTGAACAGCACATTCACACAGGCTCCTGTACACAGAAATCCCAGGCAAAACCTACGGCTTCTACCCCACGTTCATGTGCTGACACCCCAGCTGCCTGCCATCCTGCTGCTCTACAATTACAGCACCGGTAGCGATATAAATAGATGGTGATGGGCACAGATGACGACAAAGATGAACTGTCAGGGATTTACAGTCCGTCAGGTGTTGCATGAGCAGATGACGGCCAAGAGTAGCAGAAAGGCCAAGCAGCCACCCAGAGCTTCTTTGCTCCATTCATAGGGCTCCAAACCTGCTGTAAGGGTTCCCACCTCCTGAGGTAAAATTTCGTCACCAGAACCTGGAAGACCGCGTGATACGAGGAGGACTGGATTTGGCCCTATGGGTTTAGTGTTATCTGGAGGTTAAAACACAAAATCCTCCCGTTTCACTTAGCTCTGACCATAGGACAGGCCACAGTGAAGTGGCTCTGATGGCATTCACATGGCATAAGTAGTCCCCTCTGACACCACATAGTGACCAAAAGGCCCTGGGCCTAATGAAATTTCTTTAAAACGCATATTTAGGCACTTTGTCTCTCTGTTTAGTCACACAAATACCACAGGACAGGAAAATTCAAGAGCACAGAGAAGGGAAGGAAGAAGTGTAAGGGAAGCAGGGAAAGTACTCTTGGCTGTAAACTGCCCAACTATGGGCAAGAAATAGAGAAGTGTGAATTCTGACCTTTAAACGTCACATTTCCATGATGTTTTCATGAGAAAAACATCTGTGCTCTGAGGGCTCAATTACTGACAAAATAGCACCGACGTGGGAAGGGTGCTCAGATTCACAAAGAGGCCTTCTGGCCTTAACTACAGTTTAAAAACTCATCCACCACCGTATTGTGAGACCCTGGTGAAACTTGTACAGGACTTTAAGGCTTTCAAGGGAAATTTTAGACAAGCAGTAACATTTTATGGATCAGACAATCCAATTTAAGGGTTTAAGGCTAGGAAGTTTGCTGCTTTTACCAGCCTGTGGTGGCTGAAGTGGCATCCTGCTCAGCCAGCCCCAGGCCTCACCGTGGGTGCAATTGTGCGTGTAATAGTGCTTGCATTTGTATAGGTTATTCACTTTTGTGAGCAAAATAAGCTATTCCAATAAAAAATGGGCTGACATCCTTTTCCACCCTGCGTTGTATCACCTCCAAATTGGCTCTACGTGGAAATACACTTTCTTCTGCAGCAAATAAACTTCTCCTTCTAGCACAATAAGTTTTCCTTCTCACTCAATTCTCTATCATTTTAAACACAAACTTGCTCCCCTTACACTAATTTCCTAACACTAATGGTACGATACACAGGCATAAAAGAGGATTCCTGGTAACTCCTACTCGTAACACCACTCTGATCCTTGGTCAGGATGTGACATTAGCAGAGCCCCTGCTACCAATTTACTGGAACCATTTTCACATCAGAAAACTTGATTTCTACTGGAGTCTAGGGCACAGCCTGAGCAAAGTGCTCTCCTCCTTGCCATTTCTGCCTTCCCCCACAGAAACCCAGCCAGCAGACAACACAAACAGAACCTACTGAGCATCCTCCCTCTTCTCTCTCCTCTTTTGTTGTTTAAACTGCTCTGTAAATTACTGGGCTCCAGAACTCCCTCTCTATTAAATAACGTAATTAGCCACTTGGATCTGGAGCACTATCATTAGTCTGCAGCTTAACAACATAGGTTAGAAATTGTGCAGCTTATATACAATGCTGCATACAGGCTTGGATCATGGCTCGGTGTCAGGGTGTGCTCATGTACCACCACAAAAAGCAGACGAGCTTCCTGAGTGCTCAAGTTCTCTTTGTTGCAGAGAGCTGCACTTGTACAGTTTGCCTTTCCTGCTCTCACCCTTGGTCTTCTCTTCCCCATGCCACAAGCTGCAATATCTACAAGTCACACAGGGTCATATGGTTGTTTTTTTGAGTGCTCCTGCACTCCTGAGCTCTGTTTCCCACAACACTGGGAAACTGGTCCTGCAGCAGGACCTTTCCAACAGTCCCCTTGCACCAGCAATCCTGCAGCTCTGCCTTTGCCAGGTGGATTTAGCGTGCACAAAACTGGGCTGGCATTAACAGACAGAGCCCTGGCCCACAGAGCAGAGGAAGAGCTAAAGCTACTATCTTTCCTCATTCAAAGTTTGTGCAATTTGAGCTTTGGTGAAATTAGCTGAAGGTTCCTCTGTGGTTTCTCCTTCCACCCCATCTGCTCTTGGATAAGCGAGATTCTTCTTATCTAGGTAGCCATTCCTACGTGTGGTTTCATTAAGCTGGTGGATGAGGTTTTCTTATCCTCTGCAATCCACCAGAATGGTGAACAGAACTGTCTTATGAATAACGGATGCTCTGAGAAGGGAGAAAAAAAGAAAAAAGAGAAAACAGACTCACTTATCCTCGCTATTTGGTGTTATTGAAATAGGTTTTCATTAGCTGATAAACACTGACAGTGCAATTACTCCAAGAGAAATCATCCTACAGAACAAATCAGTACATCCTCAAGGCTGTCTCTGTTCTCCAGCCTCCACGGGAATTGCTTCCCCCATCGATCAATGCATAGGGGAAGGAGATGCTAATTCTTCACAGTAATACTTTGCCTTTCATCTGAGATTTTCAAAGCACAGCGTTGAGCGTTTGTTTTGTCAATGTTTAGATGACCCAAGAGGAAGGAGAGCCTCAATGCATTAGGAAACGTTGATACAGGCAATACCGCATCATCCCTACATTGAAGACTAGAGGTGTGTCAGAGGAAACCAAGGCAAAGGAGCTTGTATATAATCATCCATCAAGATAATTATGAAGACAACTCTGTTTCCCTATGTCTCACCATTCTCATTCACTGGATCAGACTGTGAACATTGCAGCCAAGCTCCCTGTACTGGGGCACAGGAGGCCTCATCCCCATGCTACAGAGAGGAGACAAAGCTCAAAAAAAGGCCAAAGGAGCTTTGGCTTACAGGAAGCAAAAGTCAAAACAGCAGAGACTTACTTATCTGGACCCTAAAAAAAGCCTGATAAACTCCCTGATAAACTAAGGCTCAAATACATATGTAGAGAGATCCACCACAAAACACAGGAAGAAACGTGGAAAAATGGCTACGTGAACAACAGTCACTCCTCTTTTCACTTCCAGTATTTTCTTCCAAAACAGAAAGCATTCTGAATTACATGAATCTATAAATAATTTATAGTTTAGATATCCAAAAGAAAGAAGACAAGGTCTTACAAATGAAGGTACCATATGCCTACACACACATATTTGTTTATGTACACAAATGTATGCACACACAACACGCCACTATCCTGGCACTCTGTTTTCTCCAGACAGCTCATTTCTTTCCCCTCTCCTCTCCTCCTTTGCAGGATCACAATAATGAAGTTAGGCCTGGCAACATTACTGAAGCACTTATTTAATCCACCCTTTCAAATTCGACTGATATCTGCCCAGATAATATCAAGAGAGCAGCTGAGGCCCGTTTGTCAGCAGCCTTGAAGGAGTCATAAGCAAGAAGATAATAAGAAATCTTATTACCAGCTTGGAGATGAGGGAAAAAGAAAATATGGATTTGGAGAGACATATAAGTCAAAATTGACCTTAGGCAAATGCGTGTGAATAGGTCTTTCAAATGCAGTACATCAGGAGAGTCCTATAATAGGGTTTTAACTGTGTACAACACAACTAACCAATTAAAAAGGCATTTTATCAGATGTTGGGCAGCTCTATCTCTATCAGGACACAAAAGCAAATACTTATCTTCAGCTGAAGAAAATAATTTGCCTTACTCTTTCAAGTCGAGGGCCTGAGTTTTCTTCTGGTCTCCCCTCTTCCCTTCTAAAGTATCAATGAACAAAAATGGCATGCTTGGTTTACATAGAGGATGCTTTTATACATCTCTTCAGACACACAGAAACTCTCCACGTATGTCTGGATATGCCACCTAAATCTTAACACACATTCCAGAAGACGATTTCAGTGACAAGATGCTTCTGAAAGGCTCTATCTTGAAGAGTAGTAACACTGCGTACTTGCCTGAAAAGTAAATGGAGTCACCTACTGCTTGGAATTTTTCAACAGCTGGAGACCTGCCATATTTCTGTGCATTAGTTACCTCCTATTTCTTGCCTTTTTTTTCCCTTAAAATTTTAACCAATTGGCATTTTTATACTTGAAGCTGGATAACAATTAAAGAGATATAAAAGCCCCACAAAGAAGAAACAACCATACAGAAGAATCACAAAGAACAGTCTGATCCCCACGACGACCTCCACAAACCCTTACGCTGACTGTTATAGTAGAATCAGTTGTTTTCTTCACCTGTGTTTTCTTTCCTTAAAAGACGGCTGGCACTCGGTTACCCATCTCTGAGAAGAGCTCCAGCACACCACTGGGAGTTTGCACAAGACGGAAGAGGTTTTGCTAGCAAAGACACAAGGACCCATCACTACTTTACCTTCAAAGCCAGGGCTAAGCAATGCTTTGAGGCAAACATTTTCACCAACCTGTCTCAAAAGCAAAAGGGAAGAGCACATCGTGTTATTAACAGACAGCTCTCGGCCACCGAGCTTCACCAGGGGAAGTCTGTATCATTTTCCAGTTTTGGGGCTCGGAAACCTGAGACACCGCAGAGGCGAGGTGGTTTGCCAAGGGGCACTCACAGTGACTCTGCTCCTTCTGATTTATTAATAAACTCTATACACATTGTCTCAGCTGGAAAATATGATGGCCTGTAAAGCCAGAGGATAGCTGGTTTGTGGCCCAGAACAGTACCGCTAGTTGACTAAACTAAACTAAAGCCAAAGTTAATATGTGCTCCTAAGTGACTGCTGCTCTCACCCCGTTAGAGAAAGTCACTTGAGCTGTGCACGCAGCAGGAGGGCAGGGCCCCCACTGGGGGTAGAAACTGTTTCCTCAAACAATTGCCCGTATCCTTGTTGCTTTAACCTCAAAACTGAAATAGGAACATTTTAAGCTGGCCCAAACCCTTGGCTTCATAGGACCCATTTCTAACTATGATGACCCTGGATACGTCAGTTAGAGGTAGCAGTGGGGAGCAGGGCTGGGTGCAGCAGCGCAGTCCTCACATGGTGACACCCTACTGCTGAGAATCCGAAGCCTCTTCGCCATCACAGATTTGGGGGAAGAAAGACCATTTCCAAAGGTTATATTATTTGCACATCAACCATACAGTCAGGACGTGGACCCACCTCATCCACTGGTTTGGGATTTATGAAACAAATGAATCAAGTTTGCAACAGAACTATGGACTTAGGTTTATGAGGCCATGCAAATACGTCCTGTTGCAACAGGGACCTTTTAGGGACTGCTGTGCAACCCCACGTTGTTCTGACTCCTGTGCCAGCCCTCCTCGTGCTCACATCTCTGCCTGGGATACGTTTGTGAGCTGCACTTAGTACAGCTCTGTGTCTAATCAAAATTAAAAGCCTCTTACACAGACTGCAGTCTGCCACGACTTCAAAGGGAAGGTTAGTTAAACAGCACGACTACCTGCAGACCTAGAGGAATGAGAATTTGTCTTACTGTCATAACCGAGAGGCTACAACTGCAAACAGCTGCATGTCGTGGCAGGGAGCCACGCAAGCAGCTCCTTTCCCTCTCTGCACGTTTTGCCCATCTCTGAAGTCATCCCTCCTGCCCGAGCAGCTCTTTCCCACAGCTGCTACATCAACGAGGCACTCGGCCAGCCTCCAGGATCTGCTTCTCCTCTCCAGTCCCTCTGCAGTTAGGCAGCACCAACCTCGAGAGCTGACAGCCTAGGGTACGGTGCCACATTCACGTCCTGCAATGGATGTCTGAGTGATGTCAGAGAAGTTATTGCATCTGCTGACATGTCTGCAATCTTTGCAGTCTGTGTCTACAGAAGCAAAAGGATGTAAGCCTGAACATCACTCAACGGGGTGATCCCAAAGGGCAGCCAACGTTTGGGCCCCTCTCAGAGCACTGCACCAGCTCCTGCAAGCCTACCTTATTCTGCGGCAGGCTTTGACGCCTGCCTAACTTTGCACCTCCTGCCTTTGGTTTCCACTGAAATGAATCAAGCTGTTCCCATGGCTGTCCTAACCGGAGCCTTCCTGACCAACTCTGAATTAAATCTAATCACCAGCTTATTGCCTAAACTTGATTAGTGGCCATGAGTGGCAGGAAACAGGAGATGTTCTATAAAATTGAGAGCAGGGTCAGGCTTGATAAAACTTGTTAAAAACTAACTCTGGCAATAAATGCACTGATGGTGCCTAAAAACAGGCTCCATAACAGGGGGAAGCAGCTTGTCCTGAGTGCGGAGCCTCCACAGTTGGATTGCTTCCTGCATCTGGGATGGCCTGCATAAAGCTCGACATAAACCTTAAGAATAAGATGACAGCACTTTTTTTTAATAAAAAAATCTTTAGATGGAGACAAAGACAGGAAGAAAAGATAAGGGACAGGGCAAGTAAGAGCAGCCAGCACGTCGGAGGAGCAGCCTGCTTGTGCTTTAGAGACACAAGCTCCTCACTGCCCTGCACACGGATTTGAAGGGCAAGGCTGGGCTACAAACCCATGCCAACACCACCATAGCATCCCAGGAAGCCCCGTGAATTCCTGAGCAGTTGCATAGAGAACTTGTGTTTATATTGCGTTTGACCCTACATTTTTTTGGGGGGTTATGCTAGTTTGGGATATTAAATACTTCTTATCAGCTGCTTCTTCCACAAGTGCAGATAACTGTCCTGCTTCCCCAGCCCAATTTTACCACTACAGCCCTGGGAAAAGCAAGCTTGCTTTGTTCAAGGCTTGTTACGACACGGAGCAAGACACGCAGCAGAGCTGAAGCCTTGCCGTGACACCAAGTAAAACTGCTGCCAGTCGGACTGGCAGCTCAAGTGGAGGAGCAAGGAGGGGGCCGTGTTTTCTATGTAGCAGCTCAGAAAGCAAGCCACGAGCTTCTTTTCAAGCCCAGCCCTCATTCAACTGAAAAGATTCGACCGAAGACAAACAGTAAGCCATTCTCAAACCGGCAGGGCAGGAGGACGACGAATGCAAGCAAGCAGCCTGCATGCAAAAATCAGATGGTCAGACAAGCAGCTGCTTTAGTTTCCTCCTGGAAAGCAGGCTGGGAAGTTAGAAATTGCTTGGCTCTGCAAAACTTTGGGTAGTATCAACCCCCAGGTGACCAACAGCCCTTCCCAGAGCCGTTCTGTGGCAGCTTTCAGAGGTAGATCAGCAGGGTGTTACAGGGAGGCAGCCCAACAGGAGGGCTCCAGCCCTGGTGGCAGACTCCTGTCTGGTATCGAGGATCCAAATCTCAGCTCAGGCAACCCTTCTGCATGTGAAACCAAATTGGCTGACAGCTCCGGCTGTGGGCAGAGTTGTAGAAAGGCAACGAGGGGAAAAGCACTGATAAAACTGTTTCTACAGCATCTTGCTGTGGTACGGCATTATTAGCCCAGGCAGCATGCAGGAATTCTGCTCTGATCTCGCTCTCTGCTCCACTGGTGTAAAGAAAAAATTAAAACTAATAAATATGACCGATACGACTCTTTGGCATAAGGGATGCCCACTGTAGTCAGTGGGCGCAGGGCAGCCCCATCCAGCACTGGAATATTCAGATTATGCCAAACCACAGTGGTAAAATAAAGAAACCACAAACGTGGAGATGCACACTGGTATCTGAATGCTGTTGCAAAGTCTCACCCTTTTCACCACCTTCTTAAAATTTCTACTGAAATATTTCCAGAGCAGCAATTGTCATTTGATTTTATCGCTCAAAGATTTCTAGCCAGCGCTACAAATACAGGCAGCAAGGCAAAAATAAACTGCTGTAACTGTAGGGCTCAGAGCCCAGTGGAAAGCAAAGCACTTTTGTTCTGGTTTCTGTATGAAACGAGCGGAAGGAGCAGGTACCTCAACAAGAACTTGAGAGCTTCTTAGGCCTTCCCCCACTTCTGCAGCTCTTCCAAGCCGCACCAAGTGGCACATCTCTGATTTCACTAAGTGCCACGTGTCACAGCGCTTGGGTGTTTTTTCCTTGAATGCAAGGAGAAACAAAGCTGAACGCCAGTGATTCCCATCACCATTAAAGTATTTGACAATATCCCAGTGAGAGCATTTCACCGCTGCAAAAAGCCCTTCATTAAGGACAGGAAATGTCCAGCCACAACCCACGGGGAACAAAACGCGGCTCTATGTGGTTTGACAGACATTTCTGTCCTAGTAGCAGCGACCACTTTTACATCTCTGAAAATATTACTCAATAAAGCCCATAACACCCTGTAAAGTTTTACAAACAGGGAAAGCATAATTGAAATCATTCATCCACATTCTTGGAGGCAGCAGCGTCTCGACTGGACTATAACCCAGGCAGTTCTCCAGCCCTGCTCCCCAAACACGAACTCACGCTCGGTTGCTGAAGATTCGGAACCAACTCATTTTTACACCACAAAAAACCTGTCTGTCTTTGCCGACAGAGTCCCCATTCTGCAATCCATCCGTTGTTGTTACGGGAACGCAGGGTAAAATATCTGACAATGAAAAATTAAACAGATTCCACCAAGTGCCTCAGCTCCGCACAAAGAGCAGATGTTAAAGCCTTCGAGTGGTGTCAAAATATCTCTCTCAAAGGTGGCAGGTTTTGAATGGTTTGGTAATTAAAAACTCTAAAGATTGCTGGCTTTAGTTCAGCACACTTCACATTCGCAGAAAGGCTCATTTCTTCCCTTGGTGCCAGATATTGATGCACGGCTGCGATATTCAAAAAGCCGATCGCCCGCTGAGTTCTATCAGAGAACGGCAAAAGCCAGCGATGCTAAAAGCCCAACAGCTGCAGGGACTGTCCACACATCAATCTGCCTGCCTAATGGAGACAAAAACTTGCAAAAACACACAGTCCACAACTAGTGTTCACATCTAGGAGACAAGGGAAAGGTTTCTATGGTTGCTCCCCAGAGCGGAGGCATCGCCTACCTGAGGCTATTCCCGTTCAGCCACCCCGTGAGGCTTACAAGTTTTTGTTCTGCCTGGAGTAGATAGCAAAGCAAGCTGTCCCACGGGGACCTGAGGGCTAAAAACATGCGGTTAGCAGGCACGGAGAATCGCCCAGAGGCAAGAGGAGCTACAGGGGTCCGATTCTCATAGCAGCAGAGAGAGACGATGCCCCCTGTGCCCCAGCAGTTGGTTTAATACCTCACGGAGGTATCAAACACAAAGCCTAGGGGAAGAACAAATGAGAAGCAGAAAAAGCTCAAGCAGGACATGGAAGCAATCAAAGACCTTGGGAGTGAGGTGTTTCCCAGAGGGATCTCCATTTGGATCATACTGAATAGGAGGCTCCAAAGCCGTCGTGTGTTGGCCAAACTCCATCACTATTTCAGGAGCAGATCTGGGGCCATCCCTTCCAGGATATGCAGAGCACACTGAAGCACGCAAACTCCCCCGTAAATATGGTATAGATCAAGGAGAAAACCAAGTCTTCTTTTTGCACCGAGAATATTTTCCACCCGAAAACCATGTTAGCAATTACATTTTTTTCCGAAAGTGGCGCACAGCAAGGGTTAGTCATATACCTCCCATTAACTCTAATGAGAGCCTTATGGCTAGAGCAGCAAACAGCTTTTTCCAGAACATGGTGGGTGGAAGTAATTTCTATTTTAACAGGCCAGAAGTAGCAAAAAGACAGAAAAATGGGAAATAAAATGCCCTGCGTGCTTGGAAGTGAAAGATGTGTGGCATGTGTGTTCTCTGCCTGATGCCAGGGACTTGAGAAGCGTCTTCAGATTAGTTCTTAACATTTCAAGATGATACAAGAAACTAATTTTCAACAGAAATGTGATTTGCTTTACTTGTTCCTTCCCAGAGGATGAAGAACTTCCACAAGGGAAGGACAGAGCACCGAGATACAGGCATGGAAGCTGATAAAAATAACTGGGGCTTGAGGAGGTTGACCTACAGAAAATGCTATAGGCCGACGGTAATTCAAGGCTGGGGTATTTAGATGACAAGACTAGAAAAAGTGTTTAAAAAAAGTCTAGAGCCATGACATTTTCAAGTCAACAGGCATTGCAAAACGGAAATGGAAACACTCCTCTGCACCTGTAATTGCACATATTTATATATAAGACAACCCCAACAAAGTATAAATTTGAGGTTTCACCTAGGAAAGCTGAAAATGAATCTTGCAGTGAGGATTTTAAAAACACTGCTGAAGGTCCTTAAAATGCCCAAAGCTCAGTTGTTTGCAAGCTGATGAGCTGGGAAACACACAGGAGAACTGTGTCGTGAAGGGCATTTTAGAACAGAGGAGCCTTGCATGGTGCCCACACCTGAGCAGAGCCACGGCCAGCCCTATAATTGCCACCTCCAGAGCAGCACACCTGGTGCAAGCGTGGAAGCCCAGGTTGCTGTAAAGCATGGAGACATAGTTTAGCTTGCATTCCTTTTATTCGATCATTCTGTAACTCCAGAAGCCCTATTAACAATAACCTTTATATTTGTGTAAGGTTCCAAAGCTCTGAACAAACATCAATTAATCCTCTCAACAAATGTGTGAGGTAAGCAAATGAATATGATCATTTCCATTTCATGGATGAGAAAGCTAAAACACACGGCGGCTAAAGCCAACGTTTTCAAATGAACAGGTGAACATCACGAACCTGCATTTCTGCTTGAGTGAAAAACCAGGCTGAGGGGGGGTCCCATTTACACCTCGATTACATGGTTCAATGGTAATTGAACAATTCAGTGGTGCAATGGGTAAGAGGCTGCTGACAGAGTACAGCAAGAGATGGGTCCCAGGATCGTCCTTTCAGGAAATACTGAATTCTAACAAGCAACCCTTTTATCTCCCTGATAATATTTCATCCCTTAAATCTAATAGGTCAAATCTGCTAATCCTGAGGATACCACACGCAGGGATGGGAAGTTCGAGTCCCACTCTCTTCAGGACTGCCTGCAGTGGTTCCTTCCCCAGAGCCGGGGAGCTCACCCAGCTGCTGCTGCACGCTGCAGAGGTTGGTCCCAGATTTGTTTTCATGTCTGGGTTGTTTTGACCATATTTGTCAAGGGCACCTAAGTGTTTGGGCTGGGAATTTATCATCTTGCTCTTATAAATCCAAATAAAACATCACATCTGCTAGAAAAATGGATTAGTTATGAAAAAGCATAAACATGAGCAAGCAAAAAAAATTTTATTTTAAGGCCTCAAGGAAAGGACACGTCCAAAAGTCATTAACGTCTGGAAGGATAAAGAAATAAAATGAATGGTGCATCAGGAGCAGCAGAGGCTAATTTATACGAGCCAAAAACCTTTTGTACAAAGTATACTGAACTGTGAAACAGGTTTGACCATGGGCCAAGTTGTGTTTCCTAGGCCGGTGCATGATTATCCAGCATGACTTTGCACTACAACACAAGGGCACTGGTGCAATCTACAGGAGGGAGCTGCAGAAAAATCTCAGGTGAAGACTCAAAAGCTAAGCACTTTCAACACAGAAAGAAATGCACATTTTTATTTCAAGTGCAAGAAGCTTCAAGTTAGGTCAGAGTTTTTTATTGCAGGGACTGGAAGAGCAGAGTAAATTAATTTTGCTCGATGTATACTAAGCAAGAATCTCGTCCCTTATATGCTTATGCTGCTGAAATATAAACTGATTAGATATATTCAATTGACAACAATGACACTTATCTTTGGAGCCAAGATGAAAAAACCCCATGGATTTGCTGTCAGCACATGGTGTAAGACCCAGATTTTCATAAATCTCAGCTGTTGCTCCGGCAACAGCCACTTTCAAAGAGCTAACACGCAGAGAGCACTTCCACCAGCCCAGCATCGCATTGCTGTGACTCAGTTTCCTTGCTGCAAGGGCTGAGAACCTCCCAGGGAAAGCAGCATGTGCTCCACGGCCCTTGCACGAGGAAAGCCTCTCCAGGGTCACTACAAAAGCTGAGGCATCCCAAGGAGAAAGCTTTTGCGGGGATGCAGGCTGGGGCAGGGCTGCAGGGAGGAGTTGCTGCCCTGTGGATGCCCCGGATCCCTCTGCAGTCACAGAAGCCCTGCAGGACCGCCCTGCCAAAGCCAGCAATTAACAGATCCGAAGCAAAGCTAGTCCCAATGCACGTGGCTACAGATCCCGAAACCTAGAAAGCAGCTCCAGGGCAGGGCAGAGCCTGAATCCTCTGGTCCCCTGCCTCTCCCTCCATTGCAGTGCGGCATTTCTGTCCTCTAAAGGCATTAGCTTTTAATTTTTCCTTTCTCTGTTGCTCACTGCCCATAGAAAAGCAACTCATTCGCTGTTCCTACTCACCTGATCCTATTATTTCAGCTCATTCTGAGTGCCTGCGTGGGAAGGAGTGCTTAATAAATCAGCAGCAAGTGTGTTATTACCGGATTTGTCTTTACGTCTGCTGGCAAGGTGGCACATGTATGTCAGCATGATTCAACTTTTCTTGCTGAGCACTTTGGACAGAGCCTCAGCATTGTTTGAGAGGGAAACCTCACAGCAAAAGCAAAGCACTGTTTCAGCACAGAGCTGAATTACTCTACATTTAAGTATCATCCTCTGATCATACCAAAAAAAGATGCTTCTTGCAATAACGCTCAAAGCTCAATGAAATATCAGTAGTCTGCTTTGTTCTGCGCATTGCAACAACAAAACCCACTTATTTCTTTTTTCTCTGCCTCCAATCAAACAACATTGGAGGTTTTCAGCTTGGAAACAATTTAAATGTGTATTTTCCAGCAGTCACTGGAAAGCACATTAATAGCCGGATGGCAGCAATAGGGCACAGATGACTTTTAGGTGTTGGATCTCCCTAAATAGAGAGGGTGGCCTGGAAACTGGGGGACCTCGTGCAAGGGCTCTATGTTCAAAAACTGGAACGAGAGCTCCAAATAATATTTAAAGAAGAATAAAGGAGAATCACAGGGAAAGAAAAAGCACCAGGTGAGAGGCTTCAGAAAGGAGGTACAAGCACAAGTGACCATCTTGCCACAGGGGAGATCCCAGTGAGCATGCAAAGCAGCCTCCAGGCCAAGGAGAGGGGGGAGAAGGAGAAAGGGATTCAGATGTGGAGCCAAAGCCAGATATCCACACAAATAGATGCTGATTTGATTTGCCTGTGCAGCAGCACTCCTGTTACCTGGCATGACCCCACAGAAGGAGCCCAGCAGCAGCACGGGTCGGGGGGAGAAGCTGTGGCCACATCGTCATAGAGATGCAGGGTTTTAGCAGGTTAAAAAAAGAACAAGGCAGCTCCCTCAGTGCACGGCAGTAACACAGCAGCCTCCCTGCTGACCCCGCAGAGGTAAAAAGGCAGAAAGACACGAGGGTTTAGCTGAAATTAAATAGACAGTGGATTAGCATGGGATTTTTTATCTTTGACCTGGCTTTCTCTTGGGCAGACAGCTTACTCTCAAACACCTTGGCAAAAGAGAAACCAGCAGATAAGTGATACCATTTTGCCTTGGCGCAATCAGAAGGATGAGAAGAAGTTATCTGTGCTTTTCTGTCCAAAGGAATAAAGAACAAGCTAAACTTTTCTTTTTATTCTTATCCTCTACACATGCAAAATTTCCTTGGAAAACACATGGAAAAGTTAACAGCTGCAGACAGCGGCACAGAGCAGGATTCTCCCGCTCTCAGCCAGTTCAGAAAAATGCAAATGAATCAGAAACCAACCCCAGGAAGTTTGCTGCCATCCCTTAGCTCCCAGCACGAGGGTTTCCCTTCCCCAGGCACAAGCCGCACCAGCGAGCGCCTCATCCCACGCCCCAGGAAGGGATGCTGCAGCAGGAGGTGGCTTGTAGTTAAAATATAGTCTGAAGCATTTTCTGCATTTAGCCTAGAAGTACAGCCTGCAGCCCACCCACCACCTTTCCATGCTGTATTTTTGTAATAAACCCCAGAAAATCCCTTCCTGTGACATTGCTATGACACACCAAGATTTTGACAAACTTTCCTTTGAAGTCCTCCCCCCAACAAAAACACACAAAAAATGCCTTTCTGCTCTCAAAGTATTCTTCGAGAAAGAAAACCACCCCTACAGCAGCTACCCAGCAAACAGTGCATCAGGAGGGGTAACGGCACCAAGGAGCTTCAGGAAGATGCCCAGAGGGAACCTTTGGCCACGTGGCAGCACGCAGAGGGCAAGGCACACGTGCCCCATCCTGCACAAGTCTCCAGCCATGGGCACTCCTTTTCCCACTGGTTTGGCTCTCTACCAGTGTTACTGTGGTTGAAAGTGTTCTTTTTTAACACCTATTTGTGACCTGAATCTCAGGTTCTTGTGTTTTCTAAGCAAGCAACACCTGCCTTTCCTGAGAATTTGACCAGAAGGAAGACTTTGCTGCTCAGTCCCCTACAAATCCCTATTCAGTGTTTCAGTGTAGTGGGCTTAAATTGCTCTGGTATATAATACAACTGAAAGAAAAATGCTCCCCCGAGCAGCTCCAATTGCTTGTTTTAGAGCAGAATAATCCTGTGTAGCTCCTCGGGATGGATCAGGGGAAACGCTGGAATTCTGTGATGTTAACATCCCGACCCAAGGTGACTCGTGTAATCCTTTGGCTTTAAATCAAAAGCCAACAGAACCTCAGAGTGGACACTTCTGCACTGCCATCTCTGTGGTGAAGCGAAGCTGCAGATTAACAACCCATAGAAGTCTGTCCCAGAACGACTCTGAGGACAAACCATTACCCAGGCTTTCAAAGGGAGAAGCAGGAGAGAAGCAGAACCGCGCGAGCACTCGTCTCTAGGGCTGTCCCTGCAGCAGTACTTCACAAGAGCTGCCGAAGCAGCTGAGCTTTTGGGGTCAGAAGAGGAAATCTCAGTCCTCGGGCAGTTCTGTTTCTGCAGCTGGGATGCTCTGGGAGCACTCTGTGTGCACACACGCGTTTTTCCATGCATCCCCTCACCTCTCTATTGACGGACGGCGGCACGCTCTGTCCTTCTCCCCATTCTTTCCTGCCGACACTCCGACTGCAAGCCAGCTCTGTGGAAAGGAGGAAGCTCTAACAAAGCAGAGGAAATCGATACGTGACAACTATAATTCTCTGCTCGATAATTACACAGAATTTACACTGCTGAGTAGGCTCCCTCCATTGATTTTTACAAAAATATTTACTGCAGCAGGAACACAGCTCTAAGGCTAAGTTTTGAAGCTCTGCCTTTTTAGCGCATTGATTTTAAAATAATAACCAATTTCATATTGTACAACGCTTTAATGCCTTCATTCAGAGGCACACCTCCACACAGACGGGCACCTGTGCCTGCGGGGCTCTTCTCCCTCTTTTTCTGTTCCTTTT
This sequence comes from Netta rufina, assembly GCF_964035555.1. NCBI lineage: Eukaryota > Metazoa > Chordata > Aves > Anseriformes > Anatidae > Netta > Netta rufina. Next base: position 16,200,788 of record NC_140134.1, on the reverse strand, counting down.
TCAAACCAACAAAGCGTTCCCAGTCCCGCTGCTCGCGAGTCCTGCTCTCAGCTCCTTGCCGCAGACTTCCCAAACAAATCACGTTCCAGTTCAGCAGCTCCTGAGGACTTATCACAGTTTCGATAGGAAATGAGTCATGCTAGAGAAAGCCCCGAGTCCAACGAGAGAGGAGAAACATCCCAAGAATCAAGTTAACCACCCTCCACGCCATGACATAATTGCGGAGCTGTCAAGACGACCGGACAGCTTTAATATCTCAGCGCCGAGTTACTGCAACGGCAGGCTGTTAATTACAGACATGGGAAAAAACAACTCCTTCCTCACACCAAAAAATCTCTCTAAGAGCACGCTCTGCAAAACTGGGAGAGGGATGAGAAGGGAACACCATGATGTCACTGTCTGGCACTGAAACAAGTCTCTTTTATGAATGTCTGGCCACCCAACCTTCAAAACAATAGAAAAGAACTAGGAAAGTAGACAAGGTGAGACAGAGAAATCAGAAACATGGAAGGCAGAAGGAGAGAGCCACTATCATGGGAATTTAAGAAGAAAACAGCAGAAAACTGAATTGCATGGAAAAGGTTAGCAAAAACCATCTACTCCCTCCTTTAAAGGCAGAACTTATGGGTACCCAAGCAGAACATTAAAAGCGATCTGAAAGAAAAGAATTTAGTTTAGGGAACTTGCTGCTGGGAGATATTGCAAGGCCCAAAATATAAAAATCAGCTTCAAATCAGGTTAGATAAATTTGGCAAGTTTGCTACCGGTCACTATGGGAGACAGGGTGCAGGCAAGAGGGCCCCCAAGGCTGCTCCTGTGTTTAATATTGCACAGAAGCTGAATTACTGCCAGGGCAAACAGCACGAGCGTGTGTATGAAGGCAAGGGAAACCCAGCAGCACCACAGAAGGATGGAGAAACTCCTCCCAGTTTCAAGGGGGAAAAAAAAAAACACACCATTTAATTACTTCTCTGATGTTGATGCTGTCCATTGGCAAAAATCAAGGTGGGCCATGAATCTAAGAGTGTTTTACAAAACACCAGTGTACAGCAGCTCCTATGGGCTCTGAGAAAAGAAACTGCCTTTCTGTTTTAGGATGAGAAAGAGAAGAGTAAGCCTCTGACCCAAGAGCAGAGGTCTTGATCCAAACTAATAAATCACCCTGGTAGGTAAGCATGAAGAGTAGATGCGTTTTCTGCATTTGCCTCTCAATTTTTTTTTTTTTTTTTTTTTTTTTTTACATGACGGAAAGGAACTGCACTTTTATCTCCAGGAGAAACAAGGGCAGAAAGTCAATACTGCATAAGAAACCTGACTTCTCTTGGTTTTCCCCTGTGAGAACGCTGATGCTACTCATGCCGGGAATTTTTTAAGGGACTCATTATTCAGGTAATAAAACCTGCTTCCCCCTGCCCCAAAGTGCTCCGAGAGCAGGGAGGTTCAGGAGCACGCTCAGGGCACCTCGCAGTGGGGCAGGCAGGGGCTGAGCGTGCAGCAATCACGTCTTGAAAACCTCTTGCAGGCACTTGGCGCAGCCGTGCGCTGATACGTGGCAGATCGGTGCCTGATGTGCTGCAGGAGAGCTTGCTGCGACTGCTGTAATTACAAGCAAAGCGGAAAGGCAAAGGCAAGTCTTCCAAGAGACAAGCATTAGGAACATTTGTTGAACAACGCTTCTTGGGGTGGTGGCAGGCCCCTTCAAATCCTCCTGCAAGTCCTTACGTTTTCCCTGTGCTGGGGAAGCATCAAAGCCACAGAAGCTTCCACAGAAGCAGTGAAAAAATATTAAAAGGAATAAAATCTGCACTCGGGGTATAGAATAATAAATATTTATTGCCTTTCCTCTTTGCACATTGTAGAAACAGATGCACAAAATAGTTCAGTGACTTGTGGGAAGCGAGCCAAAGGCAGCTTTACTGCTGATGCAAACGAACAGGGTCAAAGGAACAGCTCCTATTTACCTTCCTAGTAGAGCAAAATGTGGCTCTGTCCAGCCAGGATGGATCTAGGATACCATCCTCTTGTAACCCCTGACATCCCATCCCTCAAAAAGGGCTGCCTGCTCCACTCCACACCTCCTAGTCCCAGTTCCTCAGCAGAGCTCCGTGCTGGGCGCTGCAGATCCCGCAGTGCCAGGCACGACAATCCACCGAGACGCGGCCCCTCAAACACCGAGACGTCTGCTACTTACTCCTCAAGCACTGCCAAGACGTAGCAGCTGCTGTCAGGAAGCCAAATTGCAATAGCTTCTGTTTGTCCAAGGCCCAGACACCAGCTCCTTCTCCTCCCATGGGATGAGGACCTGTTTTTATACCTCCGACTCGAGTCCTTTCGGGGAAGCCTGCTGTACTCTCTCCGACCTCTTGCAGCATAACCACGCACTAATTAAACTGTTTGTTCTCTTCTCACGGTGCCGTGAGCACGCAAATACTACAAAAAGCCACACACAAGCAATGTGACTGCATTCTGTTTGTTGTTCCCAGATTAAAGGCAAGTCCTACCATCCAAAATACAGCATTAAAAAAAAAAAAAAAAAAAAAAAAAAAAGCAGCTTCAATATAGAGGAGAGGCTTAAGAACAACTGTTACCACAAACTTTGGATACGGGGATCCCAAATCTAACCTGTCTCAGAGTCAGTAACCTGGCTTCAAAGGGGATGGGTGGGAGCTTCCATTTCCAGCCCTTCTCAGTGGTTTTTGGTTGCTCTGTGTAGTCTCATTAAAATTACCAATCCCACCTAATATCTCAAATGACACGTCCCGCCTGGCTCATCCCTCATGGGTGAGATACAGGGGCACAAAAGGATCTCTCTCGTTATTTAGCTGGTGATACATCAGGCAGGAAACAAATCTGGCAAAGTCTTCCCAAGCAGCTCGGGCTTAAAGCACCCCGTCTCCAACAAGGTGGCAGAGCTCACGCACACACCCACAAAACAGACACGGTGCTAGCTTAAAAATGAGCTGTGGAACGAGACCGGGGTGAGGGAAGAGACCGCTGGGGGAACAAGAACCAGGGAAACGATGCTTCCTCAAAGCAAGAAGTTAAAGGTGGGCAGACAGAGGACAGGCTATATATATATTGTCCAAGACACATTTCTTTCCATAAATGAATGGCTGAAATGCATTGCAGAGAAACACGTAATGTGAATCAGTTCAAGGAAAGAGAAACCTGTGGTGGTGGTTGGTGACACAGAACCCAAGCAGGTCTCTGGGCTGGAAAGGAGGAAGGCTGAATGCATTGCAAGGGGACCACACGTCCAAAAGTCCCCGGGTACCTCTGGTGACAGCAGGTGAGTCGGGCAGGTGCAGCTTCACGTGTTCACAAGCAGCTCTGCAAACAGCAGCGCCTGGCAGGCCGTGGAAGCCACTGCTCTGTCTCCATGCAAACTCTGCCCACTGTTTCCTAATGCAGTTTGTTTTCCTCTGTGTCTGAAACATCTCCAGTTCATTTAAAAAGCCACTTTCTTTTTGTGGAAACAGGAAAGTTCTCCATTATTCAGCACTTATTCCACATGGATGAAGGTCGTCGTCCTCTTTAAAGAGCTCTCCTGCAGCATGTAACATTAATAGCTGGACCAAGACGAAATTAATTTCATTTTCTGAGATCTGACTTTTGACACCGAACTAAGCGAGTTGGAAGGGATTTCTCTGGCCTCTCTTCCAGAGCACGTGAAGGGCCCTGGGGTGAGCTGCTCCTTCCTGGTTAGCACCAAATCCCAAACTCCTGCTCTAGAAGATGACATTTAATACCTATAAATACATCAGTCACTGCTCTTCCATTTGTGACATTTGCAACGCGCAAGCATGTTTGTAGGAGACTTCCAGGAAGTCTTCCAACCCCTTAGGAGCTTAATAAGGTGAATCACTGTGTAAAAAGGTACTTTAGTAATCAGAAAGAACCCAAAGATTCAAGCTGTGCCTAGGGGTGAGAGTAATGAAGAAAAGAAGGAAGGAAGAAACAGAACAAACAGCAGTGAATGGTGTAAGCACCCTCTCATCTCCTGGAGAAGTCATCATTGCCACCTTACTTCCAGTGTTCAGAGCTGGGTCCCAACAGCTGCAGATCTGCAGGAAAATAAAAGGGCAACCAGCAGAACGTTTAATAAAGCCCTGAAGATATGATTTAAGCTCATTATGGCAGATCCAGGCCATACAGATGGTCCCAGGATCAGCTCCATAACAGGTTGGCATCAGAGCAGTCCAAAGCTATCACCTGGGCTGAGGCTGTGCCTCAACTTAATCCCAAGAGGTCAGGAACCAAAATTCCCCCCACTAAGAGGGTGCAGCAGAAATAAGTGTAAAAATTCAGAAGAGCTGACCTGAGAATAAAGCAGTGAAGAAACTCGTAGAGGTGTCCGTGACCTGGCTTAATACAATGGGTAAAGAGAGCCCAGCAAGGGACGAGCAGCGGTGCCCTGCTTCCCTGACCTACCCTGCTCAGTTCACGGCATCAGCTGGTTCATGGCATCTGAAGCAGCCCAGAGGAGATTTGCCAGCATCACGTAGAAATCACACGCCAGTCAGAGGCCCTGGAATTAGGCTGACTTTGTAATTCAAACAACAAGCACAGGAGGAAAATAGATAAAAAGCCAAGGGGTTAAGAGCCAGGATCTCCCTCCGTGCTGGAAATACCGCTCGTGTTTAGCTTAGGCTTAGGTCTCTAGGTTCACTGGGCTGGGAAGATATCGGCATTCGGGCAGACGTCAGCAATTCTTTCAAGCAAGCTATAGATACCAAAGGCTAGAAAGTCAGAAGCATTTCAGTTGTGTAAAACGTGCCACGCCGAGGTATTTAGTCTGTTGCAAATGATGCTGCACATGAACCTGGAACACCGGGCTTCTTGCAACCAAACAGCCCAGCCTTACACATGGAGATCTCCTCCAGCTCTGCCGATGCTCCTGGTCCCTTATTCATCCCAAACTGTGCCCCCTCACAGGGCATTTGGGACTTGCACAGCATCCAAAACCCTAATATGAGGTTCCAGGGTGAAAAACGAGAGGAAAATGAATATAGACCAGGCGATGAGCGCACGTTATCAGCACAGACTACAAATCAGCAGCAACAAAGAGCCACCTACTACCTGTTAAGTGATTGAGCTCACGTTTTCAGCGTCTGCCGCCCTGGATAGGGTTTTTTCTCCCTGGAAGGACCCATGGAGGCAATGGGACAGGAGGAGGGCAGCCCGGGACACGCTGCCCAGCTCCCTGCGGGAGCACTGCCAGTTCCCACGGGCAGCAGTGCCTGGGCTGGGAGGACCGGGGGCAGCGGCGACCCCAGGGGACAGAGCTGCCCGAGCGAGGCTGCTTTTAACCTCCCTGCAAATAACAGGCTTTTTTAAGCTGTCGGCCAAATATTAAATGTCACTTTCATGCTAATTTTCAAGCTTGGACACCAGCGTTTGTTTTGCAGAGAACGCTCCAGAAAGCCTCTGCCTTCTGCACAGATGGGTACAGCCAAGACAGAGGGAAAAAAGCCACCAGAACTGAAGGTTGATTTCACTCCTCGTGAAATGATCGCTTTTGTGATTTTGTTCGACATGAAAGGTTACAATTAAAACTTGGAAAAATGAAAGCAGAAGATAGCTTTTGTCAAGAAATATTGCCAGTACTTCTGCTACACAAAAAGCATATTAAAGGCATCCCACTACTCAGAAATCAATATTTGAGTTAGTCTTATTAAATTAATTTTTGAAAGCTTTTTTGTTCTTCCATTTTTAAACTCTCTCCAATTTGCAGCTACAAAACCCTGAAACAGTAAAGAGAAGAGGGAGCCCGTGTATCCTGTTCGGGGTTAGACCACGTCCAGCTGCGTGAGAAATGCAAAAATAAAAACCAGAAGGGAGGAATTCAGCTTCTGACTTGGTGCCCGTAGGATGTCACAGCCCTGGGAACCACATCTCTGCTCCTCTCCGCAATTCCAGCTAGCCCAAAGGGCAGAAGATGAAGGCGCAGCTCCTGCCCCACGTGACTGGGTGTGCAAGGACACTGCCACCAATATCTCCACTGCACATTAATCTCTGTATCACCCCTGAAATGGGCCAGAACCATGAAGTACTGATGAGCCTTCAATTTATTAATAACTTTCTTTGCTCCCCAGGGGGAAGACATTAAAAAAAAAAAATCCCATTTTAATTTCCCTTGAAGTAATTTAAGAAATGATCATTCTGACCTAACCTTAGGCTTTTTTTTTTTTTTTTAAATAGCCTGTAACGCCCCCTCCAAAGGCAGCAGCAAACCAGTTGTCTGTAAATGGAGATTTGCTCGGTCTCCAGTTGTATGCAGGGGGGATTAAATCTCCGTCATCGTTTTCGGAGCATCATGGCTGTACGCAGAACGCCGCACAAACGGGGAGCTGCGCTAGACAAATAACAGGTCGCCCATCCAAAAGGGCTTACATTAATTACGTTAATCCAGTGGAGACAGGAGTGTGATTAAACAGCCTCTGCTGCCCGGGATTTGGCTGTTAGCCAGCAGTAATCCCGTGCAATCTGCATCTGAAGTGTGTGCGAGGGGGATGCTCCGACCACCTCCCTTCAACAAAGCCGGAGCAGGGCAGGTGACGGCGTCCTCAGGGGCAGGAGCAGTTCCTGGAGAGCCGCCTGCACCTCCCAGGGCTGCTGAGAATACGAGGACCCTGGGGACTTCAGGTTAGGTTTTAACTTTAATTAAACCCCAAAAGTCTCTTTAAGGGAGAGCAGCACTAAACATAAGAACCACAACTTTGCTCACCCCCCTGCTGCACAGATACCTGGCAGCATCAACGGGGTCACGAGCCAGGCAGCCTCAACCAAATCCTGCCTGTGACCAGCAGAAAAGACAGGCCTTCAGGCAACCGAGGTCACTCTGTACTACGCAGGGAAGCTGTGACTAATACGCCTCTAACTGGGTCGGAGCAGTACGCCTCGACGGGCACTCCTGGCCCTTCTCCTCTCCCAGCACCCTCCTGCAGACAGCCAGGGCCGGAGGGTAGGAAGAGCAGAAGGTGCAAGCCTTGCAAAATCGGTCCGTGGCCACTTTTTTTTTCCAGCAGCAAGGCAGCGTCACGCCGGCGGTGCCTGCCAAGAGCGCTCGCTGTCCCCGGCGGCACCGAGGGTGGCACGGGGAGTGACACAGCAGGACGCAGCCGTGACTCTGCTGCTGCAGCTCCAGGGTAGCAAAAGGCTCCCCGAGCTCCTGGCCCAGCTGGCAGCAGCCCCTCTCTGCTGCCGGGTTTCCAAGCACCTGGTGTAATCAGAGCCCAGCTCATTTATTTGGCTGGCTGTGGCAGGCTGTCTCCCGGCCAGAGGCATCTCCCAGAAAAGGGAGCAGCAGCCCCGGGTCACTGCTAGCAAGCAAAAGGAGCTCTGCATACCCAACTCCGCAGCTTCTACCAGCCCCTTTGGTCTGAACATCACCTACAGCAAGCAGAGAGCAGGTCTGGGCTACCTGGCACTGCCCCAGAGAGGTGCCAGCAGGAAAAACAATGAATTATCTGCTAACTTAACTCGTGACAGTGCTATCGTGGGCTCTGCCGTGCAGCAGCTGGGTTGGGCGCTGAAGGTTGTGAGGAAGATTGTGAGGAAGATGCCCAGACACACAACTCAGGGGATGTGGAATGGGAAAGCTCCACTCCGAAACATTAAATCCCATTGTCAGCTCTAAACACAGAAATTAAGCAAAACCTTAAGTTGAGAGAGATGCGTTTAAGCAAATCCCATTCTGCCCCACTCCCCATTGCATCCTTCTCAGAGAAGTCACCAGGATATTGTTGAAGGATCAAGGTACACTCCTAACAAAGAAAGAGGTCCTTACCCTTCTTTTGCCTCCTTTGCACACATCAAAAATAACCCGAGTAAAGGCAGATCAGGCCAATGCTTCATTGCTAAGCCTCCTCACCAGAAAACTAAGGTAGTAACTTAAGCCTATACATTCATGCAGAAGATGATAGAAAGATTACTGAAAGCCGTTTCTAAATTCTCAGTCTCATTTACCGACTGACATGCTACATGGGGCGAATCATTTCTTTGTCTCAGCATGGGAGATGGGACAGAAATCTGGCAGACAATGCAAAGAAATGCTCAGGAAGCGCCTCGATGATGCAAAGTGCAGATCACGCCACACGGTTTGGTTTGCAACATGTTATTTCACAGTTAGGTAGAAAACCCCACTTGCATAAGCAGGGAGGGATGCGAATGTACAGCCATCCAACTCCGTGCTGGATAAGCTCAATGCAAACTGTTAAAGAAGAACAAATTTGGGGTTTTGCTATACCTGTTGTTCCCAAACAGAGGTGCTTTTCCATGAGCTGCTGACAGGTCATTTATTCAAAGTTTGCATTTTGCTGGAGAATGCCAGCATGCCCAGAATAAGAAGCAACAACGTTTTCCCTGGGTCAGCAGAACAGGGCACACGCAGCTTTTGTTTTTCACCATAACCCTAGCTGGGGAGGCACGGCTCGCGTTCAGAGGCACAAGTAGTCCCAGGCACACGGATGGAAACGGGCTGGGGCTATGTAACATCATCTCATTCACAGTTGGAGGTTTTCCAGTTAATAAAACGGCCATATGGGGCATTAAAAAACAACCCAGAAAACAAAGCATCTCCTTCCTTTGCCACCTCCAGTCTCAAAAATTCCTCCAAAAAAATGCCAGCCAAAAAGTAAAACAGCAGACAGCAGCACCCCTGAAACTCAAGAATGCCTTTTTTTTTTTTTTTCTTCCTTACAAGCTTTTTACCCACTGCAAGTGTTATCAGCACCTTTGATCAGCGTGCTATAGGCAGGAGAGGACAAACGATGGGCTGGAAGCAATAATTAGCATCTTCAGCAAACACTGGGATCTCTTTGGGAACAAGGCCCCCAGCAGACTCGCTTCCCCTCCTGACACCACCCACACCCGCCAACAAAACACGCTGCTTATTCACAAAACAAGCTTGCCTTGCAAGAAAACAGAGTCCACGTGCAACCCATGGCCTAGGAGGAGGCACACAGCAATGCCTTAGAGAATCGCCCCGGGACTGTGATCCAGAAAGGCAACGCTTAGCCCAGATTCTATTTAGACACCTAATTCCCATGGTTATCGGTTAAAACAAAGAGACCGAATTTTCATAGAAATTAAAGAGCTTTTTGATGTGAGGACCCAGGCTTCTGTGCACTTACTGGAAATGGCACATACCGTGGTTTCTCCCGGACAGGCTCAGCTCCCACGTTAACTCTCTTTGCTCCAACACACCTCTCCCCACCTAAACATGCTGCTGCTCACCACCACGCTCCTCCTCCCTTCCCCTTTCACACTGCCTTTTTCTTGCCTCTGCTCATGCAGATTTCTCAAACCTTCACCCTATCCTGAGCCACCTGCAATAGCTCCCCAACGCATCGTAAATTCGATTTCAAATTGCCTTCCTGGCCTTCAGTGAGCAGCACGGACTTCCTCGAGCACATCCTTACCTTGCACTACGCCTCCTCACCTGCCACCTCCTCCTCCTGCTCCTCCAGCTCACTCCTGGAATTTACTGCCCCTCCAGGGCTAATAAAGCCCAAACTTGCTGATATTAAGGCACGGAGCAAGTCTCATCTGTTTACCCAGACTCTAAATACCACAGGACAGCAAGACCGATTTATTCAGAAAGCTTCGCTCCAGCTGCTGCAGCCACCACATTACCAGGGTTTGGGGTGTGCTGTGTGTGAGAAACTCAGAGCTACACCCGGGAGTATTTTATCAACACTGGAGAGCAGCACGGCTTCACCATCACTCTCTTCTTTATCTGAAATGTTAATTTCCATAGGTCTTCTATGAATCAACCAAACCCATTTGAAGCTACATTTTTCAACTAAGGGGATGGCCTGCCCCAGTCTTTGCCAGCTGCACCAGCCTGTGCCGTATCTCCCCCCATGCACCTTTTCAAGGGATTTCCAGAGCACTCCTACCCCTGGTGGGATCTGGCAGCAGGAAGGCAAGGGCAGGGTGCTGGCACAGCGGCCACCTCTGGCACCGCAAGGTTTTTGACTGGTGGATGCCACTTCCAAAACATCTTCACGCCTGTTCCACCACCTTCACAGCCTCAAAGCCAAATCCTGAGCATCCAGGCAATTAAAACTGGCATCACAGAAAAGAAACAGACTTGGAAGAAAAATGTGCAGGCCACAAGCAACATTAAAAAGCAACAGGACAAGCCCAAAGTGCATTCCTTGTGCTGGGGGCTCCTGGAAGTGGGGTACAGAGCATCAGGGAGTACGACTGCCCTAAACCCACTTCTTGCTCCCCGTAGGTCTCCCTGCAAAAGGCAGCCTTGCTCTTTGTTTAACCACCCAGCTCTTGGAGACAAATTAAAAATAGTTTGCCGAGGTGGGGAAGGATGGTGCTAACAGATGAGAAGCCAGACCCATTAACCCCTCTGACACCAAGGAGGAAGGGCCCAGGAGCTGCAATGCGCTGCAGGAATGCAGCAAGGAGTTTCAGGTGTCAGAGCAAGAGCAAGGCGCTGGCGTCAGAATTCCCCGAGACCATTCTCGCCCTCCCACTAACTCGCTTTATAACCCGGGAGACATTGCTGAAGAAAGAGTATTTGTTTAACCTATGCTCAGTTTGGGTTTTACTACTGCTTATAAATCAAGTCCCTCCGGGATGCTAAGCACCTAACGAGATGCTGTATCCAGTTACAGGCCAGGCTGCACTTCCATTTGGTGCGTAACTCTCACCAACGCAGGAAGGGGCTGGAGAGACAAGGAGGTATTTCTCCAGCTCAGGTGACAGCGGGGAAACAAAAAGCAAATCTTTCCATACAAGCAGCGATCCTGGTCAGATCAACACCCAGCAAGCACAAACATGCGCTGTTCAACTGCCTCTGCTGATCAAGTAGGTGTATGTCTCCCTACAAACCTCTTACCCCGTTACCTGTGGGAACTTCTTCACACCTTACTGAGGACCACAGCAAATGGCTCAGTCTCCTGCAGTGCTGCCCCTCGGACAGTCCACGAAGCAGCAAGCTCGTCCACGACAAAATGAGTCCCAGAGCAGCAAGATTTACAGAAGAGAAACAAAGGCACGCATTGCACAGAACAGCACAGTAAAACATCTTTGCCCGGCAGGGATGTACCTTGTATATGAAACGCCCCCCCCGAACTTCACCACATTACATCCTGTTACAAACGAGAAAATACATCTAGAGGACAAAACCATCAACGGCCCCAAATAAGAGACGACCCACAGCTGAGGACCAGAGCATCAAACGATGCTCGTGCCTCCTCCGCAGCACGGCCGGGGATGTTTGCAGCTCGCTCCCCACAAGCCACCGCCCCTACGAGGCCCCCCCAGCGCGCAGCTTGTAAGGGGATGGAGGGGAAGCTCTCTCTAACAAGCATTATCCTTTTGATGATTGAATTAAGACATCCATATGTTGTTAGCTGATGGCTAACAAGATACAGGTGGTCTTTCATCACTGGGGTAATTGGTCTCTGCAGCAATGACTAACGCAGGAAAGTTGTCCCAGTTGTCTTTTTTTTTTTTTCCCCCTCTTAATATTGTTTCTTTTCAACTCTAATAAGCAACATCGCTGTCTCGTACAAGCGGCTGCAGCAGGAATGTTTTATCTAACATTGAAGACAGCAATGTAAAGCAAACTGCAGGGAAAATGCAAGCAGAGGCAGACAGGAAGGCAAGAACTGCACACTGCAGCTTGCTTCCTACCCGTTTAGCTCTTGGATTTCCCCTGCTGCTTTGATCTGTTGCCTTTGGTTGGAGTCTGCACCTTGTAAGAGTCTTGCCTAGGTGCAGAGAAGTGCCCTGAGGTATTAGTGACCTGCTGTTAACGCCCATCCCGGGTACTACCGAAATCCTCAGGAATTAATTAATAAAGGGCCACATTTGGACAGCCTCCCCGAGACAAAATCGCTATTACTGAAATCAAAAGGGGACTTAGTGAGGGCAGGCTTCCTCTAAGGAGAAGCCAAACGCCTCATTAGCAGCACAGTTAACGAAATGGCCGCACCTTGGCAAAAAGAAATCGGCAGAAAATTTCCAAGTGCTTTCAAAACAGCAAAATTCAAAGGAGAAGTTTAGGGACCAAACCCCGATGTCTAAGGCAAAGCCAGAGATTTTCCTCCGTGGAAAAAAAAAAAGATCAAAAAAGCCTCAAGTGTTCTGCCAGGGTGAACCAAACCGTGTACGTGACAGAAGAACACCATTTTCCACCTGTGCTGTGCCATTCCCTGCTGGAGCTCCTGGGGTGCCTGAATGGCCGATTTCACCTTTCCCAGACTCTGCCTAGGTCCTTTCCTCAGCGTTTTGTGACAGCAGAGCCGGGTGGGAAGATGCGGCTGATCTGACAGCTGTGAAGTGATAAGTTAGTCAGTGGGGAAACACCTTGGCACGAGCATAGAGGCGGCCGTCCTGCCAGCACAGCAAACAGGGCTCCAAACCCCGGAGTCAGATCGCTGGTAGGTTAAATCCCAGCGCCAGGCCCCTGGTGACAAACCTGCCAGGTGGGAGGGTTTAGTTCGTCACCAACCCGTGCAGACATGGCCCTGCCTGACCTCCCCGAGCCTGCACGCTACCCCAGGGATGGTCTCCCCTTCAACGAGCTCTTCTGACTGGCTTATAACACCACCACAAAGCATTTTGAACATTACTTATTTATTTAATACGGTGCTCACCACTGGATTTCATCATTTTTCTTCCAGGTCAGTCCATTCGGGGTAACTGGATGATTGTAGTTGATGTAGTTGATGTAGTTGACCAGTGGCTCTACAGCAGCTCTGCCCCAGAAACATGTACTATTGGGCTACTCACACCTTTGATTCATGTCACAGCTGTTCCTCTGCTGTTAACACCATTAATTTCTAATTAGACAGCTTCGCACACTGAGCCTGACACGCTGCTCAGGCACCTTTCAGATGTCTCGTGCCAGGTAACGCACACAGCCTTGGGCAGGCTCGTCCCAGGGCTGGCCTTCCCTCCCCGCTGTCCCTCCCAGCCCCAGGGAAAAGCTCCTGCCAGCCCTGCTCCCGCAGCAGCTCTGCTGCATTTAGCTGCTGTGTTAGGGAGAGATCACTGCCTGACACGTGTGTTTGTCGTGGCACTGCCAGCCTTGGCAAAACCAAACACTGAGGTAACTCAGATAAGCGCTATCTGGCATGCAAAGGGTGTGAACACCAGCAGGCCAGGCACCCAGCTCCAGCCAGCATGCTGCAACCTCTCCCCTTCAAAGGGGGAAATAAAAAAAAAAAATGGTTCAGCCAACAAAAATGACACGCTGGCTCTTGGAGCAAGTGAAAAAAGCCTATGGAAAGTGACAAGCAACACAGGTCATGGGCATGTTCACGAGCTCAAGCAAACTGAGCTTCTGTGAAAGTTTTGAGTGTACTTAAACACTTCCGTGAAGCACCTTATCCTGCAGATAAGCACACAACAGCTAGCCGTAGGCATGCAGCCATGCAGGCAAGCTTTCCCCCAGGCTCACAAGGCAGCAGACATCACCCAGTGCGACCGAGAGCAGCAGTAAGAGTGCTGAGCAAGCTGCCCCGAGCCCCTGCCTGCCCCCCTGTGCAGCAGGGCACGTTTTGTTAAGCCCTGCTGACACCAGGCAGTACATGTGCGTGTCAGGATACAAAGGAGAGCAGGATCTGCTTGCGACTTTAAGGCAGTGATTATCTTTTAACACCATTCCCCCTGCCATTCAGTTCGCTGACCTTCTTTTATTGCAAGGTTACAGCGGTACAGCAAAATTCATGGAAGCTGTCTTTTGCTCACTTGGGTGAGGATGAATAGGATAATCATTTCTGACAAACCCTAGAATATCCTCCATACCAAATTGTTTTGGTGAGAGAATAGGACAACACAAGCCTCAGTATCATGCAACAAATAATCACCACTGCTCTGAGGCCAGAGCCCTGATTCATGCTGGCAAAGGGGCAAACCCTGCACCTTGTCCTGGCTGGCTCCTGCAGCCTCTGATGGCACATGCAGGATGACATGTTGGCTCTGGCTGCTGTTTGTGCCATTAAGGAGGTACAATACGGCCTTCAGTTCTTGACATGGTCAGCTCAGCACCTTCCAATCTATTTAATTAATGTTATGAACTTTGAGCTAATACGTACCGTCCTCTGCGTGTCTGCCATTGAAATGACAAACAGCTCTCTCCCAGGGCACTGCTTCAAAGAGGCTGCCACAGAAATGATGTACCTCATGAGGCTCTCAGATGATAACTGTTTTAAATACATGACAGAGAAACCAACATGTTCAAAAATTAAATTATTTTAAAAAGACATCAAAATCAGCAAATCCCTAAAGTCAAAAATCAGCTGTGAAGCAGACAGAGTGCAGAGTAACAGGGAAACAGCTCCCACCCTCAATATGGTCTCACAAATTCATTTGTGTTGGACCCAAGCCTTATTTACTCAACTCTTAACAAAAAAAAAAAAAAAAAAAAAAAAAGGCTATTAGCAGAAGGTTAAGGTAACTGGAGCACTTGCTGTAAAATAATGGAGCCCACAGCAGTTATGACTTTGTGCATATAGACATTTAATTGAATAAATACCGCCTTTCCCAACAGCCCTCCTGCCTGTAGCGGGGAAGGTTATTCCTGTTAATTGATTATTGCTACTGCTCTAAGACACCCTACACACTTGTTTAGGTTTCCATTTAATTTTCCAGGATATTATCACTGGCAGTGTAAAAGGGGTAACCACGCCAGCCCTGCTGACACATAGCAAATGAGGACAGAGATCTCTCCCCAAAGGGGGATAATTTATTATAAAAGGCTGCAGGTTATCAATGGATCAGTGGGCTAGGCCAGCACTGTTAATAGGGGTATATCCACATGAAGCCGTGCAATTTAAACTGATTGGAGTTAGTCCACAGGGAAGACAAGAAGGGAATTTGATGCAAAGACACCTCCCAGTAATGAACAGGCAGCACAGCACTCACGTTGGCAACAACTCTCCTTTCAGTGCTGTGCTAATACCTTGTCTTTCTCAGCCCTTTGGAGACAGTGGCAGAAAGGAATGGCTCCCCAAATCATCTGTAGGAGGATGCACTTACCGAACAAAACGATCACAAAATTCTGTCAAATCTCTAGGCTAAAAATACTTCGTACCTACAGAACCGCACACCCCAGCGGGGAGAAGAACAATTCTCTGGAACAAGAGCTCACCCTGCAAGCAAACGTGCCCACGTGGAGGTGGACAGCCTCACCAAACTTGCAGGTACTTGACGGGCGTGCAGAAGATACACAACAAATAGGAAATGTCAGCTGAAATCCCCTATGGAAGGTGTGGGAGAAATGAGCTCTTGAAAGGAAGAAGGCTAAGGAAAGCACAAGGCTGGCTGAGCTTTAAGCAGGTGAGCTTAGGAAAGCAGCACCCAGGGGTAAGGCGGAGAGGGAATCTGGGCATGAGAAAATATTCTAAAGAACTGGGAAGGGACAAAACAATGCCCATCTCGACACATTTCTGCGGGGAACGAGGGTCCTCACCAGCTTTAAATAGCGCTTCTCACACCACAGAAACCAAGCTACGTGCAGAACAGAACATGCTTCCAGCATGAAAGCCCGATCAGCCGCACAATCTGCTTTCAGCTCCAAAATATCCGTGTTTCCCAGCATTACATGCTGTGTCCCCCAGGAAACAGAACTCTTAGGCTTCTGAATAAACGGGAGACATTTATTCATTATTTCTTCTATCGTGAAAGGTGCCACCACTGACTGCTCATTCTACACTCCTCCAAATGTGCTAAGTTGCACACAAGGACATTAGACAACAGAGGGGTTGCCCTGTAGATGGTTAAGATTTTCTGCTCTCTGGTTTTTATGGCTTTTTCTTTAATGTCATGAACTGCATTTTTATATTTGCTTTTAAAATCGGAAGCCCCCTTTTGTGCTCTTTTTCCCTGTAGGCATTTAGTGATGAACCCTACCATACGTAACACCAGATACGCAGAAGATGAATGGTTTCAAGGTTCACAGCAACTGCTTAGCTTGCCAACAGGCGCTTCCTAATAGAAATCTGAGTACTATTTCTTTGTATTGCCACACGCAAAATGTTGACTCAAACTCTGATGATTTCAGCATCTTACGCTGATAACTTGCTATTAACTCACTGCTATAGATACGCTCAGATTTAATTCTTGTCAGTAGCGAAAACGCTCCTGCTCCTCCAAAACACAATGGTTGCTGTCATTTTGACTGACGTAAGCTACCATAAGTGATTTTTCAAATGGACAAATTTATCCCTGGAGACAGCAAGATTCCAACTAGGGCACATTTGTCTTCCTCTGCGGCAAATCTCGAGTTGATGCTTAGAGCAAGCAAGGAAGGCACCAAAAGCGAGCGCGAGCACTACTCTGCAACTGCGGTGGCAAAACCAAAAGCGCTTCCACACGTCCGATGCAAAATAACCCCTGCCAAGGTCAGGGTCAGCAGTGACAGCGTCGGGCACTGTCCCCTTTCCTGGGGCTGGCAAGTCCCATCTGGGCAGAACTGGGCACCAAACGCCATCCTGTTGAGTTTGCCTCTTACATCGGGGTCAGCAGTGACAACAGCCCCAAGATAAACCCAAATACACATAGTACAGACCAAAGAGAAGCTGGGAAGATGAGGCAGAAGAAAGCAGCTAAACGGACACATGCAGCAGTGCTGAGTTCTCTATTTTTCTGTTCTTCCACCCTTCCACAAAGCAAACCAAGAAGAGGTATATTCCCCCGAGCACACCGAGGTCAGGCACACACCCCTGTACTGCCCATAGAGGAGCACCCATCGCTCCTTATCACTCACTCTGGCTCAGGCTTGCCCCTTCTGGGACTTCCCTCGTGTCAGTCTTCCTCTTAGAGCCATTTCTGTGAGCCACCAGGACTCCAGTCCTGTCCTGAACACGTGGGGTATGTGGGCATGAAGTTAAACACCGAGACAGCCTGGGAGAACCTGATGAAAGTCCCTGGCACGTTAAAGACCAACCCAGCATTCTGCTGAACGAGCCAAGCTCCACACAGCCTGGCACTGCTCCCCTCCAACATCAATATCAATTTCCTCCATCAACAGGAGACAGAATAACAGCGACTTCCTCCCTATAATGCAGCCTTTAATTGTCCCAGATCAATTACCGGCTCCCCGCGCTATTCATTGTGCTTTGCAGGTAACCGTGGTCTAGACGAGGTGCAACAGCTTCAGCAGCAAATGGTAACTGCTGCAGGAAGCCCAGAAGGAGCATAAGGAGGCTGCCAACAACATTCACCTGCCACGGCCCTGCCCTGGCTCTACCTGAACACACAAACCACTGCTGACACCAACGGGGGCAACTCCAGTGACCAGAAACCGCTTGCGAGCTCTTGCTCATCTGGGAGGCAGCAAATCCATACAACCGCTGTCGTTTTCCCCCTGGATCAGCTCCATGATGCCTCTGATCCCCCTCCCGTGACACAGTCTTCATCGATTTCCACAGAACTTCGCAAGAGCTCGCAGAAGAGGCACAGAGGAGGGAAATGTCAAGTGAGTCATTAGCGGGTAGAAAAAGGAACTGTGTAGTAAGGAGTCCTCAAAATGCTTTTCCCCCTTTAAAGCAAACAATGCCACAAATCGAGGGGATTTGAACAGCAGCGTAACTGCAGCAATGAGTCCTGCAGCCTGAGGGAGCGAGGAACTCCTCCCTCGGAGGGGATGCTAATACCAAATGCCAATAAATGCAGGTGTCACTATCCTGTTTGATTTGAAATCTTTGGAGTCGAGACCTTAAATACGACAGCAGACAGGGAGAGAAAAGCACCATAACAGAAGACTTCTCTGACTTGAAACAGCTAAGAAAACTCCTACATTTTCTCATTTTTTCGATGTTATTGCCAACTTCGTAACCTTTGCTCTTGGTTGAGCATCCTCTTGGTTGCTGAAATGGAAGGGAATGTATTTCCCATCATTAGCAGGAGCAGACGTGGTCCTGCTACCTTCCAAACTCTGTTACAGCACAAATGTGTTTTCTTCTGGACATCCCTTGGCGTGTGCTCGTGTGCATGCATCTTTGTGATTTGATTTGCCCTCAGTTACCACAGCACAGCCCTTTTCCTAGGGCTGGTTACTACAGCAACAGAATCTGTTTGAGTTTGTTAGCAGGCATCAGAAAACCTCCCGTAACTGCTGTTAGCTCCAGAAACATGAAGCTACATGTCAGCAGCCCGTGCCACAGAGATACCTTCCCGTAGGAGTTCACCCTATCTCTGTAATTACGAAACTCCATCAGTCCCCACCTCCTTGGAAGGACAGCACAAGCCTGAACAGCCTCTGCCTTCAGAGGGTGCACAGCAGAGGGGCACTGCCCATCTCCTGTGTGCGTGTCATCACAGGGAAACCACAGTGTGCAGGATTTCACAGATTCAGGGTCATAAATGTGTTCTATTTCACTCATGCTGTAGGCTTTCATTACTACTGAAAGTAAAGTCCCACTTTAAATCCCATGTGGTAACACATCTGCATTCTTCT
Organism: Netta rufina; assembly: GCF_964035555.1. Taxonomy (NCBI): domain Eukaryota; kingdom Metazoa; phylum Chordata; class Aves; order Anseriformes; family Anatidae; genus Netta; species Netta rufina. The sequence goes on along the minus strand of NC_140134.1, from coordinate 16,182,355 downwards.
GCATACACACATTTATATTAATACATACACACACAAAAGTTGTGGTTTCCTTTTTTTTTTTTTTTTTTTTAATTATTTGTTTGTTTTTGTTACACAGAGCAGTCTCCCTGTATTGTCTCTTCCCTGCACGGAGGTTGGAGGAGATTACCTGAAGTTGCTCCACTGAACTCTTGCACAACTTGGAGGGAAGGAAAAAAACTCAGCGCATGGGTTTAGTTCCGTCTAACTCACTGCCTTGGGACAAAAGAGGAATTTTATTGCAGGTGAACAATTACTGGCACTAAGCTGCCAGGTAAGAGACTATTTCTTCCCCCCAGCTACAACAGAGCCCAAACGCAGCCCATCCATACCTGACAGCAGCAATATACTGGAGACAGCACGGCCTGGTCAATCTGATCATTTCTTCCCAGCTATGGTGGAGAGCTTGGCCAGACTATTACCACTGTTATTAATTAGTTTCTGTCCTGAGGGAGCAGCCTATGCCAGATTTGCTCCTAATTTAAACCGAGGGAACTTACCCAAAAACGTTTCATCCGGTCACACACAGAGTAGCCCCTACTGAGCGAGCGTGCTATTATGAGAAAGAAAACTGCTACAAACATAGCCCAGTGACAGTACACGCCGCAGTTATTTCCGCTGTGAAACAGGAGAACCAAGCGGGTAAGCTGCTCAGCCAGCTTTCTGCTAAGGCCACTGAAAATTGCATTGACGACATCAACAAAAATAATCAGTTAAACACAAATCCAAGCCCATAATTCTCAAAGGGTGCCTTAAACTACGGAACTGGACCACCTCTCAAGCACTCACAAACCCAAGGAGACACGTATTTCCACCTGCACCCTCTCCATTTATATTCATCCACAGAATACAGTTTTTCCTGTTCATTTCTTCCTGCTAGCTTTTATTTTCACTAACCAAATTGATTGCAGTTTGATGTAAGAATTAATCATCCCCTACCCAAAAACCTACTTGTGATGGATAGCTCGGGATAGGACTAATATTAAACTTCATTCAGTCAGCTGATCGGTTGAGTGTGCACACAACGTGCACTCTTCTGCGACCCACCATTTATATAGAGAAGTCCAGATCAAGATTTGATGATTATGATACATTCTAGCTGCAGAAAGGAACGCTACATGGTTAGAAGCGAGTATATGAAGGAAAAAATCACAAAACTGCATGTAGCAAGAAGAAATTATTTCTTCTGGCTGTATTTTCCCAGCTACGGTTGAGCTGCCAACTTTAAAGAAGGTATTTTAGCATGCAAGATGAATGTATCTAAGGAACTAAAAGAATCACTCTTCCTAATCTTCCTCTTACGCACCCTCCTTAATCCTGTTCTCAGACATGAAGCATTGCTTTCAAAATGCCCACGGAACAGCCTGAAAGAAGTTGCTGCTCCTCCATATCGTTATTTATAATAGATAATCTTAGAACCGCTCTTAATTCCAACTCATCATTTATGGCATTGGCAAAGTTGCCCCAGTGAATTTAGTCCCATTATTCACCTTTGGGTTGTACAGTACCTTGTGCTTTATATATCACCCTGCTCTATCCAGAGGATCCCTCACAAGCACTTACAGAACCAAGTGAAGGTTAATAACAACCAATACCACAAGTGCCAGGATTTTATGGCCGGTTAAAGGAAAACACAGACATGCTTTGAATATGTAGAAGAACATCTAAGCCAGACAGAAATACACCCAGGAATGCGGAAACCATGCTATAGAGTCAGTCATTCCAACAGGCCTCTGCGCTATCCCAAGACATTTAAGATCCTTCAGAAAGTCAGTGGGACTGCCCAGCTTTGGCCATCCCACAGCTGTGTTCAGTTATAAGTGTCTTAGAAAAAAGAATAGCTACCAGTGGGATCATCCATTTAGTTGATGTTTAAAAGCAAAGTGAGGGGTGAAGGCACACGTGCACGCAGTTTTTGTCACTAAAAACTCTACTAACAACTGCAGAAGGAACCCAGTAACAGCAGCACATACTTCAGCTGTATTGTGATTTAATGCACTGGAGCCATTTACCTGGTGGCAAGTCCTGAAGAAAGGAGAATGAGCCAAGACTGAGTTTTTTTTTTTTCCCCAGAGAACAGCTTCACCCACAGCATCCTCTTTAAAACTGTCACAGAGGGCACCGCTGCTGAAACCCATGAGAACTTTACTGAGATACTAGAGATGTTTGACCGGGTAACCGAACCCCAATTTCATATCTTAGCCGTCTGGAATAATTTTGCAACATGATCACCAGAATCATGAGCTCGACTCTAGGCTCACCAGATCTCAAAATAGACATCACCAGCTTCCGCATCCCGTTTCGTGACAGGGATCGCATTATCTGGGGTCCTGCCACAGCTCGCTGGGTCGCAGCACCTCCTCCATACCAGGCACTTGCTTGCTGAAACGTGATGGTGGTAGTGCCACGACACGCATCCCTTCTGTCTCCTTATACAGCAACGACTGCTCAGATGCAGTCAGGTGCTTCGGAAGGGAAAAGGAACTGGGGTGCCTTGGGACAAAAACGTTATCACCACATATGCTACTTGGAAAATCTTCAGCTAAAACTCAACCGTAAACAAACAAAATCAGAATTTAAAGCAAGACGGGTACACACAATAAAAGGAGCAAGCATCTTTCTAATTACACACTAATAATTACCACAGCTGTCAACTTCTACCACTGCTCCAATAAAGGAAAGTATCAGTGTGCTTCCCTGCTGCTTACCAACCACTTCGGTACAGCCCAGTGCTTCGTTACCTTCCCGGGCACAGATGCACACAGATAAGAAACGTCAAGGCATCCCTTGCACCGCCAACAAAGATGACAAAAGGGACACGCCTGGCCTCAAGGAAAACTTTCAGCGAGCCTCACCTATGTACAGAGAGGAATCTTTCCGCCTCACGTGGTCGTCGATGTAGGAAACTCCCAGGGGCTGGACGGGGGTAGCACCAATGCCCAGGAGGACCTGTGCTCCGATGAGCAGCAAGTACATCATGTTGGTAGCAGTCCGATTCCTGCAGATAAGGTCCGGGTCTGGTCCCTCATCGCTGGTGGACCCGTTGGCAGCGCACACATCCCTCCCTTCGGCTCCCCAGCGTATTTCCCCAGATTCGTATTCATACTGGTGGGTCAGAAATTCGGGCAGTGCGGAAAGCAGGGCGCCCAAGGCCATGACTATCCCTCCACATCCTATCAAGCGTGGTCTGTGTCCTCGGGCTCCGAAGTAGCTCACAAAGAGGATGAGGGCCAGGTTGCCGATCTCGAAGCTGCTGGCAATGACGCCCACATCAGCACTCTGCAGGTTGAATCGCCGCTCCAAGGTGGTTAAAACACTCACCTACAAGACAGAAATGCAGATAGAGTTACTGAGAGGAAACACAGACTGCTTTCTGTCCTCCTCGTATGCCCTGCTAATGTACAAGTTTCCTCGCGTCTCCCTTACAGCCAAAAACCTACAAATCAAGGACACACAAATTACAGCACAGTAGCAGCTGACATCCAAATTCAAACAGAGCCCTGCTGGAAGGTCCTAACAGCAAGGGACACTTCGTGACCTACCACTTGTCTGCACACGTGTTCATTTCCAACTCCTAATACATCAATATCCACATTTTGGGTGCTTGCAGAGCCCTGAGACTCCGTGATCTGTCAGCCTCTCTTAAGGCTCCTTTCCATCTGACCGTGCAGCCTTCACATCCCAAAAACACCGCCCCACAGGACCAATGTAAAACCACCCCAAGCAACACATCACACCAGGCACCTGATCTTTCTCTTGGAAAGAACCACGGTTATTGAGCAGCAGAAAACCTTGCAGGGACTTGGCTCACAGGCTAGCATGAGGCCACGAAGTCAGTCAGAGACAGCGACGCACAAATAGGCAATTTGGCTGGCAGAAAAGGCTTTTATTAAAGCATTTAAATAAAACGCCGAGCAAATGGCTTAAACTGTTTGTGAATTGGTTAATGACTTGGATCTTCAATTGCAGAACAGTTCTGAGAAGACTCACAAATTAAGATTTACATAGAAGATCTCAATCTACAACAAAGAAGGGAAAATTTAACAAATAGCTGTTATTTAACATGAAAGAGGTACAAGAGCAGTCTTCGAATACCTCACATTGCCGCAGAAAGGAGTGATTTGTTCTTTGCCTTCAAAATGGGCAGCACAAGCAGTGACAGGCTTAACCTGCAGCAGAGATGATTCAGGTTAAATGCAAGGTTGGGGGGAAAGCAGCCTTCTCCTGGCGAGGGTTGTCAAACAGGGAAGCAGGCTGCCTGGAGAGGCTGCAGAGCTCTTTCAGAACACAGGGCAGCAGCTGTCAGGAACAGCACAGGTACGGCTGATCTCACCAAAGGGCAGGAAAATGGACCGGCTGATCTCTTGAGATGTCATCCAGCTCTGATCGTTCGGTGCAACGCAACACAGCGTGGGTTTTACGCGACAGCCGAGGCACGGATCAAAGCGGGGAGACGAAACGTTGGGTGCCTGGCTCGCTGTCATCCCTGCTCAAGGGAGAAAGCTCAGCACATTCTCCTGTCTACAGCAGTGTCCGTTTTATGCAGGAAAATCACACAAAAAAATGGAAAGTGTCACAGAAATGCCAAAAATGTTTACCTTGGATAAAAGACTACCTCGCTTTTCAGGCTGCGAGAGATGATGTTTAAGGTTGTCCTTAAACAGGCAGGTTTCTCTGTCTGTTAAAAACATATTATAAAGAAAGGAAAAAAAAAAAAACAAAACCAAAAACACATTATAAAGACCTCACAGCAGAAGGTAGCCCCTGGATAGAACAAAAATAGCCTCCCACTGGAGGCACTGAAAATCTTTGCTGATAAACCTCACGAAGCAGGAGCCAGCCTGACCGACTTTAAAGTATTCTGACAGCAGCTCTTGTCCGGGGGCAGCTAGCTTCTGCTGGGGGACACCAGGGCACAGCTTGGACAAAGACAGCTCCAGCAGCCACGAAAGGGAAGAACAGAAACAGCCCACTGCTGCTGCTCTGCACCAGTAAAAGCCCCCAGATCTCAACCTGAGAAGTGTCAGAGTCAGCTCTACAAAACCAGATGGGACTCGTGATTTTTGAAAATCCAGCCTTTGTCCCGTACAGGCAGTGGCCATTTTGTGCCAGTGCTGTAATCGTCCTGGACTGAAGAGCCAAGAGATGAACAAGGTCAAAACCAAACAAAGAGAAACCCTACAAATCCAGCCCCTGACTGCAGACAATGCAATAATTCTTCCCCACACCAAACCCAAGTGAAGATGTGTGGGTCCAAGGGAGAGGAGACCGTGGCTCCATCTGACACAGGGGTACAGTAGCTGTTGGGGTGAAACAGCGCCGTGACTCACCAGGAGAAATGCTGACCCTTTCCTGAGGGCACAGCACAGTCTGTCCCTGCTTCAGCGACCTCCAGCCAACAGTGCTTGAGCACACACAAGTCCTGCAAAGCCAGCCCCCTGCTACGGGAACCCTCTTCGTGCACCTGGGCTCTCAGCACAACCTCCAGCTGCTAAAGCAGAAGGTGATGGGGGAGGCTGCCGACCGCACCGGCACGGAGAGGCAGAAGCAGGCAGGCGCCTTCGGACTTCCCTAGGGAACTGCGTGGTTCCTGTCTGCTGGCCCTGCTGTGCTAGCAGGCTGCAGGAGCTCCTGCTGCTGTTCTGATCCTTACTCACACCAAGAGACATCCTCAGTGTCTGAGATGCAAGGAACATGAGGAATGCAGGCGAGCTCCTTCTCTTCCAGATTCCCCAGCTGAAAATGCCTCGCGACCAGGGCTGTAGTTTGAGGTGCTGCGGTCAGAGCCGGCGGTGCTGCACCCATCGGCGGCATAACAGCCACAGTGCTCACCCAAACTGTCCTCCTGCCCTCCCGAAACCCAGCCGCCACCTTTAGCACGGCCCCGGGGGAGCACAGCAATAGCTGAGGTCCCACCAAACACGTGGTGTGGCAGAAGGGGAAATCTCTCCAAGATGAGCAAATGACTCTGAGCGTGCAAAACCACTGACAGTCATGGAAAAATAACCCCCAAATAAAAATAGGGCTTGGAAATAAATGGTCAACATGCAGATTTTTAGCCGGAGAAACCAGGAATATAACTGTGTTACCTCCAGAGTGGCAGGAGCTGAAAGCACAGCCCCAATTTTTGCTTTGACATTGGCTGTGACCTTAAGCACGCGCACTGACTACAACCCCAGCACTAGCACAGCAGAGGTGTTACCCGCATTTACCCAAACCCAACCTCTGCCCACGGTCAAATCGTTCTCACTTTCTTCTACACCCCACGTTTAGAGGGCTTCCTGCATACCAGCAGCCCCGTGTGTAACCTGACCAAAGGGCTGCAGCTTGCGTGCAGGACACAGCTGGCTGAAAAGCCAGCACTGTGCTGTGTGTTTGCTCACGAGCCTGCTCCCTGGGAGCCATCGCAGCTCCTCGACACTAGCTCCATTTACCCAGAGTCATGTAAATGTTGCAGAAGACACGACAGGTCCCTGTAAAATAAAGACATCACGCGGAAAGGCTGCGAGGATTATAAGGAGTCCCTGTGTGCTGAGACCAGGTGGAGCACTGGGGAGTGCAGCCCACGAGGTGGCTGCTTTCCCTGCAGGGATGCAGGGCACGGAGCGGGATGGCAGCACAGGGCCTTCAGACAGACAGCCTCTTGCTAAAGCACAGCGGGACGTGCCAGGAGCCCACCTTGTAGCTGTGAACTCGCTATTTCCCGGCTGCTGGAAGCCACACAGCTGTTTTGTCACGGCTGCACTGAACGGATTGGGAGGACGTTCAGTTAGTTTCTGCTCTATGATGGAAACAGTGACAGGGCTGCTGATACAAACACTCTGTAGAAGTCAGACGGACAAGATGCATAGGCCCAGCGCCTAGGAATGAGTTTTACTGGGTTTATCCCCAAAAGGTAACAGTGTGAAACCATGCACTGACCAGGCACGTCCAGAGGAGTGAGATGAGAGAGGCAGCACAGACAGTGTTGTGATTATGGCAAATGCCAGCACCCAGGCATGGTGGCAGCAGCACTGGAGCTACAGCCTTGTACGGGTTTGCAGCAGGGCTGAAAACAGCTCTGCTTTGCCTAGATCCCTGTTACTCTTATGTCCACGTGTCTTTCCTATAGATCAGTCCTGAACAGGCCACAGGGCACTGCACCTGCAGAGGTTCAGGGCTGGGGATCCCAAAATGCCAGGGAACCCAGCCCGCTGCCTTTGCGAAGGCACCACCTAACATACAATAACCGTAATTTAAACTTATACAATGCTTGTGCTATCTGCAAGCTCATGTACCTCATTTCCTTCCTCTTCTTACAGAGCCCGGGAACTCTGCACAATGTGTCCGTCTCGGTTTCCAAAGACATTTCAGCATTCACAAGGACCTGGGCTAAAGGGGCCCCCTCAGTCTCCTCCGAAACGCTTTACAGTGACTGAAAGAGGAAAATGATCTCACACGATGCACGCAGTGATAAACTACCTACATTAAAAAAAGGGGAAAAAAGCAACAAAATCAATCACCACCTTAAATTTTTTTTTCAGCCAAAGCAACTTATATTGCAGCCCCTGTAACTAAACCCAGCGAAGCTTTTGTCATGCCATTCTGGACTCAGTTCAATAATGCTCGCTCACATTCATCATTCCTGTCTGCCCCAGATCTATAGATCTTGGCATTTCTGACCCAAGGTAGATTTGTTCTCTCTAGAGGCTGTTTATTTTATATTAATGCTCAGCAAAAACGCAATCCGCAAAGCTGCCTCACGCTATTGCCCCGCTTTGTCACCAAGGAATGAATTGAGGGCTGGGGGCACCGCTACGGAGCCGTACACACAGTGCATTGAAAACGAACATCATATTGTTCGCATCTCCAGTGATAAGTCATATTCACCCACAGAGTCTACAGATAAGTTCATTGTATTAATAACACGCGGTTATATATAGAAAACACATTGACTTTATGCCTGAAGGGCCTTTTTTAAAGGCTGCTTTTTAATGTAAAATACATTTTCTCAGTTATGTGGTAAGAGATCGGACTTGAAGAGACATGTCGGCAGTGCTACAGGGTGTAAAATAATTGCCTGGCAACTCCGTTCCCAGAGGAAAACAGACGTGAACCGTCTCCCACAGTCTCCATTACAGAGCTGGGAAATGTACGATTCCTCGAAGGGCCAAAGCAACTGGCCCACAAACAGCACTGCTGCTTCCACATGCCTCCACCCGTGTCTTCAGGTGTCGCTCGTCCTCCCTTCCAGCAGCCACACAGGACAGGGCCAAATCCTGCCTTTATTTAGAGGGCCCATCTCCTCCTGCTGATGGCTTCTTTCAACGCCGTTCCCAGTCCAGCCAAGTCAGTGGGAACCTAAAAGATGCTCTCACCAAAGATGCTGACACCTGCGCTGGCTTTGGGCATGCGAACAGAAGAGCAAGCAGAAAGGGTGGCGATGCCAACACACCCAAGCTGGCTCTGCTCAAGGTCTGGAAATTGTCTCTGCATAGAAATTTGCATTCACGTGACAGGGATAATAGTGCCGCAGCTGAGAAGTAGGGTGTTATTAGCTTGGCTGTTGCATGTGCTTACGCTGTTTCTAGGCCAGTACCGGTAAATCTGCAAGTTGCTGTGCCGGTGCCACAAGGAGTGTGCAGCTCGGATCTGTGCTCACCAGGCAGAGTGAAGGACAATTTATTTTATATTCTGGTGACCAGCTCTGAGCTTATTGACACGGCCCGAATTAAGCACACGTTCAAAGCCAGGATTTTCAGTGGCCTGAGCAGAAAGGATATTAGAGCGTGCAGCAAGAGAAGCAGCACCACGCACTCGTGCTCGAGGCGAGATGCACGTTGCAGTGCAATGCTCACTGCGCGCTGCAAGCGGTGCAAAGAGCAGGCAGCACCCACAGAAGATATCCTGTTTGGTCAGGAGTCAATACGCCCATGGAAACCCACAGTTCATTTCAGAATAGCTTAAAAAAAGAGTCATGTGCCTCGCAAAGCTAAACGAGTCTGTTTTCCACTAGTGTAGCAAGAGCAGGCTCCATACAGATCAAACATGCAGCATGAAAAACCTAACCTCAGTAATGCAGGCAATCATTACAATAAACAGCCACGCAACGGGCTGCTGTTAACCTTCTGCATTTGCTTCCCAAGGATCCTGCAGGGGACACCACAGACTGTCCCCCTTTCCCTGCCTCCCCTGGGGAAACAAAGCGCTGCCCCATTTGGAGAGGTGTGAACGAAAAGACTGCCGGGGCTGCTACCTGTCACGGCAGGATGGACTGAGTCACGGGCAGCTCGAAATAGACACAGGCACCGAGTACCAGGCCACAGCGAACTTCCTAGAGAGGCTTGAAAGGCTTTTTCTGTTGCTCTGACACAGATAAGCATCACAGCTAAGATGGGCTTTTTTAAGACAAAGCAAAACCTTCGAGTCCCAACCTCTGCAAATACTTTTGCAGCCACAAACCAAGCATCCACAGAACCTTTCTTCTTCCAAACCTGTTCAAGATTCACCTCACCGTGTGAATGCAGGTGATATTTCAGTCTCTGACAGGGTATCTGCATAAATATATCCAGTGCCAGAACCCATTTGTAGCCTACACTTCTCTTCAGCAGCACGTGTACAACAGAGCTAGCAGATACCTGAATCCTGATTTATTTTAAAACGTTATGGCACTTTCACTGGCAGCAAAATAATGCATCAGAAACATGCAAGGAGCACAAACCTCAACCCCAGACTGAGTTTCTGTGTGCGTTAAGACGTGCAGCATAGAAGTGGCACACTGCAGGCCAGGAGGATGAACAGTCCACGTGGGATAAGCAGACAGCAGCTTTGCAAAAAGGGGCTGCTGCTCAGCTCTGTGAAAGTAAATGGCCGAGGGAGTGCAGTCAGAGCATCTTCGACACATTCAGAGATAAATCTCCTTTTCTTTTTTTTCTTGTGTCCGGTAAGTAGCAGAACAAAGCCAGACAAGGTAACCTAAGCTGTATTTAACAGCTTAAATGCAGACTCGTACAGCATGAAAGACACTTGGTGGCATGCAGGACTGGCAATACAATTCACACACAAACCCAGGACTGTGCAAATAGGACAGCATCACCCTGGGTTTGGTTTAAGACGAGGGGTTCTGATCTGTACTATGCAGATGGATCAGAAGAAACACTGAGCAGAGATGAAGTGCATGTCTCTGGGAGGCTCCTCTTGGCAAAAAAAAGCCCCTTCCTACGTACTGTCAAAGTACCAGAGGCAGGATCCTGACCTGTCACACAGCAGCAGCCTCACTTCTCTTTCCCTGTGGCCCCTCCATCAATGCAAATTTGGTTGTCTATCTAATAAAATACTCCTAGCACAACACGCTGTGTCTGCAGATAAGGCTGTGCACTATAACCAGGGCCACTCACCGCAACAGAAACCATGATGCAAGCCTGGCAGGAAAACCTGTCAGGCAAAGGACTTCATGTTATCTTAATTTATGATCGAGAGCTGAGTTCGGGGCTAAGGGTTGCATCCGAGTCATGCCACAGCACAGATAAAGATGAGAGGCCCGCGGAGCCGCTTGCAGCAGCGTTCCCAGCCGCCAGGCAAGAACCAGGGCAGAAGTGACACACGCAGGACACTCTGAGGCAGCATTAATAAAAGCTTTGATGGAAGCTGAATTCAGTTTTCACGGTTGGAGGACAACGGTGATTATATAAAGGCTGGGTACTGAGAGAGGAGGTTTTCTGACAAGTCCTGCTACTTTTCTCCTCATCTGCTCTGGCTCTGCTGATCCCTCTCCTGCTCCTCTCCCCACCCAGCAGCAGGGATGCCTGGCCACAGCAAATGGGAACTCGGATTTAGGAGAAATAAGAGGCAGTTCTCATCAACCGGCACACAAAATACTTTTACTTAGTAAGTGATGGGAAGAAGGAAGCCATTTAAAAGGGAACTAAAGAAATGGCCACGTTGTGTTATCAGTCCACAGCACTTCGTGGTAACTCAAAAGTTAGGGGGTCTCTAGCAGCTGAGTACCAACACCCCAAGCTGATACAAAAATGATGAGACTCTTCTCCCCTACAGCCCACACAGGAGCTGTCCAGGTCGTCCTGCTCCCCAACTACTTGTTCCTCCTTCCCCATTGATCTGCGCGGGGTTGAGGGCAGGAAGGGGAGCTGCAGGCCAGCTGCTGCCAAACCTCCCGGTGAAGAACAGGGCGGGTTGGGATGTGAGCATGGGGAGAGTGTGGTGCAAACAGACAAGAAGTCAGGGCGTGAAGGTGATTTTCAATCTGTTCCTGAGAACCTCGTCGTTATCTGAGCATCTCCTGTGCGAAGAACGAGGGGTGGAAGTTGTGAAGGGCGGGCTCGTGACGTTTGCACGTTGAAGTTGGGCAGTCCCGAGCACAGCACAAGCCGTGCAGCGTTACCTCCCCTCCCATCACACCATCTCCCCATTTTGTCATTTCTCAGAAACGGCAAGCCCTTTTCTCCTGAACAGAAGGTGATTTACAAGTGCTCTTTAAAATAACACACGAAAAATAACACAGAGGCAATTAAAAAAACATCTTGTAGTTAAAGAACAATTAACCGGGCAATCTAGCCGTAACTTGCAGACTTGTTATAGCTCACTTGGACTCGGCGCGTTCCCTGTAAAACAGACACAGGCAAGAAGATGTCTCGCCAGATGACGAAAGCTCTGTTCCTTGGGGTTCACTGGGAAGTGAGCTATCAAAAAGCCAATGAATAAATGTGTCTGCTGAGGCTGTACACACAGATGGCTGAATTTCACCTCATGTCTGCAGTATTAACAACAATCCTTTTTAGAGACAGGCATGGAGCAGCAGCTTATGGGGTCCCCTCACTGTAGAGCCACCAGACCCTGCAAAAATTCAATGAGTACATGTAAGGAAAGCAGAAGTCACCACCACTTACCCACCCGATACCAGAGAAGTTTTCACAGAGGACCACTGCTCCTACAGCAGTGGCACAACAAATTCTGGGAGGAACCCCAAATTCAGACACTGCAGTCAGAATGGCTTTGCATACATTGCTCAGCACCAAGCCAAACCAGAGACTCACTAACCAAGGGATGTGTCCAGCCCAGCTCGCACAGGGGAAGCTGGAAAACAGGGACCTGCAGGTTACATTAACTCCGACTGTTCAAAGGATCACTCTTTATGCAAGCTCACTACCTGCTAGTCTAGATCCTTTGTCCGCTTTAACATAAGCCTATTAAAGTTTCCCTTGCAGCTTCACACCCATTTTCTTCCTATCGCATATCCCCTGCACACCCATTTCAAATGCTGTGTTTTCATCTCCTTCCACAGTTCTTCACTTATTCTTTACGGACAGCTTTTATATGAATTTCGTTCCCTTTACACCCAGCTTTCCCCTGGTTCCTGCCTCCCAAAGGTACTAATTACAATACAGTTTATTAGCCAGGCTCATAACATTTAGGCTTTAAATCCAGACTGCTTTACATGGGCTAGGCACCACTGAAGCAGTCCACTGCAATCAGTAACAGGCAGAAAGATTTTTCAAAAGCACTTAAGTGGCTTTGGAACAAGAGCACCATTTTCAAAGAGACACTTAGAATAAGTCACTTTTGTCAATTAGAGTGTGGCTCGGAAAGTATCTTTGAAAAATAATACCCTCAGGCTCTTAAATCCATCGCTACCCACAGAGGAAGGAAAGCAGCCCCAAATAGCCAGTCCCTGGGAAGGCTCAGAAGGCAAAGGGCTAGATGCTCAACACCACAGCTCCAGGCAGGTGTGAGGGAAGCAAGGATAGCATTCAGGTGGCAACAAGGCTGCATCATAGCCCAGGGTGAAGGAAGATGCCTCACAGATCAACCACAGGTGGAATAATACACAATTAGCATTAAATAAATTAACAGACTGGTATCAACTTCATTATAGTAGCTGATAGAGACCTGGTTCAGGGCACGCCTCTTCCACTCCAGTCACCTTCACTGTGGAGGCTGAGCATCCACAATCCCAGCCCACAACAAAGCCTGACTACATCACAACTACCCGATTAGTTAATGTGGAGATAAAACCCAAAGAAGGCCTGAGGAAGTCAGTGACAAAGCCAGAAAATGAATCCAAACATCCCAAGGTCCCAAACTGTACCTTCACCAAAAGCTACCTATAGCTGTTGCTGAGCCAACAAGCATTACTCCATGGCAAGGCTGTCTTCTCCTAGCTGTGACACGTGTCACATTGCTCAAATGCAAATGAAAACAGATTTCTCTGGGCATGTACGTTAGTCTTGACTGATGAAAGCAGTCAGTCTGAACATGACAGCTCTGGACAGCCAAGCAAAATCCAGGTTATAAAACATAACCCACACATGGCAGGAATGTTCTTCTGCCCCTGCCAAGATGCCACCATCAACAGGTTCTACCCAGTGAGTACAGGCCCAGAGGAAACAAGTTGCTGTTCCCCCATTTATTTCACCTCTTGGTTGTGTGAAGCAGGGGCAAGGCAGAAAGCAGGGAAAGTCCAGGGACACTGACTCCTGGAAACATTCCACAAATTTAAATTTTTGTGACCAAGAGTCACAAAATGTAATTTTTGACACCAAAAGTTCTGAGCACAATCAGGACATGGAAAATCAAAATGAACATGCCTGAATCTATACCTTATGTACCACTGGGGGCAAATAAAGGAGAAAGCAAAGGTAATTTTCATTTCAACTTGCATTTCCAGTCCAGAAAAGTGAAGTGTTGTGTGTCTCTTGAAGAATGCATACCTTGAAGCCTCACAGTGCGACTTCTGTGAGACATCCATAATGGATGGATGTCCCCTTCCTTGACTCACCATCCCAGCTATGCAGACTCTTCTTCAGGCTAAGGGTTTGAAACCAGGTGAAAATATCACGTCCTAGGTGCAAACAACCTGGTTTCTCCTGCCGGCAACACTCTGGTCCCAGCACTGCACTCAACGCAGAGAGACTTTTGCATTCAGATTTACTTAAGTTATTACCTAGCCAACCAATGGCTCACTGAATACCTGTCCGCAGAATACCAAAGATGCAGCTTATTAATGTGGGAGCATCTTGAAAAAACAGATGGCTACAAGGGACCCTGGGCGCTGTTCAGACATGCACATCAAAAGTTCGCAATCTGCATTCGAAAACAGCACAGAACTGATTCTGGAGACTGCATCCAGTATTTCCCAGGAGTCATTATATACAACTACAGTTATTCATTAGGGATCTTTTTAAATAAGGAAGAATATTCTGGCAGAAAACTTGTCCAGAATTGAATTAAGCTGAATGATTCAAATCAATAAATTTCTTCTCAGCTACAAAAGGCTAAACCATAAGCCCCAAGTGCTTCCACAAGACAAAGTGAGAAGAAATCTGAAACTCCTGCCTTCTTAGTAGGAGCTAGATCTGTGATTAAGAGCAAGAGCAATACAGCAGCCTTGATGCATCCTAATTCACAGAAAACACTGGACTTCTGTAGAGGGCCAGCATTAGAGAAAGCTTGTACAGTCACGCCACACAATGCAGCAAACTGTAAGCAGCAAACCCACAAAGCTGTGCCTCTAGCACATGGATTGCTAGCGTGGCTTGACTTCAATAGCCACCGAATAATTCCCAAGCTGTTTTTGAAATCCATTCATTCACAGAAACATTTGGCAATGCAGAAGTGGCCTCAACAGAGCAAATAAGCTCTTGGAAGCAAACAGTTTATCTAGGTCCATGGAATGCTTGAAATCTTCCCTTTTCAGCCTTTGTTCTCAAGATATTTCAAGTTGGTAGGAGTGAATCCCAAGGACTATGGGATTCAAATTTTTTGGTAGCCACAAGCCAGCCACCTCGATACACATTTTCTTTTTAATATTACTAATTATGACAGATTAAGCGAGAGAAAAAAAAAACAAAACAATCCAACCTAGACTAGCACTGCAGCCCCAGGGCTCAAGCTAGCCATACATTTTTTGATGCCACCTTTCAATGACAGAAACACAAACGTGGGGGCAAACCACCCCTCTGCACAAGAGGTAGTGAGGACAACACGGCAAGTGCCTACAGAAACCCAGCTGAGCTCAGTGAGTGTTCATGGTGCTGAGCACCTCAGATGGGACTGACCGACCACGGGATCACCCAAACCAGATGATAACATCAACTTAATGCCACCACCCTTCACAAACAGGCACCCCCAGACAAGGCATCCCTTCAGCAAGAGCTCCTGTCCCTCAGCCAGCAGCTGTGCTGACTTCAGACATAAGGACCTGCATTATAACGAGCAAAAGGCAGCAGGAAACAAAGTGTGCATCTCATGCGGAGGCTGAAAGGCCCATTGTAATTAACTGCTCTCGGCCCTGTACGTTGAGTAAGACAAAAACAAAAACACAGTTTTCTTTTGCTGGTAAGCCCTAACAAATGCTGCCCACTGTTTCTCATAAAGGGCCTACACGCTCGATGCTTTCTCTGCGCATCACAAACTGCGGCACTTGGTGAGGCTCATTCCCACAATTATCAAATTTTACAGACAATGCCAGCAGGAGAGGAAGAATATCTGTTTTAGTCGCACCCTCCGCAGGCACTAATTTCTCCATGGCCTGAATGTGGCTGCTGCTCACCAGCCCACCCTAACAGTCTGCGACCAGCCACCAGGGGCTGACAGGAGCCAAGCACAGGGGAATTCATTTACCCAACACCAGCCAGCATTTCTGCAAACAGCATGCCAGTGCTGACACATGATGCAAATTTTACTTTATCTCCCACACCAGGGTGGACGCTCTCTCAAGTGCAAGGCGCAGCCTGTTGGGGCCTGAGGGGACATGCCTCTTGCCTCCCTCTGTTTCAGGGGTCTCCAGACTCAATATGGCCAGGTAGGTGGTGGTAAAGGTCCCACTGCCATTGGAGAGAGAGCATAAACCCAAACCAGATGTCCCCAGTGAGGTAGAGGCAACTGGGGCAACTATGATGAGAGGCTGGGCCACCCCAGGCCCGGTTCTGCAATGGCCCCGCCATGGCCACCGCAACAACACTGAGGAAAACTTACTTAAGAAAGGACAAAATGCCACATGGAAGAGTGAGGGGGAAAAGCGTGAGAGAAAATCCTGTTGTCTTAATTTTTGCTTTCATTTCTCAACATTCAAATCTACTTTACTGGGCAACACATTAATTTTCCACAAAGTTGAATCGGTTTCAGCTATGACAGCAATTGGTCAGTGATCTCCCTGTTACTATCTCGACCCACAAGCTTTTTCATCTCATTTTCTCCCTTGTCCTGTTGAGGAGGGCAGTGAAAGCACATCTGGCTACTGCAGTCCACGGTCAGCCCACCACATGGGGGATACTCTTCAACAAGAAAAGTGAAACCTTAGAAGAAATAGGAGAAAATAGCTTTACTAAACTGTGGCAAATACAGCCCTTTCTGCATCTTACAGAAACCATGACAAGCAAACCTTAGGACTAGAAAATTGGAAATCCAAACTTGAGTTTTTCTCTTTAAAAATCAAGACCCTGTTACGTACTGCATTTTTTTCTGTCGTTTCCCGGTTGGGGGGAAAGAAAGGATCTACCCCTAATTTGGCATCTCCATCCATCATACAACACTGCCAACCGTGTCAGGATGAGAAGCAAGCATGTTTCCAGCAGATGAAAGTCATTAGCATGGCACAACAAGCAGCAGGATACTACTGGGGCACTCCTCCTTCATATTTTTCAACATCATTTTCTTTTAGCCAGTATTCATAACTTATCTGTTGGAAGCTTCTGATGCTGCCCCTCTTCTCCCTCGACATTTCTGATTATAGACGTGTACGTCTACATACAGGTCTGGTATTATTCACAGGTGTGGGGGACTCACCAAATGAGGTACATGCCAGTTCTCCTGTGGCCTCTCAGAGATTTCCTTCAGGCCAAAGCATGAGGTTTAGCCTGCACTTCAACATCCTTACACTCCCAAACAATTCTCTGCTCTACTTCTAATGTTGTGCCAACCTACGTTTGCACAAAGCCAAGCAGAGAAGTAGAAAGAGGTAGCAGCTATTTCACATCCTCCTTTTCAGAAATAAGAAACAAAACCCCCCGAACAACCTTTTTGCAGCTCTTCCTGTTGAAACTCCACCAGAGAAAAATAACATTTGTTGTTCAACACAACGGGCTGCGATTCTATGTAGTTATGCTATTTTTCTTGCTCTTTATTATCCCTTTGGAGAATTAAAGGAATGAAATAAATCCGCATCTACAGACAACTCAGAACTCTGTTTTGATGTGGGGAACCTTCCGCATTGCTGCTGGAAAGCACGCAAACCTAGACAAAATGCAGTTTTTCTTACTGTTCTGTCTGTCCTGCATTTGGATGTAGGTGCTCCCTGCCAGCTGTGAACATACAAAGCTTGATCGAATACACGTTCCAAGCAGACTCGATGGAAAATACTTATTTTTCACCTTACATAAATTCACAGCATAATTCATCTGCTTTAGGAATTCTGGGGGCATCACTTACTGCTTGGCACCTCCACTGTAAATCAATTCCACATCATTTCATTAGGTACTGCATGCTTTAACTGTTAAGCATCACCTTACAGTACACACGCAAAATATACACCTAAAGGCTATTCCTTATATATTGACCCAAGAACAATGCCAATCTCAATTTTGACAGAAATTTAACTTTTAGTTGGAAAAGAAAGTATACCGCTATAAGTTTCTAAAAATGCCATCTACTCAAGTATTCCTATATTCTTCCACACCCACACCACAGAACTCTTCCTAAACAGCCACGCTTTCAGTTTCTTTGTGGTAGAGTTTTTAGTTGCCTTTTTATAAGGAGGAAAAAAAAAAAAAAAAAAACAGAAAAAATGTTAAGATTCAGACGCAAACATCAAAGCACCAAAAAACTTGAAAGCAAATCTGACATAGTCGCTTCAGAAACCATAATGCTGATGAGTCACGAAGACCTCAATACAACTGAATTACCCAGGTTCTTTCAAACACTTCACTGTCATTTTATGGATCACCGTAACACTGAATTTTAAGTCCTTTTCCACTTTTAGTAAACTAAGGCATTATGAATTATACAGATGAACAGCACGGTAAGTGTTTTAAAAGTACATTTAAATATTAAAAATAAGAGAACTCCAGCAATCCTTGCCCAGAAAAACACATCGTTAAGGAGCATGGAAAAACAACTTCTCTGTTCCCACACCTGCCCTCACAGCCACACATCTAAAATTCATTGGGCCTGCAAGCTCACAGAAATCATCCATGAGATCACTGCAGACACCAAAAAGATAAAGATGTTCAAAAACAGAGGGGAAATCAGCTGTCTGGCTGGCAAGCAGAAAGGATACTATGATAGAGAGGCAACAGAAAGAAAAACAAAAATCAAACCAAAGCAAATTGCTTTTCTCCTTCTTGGACCACGGAAAAATAAAGTAAATATTCCAACAAACCTGAAATAAAGATTTTGCTCTTGTGCTGCAAGAAGTCATCTAGAATTATCAAGTGCTTTCAAGCACTGCCACAGTATGAGCCCCTGTCACTGATCTGCAACTTCAACACAACAGGCACCATGCAACAACAAAAAGAGGGGGCCTGTGTCCATTAGTTCAGCAAGAAGCATCCAGGGATCAAAACGCAGGATATCACACGCAGAATAAGACTGGAAAAGGGAAAGTTGTTGAGAGCTTAAGAAATCTGGTTTTAGTTCAGAGGTCTTCCTTTGATTTGCTAGGTGAGGAGGGGCACTTCTAGCCATATCTGCATCGTAGGTCTATATGAATACAACAACTGCATCCTCACTTAAAATCTGTGGAAAGGAATGCTGCTTTTTCTCCATGCTTTTATCCATCTACTCAAACAGAAACATCTTGGATGCAGGACACATCTTTTTAAGCATGGACAGAAACCTTCCCCTGCCAGCAGAGTCCTCAGGGCACCACCAAGAAGAAGCACCAGACACTCCATCAACAGTTTGCTATCACTGTTCATCGTACTGATGCTGTACAAAGAGTGGCAGTGTGAAATCTCTACACCATGGAGCAGGCAATACTGTTTGCATTGCAGTATGTATCTACAAAGAGAGTCTTATGGTTGCAACAAGGCGACCTGGAGATAGGACTCTTGGGGTTCCAGCCCTGGTTTTGCTGCAGTTATAATGAAACCTTGTAAATCAAAATCTGCAGCCCAATTTTCCATGCAACAGGAAAAATGAATTCTTTTTGACTTCACTGGAGAACTTGCAGGGGGTACTACACAATGTATTATCATGTGTTTGTTTAAACTTCCTCGAATCGTGATTAAAATATAACACTTTGCAGATTCATCTGGTGTGGATCAGAAGGTCAAGCTACAGCAATTCATCCGAGCTGCAACCTCGCCTATTAAACAGTATTCCTTTGTTTAATCTTGCTACCGTGAAGGAACAGCGAGAGACCAAGGAGTATACAAATAAAGGAACATCTTAGATTATTATACACAGAGGACAAATTCTTCTTGATAAATTGTAAAATAACTTTATTGAAGCAATGCATTTATGCTGCTGTAGCAGAACAGAAACTGGCTTTTCAACCAATATCCTGAAAGTAAGGGAAAAGAAAGTCCACATAACCTGAGAAACACCCCTTTCTGGAAAACAAGCAATATCTGCTTGCTTGCAGAGAAGAAGAGGGATCACAGCTCAGCCGACCCCTTTATGGGCCAGGTGCTACACTACCATTTAAAGGCTCATGCTGCATAAAGTTACTGAGCAAGAGAAATCCAGACCTTCGAACCAATGTTTGCTCTCATCTAATTCAAGATCCCTTTAAACCTCAACTGCATTAACACTGCAGGATGTTAAAACTCACAGACCTACTTGTCACAGAGGCGCACAGCAATTGCCGAAGAGATTTAGGAAGCTAAGGGTAGCCAAAAGAAATTAAGACTTTTTTTTTTATGGTGGATCATAACATTTCTAACAGGCTGCTCTTTCTTTCAGGGCTTACAAGTCCTGAAAAAGTCCTTACAAGGAGGAGCTGCCAAACTTTCTGCTAGAAATAATAAAAAATTTCAACGTTAAAACCAATCAGTCCACACTCGTGCATGTCAAATGTGTTTTGCCTTTAAATGCATTTAATCAAGAAGCCGTCGGATTTTTAGTTCAGCTTTACTCTGCAAGTGGCACGGAGCATACATTCTAAGAGACAAACACGTAGCCATCCCCATTTCCTCTATCAGTAGTAGTTGAAAGAAAGCTTTAAACCAAAGCATAAATGCCGGTTACTCATAAGCCTTCCTGGTACCCAAAGTCCAATCTAGGTATGGGCCAGAATTTGTTCCTATTCATTATATAAAGTTTGAACATTAATATGTCAACGCTATGCTCCTGACCCAAACCACACAGGAGCCCGCAGGCATCAGAACCCAGCGCTGGATCAGGTTTCCCCTCGGCTCCCCAGTTAGAGACCCTAAAAACATCAAAAGGCTTCTGAGAGACGTATGAATGTACTGAAAAGAGCTAGTTCAGAATAACTTTCTGTACAACTCAGCTGCAAAACAGACAATATTCTCTAATGGGAAAGGCATACTAGAAACAACTTTCCAGAAATAACATAGCCAGCAAAGATGTATTAAGAAAAAATGAACTGTAAGCAATAACCAGCCAGTGCTTGGCAATCTTCATCCCCGCTAAAACATTTATTTTCTCTCCATGTTTTTCCCCCCTTAAATGCCCCAGCGACAAATAAATTACGAGCATTACAGCTAATTTATTACTCGGCACTGCTGAGGATGGAAAGAATAAAGAAGCACAGCAATATTTTAAAGCAGATTCTTATTCTAGGAAAATAAATACTTGAATAAAAACAATAAATTCAATGGGAAAAATGCTCTTGCAGTTTAGTCACTTGAGCGAAGCACCTGAAACTGGAATTCCTTGCTGTGCCAGCCTTTGCTATGCCTAAGCCACGTGGATTCTGCTGCTGCTACCTAGGCAGAAGCATTACCAATAGCTTCAGCCACAGAATCACTTGCTTAACCTTTGTTTCATTTTCCCCACCTGCAACTTCTCTCCCACCCAGTCTATTCAGATTGCAAATGCTCAGGGGCAAACATTCTTTGGGGACGATTGTACAGCACCATGCACAAAAGGACACCATGAGGCACTGCAGTGCTCCTATAAAACTGCCTTTAGTGGCAGCCTCAACATGGACCTCTCCACCAACTTCAAGAAGAGTTTGACCAGGTCACTACACCCCACTATTTTTTTTTTTCCAACAGGAAACCAGTAATTAGAACATTACAAAACAAAACAAAACAGTATTTAGAACATTTACAACGGGGAGGAGGAGTTGTGCACCAAAACCCCTTAAAAATCCCAAATCCAAATTCTGCTCTTAACCACTCAGATCCCTGGTGTCCATCTCACAGGACCCTATTTGTTTCAGGAGGAGCCCTTTGATGATCAACCTCTGTATTTATCTCTAATACTTCTTTTTCCTGAATTTGGTATTTGAAATTCTTCATTACTCTCCCAAACCCCAATAGCAACAAAGACCAACAGAAGGAGCCTGTCCCAGATGCCATATAAGCATACACTATCTCAACTGGACTTACACGCTACTATTTTTACTGCAGATACGTTAAGAGGGGTTTTGCAGGCTGTAGCCGAACACCGCTGCGCAGACAGAGCTATAGCGGGAGGTTAAGCATGGCTTGAAAGTTTTCATTCAGGAAAACCAGAAACAATTTGGCATTCATTCCCACACAAACACCGGGGCACCCTCCTTAGGAGGGACCAATTATTTTCCTTTCCATCTCATGCTCAGGCCGGTCATCCTCTATCACTTGATAAAGCACATGAATAGCTGCATTCAAAGCTGCAGCAAACACAGACATCTCAGTGGAGCTCTGCAAAAACAGCTACCCAGAGCACACCAAATAACTGCTTCTCAACGTGCTTCCCATATGCGTGCCCTTTATCTAAAGAAGCCCGTGACTTTGGCAGATGTTGGGTGCTTGCAACTAGGTCAGTTTGAACGGGAGCGAGCTGAGGCTAAAGGCTAGGGAGAGAAAATTAAATTGCGCTCCCGCTCCACAAACTGTGGCTGTCAGAGCGAGAGCTCTTTGCCTTCTGCTAAAGCAATGATTTCACCACTGGCCAGGCAAAAGATTTGACTGGCAGGGTGATGAAATGCCTCAGCGATAAACCATCAGGAACACTCGGAGCGCTACTACCAGTGAAAATATACCAAAATACAGTGCTTGTAGGAATTCGGGGTGGGGAGGGGATGGGAAGGAGCTGTTGCCAAGGTATGTGAATCAGCCTTATCAAAATCCTCATCGGCATGACTGATCACACTGCTGCAGTTGCCCGAAAGGCACAAGGCTCAGGCTGGAAACTGAGGTTCCCATCCTTCCCTGGCGCTCCCGGCTGCACCAGGTAATGCTCAGCTCTCTCGTCCACAGAGCTCAGCTCCCAGAGAGCAACCCGGAGGAGATCGCCTGGGCTTTTCAAAGTTGCTGCTAAAACCCTGAGCAACTTCTGCAGCAGGAATGCCTGCAGACGGCCAGCAGCATCTTCCCCAGCGCCACTGCAGTTGCTGGGAAATTCAAGTTTCCAAAAGCACGCAGGAGTAATTAGATGAGGCCAAATAAACGCATACACAAAACCTTACAAGAATATGCAAATAATAGGGTGTATTCAACAACCCCAGAAATTAAGGCAGCGGCACAGGCTTGCATTTGCATAAGCTATGCAGGATATGGCACAGAGTCATTCTGGAACACGTGCAGCTTGCAGGCAGCAAGCCCGATAATTGACAACTATTCTGGAACGTGGCATTGATCAAACATCCCCTACAACTTCACATAAAGAACCTCAGAGACACCACACTAATTAAACATAGGCGTCCACTTTTGGCATCCCAGGGTATTTTCATTGCTGAGTTCCCTGGGAAAAGAATTGGACTTTATAGATTTTTATCAGCATTTATTATTTATAAAGCCCTGTTGGCAAGCACAATGTTTTATGAACAAATAAAAGTGAATGATCTTTGCTTCAAAACGACATAATGAATGAATGTATACTTTGTACATACATTCAGGCTGGCACTGCTACTTTATTGTGCAGAGAACATGAGAAAAAGGAGTTGTTACATCTCTAAAAAGATTAAGAAGTAAGAACAACCACTTCTAAATTTACTGACTTGAAAGCCAAGCCCCAAACTGAGCTCCTCGATCACTCCTAACAAGCTGAGCCCCTGCCTTGTTTCCTTACCAAGCTCAGTTTTTGCCCTCATCATCTCTGTGCAGAGCCAGGCAGACAAAACCGAGGAAATCAACTTGTCGCCGTATAAGGCAATAAAAAAAAAAAAGCAGAAAGGTTTCTCTTCCTGAGTTGCAAATAACTAGGGAAAGTCGTACATGTGGCCAAGCAAAGCAGAAGTATGAACACAGTACTCGGTCACTGCTGACAAGCTAAAATTAGTAGTTTATTCAACTGCCCAGAACAACACACCGTGACTGCCCCCACAGCATCTCCCTATTTGTCTCTCTTTCTGTTTGTTCACCCGTTTGTCTCGCCTGCTAATTTGTCCCTCGGGGAGCAGCCCAGCACTCGGCTGCTGAGCCCAACAGCCCTGACTTACACCAGGAGCCTGAGTGAATTAATATTCACTCGCAGCCACACCTGGGCAACTCTGCAGTGCCTCCACTGAATTTGCTCCCAAGACAGCACCTGAGAACAGCACCTGGCCCCACAGGACACTTGGTCTGCAAAAATGATTAGGTCCTAGGTACTTTCCACCAAGCATTTTTCAGCTCCTGCTTTTGCTCCCCCACGGCACCTGTAAGCACCGCACTCGCACGGATTCACCCTCCAAAGACAATTCCATATTTGCATCCGATCATTGTATCGAGAACTGCGTGGTATTTGCAATGACGGGTGATAAGTTATACAGGGAACGGAGAAACATTTGCACAGTGCAGCTGGGCCACTGCTTATGCATGCTGTGGATTGTTTGGAGTTTAGTTTTCTTTTTTTTTTCCCCCTATGGAGCAGTTGGCTGTTACTGTCTGTGGATCTGGCTGGCCATTGGGCATGATGTCAGGCTGGAGAGGATACAGTGCACTACCACCAGGCACCCTGAGAGTGGCATGGGGCAGGGAAAGCTGCTCTGTAGCTGAGTTAAATCCTCAGAGGAAGGAGCTGAGACTCTAGGAACTGTGACGGCAGCACATCTTCCAGGTGGTACAGCTGGAGTATGTTAAACGCTCCAAAGGAGCAAGAGGCGCAAGTGCACTACTTCAGTGCAGAGCATGCTGCAAGAGTTGGGAAAAACGGGACAAGAAATACTAGGCTGGTGAAGAGAGAGCAATGCAAAGGGGTTTGATGGAAATGCTATGCTCAGGGCTTTCTGCCCATCCTGCGTGGCAGGTGTTGGGGCACTGTAGCCAAGTGTGCCAATACACAGTCCTCCAGCAGATCCACACATTGCCAGCATGCTGGTGCCCACTGAGTGGCATCACCCCAGTGGGCTGGTCCTTGGCTATTACTGTAATGAAGGATTATCACACACTCCTTCCTGACAGCTCATTTTGCAAGTAGCTCATTGGAAACAATATATTTACTTACTAAGTCGTTACTCACCTAAAGGAGAGACGTCTCTCCTAAAATTTAAGTGATGCCCACCTCTATCCACACAGACTTACAGAATTTAGCTCAGTAGAAGCAATGCAGTTTCCTTTGGAATTACAAGCATGTTCCAAACTCAACTGGCACGCTTTATTATATGAAGGTGACTGCAATTTTCCATTGCATATTAATTGAGAATATTAACCACATTAATTTTAGCCACATACCTTGAAAAAATTACAGATCACATCCAGTACAAATTTACATAATTAGCTGAGTGCCAGAGCGGCAGCGCTAAATGCTGAGCACAAGTACAGAACGTGGAGCTCTTACACTTACTGTATAACGTATTACGTATGTGGCCTCAAAAAGCCTCGCAGATTACAAATACATTTCTTTTCCATGGAAACTCTAACTCTCAAATCCAGCGAGCTATTTTGAGAAATTTAAATCAACTACACGCTCGCATCTGCTGGAAGAGCACCGCTCGCTTGTCACAGGCTGTCTCCCTCTGCGTGTACTCGGAGGCACGAGCCCAGCCTCACGGACATCTTTCCAACTCTTCTACTACAGTTCCGACACCAGATCCCAACGCATGGATCCAGCACAAGGGCTCAGCATTCAATGCGAGGACTTATTTTGAGCGCTCTTTACCCAACGCCGAGCAGCGGAGACTTAGGGGGCTGCTGCACTTAGCGCTGCTGCACCCCTCGGGGAGGGCAAGGAGAGCGAGTAGGGGGAAAAACGAGCAGCAGAGGAGGCAGGAGGTGAATCTCCCAGCAGATTTCCCCGCTATTTACCGGGCACAACCCGGGCAGGCTGCCGTGGAGCACCGGGCACAGCCCGGCGGGCACAGCACCGCTCCGGGGAGCAGCCCAACTTCCAGCCGCACACCGAGAGGGGCGGCAGGCGGGGAACCCCTCGGCAGTGCTGAGTCATTTAAGCCGGGGAAAAAAAAAATAAATAATAATAATAAAAAATAAAATAGGCTGCTGGAAAAACGCGCCTGGGTGCGCTGCCCCCCTTCCCTGGGGGGAGCTGCCCCGGGCTCACGGCAACTTCCCCGCAGGGGGAGGGAGCCGGCACTCACCAGGTAGGCTCCGACGGTGCCCTGGGCCAGCATCAGGGCGCACTCGGACACGAGGAAGAGCTGGATGCTGGAGAAGCAGGACACCTTCCTCCGCCGCCTCCGCTGCCGCGGCGCCCCGGCCCCCGGGAGCTCGCTGCCGCCGCCGCCTCCACCTCCACCGCCGCCGCCCGCCGAGCCCCGCTTCCCCGGCATCCTCCCGGGCACCGCCGCCGCCGCGGGATGGCGGCCCCCGAGGCTGCTCCGAGCCTTCCTCCTCCTCCTCCTCCTCCTCCTCGGGGTGCCGCTCACAGCAGCAGGAGCAGCAGCAGCCCGCGGCGGCTGCCTCTCCGCCCGCGGGCTGCTGCCATGGCCAGCTCGCCACCTCCTCCTCCTCCTCCTCCTCGCTTCTCTCCTCCCCTCGCCCTGCCGCGCTCCCTCTCTCCGCCGGATCCGCGCCCCCGCCGCCGAGGGGCGGAGGAAAGGAGCACGGGGCTGGCGGCGGCTCCACGGGGCTTGGCGGTGGCTCCGCGGAGCCCAGCGCCGGGACGGGGCCGCTCCGCCTCCTCCCCGGCCTCCCCCGCCGTGCCCCAACGCGGCCCCGGCGGTTTTGGGGCCGGGCTGTGGGTGCGGGCAGCCCGGGAGGATCCCCCAAACCCCGGGCTGGTCCCGGGCTGGAAGCTCCAGACACGGGGTGAGGGTGAGGTTCCCCCCCCCCCACAAGAGGCCCGGCCCTCGTCTTCCTCCTGGCTGCCCCGGCTTGGAAGTCCTCGCTTCGTGTTCTGCTGAGGGGTGGAGGGAGGCACTATAAATACCGCATGTTGGGAAAAATAAATAGCAGTGGATTCATGGAATATCCCGATTTAGAAGGGACCCACAAGGATAGAATCGTAGAATCATTTAGGTTGGAAAAGACCTCCAAGATCATCTCATCCAACCTTTAGAATAGCACTACCAAGTCCACTGTTAAACCATGTCACTAAGCTCTACGTTTGGGCATTTTTTGGAAGACCTCCAGGAAGCTCCTTGCTCCACACAGGACCACCCAAAAATCAGACTGTGTGTCTCAGAGTGTTTCCCAAATACTGCTTGAACTCTAGTAGGCTCAGTGCCGTGACCACTTCTCTGGGGAGCCTGTTCCCAGAGCCCAACCACTCCCTTGGCAAAGAACCTTTTCCTAACACCCAGCCTGAGCCTTCTTCTGTCACAGCTCTATGCCATCCTCTTGGGTCCTATCACCGTTCACCAGAACGAAGAGATCAGTGCTTCCCCCTCATGAGGAAGCTGCAGGCCACCACAAGGCCCACCCTCAGTCTCCTCTGGGCTGAAAAAAAGCAACTGACTTCAGCCACATCTCATGCATCTTGCCCTCTAGGCCCTCCACCATATTTGTAGCCCTCCTTTGGTCACTCTCTAAGAGTTTTATGTCCTTTTTATATTTTGGCATCCTGAACAGCACACAGATCTCAAGGAAGGGCCTCTCCAACACAGAGTAGAGTAGGAGATGTCCTGTGTTGCGGCACCACTTCCATGTGGACAAGCTCTTGACCTGAGGCCTGTGCTTCGTGGCCACAGCTGTGTGTCATTCTGATGATGGCTTTTGTTGTCACCCCCACCTTGAGTTCTAATTTCAAGAGATATCTTCTTTTAAAAACCACTAATCATCACTTCTTCTATTACAGATCGCATTCCTTCTTGACGTAACAGCAAAACCTGATCTGCTTTGCTCTTCGAGCACACATTTCCAGTTCATTTCTGGCTGTACATAGGGGGCTGCTGCCACATATTTTTGTGTTATTCAACTCCCAGCTAAGTGGTATTGAACCATTTAGTACTGGTATGACAGTGGTCTTTGAGAAGAACAGTTTTCTATGGAAAAAGAAGGTTACGTTTTTCAAAAGTAACAACACGATTTAGATCCTTAATTTCATTTTCAAGTATTTAGGCCTCAGAACTCCTAAATACTTGGGAAGATGCTTTTGAAAATGGAAGTTAAGAACATCCTAATTTCTCACAGCATTAGCTAGTCATCACCAGTCACACTGGGAAGTCAAAAGAAGCATTATAAAGGAACTTACTTTTCACCTAGCAACCCTGTTGAGTTTCTTTTTCCAAAATGCTTGGGGGATTTTTTATCTTGCTCTTCTTTT
Organism: Netta rufina; assembly: GCF_964035555.1. Classification (NCBI taxonomy): domain Eukaryota; kingdom Metazoa; phylum Chordata; class Aves; order Anseriformes; family Anatidae; genus Netta; species Netta rufina. Next base: position 16,154,587 of record NC_140134.1, on the reverse strand, counting down.
ATAGTACTTTCAATAAGTATGATGCTGAAAAATTAATGTTGAGCAGTCTCCACCTGAGTTGATGAACCTTTACCCAAGCCCGGAGCTGCAAACCATTGCCTGATAGCCACGAGAGACCTGCCATGCTCAGCTGTTGCCCTTTGCTCATTAGCTGCCAACATCTCCCTCACATGCTGAACTTCAGATCTTTGCAAGTTCTCTAGAACTTCTGGGTTACAGTGGGTGTCAATACCTGTCCTAGGGCAATGGACTCCAACACTGATGGCCCAAGGCAACAGCACCAAACAGCTAGTGAGGAGAACAGTCTGGTAGCTGGGTGGTCTCGGTATTAATGAGGTGTGTATCGGTCTTTCAGACACGGAGCACCTCAGGAGATACGCATCAAATGCTACCTGAGGCCTCAATTGCCAAAGTTTTTGCATGAGGTCATAAAAACTGGGCTCATCACATGTTTCTGCCAATTCATAAGGTGGCTGCTTTCCATCAAGAAAAACTGGTTCTTCCACCAACAGAAAAACGAAAAAAAAAAAAAAAAAAAAAAAGCCATTTTCATGGATTCTCTTTAGATTAGAAAATTGCTCATCTCCTTCCTGTTTATTTAGGGACCACTGCTATAAAAATTCTGGTGTTAGAAGGCTAGAAAGGTCTCTATCTCCATATCTCATAGAGATATGAGAGATAGAGAGATTCAGAGACTAATTCAGTTAACATAGCTAGACAGATGCTTTGCTGCAGATGGATTTTATAGCGCGTTATAAACACGATAGATAATCTAACGGACTTCTTAATGGGTGAAAATAGAACAGCGTCTCTTAAAACACTTGAAGATTTAGAATTATGGCAGGAAAAGTCTTGCAATTCTCTGCAAAAATAAAGTTTTGGAATTTGCTGGTCTTGCCAGTCAGCTTTTGGAGGCAGAGCCAGCTTATGCTTGGTTATGTGCTAAAGGCAGTAAAGGTCTGAAAACACATGTAACCCACCAAATGTGTACCTGGTGACCCATGTGAGCTCCCACACATGCTACTATTCAATGCATCTATTCAAGCTAGATGGTTTAAAGCTCTTGAATATATATATATATACACATATATATGCAAGTGCCATAACGCATCATGGTCACGTCTTAGACATCCTGTTGTAGGAGTTTGTCCAGGAAGCAGATATACTGCTTGCCTGTCAGAAAGAAAACAGCTGCTATAAAAATCTAACTTTAATACTAATTATCTGAAACATCTGGTTAGTTAGTTTATTGCAGCAGAATACAATTATCAGTTAAATTGCCGTCCAGAGGAGACAGAATGCCTGGATTTTTTTTCTCTTCTTTATTTTGTACACTTCCACTTATCTTCGTTAGAAAAAATCCTCCTGTATTGCTCTGCTGGAAGAAAGAATGGAGGTCTTGTGTCTCCAGCCAAGTACCTCAGTAGACCTAAGCTTGCCTCCTGTGAACTTTTAACACACCGCATTCCTGAGGGATCTAAGTCGAGTGCTTTAGGGATGGACAAGTGAACTGTTTGGATTTAATAGTTAATTATTGTTACACCCAAACAGTTTTTCTAGTCTAAATTGACCCAGCTTTAATTACTAATGTGTGGAATGCTAATGTTCATGGATTATCATTAGCACAGAAAGGACTTTGTAACTAGAATAGTCCCTTTTCCTTAGGGCTCAATAGTTTTGTCAACACAATTCTCAGCTATTTCTCTGACCAAAGCAAGCATTAACAATTCCTCCCCACCCCTCATGATAATTTAAATTAAATTTCTTGCAGTCATCCTGTCAGATTTTCATAAACACTTGGATAGCTGGGAGGCAATGTGCTGTCGTAGATAAGGTTGAACACTACAGACTTAACAGAGTTGGCTCCCCTGAGACACTCTTGCTATATCTTGTCTGCTGGACATCTCCATGTTGAGTACCTGTGGGTTTGTGTCAACTTTCACCTTTGGGTAACCTTAGCAGCTGAAGTTTTCTTGATCTATCACCTTATTAAAACATTTTTTTGTTTAAATTGTTTTGTTTTTCTCCCCTCCCCCCCCCCCCCCCCCAGCCCCCATTCATGGTTAATCTCAATGAAGTTTAGCTATTTAGTCGTGTTTTGTTACAAGGCAGGTGTAACTTGTTTCATCTGTATCTAGAACCACTACCTGTGGTTTATGGGGGTCGTGACTGGCATGGGAGAAGAGCTATGAAGGAGTGATGGCTTTAGTGAAGCACTTAACTCAAATCCCACACCTCAAGGGCCAAAAGTGCAAACTTAGAAAGAAAATCCAAAGTTAACCATCAAGCAGTGTTGGCAACAGGAGGAAGAACAGGAGAGTAGTGACTTTCCTTAAATAGAGCTGGTGGAAACCTCTTCTGTGAAATGTGCATCTCTACAGTTGTCATTACAGCCATGTTCCCAAACCCTCTGGATTTATTTTACAGTCCGGGGAGTTAACGAGTGCCTCATCCAGTTCAACCGCACTGGAGCAGCGGTGGGCACCCGTTGTACCTGTTCTTGCTGAGGATGCCGCACAGAAAAGCAAGGAGAGGTGCTAAGAGAAGACAGTGGTCTCATAGGAGACACATCTGTCCTGTGGCATGGATTAAAAAATTTCAACAAAAGCAGTGCTACAACCCTAATTATTATTATTATTATTTATTTTGCCAAAGCTGCTCATTGCAGGGCTCTGAGCATTTTCTGCAGGGCGACTGTTTCATTGCTCTCCTTGACACTGCTGTACACTGGGAGTTTGATACTCACCCAAGTGTCTAAATCCTCACCCTTCCCTGCAGCTATGGTTTTATGACAGGTGTTTGTACAGTGCGATATTAGGGCTTCTCTCTTGCCCTGTGGTCCTGGGTGCCAAGCTAGTTGCAAATCACTGTTAATTTGGTGTACTTGGGCATCCTGCTCTGAGGAACCTGCTTTGGCAGGGGGGTTGGACCTAATGATCTTTCGAGGTCCCTTCCAACCCCTACAGTTCTGTGATTCTGTGATTCTGTAATTGTGAGAGCTACAGAGGAATATCATCTTGAGAGCCACCTTCGGGGCACGCCTGTGGCAGTCTGCAGGCTTGATGCTTGTTCTGCCCTTTCATCTGGCAGAGTACATGCTTCCACCTGGCTGCTAGGAGGTCATAGCGCAGCATTATGTGTTGGAAAATAACGTTCCTGAGAGGCCTGCATTCTGCTTTATTCAAAATTATGCCAGTGAAGTTAAAGTCAGACGCAGCTGTCTTGGATATCACTCTCAAACTACACCCATCTGGGTTTCTCTCTGGGACTGTGCAGCCATGTTAAGGCCAATTTTCATTTGCTTTAAGCTATTTGGATGAAAAGAAAACTCATGTGCTGCCAAAATGGATTTGCATGTAGCATAAATCGTGTCTCCTCAGCACTCCTGCCTGGTCCTACTGCACACATTTGTCTGAGCGAAGGCTTGGATGTAAAGGAAGTGAGGAGTAACTTCAGCTACGTTCAAAGAGCAAGGAAGAACACATAAATAAATAAGAAACCCCAAGATGCCAGCCAAGAGGCTTTTCCTTGGGATATCTTTGAAATTGTAATTCTCTGGTGCAACATCTTGTGGGTCACCTGGCACAGGAGGGAGGTGACAGGAGAGGATTTTGATGATCTACCAGCATAGAAGGGGAGTATGAGTATGCACATCAGCCAAGTGTGTACAGCAGAAGGGAGGGTTGAGATGGGTACGGCATGTAGATGGGTTAGCAGTCATCATTTCCAAGATACCATGATGCCAGCAGCTTTAATGCAATTTCTTTCTATAAACACTTCTGACTTTACTGCCTTGCTATTTTGAGTCCTGCTGGAGACTTGGACTCATTAAAAAGGCATTTCCTTCAGACAAGCTGATTAGATAGCTGTTCCTTCCCCCAGATGATGAAAAGCTGGAGAACACCTTAGTGAGACTAAAAATTGCAGAAAATTAAGACACGTTATTTTAACAAGAGGTGCTGGTTCACCTTGAAATCTCCTACTATGAAAACAGTTTAAAAAAAAAAAAAGAAAAAAGAGGAGATTCATAAATGCAAGAATTGTATGACATGTCTACAATCTACATTGTATAAACCTGGCTCCTAACCTCTAATTATGGTTTTCCCAAATAAATGAAACTCAAATCTGAAGGGAGCTGAGTAATCTCTAATGTCATTGACTCCACAAGACCTGAGGGCATGCGACACTTTTACAGGGAAACTAAGCATCCAGCAGGATCGTGGTCTAAATGGGAATCAGAATGACTTCTGAATTAAAGCAATGTGATTTAGCAAGCACAGTGTAATTGTGGAGTACCTGCAAATATTGACATCAGCCTGACGCCTCATTTAGTAGGAAAGTTAATTTGCAGAATCAGAAATTGAAAGGCAAATTACTGGACAATAGACTACCACTTTTCTGACTGTTAATCAGCATCTCATAAGGAAGTGATTGTCCAAACTATAAGGTGGCACACAAGAAAAATATTTAAATTCTTTATTCTAAGGATGAGACATTAAACTCTAACTCTAGAAGATAATTCTATTTAGTCAGTCAAAAAAAAAAAAAAAAAAAGAGGGGGGGGAAGAGTAGATGTGGGTGTGAATTGTTATCTGTTTGTATTTTACAAATTGTTGTGTATTTATGAAACAACTAAGATCCCAATGGCAGGAACACCTTATTACAAATGTTCTGCTTTCCTGCCACTGTCACACTCCGGAAAATGTTCTTGGCCAGACTCATCCGTGGCTGATGATGCAGCAGAAGGCAATGTTCCCTGGAGTCAGTTAGAATTTGTCTTCCAGGTGGCAGGGTGGTACAAGAAGTGATGGTGCCATCTTTTGTGTAGGAAGTCACACCAAGCTCTCACACAGGCACAGTTGCTGGTGATACACGCTACTTCTGCCCAACTCTGAGCATCAGTCTTAGTGTGTCAGCCCAAAGTTCATCCCTGGGATTACATTGTGGCCCTTTACTTTGTTTTTCTTTTTTTTTTCTCCCCTCTCTCTGCTTGCCCCCCTTCCAACAATCACTTTCTACTTCATAAGTAACTTCATGTAATAGCAAAATGCAGCAGAAGTTTATATGCAAGTTTTCCGTGTGTTTTGGACCATGGGGGCTGTAAGTGCTTTGAAAGCACCTAGGGTTCTAACCAGACACAAAACAGCTGTTCCCTTGCACTTCTTGCTAGATAATAATTTGAAGGACCCAATACTTATAAATCACATTGGCTACCTAATAAACAAATTATGTACGAAGATACTCAACAGCATCTTGAAATCTAGCCCTGTGTGCACAGCCTGTCTTCCTGTTGAGCCTTTTATTTACTGTCCACGATGATATTCTCTGTGGATCTTGAACTTTTGCATGAATGCTTTCAATCTGCCGTTCATGCTTCCTTTACTCAGCACAGTCATATTTTGTTCTCTGGATGTTATGTGCAGCATGAATCTGTCTCATGACACTGGTCCCTGAATTTATTGAAATTACTGGTGTATCTATTTGCAGAATAGACTTTATCAAAATTTCTGACCTGGTAGCAACGTGTCTTAGGGCTTTGCTGGATTAGCCTGGATCTTCCTCTTGGAAGTGACTCTCGTGTGTGATTTTTACAGTGAGTTTGTAGTATTAGAGTCTGTAATACACATTGCAGCTGCTGGTGAAAGACCTGCCATGTACCACTGTGGGCAATGTTCTATCAAGCTAAGATAAGGGTCTTTCTTCATGGGACAGTTTTAAGCTAAATATAGAGCAGATAATTTTAAAAAGTGTCCTCTGCTCTCCACAAAAGAACCAAGACTATTAGCAAACACAAAGTAGGAGCAGTGCAGGCAGAAGGAGGAGCTGCATTGACAGTGTCTGTTGTGCTGTTGCATGCCAGCTTCTCCAAAGGAAAGCAGCTCCCATAGGCTAATTTTTAGGGTTTTTTTGGCCAGAACTGGATTCTCTTGCCCCATCAACTAATGCGTGATATCAGTTCAGTTCAACAGCAGCTTCTTCTTAGCAGCTACCAGTGCTGTTGGGTGTTACCTTATATACTTATGTAATTTCAGTTGAGCTAACTTGATGTAAAAGAACACCCTTTTGTCACCTTAGCTATACCAATGCCTTCGGGCACCATAAGGTCAGTCACCATCTTTTTGACTGATTACATATCCCTGAGCTGAATAGTGATCTCCTGGGTTCACCTTAATAAGCAATGACGTGTCTTTGAAAACTGGCAGCAACATGAGAATATAGCGAGTATTTTTGCCAAAAATAAATGTTTCTCTTGGGTCTCATACTCTGCTATAAGCTCTTGCAGTAGTTGACTTCCAGCATTGTTGACAGCCTTTGGTCCTCAAGAGGTTCATACACAGCTTATGAGAAGCAATTAGAGACCCTAGGAAAAAAGTTAGATAATTTTACTTATTTCATTCTAGAGGATGGTGATTAGTCCTCACCGTGCTTTATTGCTTCAACTTTGAGAGGTAGCAGAATCCCTATATTCCTCTGAGTCTGTGAAATCAAGTGAGACTGAAGTGTCTGTAACACCCTGTTGTAATAAATAATGTCGGAGTATACTAAATGGAATTTAAGGCAACGGTCATCTGTCATAAACACTTGAACTGAGTGCAAGACGACCTTTATGAAGGCACTACAATAGGCTGCAGACCATGCTGCTGCTGATTTCTTGAGGAACTGTAGGCATCCAAGGACCCTCGTAGTCCTGCTGCAGCTTTTTTTGTCTTTAAGGCCTTAGCTGCAGGAAATTCCTCTTATGAAGGGCCCTTACAGCATTTGCTATGAAGGAGTCTAATCTCTCTGAAGTAATGATAAAAATGCAGGACTGAGGAATGCAGAGGAGATGGGAGTTGTTGACCTCACTGGAACTCGGATAAGTCAGTGGAAGATAAAGAGAACTGCACCGACCTCCAATATAAAAACAGGGCAATGCAAGGAAAGGTCAAAGAATTAAAACAAGTCATTTGATAGCACCTCAATAAGGCGGCAAAGAGTTTCTCTACTTGACCTTTAAATAAGCAAGGCCAATTGGGGAAAAAAATGGCCAATTCCTATCGCTTTACAGTAAGTAATGGAGCCCACAGTTTTGGATGCTGTAAAAGAACAGATCTCCTGTGACCAACCCCTCAGCAGAAAAGCAGGATATGAGAGAGGAGGGTTTTACTAAAGGAGATTTGCAAGCCTATTATCTTGATGCTTCTCAAACACAGCCCCATCTGAATCCAATTCTAGAGCATTTAATGAACATGGAGAAAACGGAGCAAAATGAAGAGCAACAACAAGAAAAGTCTGACAGATTCTTATAAAAACTGTTTTCATGCTCCACTTTTCATTGACGTTTTAAGAAGAAAATAATTGGGTTACAGAAAATGCCCTGAAAGCTCCAACATGAATGTTTGCTGTTTAGGTAGAGTGACCTGCAGGTGAGCACTCAGCAGTTAGTTTCCATTTAAAAAGAGCCACAATTTCTCTCTCCTACATTTGCAGAGTGTGAAGAGTTGTCTGCAAGCAAAGAATGACATTCTGCTAATGCTGAGGGGAAGTATAGCAGAGAATGGCATGGCTAGTTCAAGTGAATTAAAAGATAGTTGATCTCTCACTATTCATTTAAAATTCCCTCCCTTCTAGATTAAGAAACTAGTCCCATACGTAAGAGGGGGCATCAAGAGTTTGGACTCATTCCCCCACTAAAATTGTTTATTTACCCAGGGGAGACCACACACATTTAAGAAATTTACTGACAGGGCCTAACCTAGTGAAACAAATAGTCTTGATAAATTGTTTTCAGAGATATTTAGTGGCATTTGATGCCATAAAACCACCACAACTATTATCGTCACCACAAGGATGAGAATTATGTCCCATTGCCAACCCCAGCTCCCTAATTTCTTCTGGTCTGCACAGGAGATACATGAGTAATGACAGCCACTTGTGAATATCATCCAGTATCAACCTTCACAGCTGTATCTCGGCTTCTTTTCTGGTGTTCAAAGTCTCTTTTCTGAAAACATCCTGACTATCAATTACCGAGGATATGTTTGGTTGCATAATTATGGATGAAGGACAGTTGTACAGAAGGCAACATATATATCTATGCTAATATAAAAATCTCCCTGTAAATCAATCATAAATGTCTCTTCAATGATTTATGACTAGTATGTGGAAGCTGAGAGATAGCTTTGAATGCAGATTTTATTATGAATTATTTCCTAGAATTTTTGTCCTAAAGGCAATCGGTTACTATTATTAATAGTCTGTGTGCATCACATTGAAGCGAAATAGAGTACAACGTCTTAAGACAATAAATAACATCAACAAACTTTCTTGTACAACTTCCTCTGTGTGGATATATATCATTAGTCTTTTCCCAAGCAGAAGATTCTTGATTCTTTCCTGTCTTAAAACCAAAGAAAAATTGCAGTTCTGAAACACCGCCGTGAAGTTGTACTTCTGCTAAGAGAAGGAGAATCAAGCTCTTTTCATAAATAAACAAATAAATAAATAAATCAGCTTTTGTAGTATTCAACTTTGTTGTTTTACATAAATTGCAGCAGTGCTGAACTGACCTGTTGGGATCGAAGTTCCAGAGGCCCCACTCTGCCAAGTACAAAGTCTGTCTCCACTCTTGTCTTTGTAGATATTCATTTACCACCTGCACCATACGATATGGTAACGATCATTCACTGATTTTCACTGCAGTCATTCAATTACATCAACATATTTTTTCTTGATCAAGCTGAGTAGACTGCCAGTGAACTAATGCTGCGGTTTGCCAAAATAGCTCATTACCAGATCTGATCAAAGTATTTATATCATATTTTCCTTACCGTTGTTTTTAGTGAGAGTTGCTTTCCCTGTAATAAACATGCATATTTGTGTGAAACATTTTGTTTGTGATTTTTTTTACTGAAAGCAGTATATCTTGTTTACTTGATTTTCTGTCACAATTATTCTTTCAGTAAATAAAAACTACAATGTTGATTTTCATACCTTTTATCTATCTTTTCCTCTGTGTTTATCAGAGAAATTCATTGAAAAATGTAAAAACATACCCATTCTAAGCTTCAAAATGGAAACTGAGACATCAACATTTTTGTCAAATTGCTTTTTCTATCTTGACTAATTAGCCAGCTGTAAGGGCAGAAAGTATCTTATAGCTCCCTGTGTATTATGAATTAGTGTAATACTGCTGACATTACCCAGGGAAACCATAATGGTTTTCACATCCTACTGAGCTTTTTGTGGTTTTATTTTTCCTAATAGCAGCATTAGAGGGGCACATTTACTTGCTTGACCTGATTTATGAGTACATTTTATTTGTGGGGAGATTAAATTCTGGTGGGTTGGATCTGTTTGGGTTTCCTCGATAGCCTCTGATTAGTTTTGGTACCAGTAGCCCTTGCAGTAAATCAGGTGTCTCAGCTGATTGACAACAAAGTATGGCTGTGACTCATTACCTGGTAGACGAGCCCTTGCTCGTTTGGTAACTCATTAAACTGAGAAGATTATTTACAATATTTGCAGCCACCCCAGCCATGGTGGCACTTAGGGCACTCAAAATTTCCATATAAAATGTGAAATATTTGATAGTTCATAGATGACTCATTAAGATCTGAACGTCAAGACATGCTTTTCTGAGGACAGCTCGTCTGGGTGGTGAATGTGACCCTCACTGAGCTACAATGGTCACCTGGCAGCATGAAGAATGTCCCCTGCCTTTGTCCAAGGTTAATGTATGTGAGGTTTTCTTCGAAACTCAGTATCTCTGCAGTTCTTTAACCTGCACACTGAAGTGCAACAAAGAAAGTGCATCCCTAAAGACACGCAGGTCCCAGCTGCCATGCTCATTTTTTTGGAAGTCAGCCACGTAGGCCCTGTAGAAACTGCACAAGGACAGGCTTCAAGGTGGAGGTGGCGTGAGCGCTGCTGAGATAAAGAAGTCCCTGAGCCTGGAAACATGCCTAAGACGAGCCTGAGGGCAAGATAGTGCCTGATGCTTGCAGAGCATCTGAAGTCGCTCCTAAAAGAGGAAAATTGCAGCAGCAAGTTTAGTGGTTGATCATCTCTGTTATTAAACATCATCAACATTTCATTAAATTTCTTTCTTTTTATCACGTTTTGGTGTTAATGCTAGTAAAATTTTAGTGCTCAAATACACTCCTTGACTCCATGAACTGTCATGCCATTCCTAAAAACTCACAACCGTAGCAGCGCATCTACACTTCAACAGCAAAACCAGTCCCCAAATTGCTGTGTCCACCTTTACGGCCCTGCCAGGAGGATCCTGGCCCTTCTCATTGTGATATTTGTTTTATCGTCACTTGGATGTCTAGTCTGTCACTCGGATGGCAAGCAATCCGAGACAGGGTCTGTACTCATGTTTTCCATTAAGCGGCGAGCACACAGCAGAGGCAGAGGGGGATATTAAATAATAATGACAATAATAATACATCTGATAGAGTTCAGTTCCGCTTTAGCACTAAATGGAAAGCTGAAAGCCTCCCTATGGATCTTTTCCATCTTGAGCATCAATGAGTGTAACAGATGCATCAGTTTTAAATCAGCGCCTTGCATGACAAATAATACTGATCCATGTGGTTAGGAAATCTGGGCCTAACTGGCACAGTTTGGTTGGCTGCAAATGATGCTGCTGTGTTTGCAATGTCACCTATAAAATCTATAGATGGGGACCACTTTTTTAACTGGAGCAAAACAATGTAGATTTCTTGAAATGGCACGAGTCCTTTACCTCCAACTTGATAGGACTCTTATGAAATAAAAATAAAAATGATGAAAATAAGACTTTCTTTTATGATTTAAAAAACACCTGCAAACAGGAAAGGATTAGTAAAAACCAAAAGAGGAATGAGGAAACAACTGACGATGAAAACCACTGATCCATTTAAATACAGATGAAACGATTTGGCCATGCACTGGGAAGGAATATTAAACAGATACAAGCTATTAATTTTCACTGAGGGTCAGCTTGGGAGCTCGAGTAGCAGGCAAGATTCAAGTTAACCCTTCACAGCAGGGAGGATCTCACCATAAATCACAGGTTCTTCCTGAGCTCACAGACATTGCAATTTGGGGGCAATTGTGTTAAAGTGCAAGGAGGGGTACATCTTCCTTGTCTCCTACCAGCATTGTGCTTAACATGCCAATCTCTGCTGGGGGCTGCTGCTACAGCTCCTGTAATATCTGGGAAATGTTTTGGACAGGTGGTAATGTTTGTAGAAAGAAGGGACCATTTTGAAAGTGGAAACTCATCAAAAATTACCAGGAAAACTAGCAAATGGCAAAATCGGGATGAAGAAATATCGATCCCTCTCATTTATTTCTTACAGGTCCAGGGGGAAAGGCCGTGTGGTGAGACCAGTCTCCATGAAACATGCAGTTTCTGCTATTAGGGCTTCTCCTGGGAGCAGAGACCTTCCAGCTCATAGGTCAGCATCATACATTGCAAACTCCCTGCTGGCTGGACTCTCCCGGTGGTTTTTAATGGCTTCAGAATTTTAGCATCCTCCATGGTGAGCTAAACAAACATGAAACTTGTATAAGACTTCAGGAGGTCACTGGCTTATCTTTAATTTTGAGGTACAAACTCTCTGCTCAGTTTTGTTGGAGGGGAAGAAGGATGCTGGGAAAATATGGGCACTTAATGTGAGGAATTTCAGCCTTGATGCATTTATTCTGAGCACTCCTCCTATAACAGAGCACTTACCACCTCTCAGCTGCCTACCCAGCCAACTTTTTGTCCTTGTCCTTAAAAAAAAAAAAAAAAAATTAAAAATTAAACTCTACAAGAAATCACTGCATTTGTCCACAGGGGACAATAAATGCCACTCTACTCAAACCTTACTACTCTTTCAACTATTCCATTCCCTACTGCTAAAAATAACAACGTGAATGCCTTTACATCAGTCTTTTCTATTACGATTAAGACTGTGCCAGTCATAAAGGTCACCATAAGATAGACTACAGACCACAAATCCCCACCTGCCAGCATGACCAACACGTTAAACATTGGAGTGCAGCTTGGTCAAGTGACTAGTCTAGAGTGAGAAATGAAATCAATACCCACTCTGGTGAGAAATGTTAAAGATGAGCATCCACCGTCGGCTATATTCAGGTGGCTGAGAGTCTGGAGTGCCTTATTTTCATGTTTTTACCCTAGAAGTTACCTTAAAAATCACCCCTGAAACTCTGTAGCAATGGCAACTTACTCCTGCAAGCCTGTCTTTGAGTTTATCCAGGCATTCCTGCCGGGAAGGACCTGCTCTGCCTGGCTGTACTGGGGAAGATTTGGGTTGCTTCTGCCTGTGAAAAACTCTCCAACAAAACTGTTGTAGCTGGTCGAGGGGGATTGTATTTCTATCCCTCACAAGAGAAATATTCCAGGTATAGCTAAATGCATTTTTAATGATCCAAATGCAAGTCGTGTGGAGTAAAAGCCCTTATGCCCCCCTGTTCTCCCTTCCCAACTCTCTCTGTTGTGTCATATCCTTCCAAGACAAAAGGCTTGTAAGTGAAATATATTGTGCATAAATCCTAACAGTAACTGCTTTTCCTAACGAAATCCTTTAACCATGTTTGTAATGTGTTCAGCACCAAAACACACGGCAAATCCGTCAATGGTGATTTCAATAACCTCTGCCACCATTATACCATGTTACATCTTATTGAATCTGATTTAACCATAGGTGTTTATAGAGGGCAGGTTGATCTCTGTCTCCATAACTATTTTTCAGTTGTATCTTTCTCTATTTGGTCTTTGAAGGCAGCTCGATTTTCTTCTTCTACATTTTATTTTGCTTTCAAAGTTGCCTCAGTCAAGCAAACAAATGGGAGTTCAGATTGATCTTATTTCTGTTTACAACAGGTTGATCTTGAGTTCAGAAGTATCACCATTTAAAAAAGAACTGAAGTTTTAGTCATGAATACTGGAGTGTGTTTTATGTGCAACCTTCTGGTCTTGGAAACAAAGAGAAAAACTGAAGCATTTAGCAAGTATGTTCCTTGAATATGTATTTTCAGGTCAGCCTTAAAGGCAGCCTCTTCACAAAAGCAAATCCAATACTGAAGCTGTAAGTCCCGACGCATTCTTAAAACTTGGCCCTGTCTGAAAAATAATTAATAAGAAGAAATAAAATTATGTTTGTGTAACCTTTCCATAGAAGATACCTCTAATTGGTACAGATATCAGTGCAAAGAGAAGCACTCGGAAGAAGCTTTGATTACAATTCACATTGGGACACTGCTTACTAAAGAGCAATCACTTCTTTCATTAATTGCTTTAAAAATAAGATTTAGAGAAAGCTTCTTATGAAATAAGTATGGGACTCTAATGATTCCTGTTGCAATCTATAGCAATGTTTCCATTGAGTTCAGTGGGAGAAAGTTGTACCCTCTCTTTCAACAGCAGCAAGCAAAGCCACAGCTTGGATCAGCCCATTTGTTTCACCTGGGTTTGGTTTTAAGGAAATTGGCTGCTGAAGAGGTGAGTGTGACAGAGAACTGCCAAAGCTGCAGGTCTGGTTCTGGCTGCTGAATGGAAAACACATGCATAGCAAACACCTCAAAAAGTGCAAGAGAGAAAATTAAGTCTGGATATGTTTCATCTCTCCAGGCAATTTTTCTTCCTAGGTTACAAGAATCTATTCTTCTCGGTTGTTTAATAAAAAAAAAAAAGTCACAGAGTGTAATTGTTAAAACGAGCGGTGGGAAATGCAACAGCCTGACAAGAAATTACATGTCTTATTTATCTCCACCTAAGTTGCTCCTCCAGGAGGTGCGTGCTGGTGAAATGTATTGCATTTGAACGTGCGCCTCCGATGCTTGTCAGAGTTATTTCCCCATGGCTCTGCAGCAGTTTCTTCCCCACCGTTAAGTCCTGTAGGTAAATACAAACCCAGGCCTGGACTACCTATGGTCTTACTAGAGCCTCGTTCCTCCCCTGCCCTTGCTATTAATGCTGAGGCAGGAATGAAGCAAACGAGGCAGAACTGGAGTTCTGTGGGTGGCCTCCTGGCTGTAGGAAAAATTAAATCAAAGCTCAAGGAGTAGATATCCCTGGGGAAGAGGGTTGGTGCTTACAAGCTTTCTCTGCAGATGCTTGAAAAACTGCCAGAGCACGATGCACAGCACGCAGTCCAAGATCAACGGGCTTTGGCTGGAGTATAGACCTGGAGAGGTATGACAAGAAGAAAATAACATTTGGGGTACATTTGATTCATGGAAGGTGCAGTATAAGTCAGATCCTGATTAACCCGATTGGAATTCTTCTGTGCAATGATTTAACAGGATACTGATGTGCCGATAGCATTTGCACTCAGCTTAGTTAATGTTGGTACATCACACTCCTGTCCTACAAAAATACGCTGGCTTTCACAGATAGCAATCTGAGGGCATCGAGGGTCTGCTGGGATGGATGGCTTCTTCTTCTGAGGAACTTAGCTACTATTTTGATCAGTGCAGTGTAAAAAACCTGAAGGGAATTTAAATTAGATTTAAATTATTTCTTCAATTTTGCCGTCCTTATGTATATTGGGAAGAAAGAGAGCAAGCAAATAATGAACAATATTGCAATTATACCTTCAGAGCGTTTGGCTTATGTAGGGCAACTGGGCCAGCAGATGGTGAATGCAATTTGATGTACAAAAGTATGAAATAACTGATCTGGACAGAAGGATTAAAGTGGTGTGTGTGTATAAATTGCACATGGATCACAAAAAGTATATTGGGCTATTATGGGAAATCACTGAAGCCTGAGCACAGATGCTGCAAAAGACAAGAAATCAAACTGCACTGGCACAGTAACAGAAACAAAGACAAGAGGTGAGAGTGCTATTGTTTTAGTCTTTTGTGCATGGTGCACGCTTTGATCCGCTGGAAGGAGAGAGCTGCCTTGGGGCAAGGCACCGAGGGATCTAGTTGGGAGCAGAAAATTCACAGAGACTGGGCTAACTGACAGAGTAAGCTACCAGAAGACGTGATTATAGAAAAACATCTTTAAGGAAAGGCTCCATCAGGGTGTTGCATTTCTTATACTAGCCCTCAACAAGACAGAGCATCTTATTAGTGTTGGCAAAGTGGGCCTGGGTGGGGAAAAAAAGACCAGGCTCGCTCTTCCAAAGCACAATGCAAGCACAGAATATGTAAAATGAGGACATGCACTTGAGAGTACTTAATGGGAAGCACCAAGTTTTTAGTTGGTAATAGCCACTTAATCAAATAGGCCTTATATAAAGTCCTTCTAATCCTAGCTCATCAGCTGAAGTTATGCATCGCTGGGGTACTCCCAGGACAGAACTATAGTTTAGCTGGTAAAGAAGACTAAACGATACCAGGAAATTTGGGTGATGCTTCAGGTTGTGTTGCTCACTCCCTAAGGGGATGTGTGCACTGGTGGGGATCCCTGGGGACGTCCTGGCTGAGCTGGCTCCCAACATGGGCTGGGGGATGGCAGACACCGATGTGCCTGCATTGCTTTGGGAGCCTCCCTCTGTCTCTACACTGCTCCATGTGGTGCTGTGCATCCCAACCCAGAAATGTTTGTGTTTCCTGCTGAGCTTTTCTAACAAATGAGTGGTGCCATGGAGTCTCTGCTGATCTGAACTTATGTCTTACTGCCTTCATGCTTGGGGAAGATTATAATGTATGGCTAACATAGACCAGCAGGACATCACTGTTTTCCTTATTTCCTAGCTGGCTAAGGTACTTTTGGCTGGACATTTGGTGGGTGGAGAATTGCTTCAGTTCATTTCCCATCCGTAACCGAGTGAATCAACTCATTTAGGCAGAGCTCTGATTAGCAGACCTGATGTAGAGGCATGAGGAAGTTCTTACTTGCTTTTCTGTCCACCCACAGTCACACAGTCCAAAATCAAATTAAACCTTCACCCTAGAAATGTGTCCTTTTGTGCGATGCGCTTAATTCCTGCAAAGAACCCCAGAGTGCTGAGAAGTCAGAATGGCGCAGCCTTAAGGGCTGAAGAGCAGTAAAAACCTGACTTTTGGATTTAATGTCTGGAATAGAAAATAAGAGTACTGGAGAAAATCAGTTTAGGGGAAGTAAAAATGGATATTTAAAAAAAAAAAAAAATAGTTTTCTCCAGCTTTGGATTATTTACCTTTATAAACTTTTCTCCCTTTTAAAAAATCAGTTCTAGGTCAATATTTTCAGTAAAAATTCCTGTCTCAGCATGAAGAGGCAAATCCTTTCAGCTTGAAAACCTACTCCTGCAAATGCCATGCCAGAAATGAGATATTTCGTTTGAAAAATGTGTACGTGGAAGTTAGGACATAAGAATCTGCTCCCCTCACTTTTTCTGTCCTTCATTGTTAGCCTAAGTCAGCTTGAATGCATAGTCTCAGTCTGTCTGAATCACTATTAGGGGGAAATGCTCTTGCTGAAAATACTTCAGCTGGATCCTTTTCTAGAGCCACCAAATCCTTAGATACCAGTTCTGTTTTGTCTTCTTTTTTATTCCCTTCTTTGGAAATCTGGGGGCTGACAGATGGAAATGAGAAATATGCTAACTTGTTTGACTGTTTCTTGCTCTTTCTCTGCTCCTGTGGATGATCTCCACTGCCCCAAATCCCCAAACCTGCCTACATCTACAAAGGAGGTGTCAAGCTGGAAGACAGGCCAGTGATACATAAGCCAGGAGCATGGGTAAATTTGTAGTAATTAAGGTGGAGACCTGAAACAAAAGCAACCCTTAAGGGATAGGTTAGCATTAGTTAGCTTTAAAAGAAATTACAGGAGTGTGCTCAGACCTTATTAGTGGATATTCCCTGGGTAGAGAATACATAGGACATCTTAAGAGTTAAGCTGAAAAAGAAAAGCTTCAGCAAGGGTTGCTTGGCTCATACGAAGGCCAAAAAGGATTTCATTTAAATTTAATTTAGCGGGAGTTTTCTGGCTAAGAGATGTGACCTGCTCTCTTTGAACCTTTGCTCTTAGAGCAGAATTTGCCAACATGCCACCTCTCCAGCTCTGGCAGTAGGCAGAAAGGACAGGCTGAGTACAACAAACTGCCTGCACCAGCAAAGAAAACCCATAGCATGGGTGCCAAAGCAGGTACTGGAAAGAAATTGGACCCCAAATACATGACATGTGAAACAAGGCAGCAAGGAAAGTCCGTTGTCCCCATCTCCACCAGACCCCACTTTTAGCAGAGAAAAATTGCTGATAATTAAGTGTTATATTTGGCATGTGGTGTCTTTTGGCTTCCTTAAATTCTATCCCTTCTCCCTGAATTTGTGAGACAAAATGCGGTGTGGCCCAGCAAAGTTTTTGATGCCGTGTCCCCATCCTATGATGGAGCTCCTCACGGAGATGCCAACACAGGCCTAGTGGTGGCAGAGCCGTGGTGACGTCTGGTGACACCTGCAGCACCTGAGCAAACAGGCTGGCTCTCCCAAGTCCTAACAGCTCGCTGATACTGTTTCCTGAGCTGCACGTACTGCCTGGGCACGGATTAAGCCTCTCTGCATTGCACAGTGTGACCTCTTCTTTAGTCATCCTCATTTGCCAGAATTTGTCCCTGCTGTGAGCCAGGCCCCTTGTGCAGCCCAGTCCCAGAGAAAAGCCTTGGTGCTGGGGCTGCACGAGTAAGTAACAAAGCGTGATTGCCCCCAACATCAAAAAAGAGAGAAAGTGAATTTTGTAACTATAATAAATGCATTCAAGCCTGGAGTGGGGGCTGACAGCAATTCTGCTCTCTCAAGTGGCTAAGCTGGCCTGGAGCTCCTCACTGCAATCCACGGTGCCTCCAGCACTGCTTTCCATCTGACGCCTCACCCAGACAGAGCTTTCCTCTGCCCCGATCCCCTCCCCGAGCAGCACAGGCATGCTGGCTGCGGTAGTGCTTTCTGATATTGAGAACAAGGGGCATTTCTGAAGCCTTTTACATCTCTGTAGCATCTCGCAGATACTAAGTAATGTTAACTCTCTGGCAAGTCGATGCTGCTTGCCATCAATTCCTTTCTGTTCGTTTTAGTGCAAAAGGTTGAAAGGAAAAGATGCTGGCACAGTGCTTTCGCTGGCAGAAAGCCAAATCAAGTGTGGAAGACCCCCATTGGTTATAATTAGAGATATAGATCATCTTCTCTCGCACTGTCAGTACAAGAGCCGTATTTAGTATTTAAAGGCATGGGGCCACAGTTCCTTATGACATTTTTCTTGTTCTCCACAGATACCGTCTTGCAAAATCAGATGGTTAAACAAATGTAATTAAGCAAATTTCTTTTGATTATTGGTCACTCTTTGTAACTTGAATTTAAATAACTGTACTACACAAAACACTAGTTTTGTGAGTTTTGTTTTCTTTGTTGTCAAATGCAAAAATCATTTTTGCCTGTATCCAGTATCAAAAAAATGAAGTCTGCATAGTCCCATACCCTGATCACACTCCCTGACGTCAACCCAGATAAAGCATCACTGCATCCAGAAGAAACAAACTGTTGTCAGGTCTGTCACCTTTAGGAAAAATATCATCCTTTTTTCTTGCTCCTGGCTTATCTCCGAAGTACTTCTCACTTGAGTGACTCCAGTTTTGATGATTAATCAACCTGTTTTCAGGCACCTAAAAAATACCTTTCTCAAGCAGAAAAGGACCTGGATATTAACTCTGGCAGCATCGTGCTTGTATACAGACCCATCACTGCTGTTTGGTAGTCATGGTGGTGTGCCTAGAGGTTGGGGTTTGTAGTGTTTGGGGAAGTCTGAACTCTGGTCGGATCCATCCATCTATTGTCTCTCTTTTGAGCACATTGTCTAGTGATCTAATAACGACCACGGTTCAGCCTTTGCCTCAGCTGAAAATTGGATTCAGATGAAAACTGACTTCAGGTGAAAGCTGGCAGAATTTGACCTCCAGGCCTGGTAGTTTGTGGGGAAGGTTAGGGGCAGACGTGAAGACACGGGATAATCTCCTGAACCTCAAGAAGCCCAGCAAACAGCAGTTAAAAAAATGACAGCAAACAAATGCTACGCTCAGTGCAATCATTATAAATGTATCCGTAGGGCTTATCTCAGGGAAAACCCACCTACTTGGCTGGATGTCCCTGCCCTTCTCCTTTTGCCCTTCACTATTTTGCAGCCACAACCAGCAACGATTCTCCCCTTTCCTCAGGCTGAATTCAATTTCCCACCACAACGGCAGCTGGCACCACCTCAGCAGACACAGAGACATTTTGGGCACTGCCAAGCCCATTCACATTGCCAGAGGAAGGATTATTATCTGCTGAATCAATGAGACCTGTGTCAAACTCAACTGTCTTTCCAATACCCTGAGCACTTTACTGCTGCATATGTCTGAGGAAATGGGAACTATTTAGTGATAAATACTGAGGTGCGATCTATATCCCATTGCTGCAGGTGTTGTATGCTCTAGGTTGTTTCCATGTACATGGAAACGTGAAATAGATGCAATAGGTATTTGTACTTCTCGAGGCACGCATTTTGAGCTATGAAAGTTCAGAAAAAGACCTCCCTGTCTGGAAATGAAGTAACAGTCACAAAGGTTAAAAAATCTTGAGTGGCAAAGTTTGGACCCTAGTTATAAAGCAACTGCAGTGTCAGAACTGCGTGTGGAAATTTTTCGGGTCATCCCAGCAAAGAGGACTTTGTGTAAGCTCCCTTTCCAGTAACACTTTACTCAAACCCCTGCACAAACAAATACACAAATGCTGGCAGATGCCCCCCTGCATAGAGAGAGCTGGCCACATGGTAGGCACCATGTGTGAGAAATATACTTTGTCCCACACTGCTTGAAATCCCAAAGATTTCCAGAGAAGTGCAAACATTGCACTGTAGGTTGGCCACTTCCACCCCTTGCAGTAATCTGAGTTCTCCCTCTAACTTCTGCCAGCATTTTTAAGCAGGGCTGGGGCAGCCCCTATCTATAAATACTCCTCTTCCACACCAATATTTGAAATTCCAGCTGATCAAATTCTGTCTGCTACACCGCTCTTTTATTTATTACACATTAATGCTTTGTGATACCCATCCCATTTCTCTTCCCTCTTGTCAATGCTAGGTGAGTCTCGCTAGGACATGCTCAGGCTCTGGAGGTTTAAAAAATGTGTATTTTTCCCAAACCAAGAGCCGTATAGCTCTCAGCCTGTGGTGTTTCCAGGATGTGAAATAACTCAGTCAGCAGGACAACATGTCAGTCACTAGCACAAGCCAAAAATAGCCCATGCACAGCCAAAGTCAAAGGGCTAATATGGTGCACTTAGAGCAGATGTTTAAAAGCTTGTGCACGAGCTATACGCTTATTAGACAGCCTGGATCAACTGCAAAAGGCCTTCGGGAAGTATTAAAGCTCTTGGCTAGGACACTCTCGTCTCTGTTGGAGGCACTGGAGATTAGTCATTCTTAATAGTTAAAAAAAAAAAAAAAAAAAAAAAAGCGCTAACCTGGGCTGAAGTCTTGCTCAGAGGTCTCCTGGCCCTGACGTCATTCTCGTTTTGCACCAAGTGTTCATTAAATGCACCAGGAGTTTGGTCTCAGGAAGAACTATCCAGGGATATTTATGGCTCGGGAGAGTGTTGTCTTAGGGAGAATGGGGCAGAAGCAACTGCTTTAGAAATGGGGAAAGTTGGTAACTATGAAAGGACAAGAGATATTTTACAACAACAAAATAAATATTATATTATTTATGTAGGTTTGTATATACATGTATATAAATATATTAAAAAACACAATATGTTAGTAGCACAATATATTAAATAGTATCTGAGGAATGGTGGCAGGACTCAGCCAGCCCAGTGGCACTGTGAGCTTCATTTTGCTTTTGGACCAATGTTTGCTGAAGCACCAGATCCTGGTAAGTTTTACTTCAGGCACTATTCAAGATTTTGCCGTTTTTTCCCACCCAGTATCTCAAAAAAGCTCCATGATGAGCAAACTATTTCCTGCCCACCTTTATTGTTTCTGCTGTAACTTTACTCTTGTACATTTCCTAGTTATAACTCAAGTCTTTTTAACAGAAGTGAGCCACTTCTAATATTTTCTCTGCTCTTGGTGGAAGCCAGCTGAGGAAAACCCCCTAAAAGTGGTCCTTAATCAGAGTCCTGTGAAAAACAAGGATCGTTGTTGTTGTTTTTATGATAAAAAACACTGTGGTATTAAAAAATTAATCCAAATATGTGATTTTTTTTTTCCCCTGACCTTTCTGGCATGGCTGTGTGAGAGCTCTACCAAGGGCAGAGGCAGAAGTCGCTGAAGGCAGTGTATTGTGGAACAATTTTCTAACAGAATAGGGCAGAAACTGAGAAATGAGCACTGGCTCAGCTGAAAAGCTCAGGTTAAGTGCTAGAACAAAAGCCCATTGAAGAATTAATTTGTAGATCTTGCAAAGAGTAAGGGAATGAAATCTCGCTAAATGAGTTATTCATATTTTTCCTTAGCAGGAGTAAGCATGAGCTACTGAATGGTAGCACAATGATGCACTGATCTACCTGCAGTGCATTAACTGGTTCATTTATTCTGAAACAAGGTTGTGGGTAACAAGGAGCTTCATTAAATGCTGATCTCAAAAAAAAAAAAAAAAAAAAAAAAAAAGTGGCTTTGTCCCACCTTTACCTTTTTCAGACCCTCCTGGGGGTACTGAAGCTTACTGGAGCTGGGAAGGATGTCTTAGGAAACCTGGTGGTGTGGGCAGGCCAGGTGGTCCATCTGCTGGGGGTGCGGATTCCTGAAGCTGCCGGTGCATTTTGCTCCTCGCAGCACATTGGATCTGGTTCCCTGTCATCAGCTGAGCTACCTACATTGTTCTGATTGGATTTGGCACCTGGAAAAAGCTTTCTTTCAAGAGTGAGAGAGCAGCAGTACTGTGTAGTGCAGCTGGCATCATCCTAGGAGTGAGAAAGAGGGCTGGCAGAAAACAAAAGTTTGACCTATATAGAAAGATCCATCTGTTTATGGGAATGTTTCTTAGAGTTAGCTTCTACACCCACTTTACCTGTTCGTGTTGTTCTGACAGCTTAACAGAAATTGTCTGGTTTTGCCAGAAAGGGTCTTTTTTTTCCCTGCTGCAACCTTTCTCCCAAGATTACTGCCTGAAGCGTTGTGCTGGCGAAGGCTGAGCCCTCAGACCTACCATCCTTGTATGGTTTTCAGCAGCATACTGAGTTCCCTTAAGGCTATTCTGCTCTTTTTTTATTTTTTTTTTCCTTTTTTTTTTTTTTCCCCCTGTCAGCTGCCTGCATTTGACATGAACTGTTGTATTAATAAATAGACCTTTCCCCACACCAATCAGGCAAGCATATGGAATATGGAGCAATAAATGACAAAGCAGCCCCACATCTTTCATACCGTCGTTGGCCTTCATGTCTTGCAGGAGAGAATTTCCTCCATCTGGTTTCACCATGGCTGAATGATCTTCAGTATTAAATGCAGGGCAAAAGTGAAAGATCACAACACCAGAATCCTCTGCACGTAACATTACAAATGACTCGCCTGCAAATGGAATGAAATGTCAGAAGATGATATCAAATAAATGAAGATATCACCACAACTACTCATGTGGAGCATAACGTCTCAGACCTTCTCTCTATTATTTCAAAGGCACTCACATTTCAAAAGAGTGTTTTTTTTTCTCCTCATCACAGAGAAAACTGATGCTGTAGAATTGAAAACACAATTGTGGTGCATGCTGTGTGAGAAGCAGCCACTTGCTGCCTTGGAAACCTTGAAAAGACTTTGTCTCTGATTCTAGTTTCTCTTTCTCTCACCCTCTAATTATGTAAGCCCCACTCATTTAGATTTGGATTCAGCATGCTTTTCTTCCTGGTATCCATTACACCATTAGTCAGTTGCAATGTCAGAATGACCTGGTGGGAGGGTGAAAACCATCACGGGCTGATTGAGAAAGCAGGGTGTTGTTCCTGGATGAGCCTTCCTGTAAGTGGGATACAATGGAAGAGATTCTCTGCGTCGATTGTGGTGCCAGTGTGATGGCAACAGCCACGCCGCCTGCTCAGCCATCGGGGTAGCTGAGCTGGTAATTTAGATGTAATTGGGCACCACTGAGTCTATTTAATGGGGCCCCTGATAAATAGCTCTCCTGCCTAATTGGTGCAGTTACCATAGAAGGGACTGGCCCAGAGTGTGGAGCAATACAGGCACCTTACTCCCACTGAAATCAATTATGCTGAAATCAATGAGAGTTAAACAGCTGAATAGCTTTAAAAATCTGGCCCTCGGTGCACCCCAGAGCTATAATTTATCAAAACACCAAATAAATGGCATGCCTAGTTGATTTCAATGGGTGTGATAGGTTTATGGGAGTTATTACTGGAAAGCCCTCAGCTTTTAATAGATATTCCCTGTTATTTCTCCAGAATCTAAGTCTGTTGATGTGCAAGTGCAATGAAAATGATTCTGCTTCAGGAAGGCTATCAGGGTGGAGTACAGCATATCTTGATTTTGGCCAGGGAAGGGATACTGGATTAGACAGGCCTCTACTCTCATCCCATGCAGTTCTTAGCAGGGTGATTGAGGCAAAATTCTGAGGTCCTTGCTGCGTCAAAGCTCACCTGAACATCACTGGGCACAAAACCAGCAGTGACAGTAAGGATGGAGCCTTTTTTGTACACTGCAGTGTTGTAAAATCATCTGCACACAAAAATGGGAAACTACCGTGAGTGCTTTGGTTTTCCAAAGAAAAAGATTATCCAATTAGGGTGAACTGGTGCTTGCTGGTATGACCTTATTGCTCTGTTGCAGCTGCTAAGCAGAGTGAATTATCTTTTTATAACTGTTGTACGGTGCTTCAATGCTTTGCATGTTATTGTAGGTCTCGTTGGCACCAGATACAAAACCATGCTTCAGTCCCTGTGTCCCTGAGAACCAGAGTCACATCAGGGCTGGTACTGACCAGGCATTTGCTTCTGCAGGGGTCGGTGTTTAAAAGTGCCCTGTAGTTAATGGTGTACTAGTGAATGACTGATTTATGTCCCACAGTAAGAATATGTTGTTGTTCATTTTGGTAGTTCAATCACAATACATTTAGGTCAAACTTTCTACCTACTCTTCTATTTCCTCATGCCCGTTGATCCTTTGACTTCAGAGTCTTTGTAGAGGTGTGAGTTGAAAAGAAATCAGAAATTCTTTTTCTTGATGTGAAGGTTGAGGTAGCAGTATGCTGGATGCCCTCAGAGAATAAATGGCCAAACTCTGCCTTGCTGCAATGTCCCTAGGAATCCCAGCACCGTCAGGATCACAGCAGGGTCATTTGCAGGCTCTGATGGATTAAATGAATTTGCTCATTTACCAGAACATTTTCATGATGCCTCATAACCTGCTAAACCAGATGTCAAGTATCAGTCTTTTAGAGAGTGACAAATAATCTCAGTGCTGAGATGACTTCATGTTGCTAATTGGGCTGCTGATGTGGTGTCAAAGACATCAGGTTCTGGCACCCGTACTTGATGACAATATGAAAACTCCGTGGTGATCTACATACTGGCTCAGTGACTGACTTTATTCTTTCCTGCTCAGAATAGCAGTATTTCCTCACCCCTCCAGTGAATGACATGTTTCTCACATTTTTGTGGCGCAGCTTGGTCAAAAGGCTTGAAGGTGTGAAAGAAAAGTAGCAACAAAAAGTTGCATCACTCCTTCCCAACATAACTCATGCTGGCACTGTTTATATTGTCCTTGTTAAACACACCAGCGTGCTCTTGAGTTTGCTGTGCTGAGTGGCAAAATCTGCTCGCAGCTGTGCTGCCAAGGGTAAGCCAGGCTTTTTCTCTGCCTATGATACCCAAATGTCTTCACTTAGCACCAGTTGGTTTGCCCCAGCCTTGAGCCAAGCAGCAGGCACTAAAGAGGAAGTGGAAACCTGCTCAAATGTGAGCTTAAGCCCTAGCTGCAACAACAGCATGGATGTCTTACCATCCCCAAAATCCTGCACTGCACTGAAGGCAGCTAAAATGCAAGTAGGCTTTAGTACCGGAACACTTCATTCCATGTCAGCAGAGATACAAGGCCTTGGGAAAAGCCGTGAGATGCCTCTTAGTCCTTTGGTGTATTTGGAAATAGGACGTTGAGTTCCTGCTTAAGATCTACCACTGAAACCCCCAGTTTGGTGCAACTGATACATAGCTGCCTCCAAGAGCTAAGCTCATGGTTCGGATAGATTTGCTTTCTCAAGGATGCCTGGAAGGGGCACATTTGCAATGACAGCTGTGTATGTTTAGTTGTGCATGCTTTTCTTTCTTTCCTTCTCCATCATAACTTTCTTAAGGTTTCCTTAAGGCAGCAGGCATGCTCTTCAGTACGGTCTGATCTGCTATTCCATGAGCTAATCTATGCCACGTGGATCCAGTGGCAGCAACGAAGCAGTATCCATCAATATCTTGCCTATTTATGATGTAACACATCCACAAAATTCCTACAAGTCCTCCCCAACTCTACTCGCAACAGGCCCCAAGCATTGCTTTCACTCCCTTTTTACCTTGCTTCTGAAGTGATATGTTTCTGTCACTGGGAAACATTTTTGTGAATTTCTGTATTTCTTAGAATGACCTTGCTGGCATTTTGACCACAGTATGTGAGAGACCTGAAATGCTTGCAACCTAGCAAATATGAATTTAATAAATACGTAAATCAGTCTATGTTTATTTATAGCCTGGCAGAACTCAAAAGTCCAGATTCTAGCCAAAACACTCTGCTATCTATCATTTCAAGTGGCCTAACACCTCTGTATCTCAAACACCAGGAGATCAACATTGATAAAAAGAATATTTAAAAAAAAACAGCACCACCACCAAAAAGACAATTAAATTACCTATCATTTCCTCCTGTGTAGGTACTGAGTACAAGCTATGACTTACATAACTCACAGAAACTTAATTTTCAGAGGTACCATTGCCCTGTGGAAATCAGCAGGAGCTCAGCATATTGCTCAGCTTTTCTTCGTATTATTTCTTAAACACTAAATAAATATTAAAAAAACCTATATAGTCGTGGGTAGAGACTCTGTGTTTTTGCAACGTTCAAATGTCGTTTAGATTTTCTACCTCTGCCAACATGAAGTTTTTTTCCCAGTCAAAACGTAAAAGCTGAAATTTTGAGGAAGCTCCTCTCCAACAATGTGCTATGGGTTTGGCACAGTCAAGAAGTTTAAGGGCATATGCATATTGTCTTGATTTAATTTATAGCATGACCTAATTTTATCAAACTAATTATGGACTCTGTGATGGTTTACATTTTCCCTTACTTAATTTAAGATTAAATCACCAGGTAACTGATTTATGCTGGAATACGAAAACACAATTTTAAAGTAGCAAAAGCAACTTGATGTGATAGCAAAGAGCACTTCAACTTATAACTGGCTTAGTTACAGTAGGAAATTTGTGCGTAGACTAATCTTAGGAAGTTTAAAGGCCATTCCTTTCTGGAAACCATTCACCAGTGATGAAGGAAGAAAGTTGCCCTCCTCTCATGTTCTGAATGTTCTTATGAGGTGTTAATGAAGCATTTCATCCTTTAATGGGACCACTGGGATTGCAGTTGTCTATATTTTACTTTAATTGTTGTTCATTTTCCAGGGATCAATACTTAGTTCCTAGAAAAGTTGCAAAAAATTCCAGTAATGTAAGGCAGAGAATTACTATGTACCTCGACAATTAATATATAGGTAATGAAACCAACTCCACAGTGCGAGCCAATTTAAAATTCTCTACAACATTGATCTTCCTTTCCAGGTGCAGAGGGGGGAAATAATCATGTTGTGTAGCATAAACCGTCAAGATAGAGCAGAGCCCCGGCAGCTTATCACATATATGCTTTGGACTCAGTCAGTCATTTAACAGCACTGCTTCAGTGGTGCTTTGGGTGAGATAAAAGAGCCAGCACATGGGGTGGAGAGGCCACAAGTATCGCAGAAATTGATGCCAGGGTTTGTTGCCACCAACACTGCTTGATGCTCTCAAGAAGAGAGCTTGCATTTAATACAAGCAGCAAAGACTTTTCTGTCATCAGTTTGATGTCCAGTTGCCACTACTTGAGAGCTTGGCATGAACAAAGGCTGCAGGATTTAAGCACTTTAGAGTGCACTTGCTACACATTTTTAAAATGCTTCTATATCTTCTGAGCTGTGGTAGTCTGTTTTTTTTTGGCTGGATATCTTTAAGTACAAGAGGCTGCTACAGGATATTTTTACTTGTATCAGGAATGACTGGGACTGCATTTGAGCAGAAAACAGACTGCTGGGGGAAAAGCCATGATTTCCATGTGTATGATTGTTATTTCTGCTCCCAGACCAGGTCCATCACTATCATCTGGCTCTGTGAACTGTACAGTTTTGTATGGAAAGCATGCTTTTCCTTTTCTACCTCAAACCATCCAGAGGAGGAGCTGATCTTAGTTGCTGTGTAAAGCGTAGTAGTGCGGGCTGGAAATTTTCAGATGGATTTTTTTTTTTCCCCATCAAAAATTTGCGAATTCAGTGAAAAAGAGACTCCCCCATTTGCTGGAATTCCTGTGCAGATCCACCAGGTCTCTGAAGCAACCTTTCTTACCACGTTTAAACCCTGCCTGGTTTTCTGCTGGGCTGGCACCTCAGGAGGCCTTCTGGCAGCCCTGGTAATGCTTTGCTTGGCAGCTGCTCTATTTTAGAACAGTTTTTATTAAAAATTATGGCACGCACCCCAGAATGAGAATTTCATCTTATAAAGTATGGAACTGCACTGATGTGATGGCTGTGTTTCCATAACTTCCACAGTGTGGTTGCTAAATGTCTTTGTAAAGATTCTCCCCAAATCACTGGGAGATTTCAGTCAGACATGATTTTCATGCATCAGTTGTTGTTAACAATAATTGTTTGATATAGCTGAGACTATGCTAGATACTGCTCCACATACACAAAACAGAAGCACTTTTAAGGTGTGAAATGAAGCTATAGAGAGTATTGAGTGTTCCTGCAAAACTGAGCTTGGCGACAAGCTGTCATTCAGAAGAGAGGTCAGAGAGAGCCTCAACTGTTTGCCTGGACCAAAGCAGGCGTGCTGAATGGAAGGGCAGATCTGTGATCATGAAGGCACGTCGGTTTCAGTGGAGTCCCAGGTATAAAAGCCAGAAGGGAGAAGGCCTAAGACAAGGTTGGTAAGATCCCATTCCAGCCTTCTCCCCACAAGGGAGGAGTGCCACCCCAGCCAACGCTCTGCATCGTTTCTCCTCTCTATTGCTCCCAGCCAAGTAAGCTGTGCTCCTGTTTTTTCACAGTCCATATGCAGTACAGCATCCCTTGCAGGCCAGAAATGGTTTCTCATTGTTGCTTGTGAAAATCAGATGATTTGTGCCCCATTGTAATGGAAATAGCAAAGCGCTCAGTGCTCCTATAGCCATCCGAGCCTGAGAGGAGAGCTGGCAACTTCCCCTGACATTGCCAAAAAGCTCGCTGTGTTTCCTCTGCTAAGTGATGCTGTGGACAGAAGCCCCAAGACCGTTCTCCCTGTCAGTTCCAGAGACAGGCATTTCAGGGAGATGCAATTAATCTCTTGTGATTACTTTTTTTTTTTTTTTCCTAACAACTAATTGCAAAGCAATCAGGCTGAGGGGAGGGAGAGCAGGGTGGCAGCACAGGTGGCTGTGACGAAGGGGACTGTCAGCCCCAACGCCTGGCAGAGTTAAGCTGGTGCTACATCACCTGTGAGTTTCAGTTACCAGAGCACTATATTTTGATACACGGTAATTATGCTTCCACCTCACTTTTTGTCCCTTTCATTTGTTGCTGCCATTGAATTTCAGGCATTATGTGTCACGGTAGAGAAAGACTTGAGAAATCCATTAAAAGCTTCCACAAAGAGAGCAATTTTTCAGACAAATGCACAAAGAAGGAACCGGTCCCCTCCAATGATTAATACCAGTACCTATTCATCAAGCCAGGTGCCAGGCTCTGTGGTAGGAGAGGAGCATTAAGGGCTGTGATGAGTAAGGCCTTCTAGGCCTGAGCCTAGAAACTAAACACATCAGCAAACGCACAGGCAGCAGCTAGCAGAAACACAACATTACCTTTAGTCCCTGTATTATTAAAACCCCTATTTTCACTAGCAGGCTGCAGTTGCCAACCCATCATCAATCTGCCCACGGAGCCAGTTCTGTAAGCACCGCTGGGTCAGCTCTGACCCTTTGGGTTGTTGATATCTCACCCTCAGGGAGATTCACGTCTCTGTATCTGCGTGGGAGTTTTGACTGAGAGCATCTGAGGTCTTTAGTCAGCCAGAAGTGTAACCAAGCTACGATCACACCCAGCTATAGATCAGGTACCGGTGGTGAACAGTTAATCCACTGGTTGATGTGCATTAGAGAGATCAGGAAGTCGTTGGCTGTGGTTTTCATGGGGAGCTGAGTGGCACTAGTTTGCTGCTTCGCATGCCATCGGCAGCATGGTGACCCCCCAGTGTTCAAGCAGAAATCCCCCTCCCTAAAATGTCACTTCTCATCTCCTTCTACCAAACTTAATTTTACACTGCATGAAGTGATGCCCCAGATTTCCAACACAGAGAGCTCCTGTTAGGTCAGAGCTCTGTATGTTTTATCACGGGAGCTGGAGAATAAACTTTTTGACTGTGGCTAGGGTGAGTGATCTAGTGTTCTCAGATATTCTTTGAGTACGTGTGCTGTGGGGTTTTCCTCCTCACAGCCTCCTTCCCAGAGAAGGGAGCCGTGGGGAATGAAACAGCTTTGGCATCCTGCCAGCCTCTGCTCCTGAGCCTCCCGCTCTGATCCCACATAAGCCAAATTCCCTTGAAGTTGCACTTGGGTAATTCCATTGAAATCAATACAATTTTTACAGTGCGATCAAGAAGAAAACTTGTAATACAAGTTTTTTTTTTTTTTTTTTTTTTTTTTTTTTTTTTTTTTAAGATATACTTACTTTATTGTCTCTCTCTTTTTTCTTCTGGCTAAAGACACATTTAGAGCATTCTCCTTCCTTCTTGCTCTCTTGTGTGTACTCTTTTTGAAAAATTCCATTCTTGGAAATATCTAAAAAAAAAGGCAAAAAGAGATGAGTTGAGTGACTTTTTTTTTCTTTTGCTTTCCCTAAGAGCTCTCCCCTGCTGAAGGGCCTGCAACAAGTGAAGAGAGAATGTAGTAATCTGATTCTGCCTTCAGACACATGTAATTCTAAGGTGAAGGCACGGGTGCCCTTAAGATGCCAACCTCAAAGTGAATGCCATTTCTATCAGAGTAACAAAGGGAATATTAACCATTCCCTAGTGATGGAAACCTAAGCTACAGAGAAATGAAACAATACACCCCTAGTTACACACACACAGCCGCAGAGCATTTTGACCACCAAGCCATGGATTAGCTCGTTGACCACTGGCAAATCCTTCCTTTCGGTTAGTCTGCTGCTAATAGGAGTAAGCCATAATGCTGGTTTCCATCCAGAAGCCTCTGGTGAGCCAGTGTTAATCTTGAGCTAAACTGATGTATTTGATCTCTCATTGCAAAGATGTGTTTTGGCATTATGTAGACATAAAATATCTCACCAGCATCTATTCTCATGAATGAGAGAATCCACTAATGGAAGCTCCATCTCAGTCCGGAGAGACAGAAAATAATCCAGCTGTGGATCAGTCTCCCTAATTCCCAGAACAATCTCATGCTGTATTTTCTGCCAGATGAAGATACCTTGTGCAGAAAGGATGTCCACGTTACAGCCCAGCATGGGCCAGCGCCCCCCAGTAGTTTCTGTTTTGTTGATTTAGACATCGGCAGCATCATAAATGACAGCAGCAGGAAATTCAGCTAGCTCTTGTAATCTAAATTCTCATACAGGACCCTGCATGTGTTTGCTGAAGCCCATAACGTGGAAATCACACTTTTATCAGATCCTAGGATAACTAAGCATGGTAGCACAAAAAAAAAAAAATAAAAAAAAAAGGTAGTTACTCGTGAAACAAAACACAAAGGATCAGGGGAGTTCTGCACCCCCACTACATTCCTGTAGTCTTTATATAATTTCTCTTTTTTATTGTTAATTTTATTTCAGAGTTTTACAGCTCTCTAAGTGCACAATATTGAACATATAATGGTTCATTTAATTTAGAATAAAATCTATAATCCACTGACATGTAACCAAGTCTCGGAACTAGCATCCTGCAGCAAGTCAATCTTTCCTTGCTGTCTGGTGTTTGAGAGCTACAAACCACAAGTAATCACCAGCCTTCTTGACTGTTATTCTTAATGGAAAAAGGAAGGACTTGGGAAGATACTGCTTTTAGGAAGAGCAAACTCCATCACTTTCCTTAAAATGTAGTGTAAGCGTCTTTCTCTTTCCCTACAATGTTGCTTTAGTGTCTTTCTTTTACTTCTCAAAATTAATCCGCCTCTAAAAAGCAAGATTTTTTTTTAAAGGAGCAGAGGGTGTTTTTCCATAGCCTGTCCTCAACTCAGCACTGTGTTTAATAGACAAAGTAAAATACAGAGTAGAAAGCTCATTTTTATCAAAGTTTATCCTCTCTCGACAGATTATAATAGGGCATCTACTTTGCAGCTGAGCCACTCCAGGCTTTAACTTGAGACTTCTCTCCCTAAGAAAGTTTCAATTTCTCCATTGTTTTCTACCTGGTTCTTCCATGGACACAACTCTTCACAATACTCATTCTTCATCGGTGAAATTGTCTCAAGAAAACAGCATTAACAGGATGTTGAGATTCAACAGTCAAGTGCTCAACGTGTAAGATACACACTGAATTCAGTTTGTCTACCCAATTTTAATTCATATATATATGAATTTTGAATAAGGAAAAAAGCCACATTGTTCCCCCCTACAGGCTCTGATCTGAAGGGGGTCTTATGAGGAAAATCATTCGGCAGCTTCACTATAAATATCACCTCTAATTCTGCCTTTAATGAGAGTATCATTGTTCTCCAGATAAAATGCTACGATGTCTTTGTGAAGCATTAGATATGAGCTATCATTACTGCATAGACACAGAGTGTTATTAGTGCATCAGAGCATGTTTCTTGTTCTATCATCTGTAACCTTCTATTCGATATTTCACCGGATCTCAAGGGAGGGTCCCTTTTCAGGCTGTGATTCAGACTCCACGCCAGCAGAGCACAGCTAACTGGGAGATGACAAATGTTTGCTGTTGGACCGCTGAAGATGGTTGTGATTCTGGATCCCAGCTGTCTTCTAGGATGACCAATATATTTTGGCTGAATGACATAATTAAATGCATGACTAAAATTCTCCTCACAGCCTCTGTTCTTTCCCCACGCAACCACAGATCTCTGAACTTTTCTTGCACTTTGCTGTTAAAAAGTTAGCTATTTTCTTCCCTTAGGAAGGATGAAGTTGACCAAGTGAACTTTTGCCTCTTTCAGAGATCACAAAGGGGATCTGTCCTTCAAAATATCGGTGGACATTTCCTAACAGGCAGGTATTTCCCTATGAGATCTTTGTATCATGCTTCCCACCACCCCTGTAAGCACTGGGGGTCTTCCTTGAATATCACTGGGTGAACTTCAGATAACAAAGCTGCTTGAGATGACCTTGTGAACAGTTTACAGGAAAAAAAAAAAAAAAGTTACCCATTAATTTATTTTGGTTAGAGTGGTTATACAAGCTTATGCACTTATTTTGCCTCACAGAATCTTTTCAAGCACCATTAGTTTTCATCTAACAGGAGGCACATTTCTACCTGGGCGTGAAAACCCCTCCCAGCTGCACCAAAGCCTTCACAAACCATAACTGATCTCGCCTAGTGCTCTCTACCCATGTCCAACATTTCTGCTGATTGCCACCTCCTCACCCCCTTCCGTTTCTCCTCCAGAGCATTACCTCTGTGGTGCTGCAGAGATGATGCTCTGGGACCAGCAGATGCTGTAGGGTGATTGTAGTGGTGAGGCTTTGAGCTTCCCAGCATGGCAGCCTGAAGGAGGCTCAGCTGAAAGTCCCCTGTGACCACACACCACGAGCACCCTGCAGACTTGCTCCCTTCCTGGTGATAAGCAAAAAGCCATGAGAGCTGAGCTCGGGTCCCCAGAGCTGCAGCCTTCCTTCTCCCTGTGAAAGTCACTGCCCAGTTCTTACCATCAGATGGACTTTGATGGCCTGGCACCTCCCTTGTAGCAAAGAAAAATGTGTAATATACAAAACCCCTACACCAGCATTTTGAGAATCTTTTCCAATAAAATAAATCAAATAAAAATAGAGGGAAATTTCCAAGTGATAAAATTGGCCCAGCCTGTCAGTGCTGCTGCACTAAAACAATCAGTCATACCTGGAAGCTAAGCTCCCATGAAAGGCAATAGCATCCTCACGTTGGTAATGCTTTTTGTCATTGCAGTATGTCTTTAAGGTACCTCCAGCCCAAGTACGGCTAGTTTAACATAATCTCTTCTGATAGCAAATAGGAAATTTAACTGTAGTCAAAAGGGCTTGACAGTGTTGCCTTCATTTTTGTACCATCCACACTGAGGAGCTAAGCAGAAAAACATCAAGAACAATGCATCAGCTGGCTTCTATTGTCACAAAGGGTTCAAAAAAAAAATTCCCACTACTACTTTCTGGTGCCTCCCTCATTAAATCCCACTACCCTGGAGCATGATTAGAGTACACACAGACAAGACAACATTCAGGATAACACAGTGAACTAGCAATAGATACTCTTTGAGTAATTCCGAGTCATCCCTGATTATCTGGTGCATGATCAAGGAAGGAAACAAGCAAAGCCAAGCTGTTTTATGCTCCCGATGCAATATACTCTGCCAAATTTGGGCTACCGCGACTCCATTGTCCTCAGCACTGACTACAATGGCTCTACATCAAGGAAGAATTTGGATTAGTGTGTGCTGAGGAATTAGTGTCTGCCAAAATGAAACAAAGCAAACAGTGGGAAAGGCATTATTTGGATTCATTTGTGATGTGACGTTTTGTAAGTTCCCTTGGAAACAGTTTGGTGTTTGACATCTGATGCTTTCTAAATACATTGCTGTGTTTGTAGCATTTTTGAAGGAGAACCTGTAATCATCATGACCTCTTTAATGCACCACAATGAAAGCTGACTGTACCAATAAATCATAACTCATCTTATTCTATTCTCATTGATTTTGGTGGAATAAGGACTCAGCCCAAAGGAATAAGACCATGCGAATATTTGGTTAGTTTCCTATCACCTCTTTCTCAGTTCATTACTGCTTTGCTTTCTGCTCTGATGACTGGTCATGAAAGGCAATTTAGTAAATAAATCTGGTGAAGGAATTGTGTTCTCGTTATATGTGAGAAAACTGTTTGTGTTTCATCTGCAAAGAGATTAGTAGGGTGTTAAATCCTACAAAATATGTAAACAATATGATACTGGGTTTGTCCCCGATTGGTTGAGAATAATCCAAAAATTTTGACTTTCAGGAACAGGTATTTCTAGCTATGTTAAAATATACTTGCTGGGAAATTATACATGTATGTAGTGGTCCTGGGGCAGAGACCATGAAATGGCATAGCTTCTCCTCATTTTAACTTACCCTAGGCTCTCTTTAGACTGGCCTCGCAGTCCATGCCACAGCTCCATAGTCTCAAGCACTTCATGGAGTTGGGGATAAAATATCAGGGTGCAATTGAAGAATTTGCTTGCAAAATGATTTTCACAGCAACAAGGCGCAAGATAGCTGGCTGAACAAAAAGCAATAGCTGCCACAATGAACTAACTTTGAACTAACTTTAATTTCCCCCACACTTTGCTTTTTCAGTTTACTTGACTTAGTACTCAGGCTCAGAAAGATGGATTATTGGAAAATAGGCTCTGGCAACCAATGAGGATGCTGAATGCGTTTGATTAGGTTTCTGTTTAAGGGGGCACATTCTCTAGAAAATCAAGTCTCACTCCTAGTTCAAGACTGTAATACCAGCTTATCAGATGGGGGGATAAGGGGGACAGGTGACATTTTCATCAGCTGCTAGTGGTACAACAACCCCTGAATTTGAGGGAATAATTGCTCCAGCTAGCTTAGATTTGAAAATGGAGAAGATTTGACTCACGAGGTACCAGCAAAGGAAATTTTGGTTTTAATTGGGAAGCAGCAAGGAGAACACTGATAGTCCCGTGGCTGTTGTTGTGACCTCACTACCTGAATCAGGGTGACTTAGGACATTGGCATGAAGCTGCACCGACGGCACCAGTTGTGTGCAAACCTGCAGCTCCTGGTGGGGAAGGAGAGAGGAGGTAGCTGGGGCTTCTGTCCAAACGTTGCTTTGAAAATTTACCACCCAAGTGCTACCTTAAATCTATAATGCAGTAACGGTGTTGAACAAGGCAGGGACATTAAAGCACAGGCTTAAATCTTGGATTGCCCTAATGCTATTAAATAGGACGATCGCAAATCTAGCACTTGGTCTTGATTAATTATGTGAGAAGGATATGCTGGACTGACCAGCGCTGTCATAGGCAAATTGCTTATTAAAAAGGTTATGCTCTTTTCTTTCCCTTCCTAAATACCTCCTAAATGCTCCATCAGCTCCATTTGAATGGAAAGAGGGGACGTCATTGAGGTCACCTGCAGGTGAGTATTCCCCCAGGACAACCTGCAGACTTTCTTCTATTCCTGGCCACGACAGGGCAGCAGAAACTACCTTCTCTACGGGAATTGCAAAGCAAAAGGCAATCCCTTTCCACCAAGCAATGCTTTATATTCTTAAGTTGCGCCTGTTTTATAAGGTGAGGAGCAGGTACCTACAGTGCTGGATTGTGCTGCAGAGGATGAGGGGTAAGGGGTGCTTTGCTGAGCACTCCTAAACAGAGACTTTTGTTTTGTGTTTTGCTGGTGGCTCTCTAGTAGCAAATCCTTCTACTGTAAGATGGGAAGTGAAGGGTATCAAAGGCTGCAGAAACACAGGGCTTATCCACAACTGTTTCTGGCATCTCTGCCCTTAGAGATCTGGAAGGAGAAGGAAACCAGCCTCACATTCAATCCACACTGCTGGACAAACACATTTTTCTTTTCCTATTCTCATTCTGCCTCCCGTCCTCCCGTGAAGTTTGCCTGCAGAGAGGATGCCAATATTCTTAGATGCTGTTTTCACAAAATAGAGCAGAGCTGCTAAAATGTTTCGACTAGTTAGAAAAACATATTTTCCTGAGAAATGCAGTTAAGATTTGTTTGAAGCTTCTGAGAAGCTTAATGAACCATGGCAATGCCTGTAGCTTTTCCACATTTGAAAACTTTTGTTGCTAATTAACTTCATTAATAGTAGTTAGAGGCACATTGGCCAATATTTACTGAGAGCTGGCGTTACTGCAAAGTGCCAATGGACTTAGTGGCTAAGCTAATGGATTCCCTGCAGAAACCTTGACCAGAGTTGAACTTGTTGTGGCCAAATCATTTCTCCTTTAAAAACAAAATCCAAAAAACCCTCATTGAGGCTGTTGTTTAAAAAGCCACAAGATGCTAAATGAATAGAAGGAACTTCCTAACCCCGCTGGGGCTGTTATTGATAGCAGCATTCCCACAATGAACTCACAGCAGGATCACACCCTTGAGCCGAATGTGGCTGCACGAGAGCAGCTCTGACTTGCAGAGAGTCTGGAAGCTCAGGGGAGGGCTCTACAGAAGCATCTGCTCCCAAATGAGCCCAGCTCTGCTCGGTGGCACCGAGGGACATGGCTGGGAAAGGGGGTTATGGCTCCGGGTGCCTGGCCTGTTTTGTTCTAGCTTGGATGACTTCAGTTGGGCAAAAGTTGTGACAATTCAGCATCCCTTAGGTAGCCATGGGATATACCCTCTGTGCACAGTGGGGTGGTGGTGCTTTGTGAGATCACCCTACCAAAAAACACTGCTTCTCATCAAGTGAGGAATTGCATTGACTCCTCTGTCCCCTACACTCATGCCCTCTAGAAATGCAAAGCTCTTTCAAGGGCACAGCAAGGTCAAATCCATCTAACTGGACATTGCTGTCCTAACCAACTGATCTCCTGAGAAACTGCTGTTACCATTACCAAACAAGCAGCTGGAACTATTTCTTCCCCAGACTTTCACACATTTCTCCTCTTTATTCTCTTCCTTCATCATCTTTTACCTCTTTCTTAACCCCTATTTTTACAGAATATCCTTCAGGGGACACTGTTGAGCTATCCACTATGAAACTAAAATATGAACATCGAGGTTGGTATATGTATGAAAATAGATGAGTCTCTTTGACTTAGATTTCTAGTCAGTCTCTCCAGATTATTGTGTTCTACAAAGGGACTTCTACTGAGCAGAAAAATGTTTAAACTAAATTTTCTTTTTAATGTCACATGAGCATTTCTATTGGTCTGAGGGTTCTCAGATGCTTCTTTCCAGCCCTTTTGGCTTTTATTCCACTGACAGGATTTCAAGATGCTCTGGCAACTGCTGAAAAAAAAAATAGTTGAAGGCCCCTGGGATATGAATCTTCTCCTTCAGCTTTTGCTGCAATTCTTCTCTCTTTTTTGACATGAGAATGCAAAATCATGAGGGACTGCTGAGATGGCGAGGGCATCTAAAAGAGGAGGAATAGCTTAGTAGGCAATTGCTACAGGAGCAAGGAGATTT
Organism: Netta rufina; assembly: GCF_964035555.1. Taxonomy (NCBI): domain Eukaryota; kingdom Metazoa; phylum Chordata; class Aves; order Anseriformes; family Anatidae; genus Netta; species Netta rufina. The sequence continues at coordinate 16,117,059 of NC_140134.1, read as the reverse complement.
GTTAAAGCTTCCTTATGACCATGCTATTATCCACAACACCAAATTCTCTTTGGTCTTGTACAAGAAACATATCCCTTAGTATCTTACATCATGGATTGCTGAATTTCTGTTAAGAATTAATATTTTTATATTAATTCCATTATCCATGAGGGTAGGATATGGGAAAAAGCTAGAAAGAGAAAATCCTCATTTAATACCCTGGTTTTAGGGCATTGCTGAGGGTCCCCATGTGCTCGGTGTAGGTTGGGCTCAGCCCCTACAGATAGCCATGCACTGTTCCTGCAAATCTTAAATAAAACCAACCCAGTTAATTTTTCTTTGGGAAAAAAAAATCCACAAAGATAAAAATGAATGAGAAAAACAAGAAAAAGAGCAACTAAGCCTTAAGGGGATATCTGTAGCAGGAACAGGGGAATAAGCCACTAAGGGAGTATGCACACCCTCCCACACTGGAGATGTCAGAGAATGTTTTGCTGGAGCAGCTTTCATAAAGCTGAGGTTCCTCAGTGCCCTGCTGCCTATCACTGTGGCTGGGATCACACTCAAGGTCTCCATGAAAAATGGGATAGGCTTGTGCACAAAAGGAAGGAAGGATCTCCAGGGAGCAGCATTCCCTCCTACGTTTTCATAGGGTAGAAAAAACTCTTCATTTTTTTTTTTTTCTGAATAAAGTGTTTGATTTTCTTGAATGTGGGGACCTCACGGGTAAATGTCTAGTACCTTAATTAATAACTTAACAGCCAAGATTCATGCTGGTACTTTCTTAGACAAGAATGGAATGGAAAGATCAGTATTAAACATGGTTTTAAATTATAAAGAAGGTATATGGAAGGCAGACAGGGACTTAGGAAATGACAGTGCTTTTATGTAATGTATCAAAATGAGTGAAAAAGCATCTCTGTGCAAAGACCAGAAGGAAGGAAAAAACACACTTGAATTGCTATCTCAGGGCCCAGGTCTTCTCCTGCCTTGTTAACAACAGCCAGACTCCTAGGAACTGATTCTGCAAATACTTTGCACCCTAGCTCTCTTTGAGTCACTGACTTCAGGAGCCCAGCTCTGCTGTGAGCAGGATCGGACCACTGCTGTCAATAGGAAATGAAAAAGAGATGAGTTGCTGCAATTACAGGGGCTGGAAGAAATACACAATGTACGCAGCAGCGAGGTGTTTAGTGAACTCCTAAGGCATTTCCATCACTGGCCAACCTCTGTGGGCTGTAAATGGGTCTAAGGCTTTGGGATGGTTTAACCATCTCTAAAGGTCTGTGGAGGTTTTATCCACTTCAGCTCTAAGTCTCCAGTGCCAAATCCTGGTATCTTGTAAGTATCCATCGAAATCACCAGGGGTTTCAATGGGTGCAGGATCGGGTCCCTTGGAGCACTTTAAGTAATTTAAACCACCCTAAATCCTTGAAGCAGCTTAAGTGATAAGCTACTTGTTCCAGGGTTTGCAGCCTGCAGACCTTGCCTGTAACCTGCTCAGGGCAGCTGGGCATATCCCTCACTGCCAGCACTCAGAGGTGTCTGCTCTGAAACACAGCCAACACAGCGAGCCTGTTGCCAAGCTCTCAAAGTGTTTTGCTTATAGAGAAAGGGGGGCTTTGTGAGTTTTCACATGCACAAAATAAGTTTCCAGCAGCTGAGGTGCTGTTCCCTCAGCTCCAGCAGGAGAGAGAGTGCCAAAGGCTGTGGGACCAGACCTGGCTGCTGCTCACTGCTGTGTTCCCGACCATCCTGGTGTCACCATAATCCCATCAGGAGAGAGTCCATCCATAGCAATGAGCCTCTGTTTTCCATGGGAAGCACTGATTTTTCCACATTTCCTCCGTCATGTAGGATGCAGGGGGAAATCTGAATCCTTCAGGGACTCCTCAAGGTTCCTGGGAACTGATGTGCCCTGGTTAACCCTCATCTGGCTGAAAACCCTTATTTCTGAAGTAAGTTTGACATCAAGTGAGTGGTGGAAGAGGAGATCGTGGTGGCTGGTGGGAGACAAGTACCAGTCCAGGGGCAGCAGCAGCACTCATGGGTCAGTGCTTTTCTTCTCTTGGAGGAAAGCATTGCTTCTCTCAACCCTAGCTCAACACGATGTGACACCTTTTGTGCCAGGGGCTTTAAGGGAGCACCAGCTCCTCCTGATGGGCCATGAGACACTTGGAGGGAGAAGAAAAGTGATGCACACTATTAACAGAGACAGAACTACAAACCTTTCTGAAAGCTGCTGATAAACTTCAGTGCCTGCAGCTTTGAGAAAGGTAAGAATCAGAAATGTTGTCTTTTCCTCCAAGCCCTGGCAAAAATAAATAAAAAAGCCAGGCACCACATGGACACGAGCAGATTTCAATCTGCAGCTCTGCAGTTCCAGCTGCTTTCAGAGTCCCAGCAGATCACCAGGCAGTGCTGGAGCAGAACTGCTACAAACAGATAAGCATCTTTAAAGGAAAAGGAGGGGGAAGGCAGACACTTTTCACTGCTTTCCATTTTTTTTTTCCATTTGCATGAGAGCACCTGTTTCACACTTGCATTTTCCAACTATTTTTTGCACATCTGCAAATCAAGACAATTATGGCCAGGCCTAGTCAAGGGCATATTTTAGGGAACTTATTAAGTCTTGCAGAAATCAGAGTGGTTTGCTACTTAGCGTGTGATGGCAGAGACTAAGATGTTGTCTGAGGCTTTAGCCAAGCTGTCTCCCTGGAGATGCCTGTCTCCCTCGTGCTGCAGGAGATGCGATGTTCCTGCAGGAGCGTGGGAGGCTCTGATGGAGCCCAGCTCACTTCTTAGTGAGCTCCACAAGCAGACGTGGGGATATAGGGACTGCATTTCTGTTGGCCATCCCAGCAAGAAATCTTTACTGTCTGTCATTGCTGAGCATCATCTCAATATTTGTCCTCTAATCCATCTGTCCTCCCTGTTAGACCAGGATCCTTTCTTCCTTAAAGCCACCAGAAGTTTTTCTTCCCATTTTGTGTACTCCTCCACTTCCTCTTTTCCCACCCTGGTGTTCTCATCATCCTCTGGCTTCTCCAGCTTCCTGCCCTTCTCCTTATCCCTCCCCTCCCAGCCTCCTGGCTGTCCCCAGATGAATGTCATACCCTCAGTAACAGCTGCAGACCAGAGGACAGGACTCCAGTGGCCAAATCCTGCCAGCATTTATGAGCTTTCACAACTTAACCTCTCCCTGCTTCTCCTTCCCCAGTCTACAAGCAGAAGCTGAAAAAAATTGGTACTGTCTCTATCTTTAATTTGGCACCATATAAATGCAGGATGTGATCACCATTAACCTCTTCTGGAAGGAGGAGTTGGACTGGCCAGATTTTCTGGTGAAGGCCAGTGCCTGTCCTTCTTGGCTGTCACATTTGCCATTCCAGAGATTTTTTTCCCCCTCCCAGTCTGTAGTGTGCTTGGCACCAGAGCTGCAAACCATACAGTACTATTAGTGAATAAACAGTGCCAGTGAATGATTAAAACCCAGACAGAGCTGCTGGTATTGATTTTTTTTAAAACCTGTTACAGAGATGCACAGAGTTTTTTAATGGGCATTACAAGGATAAGTCAGGTCATCCATAGGGAGTCTTCAAAATACCACTCTGCAAGAATGCAAATAGAGAAGCTTTTGATTTGCAGAAAGTCTTCCAGGGACCTGTGCCCTGGGCTGCTGCTGCCAGCAGCAGTAAGCACAAGGCACTGGCTCCAGGGGATGATTTCTGTAATTTCAACCTTATAATGAGAACAAAACTGCTGCCATACTGGGAAAAGCAGAGGGGCTGCAGGAACAGGCTGTGTGGACACCAATAGATATCAGTAATATTTAGTGGCCTTTTCCCTGGAGCTTCTTGTACCGAGGCAGAGCCCTTCCTCCTCTCCTGCCCATGTTCCAGACCCAGCATGACCAGCCTCCATGACTATTTCTCTTCTTCCCTGCCTTCTCACTGTCCTCCTGCCCTCAAGTTAAGCCATCTCCATTGGCATGATGCTTACAGCCATCCACTTTCTCACTGTTTGTCCTACCTCCACTTCTCAGTAGCACTTCAGGACAAAGCATCCACTTGATCTTCCTTAACCAACACAGCTACATGTACATCAGTGGATTTCATGCTGGAGCAGACAAGGAGCAGCACGGCTCTTTACTAGCTCATGCTTCATAAGGGGAAGCCTTTCACTATTTAACCTCATAACCTTTCACAAGGTGATAACTTCCAGGCTGGTTGAGAAGGGGGCTCTTTAATCATCCCTGTGATTCCCATAGCAGTTGTCTAAGCAGGGTGCCTCTTACCATCAGAGAGGTCTCTAAAAACTAATACAAAAAAGACTCTGAACTCAGATGTTCTCTGCTCAGAATAATTTACAAATATTTTTGCGTGCAGAGAGAGAAGGAAACATTTCAGAAAAATGCCTAAGGTATATATGGGAATTGGATCCCCAGCCCTTATTAAAAGTCAGAAAAATCTGTGCCTAAGAGTGGTTTGTCTTTGAAAAGCTCTCCATTTGATTTCAGGAGCAGAAGTGAATGGCTCCTCCTGCACAGAAATTCCTCAGTGAAGCCACTCACCTTTGTGACTCAGGAATATTTGATTTAGGGACTTAAAACCCAAATCCCATTTTAACACTCAGTTACACACCTACAAGTCCAGCTTGGAAGAATGCTCAGGAGGTGCCTCTGCACATGTAAATCTGCCATCCTGCACGGCTGTTGGAATTGAAAATTTAATGCACTGGAAAGCAGTGATCCCTGGGGTGTTGGATGTAATCTGGATGCTGCCCTTTGCTCTGATAAATAGTAAAAAAATAAAAATAAAAATAAATAAGCTTCTTTGCAGGACTGAATATCTGAAAAGCAGGCCTAAAACCCTGACTGCAAGCAACAACCGTGAGAGTTTGTGTGGAAAGAACAGGGACAGTGGAGCAGCAAGCAGATGGGCTGCACAAGTCCCTGCCACTGCATTGGAGCTCACATGAAGGAGAGACCTGAGCAACATCTGTATGTCTGTGACCAGGGGTGCTTTCAGTTCCTGGGGGTCATGCACAAAAGTATTTTGTGGAGTCAATTTAATTCATCCTGAAACAATCAAAATCACTGCCAGCGATGTTGCTTTTAAATAAGAAATAAATAGTTCTGTAGATTTCAATGGGCCAACATTCAGCATTCTTTACAGACCCATCTGCCTAAAGGCCTGTATCTTATCTGATCATTTCCATGGCAACAGCTCTGGGATTAGAAGAGGATGAATGTTTAGGAATAGTTGTTGGAATTTCATGGAAGATGATGAATTGAGGATTACTTCACTACCTTCGTGTTACCATGGAAATGTACATTTACAAATTGCACAGAATTTAAAACATCACCATTATTAGTATAAATTTGTGCTGCTTTTCTAAAGAAATCCAGGAAGGGAAGGATCCGAAGGCTCCTCTCCCATTTCACACTCCTCTACCCCACCAAGCAGCTGCCTGATCAAGAACCAGAGCAGTGCTGGCTGCACAAGTCACAGCAAGTCTGCTCCTGGACACGATTCTCCCTCAAACTGAGCTTCCCAAATGAAGTACAGGTACTGAAGAGGGTTCAGAAATGTGTACCTCAAAACCCCACTAAAGTATGAGAAGCTTTGTATATGTATTAATAAAATTTAGTAGATGGATGACTGGGCTTATGAAATGACACATTGAAAATGACTGGGAAAATCCCTTTCAGTCTTGCAAACAATGCCATTTTTAGACTTGCTTAGACTTCTTAGAGAAAGTTTGTTGAAGCAAATCTATAATGTCTTCTCATAAACTCTTCATGACATCCTCCATAATGCATTAACCTCTTATGTTCTGCCTCCAGGACTGAAGCCGTACTTGAGATTAATTCTTAGGAAAACCCTGAAAAATAGTTCTCATTCTTGAAGCACAAAGCAAAAGGTAGAAGTAATCTCCACCTATACACAAAGCATGAAAATTCAGAGGGTCATTTGAATAACCACTGGAAGTTTTTATCACAGAAGCACCTCTCCTTCAGAGCCCAAGCAAGCATCTTACTGTACAAAAACAAATGTAACAAAAATAGAATGACAGAACTCAAGGATATTGTATCTGAACAGTGAATTACATCTAAAGATTCCAGAGCACCTTTGAAACAAAAATGAAGATGTGCTGCATCTCAAGCTGGAAATGTTAATGTCATTTCATATACTGGGGAAACTGAGTACAGCGATCCTACCCTGAGGGTCAGCAGCCCAGCTAAGGACATGAATCCAGTCTGGCATCAGGCAAAACTCACTGGGATCTGCTGGTTATAAGCCTTAAAGAAATGAGGGGTTCGGGTGTCACAGTGATGCATGTAATCACGATGCAGATGTAAGGACCACCTCAGGGCAGGGAAGCAAAGGTACCCTCTAAGGAGCTGTGTGGGTGAGACAGCTCCAAAATGAATTCATCAGCACTGACAGTCCCATCAGTGTCAGGTCTGTATTTAGGCTGACATCCTCCCTCCATAGGGCTGAGGGATCTAAGCTGTGACAAGAGCTTTCTAAGCAAGACCACCTTTTGGTATAACCCAGCTGCTCTCTTGTACTCTGTTTTTGGCCTCTTACAGATCCTGGGCTTGCTGAAAGTGTATTGTAGTGATGATCATAAGGGGTTCTGGCTATCTCAGTGGCCTGGAAACAGGGTGGAAGGCAGAACGGGTACACACCATATGCACCAATGTACCTGTGCTGCATTTTGGCCATAAGGAACAAGCCGAGCAGCTCCATCCAGTTAAAATCAAGGACACAAGTGGCTCAGAGAACATTCTGCACACTTGTCCTTCCCATCATGGGAAGAAACACCCAGAGGTGGCCCAGGAGTGAACTCTCAGCACCACCAGGGCTCCCCTCCCCTTGCCCATATGCCGCCTCCCAAATTAACACAGCTGATTAGCCAGATCACATTACACTTGGTGGCATGATTTACAATGGCTTCTTTTAATGCCCTCTCTTAACCACCACTTACTTGCAGGCTTTTTCTTTAAGCCACCTCGATCTTGTTTTTATAGCAGAGATTACTTTGAGCTGCACCTTTCTGGGAGAAATAGAGGGGATCCCCCTGCCAAGGACATCCTGCCCTGCTTAGCCTCCTGTAGGCTGTCAAAAACGATTATCACAAACGATTAGGAAACACCCAAAGAGCAGGGAGGATGCAAGGAGGTATGGCATTTTCCCCACAGCAAGAAAAACAGAAGGGAATCAGCTGTTTCAAAAGCCTCCACACCCCTTCCTTTGAGATAAGCCCCACTGCTGGACACTCGAGCAGAGACAATGAAGGAAAGCAGCCTGGGAAGGGCGAGGTTTCCACCTCTCTGACCTTTGGGACCAACATTTCCAAGGGCTTTGAGCCTGTGGTTGGCTTCACCACTTCTGTAGGCTCAGCAGGGGCAGAAATAGCCCCAGCACACCATGAGTATGGAGCCCTGGAGCCTGGCTGCTGCCTCCTTCAGCACAACTGCACATGGCTGCTCAGAGATCTTGCACAGACACCTGAAGCCTTACACAGCCACTGCAAAGGGGCACTGCCCAGAACCCACCTTTCCAAAGGAGAAAAAGAAAATAGGAATGTTATTAAGAGTTACTTGTACAGTTCTGAACTGGCAGCTGCTTGGGGCTGCTACAAGCAGGATTCTGTGCCTTCGGAAAAAAGCCTCATTAAAGCTCAGGCAATGAGATTCTTCTGTTTTCTTAGCAGTTTGTTGACAGTTTTCAAGCTGCTGTTTAAATATTGCAGGGCAATAAGAAGGCTATTTTGGAGGGGGCTCAGCCAACTGCTTGAATACCCCTTCTCTTCCATCCCCACACAGATAAAAATGCCTGTAGCTTTCCACACAAGGAGGCAGATTTACATGCCAGAAGTTTTTGGAAATTGAGATATATGAAACCAAAACTGAAGTCAGATCAAGAGGGGAGGCTGCTTCTCTATCAACAGCAGTGGTTTGGGACTCCTGAGAACTGTCTTCCTCCCATCTTGGAGAAGGTTCATCTGTGCTGCACCTTGTGATTTATAGAAAGATAACATGCACACCATGAGGTAGTCTTCCCTTAGTAACATGCAGGAAATAAGCAATCCTCTTAAAATATTTTGAGTTTCTGCATGCAGAAGGGAGCTGGGATTTTTCTAGAAGGGAAGAAAATATTTTCACACAAAGAAGGCAATCAAATACCTCTGAGATGCTTAACCTTGGGAGATGAGAGATCTAGTTGTCACCTTCCCTAAATCATTATCAGAGCAATTGTGTGATTTAGGAGTCTGCTCTGTTGCAACACAATTTTGTTGTCTGACATAAATGGAGCTGCAGACCTGACCCCCATACAAGTTCACTGAATCTGCAGCACAGGACAGGTGAGAAATATTACAGCAAGGTGAACAAAAGCTCTGAGTAATGCATGGGAATGAGCTGGTCCCTGCAGGTTTCTCCACACATCCTTAGCAGTCAGCAAGTTAGCAAGAGGGAGAGAAGCTACTCAGAGCTAGACAGAACAGATCCCACAAATATCTAAGTGCTCAGGATAAAAAGCCTGCAGGTGTCCCATTCTGTAACCACAACCCCAGAGGTCTGTGCTGTGCCCAGCAATGCAGGGCAGCCTGTTTGGTTTTGGGAGAAAACAAGGAAACATTTGACATGAAAAAAACAGTCTTGGGATTTACAACCACAAGTTTACCTCTTCTCCAACACAGACCTCATACATCCCCCCACAGGTTTCCTATACTAGTAACACTCCTACAGATTCTGGGTTACTGCCGCAAAACACTCAACACCACAGCCCTGCAGTATGTTGTATATTTACATCTACAGCCTTGTACATTAGCACAGGGCAGCAATACCTTGTCCCTACATAAATGTAGGTGACTACACAAAACTGTGGATACAGCCTGAGGGCTGCCCAGAACTGCCCTATTCAATGACAAAAAGTCACAATAGATATAAGCTGAATGGAAAGCCCCTGCTCATTTCCCAGGAAGAGGATTCTGAGCTCAGCACACCTTCCAGTAAAGCTGAAATTTGCTTTGCAGTGCTAGAGGCAGGCAGAAGCGAAACAGTGATAAGAGCCTCCACTGAAATGAATGGAAAGTTCCCGGTGGCATTAGTGATGCTGCATTAAGAGAAACTTCAGGCTTGCTCCCCCACCCTCCACCCCCCTTTGTACACCCAAAATAGCTGTAGGAAGCAGAAGAAACATGACTCAAAGAAAGACTTTTCCTCTTAAGGCCTGGCTTCCTTCCTTGAACAGTTGGGAGAAATTCCAGCCAAACATCTACAAGTGAGGGGCTTTCTTTGAATTTCTTCTATTGTTAGGAAAAAACTCCACCAAAACCCTGTGGCCTCTACAGCAGACATCCTGGGTCAGACAGGTCACTCCTGGAATACAGGATCTCACTGCTTTAGGATGCTATTTTATTCAGGAAAGCAGGATGTGAAGTCTACTCTATCCTTTTACTCTTAAAAAAAGGAGCAAGGACTTGAGGTTTTGGTCCTTGAAAGATGTCCTGGCACAGGAGTTAAGTTTAGCCATTTAAGCCAGCATATCTTCCACCCACATGACCTGTGTCAGCCACACATCCTATTATTTAGTGTGTCACACAGGACATATTCCAGGATGGAAATGTGCTTTTATCTTTTCTGAGCTAATTATTGTAGCTAAATGGGAGGTTTAGCTTCCTCTGTTTTCACTACAGTGCTACTCTTTCCAGTGCTCAGCCTTCAGGAGGTGCCTGACATGGTGGGAAGGTGGGAAAGAGCCTGTGTGTGAATAGGAATAGCTTAAACTCATGATAATTTCTCTCTGGACACTGACAACCCCTCTCACAGAACATGCACCATCATTTTTTGTACAAAAAAATGGGATTTTACAGCAGAATTTGAAGCTTCAAGGCTGCAGCAATTCAAGGGTTTTAATGGACCTTTTTAGGGGTAGAGATTATTTTGGAGGAACGACCATCATTTCTGATGAATTACTAAAACGTATCCTTATGCTAAAGATGACATTCCTGTACTGGAAACTTATCAAAATCTAAGTGAGGAATCTTGGGAGAAAAGTTAAAAGCCCTAAAACTGTGGCTTGAAAGAGCCACAGATGAAGACAGATCACATTTCCACACACATGCAGTATTTCAACAGCAATTACAAGGTTCTCCCATTCCTCTTTCCAGCCAACTAACTCCTTTCTCTGTTTATTACTTCTGGTGCCAGTTCTCCCCCCAGCCAGGCCAGGAGGCATGGTGTAGGGGAGCCCGAGCTGCCCCAGAGGAGCAGGCAGCCAGGGGCAAGGGCTGACACATCTCTGCCCCAGGAATCCCCAGACTCTGCATCTTCTGAGACTGAGCAAATGATGATTTCCACAGCCATGCTAAATCCTCCATAAATTAAAAGCAGGGAGCATGCTGTTCCAAGGGCTCTAATCCACCTGGACAAGTGAGACTAAGGAGACTTATCCCAGAGGATTGAGAAGTGCTGTTCCCCATTTTCTCAAGGCGATACTGCCCCTTTTCTCATCTGTTCTGTGCCTGGAGGCTCCTCAGCTCTGTCAAAGGGCAACATTTCTTTAATTGTTACATCTATAAACACAGGCCACCAACTGAATTGATTTTTGAAAGCTAGGTGAGAAAAAGCTCCCTGAAAATATACAAAAATCAGGAAGGCCTCATACAAAAAATTGGAGTCATCACTCCAGTCTGTTAGTTTATTTGCCCCTCAAGATCATAGCCAAGCACAAAGATGCTGTAAACAAAACATCATGTTATTCAAGCTTAGAAAGCATCGAGGCCATTATGAGCCACCAGTTATCACGGCAAAGCTGGATCATCATAAAATGTGCCCAAAAGACACAATAAAAGACCCAGTGAAGGACACCAGAGGGAACCCTGAGTCTTGCTTTTCCAAAGCTGAGGAGTCTCTGGGGCAATAAGTGGTAATGTTATTACCCAGAACAAACTGAAAACCCTTGCCTAACTCTGGTAATGACCACTGTGTGATTTATAGGGTATCTCACAGGCTGTGACACAGCAAGGCCATGCTGGATTGAAACCATGCTTCTAATTGCAGCACATTGTCCCTTGACAAGGGACAGAGGTCATCTCAGGATAGCAAAGTATCACCTAGATCCAGGTGCTTGTCCCTCTGGGAGGTGCCAGTCTGTTGGAGTTGGGGAATCCAATACATTTACCCTGCGGCCATCAGCTTTGCTGGCATCAAAGAACACACCTGGTGAACATTCACAGGTAGCTGCATTGCCCTGGGGCTTGGGGGTTTGGCTTTCTGCTCCCCACAGCAGGCCACTTCTAGCCATGGTGCCAAGGTATACAGCCAGAGCTGCAACAGCTTAATATCCACTTTAATTCTGTATTCCTCAATGCACTTGAGATGTTTAAGCCATTCACTGTTTCATAAAGCATTTAAGCATGTCGTATATGGGATGAGCCATCAAGTTGTCAGCTGAAGAATGTATTTTTCAAGACACTGAACATTCAGTAGCTCTAGCTGAAATAAACCTTTTAGAACAAGTTTTGTCCTTTTACTTCTATCCAGTGAACGGGCAAAGACATGGGAAGCTTATTGGATTTCACTATTCAAGAGTTCTGCGGCATGGGGTAAAACCACCAAGAAAATGAGACAGATCTGTAGAAAGCATTTCGCCTTTGCAAGCATGAATTTTTCTGATCTAAAGGTCAATGTGAACAGGTAGATAAAATGGGAAGAACACCAAAATCTAAATTCCCTTTTACCAGGCTTTAGACCTAGCAAGTTCACCCCAGCCTTCACTCCTCATTGTGCAATGAAGTCTAGCATGGGCAATTTCCAGAAATCACATCTTCCAGCAACCTCATTCTCTTAATGACCATACCACAGGGTGATGGACTTTTATAGAGGAATATTTCCCCCAAGATGCTGCCTCTCCAACTAAGTAGGTCCTATTCACACTAAATGCCAGGTGGGTAAAATACCCTCTGAATTATTTGTCATTATCAAACAAGACAGTATTTGCACACAGGAATAAAACAAAATTATCTTTTCATATGCTTGAAAAGGATGTTCCACATCAGATTATTTTATCTTCATTATTCCAAGTTAGAGAATTATGTAAATACTAATTTAGAGAACCCAGAGGATGCTGAAGATTCAGTTTAATGATTTGTAATGGTTTAATTGGACTGTAAGCTAGCCCCTGCAGGGAGTTGAGCACAGGTACAAGTATATACTTCATGTCCCTACCAAAAATGTTTAATTGTCAGCTTTTGCTTAAGCAACAGCTTCTAACTTCCCCCAACAGCACAGCAGTTTCATATTTGAGTACAAAGATGACACTAAGTTTTGGCTAGGGAATGCCTATAGCCTGGAGTGGACACAGGTACTCAGACAGCAGAACATCCACCACAAGCAGACCATGAAGACAGTGTATGGGGGAAATGCCATTAGCCATGAAAAAGAAAAAGTCATAGCTCAATTACTTCACAATGTCCCTTGTATAGAAGATGCATGTGGCAGTTCAGGAAAGCAGGCAGTGCAGGAGTATGTAAAACCTAGCATTTTCTGGAGATCTATCCAGCATTTTGGGGATGTGCTGTGAAGGATGCTTTGACAGAACTACCTGAAAACACACCTAGATAAACATTTCCTCAGATGTTGGTTCAACAGATCTATAAAATCTTTAGTTCTCCAGTGGAAGCAGCAGGGATCTCAACCTACTGAAGCAGAGACTCAGCCTCTGAGCAGAGGGTCCAGCCACACAACCAAACCCTCTGCTGTCCCTCCCAGGGAGAATAAACAAGGCAAGGAGATAAATTACTGCAAAGGGCAGCAGGTGTCCAGAGGAAAAGAGGCCAGAGAGCCTGAGATTATTTCTGCAGCAAGACTAACTAGCTTGACAAATGAAACATAATGGAAAGTGCAGACTCTGCTCCACTCCTCATCCACCTCTTCTCTGGTCATTTCACTCACCCTTCCTCTTGAGAAAATAAAACGAAATGCATATTTTACTGTAAGCTTCTTTACAGTACAGGCTGCAAGAGGCTGGAGGGCTTGCCTAGGGGGAATAAGCTAACCAGCAATTTTTTTCATCCTTTAATTCCAAAAGCCAGGGACTTTCATTTTCAATTTCCTTTTATCCAGGGCTTTTCATTATGCTCAGGTTGCTTCTCCACACTCTTTTATTAAGTGACAAGTGTGTACTGAAAGGTGACAGACACCATATGTATTCCTGATACTGGAAAGAAACACCAAAACCTGCTCTGCACATGTTCGGAAAGAGCCCTTTGCAAACAAAGATCTTGATGAGTTACTGGACTGTTTGATGAGGCTCATTTTGGTATCGAGCCATGCAGATAGGCATCTCATTGCTAAATGTGATTAAAGCATCAACCAAAAGCATCAAGGCTAGCAAGAGATCAGATATCTGATTATCTGTACACTAACCAGGTTTTATTGAGCAGAAAACGGATCCAGCAGTTTTCTGGCTGTTGGTTTTATGGGATTCATTACCCCCTACTTCCATCAGTAGGTGCAATATTTTACTTGGTTAGATGGTATCTTACTTGGACAGGATGAAGAAGCTATGTCATAGGAACACATGATTGGGTCTTTGACTATCTGGCCATCTGCAACACATTTTTCTTTCCAAGCCATCCGTCTCTGCAAGTACACATTATCACAAAGTATAGGTTGTGCTACTCCCATCACAGCCAGGCTTAGATGCCTCCAGACCTTCACACCAGGCAATTACAGCACACTCCACCCAGGAAGGGCAGACTGCCTCCCTTACCATAAGTAGTATCTAGTTATCAAACTTATTCTTCCAAAAGGAAGACAGAGCCATAATGGTTTAATACCATACATTATACCTATCCTCATATTCATCAATAGCCAGGCAGACCTGGTCTGGTAACCTCATGTTTGACTCAAAAACAAGTCGAAGTCTCACTCTAGATTCCTGTGACTGATCACTGGCTCTGAACTGAAGTGTTGACAGAGGACTATCATCCACTGCAATGCCATAAGATGTCACACGTATATGCCACCACCTTCCTGTCAGTCCTGATTGGCAACAGTTTTCCATATCAAGTGGGTTAACCATCAGTTAACGTCATATTTTGAGATGTTTTTTCTAAATATCAGTCTTCTTTAGTTTATTCCACTCGAGAGGGATTTGCAGGCAGGTTTTGAAGTGGCACAATATTAGCAGCTCTCAGAGGTCGGACAACACTGCTGAGACACTTAGCCAGCAAGTATGACCCCTGGGGAAGAGCCACTTAAAAAACAGCACAGTAGATGGTTAATTTGGATGCACCAGGTAGGCTAAACCTGCACAGCAATTACATAGAATATATAAATACTTTATTTCTATGTACAGCTAATACATACGTACAATCACACAAAAGCAATTTGAAGGTGATTATTGCATTTCACCACAGGTTCAGGTTACTCAGAGGTCAGCATCAAGTGCTATTTCTACAAACTCCCAAGCATGGCATAAAGATGCAGAGGGCAGTTTCTTCATCTTCCCTCATAATCCTCAAAAATATTACCTTGCATGGTCATCATGCAATTATTTGAGAAAAAAAAGAAGCTGTAATCACTTTACATTTCCATGAATGGAAGATGCATTACATCTATTATTTTACATTTAAGCAATAATTGAATATGTGAACAGCTAATTACTGTGATATATTGAAAACATCTGTAGCCCCAAACCTGCAATTCTTTTTTTGAATTAACTTAAACACTTCACATAGAGTAAGTCTCCTTCTTTAATTCCTTCTGTTTTCCACTTTAAATATGCTTTGCCTTATTGTAAATTAAAGACAACATAAGTCTAGAAACTCTTAAGAATTTAAATATTTCAGCTAGAATATTAGAAAGTTCATGGAAAACCTGAGTTTTTTAGACCATCAATAACACAGGCTTCAGCATAATGCCAAGTGCTGGATGGAGAGATTAAGATGCAAGGACAAAGGAAAGACACCATCAAGCATGGAGAAGTGTGCTGCCTTCCAGCTCTGCTCTCCTCCATCTCCCATGGCTCTGAACCTGTTCAATAAAGCAGAGCCAAACCAAACCTAAGCACCTGGCTCCACATTACTGTCAAGCCAGGAGCATTTTCCTTCTAGATTCCCTTGAAGACAGCCCTAATAATCCTGTGCAAACAAGCAGGCTAGAAGTGGAGCTGCTCAGCAGCCAGGTTGTCTTGTATTTGCTTTCACCGCTGTTACAGGCACCACATCCAGGAGCTGAGTAGCAAGGAAAGAGACAGTCGACTGATTCCGGTCATCAGTTTTCAGACTATAAATTCTAAATTATTAAGCCAATGGGTTTATACCTGTATAGACCATTGTGACAGATCAGAACATGGCCAAAAGACTGACATCTTCCATCCATTACATCACAAAGCCAGGGGCTTGCCAAAAATAATACCCCAGATCTCTACAGCACTGGATTCATTCTATTTTGCAGTGAGACCAGGTCATCCCCAAAGCCCCCATTACCTGCACTGGTTATCTCCTGCTGGGGGCTGTAAGCCCCACATGGAAGCCTTTTAAATTGACATACACTGGCTTCACTAGAAGATGGAGGACAACCAGTTTCTTGTGCAGCCCTGCCTCTCCTGTGTGAGCCTTTAATTGCCTACCAGTCTTATTGAGCCTCTGACCCAGCAGAAAGCAAGGTACAGAGGGAAAAAGCTGTCCTACAAGTATTGCATTAAGTACAACAGGGACTCTAAGATCCTCACTTATCACAGAGCACTGAAGTATAGCTGTTAATTCATCAGGGTTCGGTGGCTGCACATTTGCCCTGATTTCTTCTAATAGAGGCCAGCATGGCTGCATTTCAGGGAGCAATTGACTGAAATCAAATGAGGGATAGTCCATTTTTCCATATCAGATCAAATCCTTGACCATTCTTGCTTAAGAGTGAAGCTGCTCACTGATGCAGACTCTTGATATTTTGTTAAACACCCACAATGCGCCATTTTGCAGCATTCAGACTGGGGCAGACCAGCACAGCAAGGCAGTTCCCTGAAGCATAAGATTTGATTAACCTCGTTAGCTTGCCTTGCAGAGCTGCAAATGTTGTTAGACATCATGAAATTATCCAGCCCTGTTTAAAACCCAACTGTAGTATTTGGCCTGGTGACCTCCCCCAGCAACAAATTCCTCAAGTAAAGTGAGCCACCACTGCCAGGAGCCCACGGGGGCTCCCAGTCCTCATCCCAGCCAGCAGCTGCTTATACTTCCCCTTCAGGAGTTCAGGGCTTCTTCCATCTCTTCACCTTAGCCCAACCAGGCCAGTCTGACCTCCACTTCAGGCCTCAAAAACCTGAAATAGTCCAGATCAGCTTAAATATTGATACTGCTGCTCATCTGCATCTGTTATCTACAGACTCCCAAGCACTTAAAAGTTAAAGACTGATGAATTACAAGTATTATTTAGTCATTTTCTGAAGTTACACAGCATTATTGTGGCTGATGATTAGGAAAAATAGGTTTATATCTGCATGGACATGCAGGGAAATACATTTTATGCATCACTTAAGTCAGCGCACACAACTGCTTTATTACCAGGGTGCCTGGTCCACTGTTTGTATTCATTACCAGCAATCTTCAGGTCTGCCAGTCTAGGTCAAGACCCAAGCAGGTGTTTCAAGAAGCAAAGCAACAGACCTTGTCTGATTGCTGGAAAGTTTCTAACCTAAAGAAAAACACCAGAGGTAGAAAACAGCAGCAATACAGCCACAGGGCTGCAAGAGCTAACACCACTCACAGTGGGATGGCTCCAAATGATGTGGAGGCGTTTCTCCCCATCTTGCTGATTTTTATTCCATCAGCCACCCCACTGGTTTGCATTGGTTGCTCCTTTGGGCCCCTCCAGAGCCTGCCTGTTGCTTACCCTGAGTCACAGCAACAATAAGCATTCAGAGTCCTCCTGTTGGAGGCACACACCTAATCAATTACAGCAACATCATCCTTCTTAATCAAGGTTAATTTCTGCGGGTAACATTTTTCTCTGTTGGAATATTGTCAGATGTTTTTAGATCTCCAATTTTATATAAATTTAGCCTCCAAATTCTCAAGGAGAGAGTTGCTAAGGTAACCAGAGCCAGTCATATTGCTGTATGTTCTCCCCATGGAGCTTCATTAGGGTCAATCAGTTATTTCCAGGGTAATAGAATAGGTGGCTTCCTGAGATAAGGATGCATCTTCCTATGGTGACAGAACATTTTTATTAAGTGTTAACCCCCTCACCCTCTTAAAAAGAGGGCACTGACCCTCTTATCTTGGAATCCTTTGCCTCATTTCTCAGGTATTTAGAAGACTAGTTAGCAACTAAGGCCACATCAGAGGAAGTCAGCACACCTGGGGTGTGTCAGCTTTAATAGTAAGGCTGGGAGTGGTATGGGTGAGGATCACATCTGGTAAGGGACCCAAAGCATTGTTATCTGCCAGTAACCAGGCACAAAGCCTGCATCTGAAACTGATCTGACCTGCCTGAATTAAGGGTTTGGTTTTTCTTTTGTGCCAGTGTAGACATGAGTTCAAACTCAGCAGGTAGTCCATACCTGAACAAAGACATACCTGTCTTTCACATCCAAGAACTGTTGCACACTGGTTTATTGGATTTATTAAGAGCTACTTTAGAAGACTACTTGGATCAAACTGCTGGTATCAGCCCAATTCCCAAAGACTTTTTTCTCTTTCCCAGAACCTAGAGATCTTCCTGATTTAAGATAGCTGGAAAACTCTTGAGAAATGTACCTTTCTTGGTCAAAAAGGCCCTGTTTTCCTAATTGGAACTGTATCTCATTGACTATTAAAGCTAGTTTCTGAACACATTTCACATCCACAGTCTTCCAAACTCCCTTTTCTCTGAAACTTCCAAACCAGCCCTAAGAGAGCCCCGCTGTACCTTCTGCTGGTTCCTTAAAAAGCACATCTAATGGTTAAGTGAGCCATGCTCCCTGACCTGTGTTTGCAGTTGATGCCTCCAGCATGGACCTGATCTAGCTGTCCACTAGCCAAGCTGTTATCCACTAACAGGAGCAATACTTTTATCTGTGTGCCTCCTTCTAAGCAGGAGTAGCAACAGCATCTGAGCAGGACCTGACTTCACCTTATGTAAAGAATTTCTGATTAGCATTGAGAAAATACATTTGCTACTGATGCATTGACAAATTTTTGAGCAGCTCCCTGTGCATCTCCGTCTTCATATCCAGCAGGGCTGCTCCAAAGTCCTGTGCTCAAAAGCATGAGACACCAGAAACACAAGGGAAACACTTCCCCCTTTCCTCCTCCATTAATCTCTTTGGAAGTTCCTCTGTGATGCAGAACAATATGGTTACACCTCATTGCTCCAGCTCTCCTGAACATCATGTCTATCTTACTAAATAATGGATATAAAACTGCAGCCAGGAAGGACAGCATCTGTCAGCCGATACCATATTTATTGTTTTCCCTTGAAAGAGCATTATTGTAATCCTGTAGCAGCTTCACTTACAGATAAACAGAAGTTTTAAATAAAAGAGGCAGGATCCTTTGTGTTGAAGAAGCAAAGGCAGCTGGGCACTTGTGTATGTTCTGTCATAAGGTTTTTCTTGCTACTAGCTTTTCTTATCCCATTAGTAAATATATAATTATGTGAATTTGAATAAGATCCATGACATTATAATCACAATAATGATTTAAAATGCCTGAAAAAAAGCAGCATTTGCAACACATAGGTATTTAATGACCATCTGAGTAATAATTCAGCTTCCTTCAGCATGAATTCACATTTCATGCAAGCACAGAGATCAATGAAATTCAGTGCAATCACCACACATTTACATCTGTTTTGCATTTTGTTCTTTAAAATAGATATGTAGGGCATGAACATGCATTTGAATATGAAGAGAGCAGTGCTGGGTAACACCTAGGCAAAAAGCAAAATGTTTAATTTTGGAAGTTCTTGGGACATAATGCTCACTTTGTTGGGTTTTCTTCCCCTTCTAACATTATCTCTTGTCTCCTAAAATGAAATCTGCTTGAGCAGCTTGGAGATCTGGGGAGGAGATTTCATGGGAAAAGATTGAGAAACACCATTACATCAGTCCTCTGCTCATGCAGCAGCACCACAGGTCTGGCCCTGCAGGAGGATCAGTACAAACTGAAACTGTCCTGCAGGTCCCAATCTGCCAGCCCTGCAGCTGATCTTTCTGCTCCTTCTCTCCTGGCACTACAGCCACACTGCCCACAGCTGCAGTTATTTCCTCCAGGCCAGAGCATCCAGTTGCAATGCTTGGTTCAAGCTAACATCCTTCCATCCTTCCTCTCTAAGCAGAGCCAAGGCACTGGGAACATCCCTCTTAGCATGGTTTAGGGAAGACACTGTTCCATCAAATTACATCACTAAGCTTTCCACTTGCCACCATTCTGCCCCAAAATGTGAGACAGGGCTGGTGAGATGTGGATGTAAGCTAACATCCATTTATTTCATCTTCCCAGGGGAGAAAAGTAAAGAAAGCTGGAGGCATCTTCCTCACCATCACCCATACTAATGAGCATTTAGCATTCAAAGCTTAACTGGTATCTCAGCTGAAGCTACACAGAGCTCAACTCAAATAGAAAGGCCCTGCAAGCTGCAGGGAAGATGCTCAGAGCCCAGGCTCCAGCGGAGTATCTCTCCATTAGTAATCATTAAGCACTGAAGGAGGAAAATTAGAAACAGAACCTGTTCTGCTTTAGTCATCTTTGTCAAACTCCCTGGTACAATGACTACCCAGGTTTTTCTTCAGCCTTCCACTAATCTCCAGACAAGCATGTAGCCCTGCAAACACACAGCCATTGAAATCCTGGGCAGGCTGCAGCTGCTTGTAGAGCCACAGGGAGCAGTTTCAGAACCTGCACTCTCCAGGACTGTCCCCTTAAAGAACATGCAATGGCTTCTCTGCTTTGCAAGTCAGAACTTCTTTCTAACAAAAGAAATAATAAAGCAATAAGGCAGCAAATTAACCCCCTGCAGAAAAACTGTGTTCCTGAGTGTGAACATCTGCCTTAGCTGCTTCGTGGAGCAGCTGAGAGGTACTGTGAGCATCATTAGATTCAAAAGCATTGTGGGGCAAAGCTGCTTGATTTGGGAGCTCCGTGGAGGATGTGAGATCACAGCTGGCATTTGAACTGTTGTCACCCTTTGGTGGAGGAAGACAACTTGCTTCATACCTACGAACACCTCCTATTTCTCTCCTGCTTAGGGCTCAGTTCCCAGAGTCCTGTCTCCCATATTCCCCCCAGGATCTCTCCCTTCAGCTACCCTCAGACACCACACACCTTGGCTAACTGTTGTGAACCTTCTGAAAACAGGATTTCCATGCACCCAGGTCACCCTCCCCTGCAAACACCTCATCTCCACTTAACTACAGGCTGCCTGCTGCTAGGCTGATCTCTGCAGCTTTTTCATCAGCCATAATGATAGCTGTTCTTCATAAGAAAGAAATATAGAATAGAAGTGCACTAAAAAGTACAAGTTCAATACAAAATACACACTTATTTCTACCCTCAGACCAACCTCTAACAAAGCCTTGGGACAATAGGATGTTCTTTGCAGCTCACAAGTAACAAAGCCCATGATAACGATGCAAATGACATATATTATCTTAGCACCCATCAAAAGTTTTTTCCAGCAGTTGATTCAATACAAAATGAAATCATCTCTAACTGCAGTTATGCTTGTACCAGCTAAATATATGAAAAATCTTGTGGTTTTTGCCATGTGCAGACAGGCTCCCTGATGTGATCCAAAAGCTAAGGTAACAGAATTCACAAAATAAAGGCATAGGAGAAAGCATTTCAGGAAGCTTGCATTCCTTTTTCTTTCTCTCCAATGAAGGGGACTTGTTTATGTTTGTTTCACTTTTCAGATATGGAAGCAGAACAGCATCCCACTTTCTGCAGTGCTACAGATCACAAACAGAGCTGCTTAGGCACTGTTGCTCAGCTGGAGATTATGAACAATTCACTGACTATTTCGGATTTTGAGCATCCTTCATTCCTGCTGGAGCTAACATCATGCTGATAAGCACCCAGAAAGTTTGAAAGCTTATGCAAAACTTGTCCAAATAAGCCATCTAAAAATCCCTTGATCTGCAAACCACAGCAGGAAGACAACAGCTAAATCAGCCTTCCGTATTTTCCAACGCTCGTGTTTCTGGCTGGAATTAGGAAATGCACAGTCACGGAGACTGGTGGAGCTCTTTCTAGTTCCAAAATCCAGGGCCTTTTGGAATAAGTGCCTCCTTAGGCCACCCTCTTGCGGCCAGGGATAGTTTTGCAGCCAGTGTCCTGCTTTCCTCTCTCCACCACACTCCAGAAGCCTGACAGCTTCTTCCACCCCCCGGCTTGGGGAGTTCCTGAACCCACCCTCCTTTGGTCCCTTTGTGGCTTTTCATTTTCTCCTGCTAGGGATTTGTGCTGTAAAATAAGCCTCCTGAGGAGATGCATCACTGCTGGCAAAGCTACATGGGGATAAACCCAATATTTGGGGTTGATTCCTCGGGTGGAAAAAGGCAAGTAGTAAAAGCTTGGAGCAATAAGAACATAACACATACTATGCCCTGAACTCACACTACTCCCATTAACCTGCTCCTTGCCTTGGAAGATGAGCATCTCCCTCAGATCTACCTCACCTTGCAGGAGGTAGCGTTAGGTTGGAGGTTGGACTCGATGACCTTGAGGTCTCTTCCAACCTAGAAATTCTGTGATTCTGTGATTCTGTGAGGGCAGAAGGGCAAGACTGAGCTTCCTGCACTGTCAGAGCCCCTCAGCACTGCAGGGCATTCAGCTGATGAGCCTGAACAAGGCAGTTCAGTGACCTGATCTGACAGGAGGGGGGAGAAAAAAAGAGCACCCTTCCAGGAGATCAGTTTCTTGACCTAATTTGCCCTGAGTAGGTGAAATGAAAGCAGGGGGAGGGCGAAGGTGGGATTTGGAAGGGGAAGGTGATGAGCAGCAGCATGACCCTGGTTGGATGCAATGTTAAATCACAGCCTAAGCCTCTCTTCTTATTTTTCCTGTTTGGGTGACAGAAATGCATACCCACATTGCCACTTCATCAACGCATTAAAAGATTGTTTCCTGGCATCAGGAAATTCCTTCCCTGCATAAGTGCAAGGCAGAAGCTTCTTTGCTCTTCGTTCCTCTGCTACAAAGGCAGCCCCTACCAGGGCCAGGGCCCTACAAGTGGCCAGAACTCCAGAAGAGCTGCCCCACATGGTAATGAGAACTACAGTGTTGTAGTTATTCAGATCTACTCCAGCTCCCTAGCCTCACCCTGGTCTTTTCTCACCCTCTACTTAAAAGCTTGAAGTCACGTTCCCCCCCAGAAAATAGCAGATCTAGTTTTTCACCTTTTGCTGCACATTGTTTTATACTCAACACACACAATACTTTCAAAATCTCCTTAAACCACACCTGAGGAGCAAAAAGCCTGCTCAGAATTGCATGAACTGTCTCTGCCTCCCTCTTTTTGCTGTCTTTGTGATTTAGGTTCCCTCAGACAACACAAACTTAGCCTCCTGGTTCTGCAGAGATGGATGGATCTGCTTGTACAAGGCACAGATAGTTGCTCAGATAAAATCTTTGTCAATACTTTCTATTGTCAAATCCATCTTACACACACAAATAAATCCTCTTGCTGCCCTTTCCCTTTGCATTACACTTTGTGTAAAGCACACATTGCTCCGTGCTTAAAAGAAAACTACTGAAACATGAATTTATACTTCCCAAACTTATCCCTTCAGGGAGGAGAAAATGCCTAAGTTAGCAGAAGGGCTGATGTTTTATACCTCCTTTCTTATCCTCCTGATACAAAGCAGGCCAGCTGAGAGCCTGCAGAGGAGGAACAGAACAACCCCTGCCTCACATTGTCAGGATCCCAACAAACCCAAGTTAAAGCTGCTGAGGGCAGCACTTCTGCAGAGCAGCAGGTCCAGGATTCTCCTGCTCTAGGGGAAGCAGAGACACTGCACAGCAGCCTAACAGGGTGCTCCACTGAGCAGAGGCAGGTGTTATTTATTGCTCTGGACTCATTAGAAATAATTTGCTGAGCAGAGCTGTGCAGGTTATAATGAAATGCTCATCTGAGTGATTGCAGCTAGCACATTTATAACAGCCACTGGGATGCGACAGAAGCTGCCTAGGAAGGTGCTACGAGGACAACCAGGTCTAGCTCTAATCCAACCAGCTCCATGTGCAATAGCAACATGGGGCAGCTCCTGGCATCTTGTTACAGGTCTGAAATGTGGGCTGTGGTTCAACCAGAT
This sequence comes from Netta rufina, assembly GCF_964035555.1. Taxonomy (NCBI): domain Eukaryota; kingdom Metazoa; phylum Chordata; class Aves; order Anseriformes; family Anatidae; genus Netta; species Netta rufina. The sequence goes on along the minus strand of NC_140134.1, from coordinate 16,093,765 downwards.
GGTCAGTCTGGATTCTAGAGCATCCCTCAAGGAGCTCCTGTTAACATCCCTAAGCAAACAGAAAGGTTAAGCTAGATACAGAAGTCTCCCCCCCCTTTACAAGATGCCCAGAAGCTTTCATTGCACCCTTATTCATCTGGGCCTTATTTTCAGGATGAGTAGCAGGGTCCACTTGAACAGGGAATTGATTTGGCACCATTACATACCATCCATCTGGGGCAAACAACACACAGGAGCTTTCTCTGGTCTGCTGGGATCACCCCTCTAAGGGCTGAAAGCTCATTCTTTGGGAACAGGCAGGAGCCACCCAGTATATAAGCAGGTCAAGACTAGATTTGACAGAACACATACAACCTCCTCCATCACAAGGAATACCCAGAACATCCGAGAAAGCAGCCAGCCTGCCCATTATTTGTGAGCCAGCCCCAGGAGAACCATCTCCTCCTGCCTCTGTCCTCAGGGAAGCACCACCTCTTAGCAGGAAAGAAATATTGATGCTGAGAAACACATAAATAACTTTGGCAAAGGTCTTTGTTTTTCCTCTCAAATTAGGTACTTCACATTGCCCTGATTCATTGCTGTGGTGAGACATGTATTCTCATTTTTCTTAATTATTCCTAACACATTATAAAAGCTATGAGGGTTCCCATAAAGAAACCTAAAAAAAGCTTTCTCCCCCTGAAGAAAATGTAGTAGAAGTTCAGCAGGCCTGTAGGCTTCAGTGTAAGGAAGGCAGAAAAAAAAAAAAAAGAAAAAAAAAAAAAAAAAAGGGAGTAGAAAAAGGTATTTTTGTGCCTTATAGCCCCAAGTTTCTAATGAAGATATGAGGCCTGACCTCATTTCTCCATAGAACCATGGCACATGGAGAGTATAGGAAAAGCACAGCCCTGACACCAGGTCCTGAATCATCATTGCCACAAGAAAAAAATCAGGTAGCAGTCTGAACAGCTTGATGAGGCATCTATCCTGAGGGCATGACAGGCAGGGACACACAAAAATCCTGCAACCTTTTGTCCATCTCAGGCTCTGGGTCCCCAGGACAGAGATCCATTCTCTGCAAGCACTCTGGTCTGCTATCTCACACAGCAGAGCATGCACACCAGCACATCTCCCCAAGGGTTAACACTTACAGGCAGCACACTCACATCACCTGCCCCTTCCAAGGCCTTACATCTAGCAGCTGGTCATCATTTGCTCTGTTAATGCAGCTTCTATGGCTTGTTACTGGTGACAACAGAAGTAGAGTAAAACACGGATTTCACCCTAGCTGTGACCAATGGGTTACCAGAAAGCAATAGCCAGAGAAATTGACTGAGCAATTTCATTAGGGCACACATTAAGCACTGCTTTCGTTCTTTGCAGGAGGAAGGCTACCTTCCAAGGAAGATATCAAAACATAGCAGAGTATATTTAAGAAATAAAATAATTTGGAAATTGGGATAAGGCTCATAATGTGGCAGTCTTATAATGCTCTCTAGCATTGGTGTAATCCATGACCCACTCCCCTGTCCCCTTTGAGACAGGAAAATTAAGCTGTCCAAATCCCCACCTTGTTACTTCAGTAGAGGGCAGAGGTTTCTGGCCAAACACCATGCTGTTTTTACAACACCAGTGCCTACAGTGAGTTCTAGGCAGAGCTGTACACTTTTTTCCCCTTTCACAGTATGCAGAGGTCTTTTTTTGACCATGTGCACACACCTCACACAAGAGGAGCCTAGCTAACATACAGGGTGCAAGGCCACAGGGGACCCAAGACTGAGTACAAGGTACCAACCCAATTTAAATCCATACATTTAGAGCTTTCACTCAGAGCATACTCAGTGGTGGATGCAGCAGCCATCTGCCTCTTTCCTGGAAATGTTGCAGCTTAAACCTCTACATATTAACAAAATCCACTTCTCATTTCTAGTGCTGACAATAACCTGCCCAGAAACAGCAGCACACAAGACACACACACATCCTGGTGAGATGCCCTGCTGCAGGGCAGGTCCCCCCAGCGAGGTTGGTGTTCCCAAGGTGTGCAAGGAGAGAAGTTTCAGCAGGAATTGGAAGAAAGTGATTATTTCTTTCCATAAAACTCCCCAAAAGCTTGTGAAAAGTCAGTTTCTGGTTGTGCTTTTTTAAAGTAAAATTTTTGTCTTATTGGAATTAGTGAGCTGGAGACGCAAAGTTGAAATTTATTTGTCTGATATCTGTCCAGAGCACCTGGGAATCTTCATGCACAGTAAATCCTGAGGATGTGATGAAGTGCCCCAGCTGGATCTCATGCACCTTCAGGAAATGTTGGATGCCATGTATCTAAGGGCAGAGATGGAGTAGTTTTGATCCAGAAATACCAGAATCAGACAATTTCTATATTTCATCTTATTCTTCCCTGAGAAGAAGAGATGAATGAAATGAGTGATATAAAGACATGGTCTTCCTTCAGCGTTGGCTCTGAATATCATGAAACCACTCTCATTTGTGAAGGTTTCTTGCCTGTAAAAATATTTGCTAAGTCCTAACTCCTGTATGATGTCTACCCCAAGCTGTTTGTTCTGTGTCAGGAAAACACCCAGCCCATTGTCAATACACCAGGACTGCTCGTGATGCTGTTGCACATCCCCTCGTGAAGATGCAGGGAGGCAGTTTCTGAGACAATGCAGCCCACAGACGGGAATGCAGATGTCCAGGTGCACATCCCAACAGGTGGGGAGCATTTACACAGGATGCTGAAGACCCAGAAAAGCAACAGCATCCAATTAATTAATTATTTTTAATAACTACAGTAGAGGCTTTCAAACAAAGGAACTTTAAAATGCTGTGCACAGCTGTATGCTAGGGACAATGAAAGAAAACAAGATAAATAAATCTTTGTAAGTTTAATTGTCTCTGAAAAAAAAAGTGATTGTTGGACAAATCTCTTTGTGTGTACACATACTTTCATTCTTTACCTAGGTCTTCAGGTATTTACATTTTTAGTGGAAGACACTTCACAACCTTGTTTGGATAAGAAAGATTTTGGCCAGACAGCTGGGCAAATACTTCACCTTGGGAAAACTGCCAGCTGATTTGCCCTGCATTCGCACTCTGATAAGAAATAAGTTTTCATGGGCTCACTCACCATCTTAAAAGCCATCTCCAGTCCTGCAGTGCTGCTGCAGAGCTGCTGAGGAGCTGTGGGCCTGGGCGCACCACAGGGTTAATGAGAAGCCAGGCTGTAAAAGCAATTGCAGCCCTTGCTAATCCCATCCACCGAGCTCTAAGTCCGCTCCCAAGCTTTCCCAGCACAGCTCGTTACTGTATGTGCCTTTATATTAAAGCAGAGCTTTTTATCTTCCAACTGAATTTTTTGTAGGACTCTTGAAAATTGTGATGCTCCAAGCTGCTCTGCTCAGATAAAGGCCTGGGGATGGGCTTCTTGGAAATGCAGGATTTGGGCCCCCAGGCCGTATTCTGCTTCTCTGAAAATGCCCAAAGTGCCCCTAAACTGTGTGTCAAGGGAGGACATCAAATAAAGACATTCCAAGCAGGATGCCCTTGATTTTCTCACAATTCAGAGATGGATTTTCCTCTTCTGGTTCACTCCATGATTTCTGGGGTTACTCTGGACCTCTTTAGCTCAAGGTTCTCTCAGGATGCCCTAAAATCTCCCCAAGTTGAGTTTCTCCTGGATATCTCTCATGCTTCTCACCCATGGGAGCCAGTTCAGGGTAGCTGTCCCCTGGCTGTCTTACAATGGTGCAGCTGGAATAACCATGCCGGGGATGCTGCTGGTCAGACCCTGTCAGTACCGGAGGCACTGATGGATCCAGGACATTGGTGAGGGAAAAAGCCCAGGTACAGAGACCACCACTGCCAAGGCTGTTGACAGTCTCTCCCCATAGCAAGCACTGTGCAGCCAAGAAGTGTGATTTCATTTCTCCTTGCTCTTTTTCTCTGGCACTCCTGTCTGCTTCCCCATGGTGTAAAGCCCAGCTGGAGGTCTCGCTGGGGAGGACATCACTTTTGCCTGTCCTGTGACAATGGCAACTGCACGGCTTTTGGAGCCCTGCAGGCTCACCAGCATCACTTGTGACAGGTCCTCATAAAAATCTGGCAAGAGGATTCATTTCAGACTCCTTTGAAGTTTGACCAAATGCCTTTACTCTGTATTTTTCTGCAAGTAGTGAAGGTAGGATGACCTATGGTAATATTGTTTTGAAAAGGCAATCCTGTGCTGCTTTCAGTCTCAGGAAGAGGTTTGTCTTCCACACCTCTCTGCACACAAAACGGAGCTGGATGCTCAAAACATTTTTTTTTTTCATCCTATTCCTATACCTTCTGAATTTTTCCTAGCCCTGACTGGAAATGATGGCTTTTTTTTTCTCCCCACTAAGTATTTCATTTATTCTAACAAGACATGGATTGCATTTAATTGTTTATCTGAACTGAAGCCGTACGCTGTTCAAATGATTCACGCATTAATATTCAAGGTGAATACCGCTTTCACACATTGCCCTGCGCAGAAGAACAAGGGATGTGCGTGTTATTTTAATGAATCAATAATTACCGCTCATGAAATGCTTTGAAGGTATAAAGCGGTACACCACTGTATACAAGATTATTATTTTAGGCTGTTTCATTTAATTCAGTGAAGAGCACCAGAGTTTCCATGTGAAAGGAAGGTGCATCTGCAGAACACATGGAGTTTGTTTCTGCTGCCCTACGCAGAGCAATGCACCAGCGCTCCATGGGAAGAGGCAACACGACAGCACACAGCAGTGACATGCTCCTGGGGAGCGTTTCACCAGCTTGGACAGTTTACAGCCTGCGAATATCTTCATTTGGGCCCATCAGTTTCCCCAAAAAACCTGACTACTTGCTGAGGCATACACAGGGTAGCTGGGCAGCTGAGCATCCTGCCTCAGCCCCCCTTCCCCTGCCCCTGCTCACTCTGCACACTTGGTGCTGGGTCCCCTCCGTGTCCTGAACAATTCTTCACGAGAAAAAGGCCACAGAGTCAGTGTCGGGAACACGGGGATTGAATGACGAAAGCCCAATTGAACCGACAGGAATTTTGCCTTTCATTGCAGCATGGCCAGGATTTACCCACAAGAAAAGAGGGGAGAGTTTCTCAGATTTCATTCAATTTGGATAAGTACCAACAATTTGTTTGGTTATCCCAGAGCCTTTTATCTGCACTAAATACCCAAAGAAAAGGCCTTTGAGCAGACAGATTGAGAGGGCGTTAAATAAGTTGTTACCCTTTTGCTTATTCTGAGCGCAAGTAGCCAGTTTTCATTGACGGAGGCTTTACAAGGCTGCCTACATTAGATCAAGAAGAAGTAAATTGCATCTGAGACTTTAATGATGGAAATTTAACATGCTGCTTATGGCTTACCCTGGCCGAGCCAGCAGATCGATGCACGACGGTCATGCATTATTTCAGCTGAAGAACTGTTGACAAGTGGTGCTGTCGAGTTGCAGAGGAGGATTCGAGAGACATACCTACACAGATAGCTGCCGGCAAGGAACGTTTTTCCTTTATCAAAACGCACAAAAACCTGATGCAGAGAGGTCTCTGCTGCAGTGAAACTTCACCTCCTGACTTCTCACCTTCAAAAGTCTCTGGTTTTTGCTCAGGACAGACTCCCATGCAATGCAAACAGTGGTCTGGTTTCAGTGTAATTCTCAGTGCTCGTGCCAGAGAGGTTTAGTAGCAGCCACAAGACTGAATCAATATTTGCAACAATTACATGGAACTTTACCTTCAAGCTTTCTGAGTTCAGCCATCTTTTAAATCTGGCAGAAATAATTCTCCAGCATCTACCCACTGGTTTTTTGCAGTAGACCTGAACAAACAGCCCTGGCAAGTGGGCCAATGGTCCTGCCACAGCTGCCTGTGCAAATTAGACTCAGGATTTACATGGGTCCACGTCAAAAAAGTAGTAAGTGTTCTGAGAATCGGAAACACCCAGTATCATTTGAGCCTGTACCCTGAGCAGCAAATACTTCAAGGCAGCAAATTTATTGCCCTTAAAAGAACTTATGGTTGATGGTTCATGATTGTTTAACAAGTCTCCTATACGGCAATTCTTTCTCTGGCAGGATATCGATCCAACCTTTCTGCCAGTTCCTGTACCAGTATAGTTACTGCCACAATTACTGCTACAGCAGTAAAATTTCTTGAACAGACGTTCATGCTCTGCAAAGTGGAAATGCAGGGCCGTGTCTGCTCCTTCCTAGCAAGCATCCATCAATCTCTCAGAAAGCAGAGATCTTTGAATGTTTCTGGAGCTGCAGACTGGATTTTCAGAATTGGATGCTAAGAACAACAACAAAAAACACAGAGCAAGCAGGAATGGAACAGAATTCATTTTTTGGTCTCACGCTAATCACTGTTCACTTCTTCGAGGTAGAGAAATTTCTTCCTTCACCCGCCTGGTGCAGAACAAGCTGTGAGCACTGCGGGTTTCTCCTTGTTCTCTCCACTTTCTGCCCTCCTGTCCCTGGTAAGTGCTGCACAAGCCCTGCAGGGCAGCTAGAGAAGCCCGTTTGTATGAAGAGATGAAGAGATGTGGCTGCAGAGCAGAGACATTTGGGTGAAGGTCTGCTCTGCCCCCAGGGCCAGGAGCCCTTTGCCCCTTAGCACACAGTGCTGCTGCCACAGACAGACGCATTCCTGTACCCCTCTAGCTGTCAAAGGTATTAAAACGCCCAGTGCCATCTGACTGGGAATGGGAAAGGCGGTGGTGGAAAGACAAGTCACATTACGCAAGCAGGAAGCAAAGGGGCCAGCTGGTATCTTAAGAGGGTGTCATTTGTAAGGCACAAATGGGTCCGAATGAGCAAAGGGAGCCTGCGACCCTGAGCACCGAAGCACATAGTTCTCTTTAAGCAGTTGAATAATTCCACTAAATTCATCGGCAACAAGATTTTTGACCAATTCTTTTCTGTGCCTAACGTTCCCTGGATAACAAATGGAAGTGATAATATCAGCTTGCCAGTTGTTGAGGCTTACAGGCTAAATGTTTGCAGAGTGCTTTGAGATAGGAACCTAGGAAACAAGCCCAAACGGGACTCCAAGGGAACCAAATCTCGTAGGCACATCCACTGCTTAGTATCTTTGATAAATTTAACAAGCTCCATCCCGAAACCTGTTAAGTTTCTCACCCCTAGTATTTTGGCTGGCAAACTATTCCCAAATGTTACCTTCCTGAGGATTAGAAGCAGAGCTGTTAGCATGGGCGACTGATGAAAGAAGAAAAGCCAATTAAAAAAAGATTATCAGATGCATCATGAGCCAAAGGGAGCAAGTGCACTCTGAACAGTCCATTTGCTTCCTGCCTGGTGCTGGGCACAGTCCCCCCATCCTCTGCCACACTTATATCACTGTTCTCCCTCCCTCGCTATTTCCAGGCATTATCTCCCCTTTGCCTCCTATTGCTCTCTCCAAGCACTGCGACATCCTAAGCCTACCGCCATCTTCTTCCTAACAATTTTGGGATACTGTCACCCTCATCCCCCCTATTCCCACCTGATTTGAACATCAGAAAAACAGTCTCCCACTACACCCCTAAAGCATGGATATTTTCCCTTCCCACTGAGCTCCTGACGCCCCTTTAGCATCCAGCCCCATCCCAGGCTGGGGCCAGGAAGGCCTGTGGCTGTAGAAAAGCCCCTCTAGGTTTGACAAGATAACTTATTTTCCCTCTTGATGAAAATGAGCTGTATGGAGAAAATGAAGAGAATGATAAAGGGGTCTGTGGGTAGCATGGCTGTACCATCACCGTGGGGCTCCCAAATCCTGCTGGTAGCCATAGGGGCAGGTTGGGGGCTGAGTCAGAGCCAGGAACAGTGAAGGCAGGAAAGAACTAAATCTGCAGTAACAAGCCATTATTTTCATCTCTTTTCAGTCATTATTTCCTAGGATGAGAAATTGCTTTTGTTAAACATTTTCAAATTGAGGCCGCTTCCTGCGCAGCAGTCATGATCTGCCTGTCACTCTCAGCTGACGGCAGGGAGAGGACTTGGTTTTGGATATCATCCATCACTGACAGAGCCACGCTGCCATGTGATGAAGGGCAAGGAAGGGAGGAAAGAGGGGGGGGGGGGACCGAGAGGTGCAGAGGGCTGGTAAATACTGTAGAGAAATTTCATTTTCAGTTGCCAGCTCAAAAAACAACCCCAGCTTGCCATGGCCCAAAGCCAATTCCTGTTGAGCGCGATGACTTTGGTAGTTGCTCTGCACTTATTGGACAAGCAACCAAAAAAACAACAACAAAAAGCTGTCTTTGGAAATGATCAGACATTTCTAACAGCAGCTGTCCATCTTGGTCTGCATTTCCCTTGGAAACAGCTCCCAGTAATCAGCAGGACTCGTGCACCTCTCATGGAAGTAAATAGAAGAAGTTAGATAACCCCAGACCTGCCTCCATCTCTGGGAACATCATCAGGGAGAGCAAAACCCTCACAATATGTTCACAGCAAAAGCAGCAACTGGCACCACCAAGAGCCAGTTTGCTCCCTGGAAAAACGTTGCGAGCATGCCAGTGGGAGCACGGCAGGGTGAGCCAGGAATTACCGCCCCATGGCCATCCCCTTCCAGTGCAGGGCCAGTCAGGGCAGCGAAGCAAAGCCCCCTCCATCCTGAGCTGGCAGTGCTGGAGGCAGTCCCCGTGCATCTGCTCCCCTGCACACACTGCCTTTACTTCTGGCTCCACCTGATGAGCTCCGAGCTGGCAGCCAAGAGCGGCGGCGATGGTGGTGTGGATCATTTCCTAGCCCAACAGCTGCGCTGGCAGTGCCGATTAATGTTTCAGGATAACTAACTTCCTCCTCATCTGTGATTCCTCTGCATCTCTTAGCCCACTCATGTGGAAATGGCTTAGCGCAGGATTTAAGCGGCGCTCTTCCGCAGACACACTTTGCCGGGTGTTTGTTCGCATTATGGCACATATCCACGTGAAAGAAAAAGCGTGTTTAGGGTAACGGAGCAGAAGGACAGAGAGTCATCATTATTTTTTTAAGCTGCACTGGGGATTCCAAAGAAATCGCTACCCAGCAGTGGCGTTCCTGGTGGTCACCCTCCAGCAGCTGCTCTGCAAATAGGAGGCTTGGCACAGAGATTGGAAGCTGTAGCCACCACCAAAACCTCCCCATCAGCCCTCAAAACCCTTCTAGCTAAAGGGGTGGTGTACAACTTGCTGCATGGAGATCTCCAGGGGATTTTATTCCCACCGAAAGGAAGCTGGTGGTCAAAAGGGAAAGAACAGCCCACGCTGTGATGAGCATCTGGCTTCAGGTTTTAACCTCTCCATCACCATAGAGTCCTGATTTATTTTCTTGCCCAAAGGAAGAAAAAGATCACAGGGCTTGGTGTTTTCCTGCTCATATCAATGAGATGCTTTCTATTAACTTGAATTGTGAAAGATCAAGCTCTCAAACCACTCAGGAATAACCTGTGTGAATCTCAATAAAAGCCTTTCCCATCCTTTTATAAATTGAACTAGCTTGGAACAGTAATACAGAAACTGCATCGTGGAGGAGATGGATGGAAATATATATATTTTTTTTTTCACTGCCAGATTGAAACTCTCTGACTCTCATGATATTTCATGTTTTTCTTAGCACTGAAGCTCCTGCAGATGTATGATTAGATAGAAATCTCAGCTACTGGTAAAAAGAAGGAGTATGTTTGCAGCCTTCAGGATTGCATAGGAAAGCTTGAATTCAATGTTAGGGCTTAGGAAGCAGAAGGTGCATTAAAAATAAGTTGAAATATCATGTGTTCTTGGAGGCTGACTCACGCTTTGGGGACTGCAAATTCTGGAAATGGTTAATTAGTACAAACACTTGAGACATTCTCAGCTTGAACATCTTCTGTGCCAGGATCACAAAGGGCCAGGATTTAATCTACGCATACAACAGCAATGGGAATTACACACCCTGTTGTATTTTAATATCCATCAAGAATTACGTTGGCATATTTAGATCCCTCCACAGCTCTGCACCACAATGGGGTTTACTCTTCTTTAAAACAAGCTAATCACTACCTGTGGAAAGCACAGCAGGTTTTAGCATAATTCGTTAATATATTATATTTTATATGTAAAAATATATATTAATGAATCTCTCCTGCACCAGAATGTACCTCTTCAGCAGAGGATTGTCCAGCTCATATTGAAAAGTGTGGTTAAAAATGCAAAGATGTAAACTAGCTCTTATTTTCATTTTCTTATGGGAGGTCACATATTCTGTGTGAATAATTAAGGATTTGCTAATCCAAGGGTCTCAGATAATAGGCTGAGTAACTATTAAGACTTAACTGACTTAAGTTTATTGAAGGAAATAGGAAACACAAAACCAGTTCTTGACATTTCATTCTGGAGCTACCCTTACAAAACATGAGTCCTGTCATCTATTTGCCTTGTCCTTGATAAATATACACACAAAAAGGGAAGATTTTACAGCAGAAAAATATCAATAATGTCTTGAGGGAGTCAGGCAAAATTGGTTTGTCTATTTACAAATCAATACAAAAAAATCCTCCATAAACCCAGTACTTATTTGACTTTGATGCCTGAGCATTACTGCGGGTCTAAAAGGTTGTTCTGCGTAACGTGTAATTGTGCAGAGCAGTGAAGCTAGTGCTCTGCATTGTATTTCAGCTTCTGTCCCTGTATGCCTGTGTCAGTATTGCCCCACACTGATGTGCTTGATCTTGATTCAGGGTCTCCCCTGAACAAGACCTCCATTGAGGTCTCCCTTGTCTGCCCAAATGCTCCTGGCATTTAGCATCCCTGCCCTAATAAGTCTGGGAATAAGTGGGAAAGGCTCTGTAAACTCATCTGGGACAAAAGAAGGGAGCTCAGGACTTGTCCGCTGAAACCCAGGAAAAGTGCTCTCTGCAAATATCCTCCTGGGATGCTGGATCTGTCCCTGGGAAAGGGGATGATTTTATATCTGGGTAAGACTTTAACTGGGGAAAAGGAGAGCCCAGACAGCCCAAGGGCATTTCTTGTGCAGTTACCAGGAATCTGAAATGTTGCCCAGAAAAG